>NC_082700.1:44413815-45024142 GCF_949987515.2 Delphinus delphis | reverse complement strand
TAATCAAACACATCTGTGGAGAACTCCCTGTGAGATTATAGGTGAGGAAAGTAGAATTTTAGTGTCAATTTACTGGATGTGACACCTTCGATCATTGACTACCATTTGAACAAACTGAAAGGAGAATTTTACCTACTTACTCAATCTGAGCTTTCACGCTGTAAAGAATAACTGGGATCTATTTGTACATAGGACCAGGAACAAATGATTTACATTGTTTATCCTATTTACAAGAATTATTTTAAATGACTTACAAATATTAAAATAAGAATAGGTAAATAAGTAGAAAGGTAAAATAAGGTAGAGAATATAAAGTTTAGTTAGGGGTGAAGTTAGCACTAAAGATATATGCCATAAGGGGAGAGAGGATAGGAGTTTGGGTCAGTGTGGTTTGTCTATGTGGTGGTATTAAACAAACAAGGAAGACCTAAAAGGGATGTTAAAACCACAATGCATGGCAGTCCCAGATTGGTTCATTATGGTCTAATAAATAAACATAATCTAAATGTTGTATTTAAGAAGTATTCGTTACTTCTATATTTAAGGGAAGACAATGAAAAATAATTTGACCAGGGCTTCCCTGGTGGCGCAGTGGTTGAGAGTCCACCTGCCGATGTAGGGGACACGGGTTCGTGCCCCGGTCCGGGAAGATCCCACATGCCGCGGAGCGGCTGGGCCCGTGAGCCATGGCCGCTGAGCCTGCGCGTCCGGAGCCTGTTGTTCCGCAACGGGAGAGGCCACAACAGTGAGAGGCCTGTGTACCGCAAAAAAAAAAAAAAAAAAAAAAAAAAAAATTGACCAAATATTCTGATTATACATATTCCAGTCTTTACATTTCAAAGTCATGCCAGTAATGTTATAATTTATACATTTCAAAGAAATTAATCATTTTTCATTGGCATCATCAATACATATTTTTAATTATAACAGAGTCAGATAAGAGAATTAGAAGGAAACTTTTCGAAAAGGTAAACAAAATAGGACACTGGCTTCAAAATATGGGTAGACTAGAATCAGATATATTGGTCTTACATTATATCTTTTTATCTTTAATCATAATAATATATTAATCTTCTCCCCGTTTTTCCCATTACCAACTTGTGAAAAGAGATCATATAAAAAAAACCAGTAAAATATAGCCAGTATTTTTAACCCAGTTTACTATAATGAAGACAGTAGCATTAACCTCTTAAAAATCTGGACTCTATATTGTATTTACTAATTTATATTGTATACAACAACAATGATAATAACATAAATAGTAAAAACTAATATTTACTGAGTAATCTTAATGAGTCCTTATACAGGAAAAATACTCCTGTATAAGTCTCCTCTACTCTACTCCAACACTAGTTAACTTCTGACGCTTCTGATCAAGAAATGTCTGGTAGTTTTTCCCATACCAAGCAATTCTGCAACCCCAGCTGGGTGCCCTACAATTTAACTCAATTCTGGCACTATCTACCTAGAGATAGCATCAGATCTCACAGGTTAAGAGTTCAGTCCCACAAGACTGCACTCCTTGCCCCCATTTCCATTGTCAATTTTAAGTCCAGATTATAACCTGTGCTTGTGACCAAACAGCTACAGATTGGAGGTTCCCACCCCCCACCGCCATGAGTTCAATTAATTTGTTAGAGCAGCTCACAGAACTTAGGAAGATGTTTTACTTACTAAATACCCAGTTTATTATGGAAGATGAGAAAACCAAGGTCAAGAAGGAGCAGATGACTTGTCCAATATAACTCAGGAGCAGCCAGATAGAAGAGATGCATAGGGCAAGGTATGTGGGATGAGGCATAGAGCTTCTGTGCCCTCTGCACATGCCACCCAGCCAGTACCTCCGCATGCTGACCAATCCAGAAGCTCTCTGAACCTCACCCATCCTTTAGGGGCTTTCCAAAAGTCTACTTAGTAACAGAAACTCAGGTGTAGTTGCAAGGGGCTTATCGTGAATAACAGACGACCCATTTCACCTCTGTTGCTCTTATCACTTAGGAAATTCTACCCGTTGTAGGATCTCTAGACACCAATATCCAGTGTAGGATACCTAGAAGTGCTTTTGATGGAGAGGTCATTGTTAATCGACTTCGGAGAACAGTAACCATAACATTAAACCAAGCATAGCTATAACTTTTGTCACAAGAGCTGTGAAAATGTGTTAGTTGACACTGTGCTATTATATATTTTTTTCTGTCTATAAAAGTTCCTGGTTTCAAGGCACTCTATTCCTTCTCATCCTGGAAAGAAACAAAAGAAAAAAAAAAAGTTAAATAAGCTAGGGATTTCTTAGTCAACTTACTAGTTTGGGATCTTGGATAAGTCACCTGTTCCTTCTGGACCTTGGTTTTCTAATATTTAAAAGGTTTTAGTTAGAATAGGTGATGGCTAAAAATCTCCTCCAACTAAGTTAGTTACTTTCATTAGAAGCAGCAAATTATTGAGCACAAATTTTGACACGTGAGTTTCAGTGACATTCATGGAACCTTACGTGTCATCTGATTCTGAAATAAATGTGTACAAAATACAAATATGGATTAAGTAAGCTTTTCTTCCTCTAGGATCTAACTAGCAAATTAAGAAATGTTTCTTTTATATCAGTATATCTTGTAGTTCCCTTATACAAACAGATATTTGTACTTCCTAGGCTATAGAAATAGTTGAGATATTGCTAGATTAATCAGTGTCCTTAAATATATATATATGTATATTATATATATAATAGACTCATTCTCTGAAAATTATGGAAATAATTTAATTTACATGGTAGATCATTTCAGAAAACAAAAATGTTTGTGTATTATGACAACCATTATGCCTGACCTATAGAAAAGAAATTTGAGGTCAAACAACTGCTGTGTCATAGAGTAAGCTTAAAATGCATTTCTTCACAACTGTCATGGTCCAACTTCAACATCATGAGAACTGACCTCCCCTTGGAAGCAAATTCATGTTTTAAGCCCCGTGTATTTTACTGTCATCGTAGAATTTTCTTGATACTGCACGACCACATGAGACCCAGCATTTAGTGTGACCTTTTGCATATGATCTACCTGGAAAACTTACAGAAGTCACACAAATCTGAAAGTACTATTATCGGTGATGGTTAAAATGGTGTCCCAGTGATTTGTAGATGTTGTGAACACTACTTGCTATTGCTTTTCCCAGCTCCCTGCTGCACTGAAATTTAATCGGTTTTCTGTATTTTTTGCAGCAGAGCGGTCACAGGCAATACCATATTTTTTGCATATGCATCTGTTTGACTCTAGTGAAGATTTTTGTTCACACTGGACTCCTGATGTGCACTGATTTAAAGTCTAAAAATGAAACTTAATTTTATACAGCTTATAAGTATTCCCTAGATGGTATTGGATCCTATAAGCTAATATTTTTCAGACATAATCAGCAGGAATAGGTAATATATTACCATTAGTGACATTAGCAACAACAGTAACAAAAGGAAACAGTAAATATAAATGTTCTTAGCAACTTCATACTTTACAACAAATATTAATATAAAATTACACAAATTAGAGTTGCAGCTTAACATTATTCAACATGTTTATTCATAATGATTGTTTCATATTTTAAAAATGCCAAAATATTGTGTTTTGTCAGCCAAGGACAATAATAGTTTAATAGTAATTTATTTTAAACAGCTACTGATAATACAACCAATCAACACATTAAGTGGTGCCAACATTGGCATCTTGCTAAATAATATCTAGACATTGCACAGAGAGTACATCTTTCAAAGATAAGTCAACAAGAGCAATCAGAGCAGAAAATTAGAATTTGGTATCTTAGAATTAAAATACAGCAAAACTAAAGTTTTAATTGGGGTGATCTAAAAGGGCACTTGATGTAATGATCTCTTTTATTTGTTACTAATTGTTTCTGATGAAGAAGAAACATACACAGGAATGTTACTGAATTAAGATGGCAGTTTTCTTAGCAGCTATGTTTTATTGCTAAAAACAAAATAGTAGGGAGGGATGAACTGCCACATAGAAATTCTCTGGTTTGTTTCATATCACAAGAATTAATCCATAAAACTCAGGGTCAGTAACAACAAATATGAAATAATTTATACGTGCTTGAAAAGAGACTTAAAATGGCTTGTGACAATGCTACATCAGTGGGCTGAGCTGAAGGTACATTCCTATTGCACTAACAAGTCAAGCTGGAGTTGAAATTCCTGAATCAAACTGCTTGTGGTGTCTCCTGCAAAGGGGTCACATTCTAGAATATATCTACAATTGGCATTAACTTCCATTTCATTTCTAATTTCAATTGAAAAATTCAGCTGCTGATGTTCACAAACCAAAGCAAAACATCTTCTTCAAAACAGCATTTTGTATTGCTGAGTTGATAAGGATGGAAATTTTAGCTCCAATTTTTACTAATAAGTTTACTAATAATTTTCTAAAGCATCTTAGAAGAGAACACATGCAGAATGCTTTGTATATGTTTTACATATTCTCATAATCTCATTTTCAAAAACCTGAGAATACTACTAATTTTTAAAAATAGAATACAGTCAAATTACATATATATGACTTTATGTCATATAAATAAATATAGTTTGCCTTCACCGTATGCTCTTGAATTATTATATATACTGTCAAATAGTCCCCTAAAAGTTATCCTCTGTTTATAGCCATTTTGATTGCCTTTTTAAAAATAATGCACTATTAAGCCACTAAGTTTTGGATCCCTTACACATATTATGTAGCTCGAGAAAAATATACCAGTATTATAATTTCTATTCATCAAAATTTAAAAAGCTACTCTATGGTAGGCACTCTCTAGGTTTTAGGGACGTAGTACCCAATGAGAGAAAATGTCCCTGCCTCAGAGAGCTTAACTTTCAGCGGAGAAGATGCAACATAACGCACTAAATGAATAAATATATGACAAAATTACATAATAATGCTATGAAGAATTTTAAGGAGGGAATAAGCAGGTGAGTTTGGAGGGCTGTTCCAGATAGGATGGGAAGAGAAGGCCTTTCTTGAGTGGTGACGGAACAAACGTGCGATGAATGAAGGATGAGCCATGCAAACTCGGGAGAAAAAGCATTCAGGAGGGTATCAGAAAGACCCAAGTCCCTGGTGCAGAAACAAATCAGTGCCTTGAGAAACGAAAGGCCACTGGTGTCGCATATAATCTCAGTAGGGAGTAGTAGAGAATGAGCCCTGAGAGATAGGTGGGTACTGCCAGCATCACGTGGGCTTATATAAACTATGTCAGATAATTACACGTGGAACAGCTCCAGTCTAATTTTCTCCACGGTATTTATCTCTTAGACACGCTTATGTGCTACCCTCATATAGTTTTAAATCTAGATATTCTAATTAGAAGCAGTTGAACCTCCATGCCAAAAATATTTGTCTTTCTAAAATAGTTTAATTAAATTTAGATTTTTTTTTTTGCTTTAGTTATATTATTTGTCCTAGTGAGTACAGAGTGACTGCACAACAGGAGCCAAAGAATTTGATAAGTGGGTTGTTCTCTTTTAAAATACTTTAAAGTAATGAATGAAATGTGCTTCATACCAAAATATTACAATTCTGAATACCTTCTTTGTACAGGGGCTCTTGAAAGTTGCCATAGATAATGCCAGAGCTCAAGAAAAACAGGTTCAACTTGAAAAAACAGAACTGAAGATGGATTTTTTAAGGGAAAGAGAATTAAGGGAAACACTGGAGAAGCAGTTGGCGATGGAACAAAAGAATAGAGGTATTTTCAAACTTCCAACTAAGTCTAATACTTTATGTCAAATATTCAACATAACAATACTATGTTTCGTGATTTACTGTGAGACCGTAACTTTTTTGTTTTTACTTTTAGCTAAATTTTAGAGCAGGATTTGAATCCTGGGCTTACTGTGCTTCTTAATCTCCAAAGTACATTGTTTCTCTTCTGTTCATACCTCAGGGGGTTGAAATATATCAATTATATCATTAATCACATAATTTTTATTGCTTACAGCATTTAACAAATTCATAATTTTAAGATAAGAAGGTGCTCTGATAAGATGACAGCCATGAAGAAAAATTTTATATTCATTCACAATTGCCCTTTGAAAAACTTAAAGTCATAAAGCTAAACTAGAAAATACTGATTATTCAGGCGAAGCAGATTTAGTAAGATATTTATCAACTGAAATGGGAGACTGATGAATATCTGAACAAATGACCAAAGTTGAGTGTTTGTATAATTTTCTTTCTGAATGCCTCATTTTTATCCAACAAGGTCAAATACACATCAGAGTAGAAACTGATATGAATTTTTATTGGGTAAAAATAATGATATTATCAATCTATGATCTGCTTTTTATACACTTTACAGTGCATGTATAGATAATTTTGAAGGTCATTCATATTTATGTGTTTATTTTATGTATGAAATCGAGGAGTGTTTTCTTTACAACCACTTCCCGTTTGTCTCAGCTCTAAGGTTCTCCTCAGTATTCTAGAAGGGGGCGCTCCTTTTCTCTCATTTAATAAGTACTCATTATAAATACTCCACACTTTCTCCTTTGATATGTTTGACATGGTCATTTAAAAATCATTCTTTCTGTTTTGCTTTCAAAACTGGCAGGACTTAAAGGTTTTTCATTAGTTACTATGAAGCAATGCTAGTGGGTCCTGGGATGAGGCTGATTTGGGAAACTGTCACCCCAGGTGTATAGCACTGTTCTAAATAATGTGATTTTGCATAGATTTAGATACTAATCAGAACAAGATAAACATTGATAGCAGGGTATGTTCTAAGTGAACATGGTTCATTCTGTGGAACGATCTTCCATGAGATAGCCATGTCTTGATTTTGTTCTCACTTGGAGAAGTGGTTTTTTTTAGAAGACTTAAAAGCAGACCCTTGAATTCCTAAAGTAACCTTTTGGTTACTTGAGAGACTTTCAGAATTTTGTTGGTTCACAACTGTTGGAAGATTTACATTCTGTTTTATTCCTTTAACCACTAGAGGTATAGGGCAAAATGTTTCACAGATCACATCATGCACCTCCCATTTAATTAATTATGAACAACAAATTAAGAGTAATAACTATCAGTAATTATCTATTATGAGTGTGTCTATTGAAGCAGCATATTACCTTGAAGAGAGAACATGGCAATCCCATTTGCTTCAGTCACACAGGAGGAAGCAGTGAGCCGTCTATGGCAAGGCGCTGGATATTGAGCTTTCAGTGCCATGGGAGTACACAATCCAAATAAATAATTCAGAAATTACTGTTTCTATTTAAAGGGACTTATAAACAATCATCTTTGGAAAGGGAAAGAGTAGGCAAGTAATTTTGTTAAGATAAGCATATGATTTTCACACTATTAAATAAAGGAAATTATCATTTATTTGAAACCAGTTTTGTTTTTCTTATAAGACTGTACTCAATGTACATTTTGATAAAATACAGTTTCTGTTAATATATAATACCAGCAACAACAAACCAGACGAGTTAATGGTCTGCCATCTTAATAATAATGATTATAAAAATGGGATTTGTGTAAATTAGAAATTGAAAGTAAAACTCTTATATGAGCCATTATTACCTTATTTTATATTTTGAGTAAATATTGTGCTAAATAAAAAATGTTGTTCTTTAATCTGTAGTAAGTAATCATATAATAAACTTGGAATGATTACTTCTTGTGACTAACTCTACCAGAAGGATTTTCTAATACTGATTCTGTCACATTCACATCCACAATGTTTATCAACTATCCAAGAGCAAATTATTTCAGAGAAAGGACTTTTATGATTTCCATATGCTGATTGCTTACTTTATATATAGTATAAAAGTTAAAACAATGATCAATTATTGTATGTATGAAAGTACAGTTAACGTATATTTTGTGAGGAACATTTGTCATTATTTATTGATTACATGTTATATACAAATATATAAATTGTCCAGTAGGAGAAAAATTCATCATAGTTAACTTTTTGTATCATAAGCTACTTTTTTATATAAGTAGCAGTGAAGCTTTATACTCATCAGATTCCTGCAGAGTAAAAGTAAAACTTTCTTGAAATATGTTATAGTGCATATATATTTGCTATGAAGAAATTATTAATATCTCTAAGAAAATTGCAATAGCTTCATCCAAAAATATCTGCTTATATATGTTAACAATAATTAAGATTATTTAGCTCCTCATATACAGTAATATTTGTTGCATTTTCTAAAATTTCAAGAAAGAGTTATTAAAAATTTTGCTGGTGCAACATCTTTGTAAAGCATTTATAGGGGAAATGCTCCATTTACTACTCAAAATTGATGCTTCATAAAGAGATAGGAGTCATAAAGTTTTGCACTATTCAGACTACTTTGTGTTAGTCTGATTCCAGGGCAGAGACTAAGCCACAAAATTTACTTAATCAGTCTTCCTTTATTAGTGAATAGAAATATCTATTAAAATTAGTTTCCCATTAAATCTGCCTCCACATATGACAATTAGAGTCAATCTTGTAATAGTTCAAAGCTAAATAAAAATTGGCCTCCTTAGATATTTTACTTAGATTTATTTTAGGTAAAAGTGGGTTGCTGTTTTTAAACTTTCTCTGCATAGACAGATGCAGTCCAGCAAGGAAAAAAAAAAAAGAAGAAGAACATTACATAAAACACAGACCATTTGTGGAAATTTGATCATTGCAAAAAATTTAAAATATAATAATGTACATATACTCTTTTCTAGCCATAGTTCAAAAGAGGCTAAAGAAGGAGAAGAAGGCAAAGAGAAAATTGCAGGAAGCACTTGAATTTGAGACAAAACGGCGTGAGCAAGCCGAACAAACACTAAAACAGGCAGCTTCAGCAGATAGTCTCAGGGTCTTAAATGGTAAGAGGATGCATCTTTATGCATGGCTAACTAACTTTCATTTTGAATACTCAAAAGGCAATTTTAGACATGTGTTTGTGGTTTTGTATATTTCTATGGCTTGTGATTCATTAAGCTCTGCTTGAAAGCAGGGTGGGAAGAAGAGTCATATGTGTTGGGGGAAATGTTTTATTTCATAGGTGCTTCCACAGTTTTGTTACTTCAGTATCTGAGACTTGACATTGCTTCTCTATTTAACCAAATCTGTCTGTACTGAAACATAATAAAATATTAATCTGAGAAGTTCCCAACCCCCCATCTCATTTCATGAACAATTTTGCATTATTTATCCATTCAAATCTTCTGATAGTTCTCATGGTTATAGTCTTTGTTCAAGCTTTAAAAGATGACAAAGATTTATGTAATTTTAATTCAGCACCAAAGTAACAGGTTGCTTTTTTAAAAAGGACAATGGGAATCAAATGAAATGTGTGTCACTCTTAACTTTCTGTGCTTTTAGACTCTCTGACCCCAGAGATAGAAGCTGACCGCAGTGGCGGCAGAACAGATGCCGAAAGGACAATACAAGGTAGGAATTTGCAAAAGGCTATAAATCTAGATCTTACTCTATGAGTTTTTCCTCCGCTTTAGCCTGCTATTCAAGCATGTAGCCTACCATCTGGGCCACATCAAAACAAGTTCAAACAAGGTCAAGTTCATCTTGCTTGTTTATATGAGTGAATTCATTTTGTGCTGATAGACTTTCTTTAAATTAACAGGTCATTTCTGTTTATACAATGCAATTAAAAAAGAATAATTAATTTTAAACAATGTATGATTTAATCTTGAACACAGTAAATGTGTTTTATTGAATGCTTGAAGCCCAATCTGATACATGAAGGGTTTATAATTTCTATATCAGTAAATTCATGAGTTAATCAACTAGGTAGTTCTTAAAATTTGAAATTGTCTTCTTTTTGTTCTTGTGACATTACATGCAAAATAGGCCAGCTGAAAGCTAACAATAAATAAGATTGTTTGGTCTTATGTGGGTTTTCCAAATGTTCTGTGTGCCACTATATACATTTTAATAACACAAATCTGCTGAGCAAAATCATATATAGAATACTAAAGGGAGTTTTATTAAACACTCAGAAGAGCAAAATATTTATATTGCCGAGACCACACTATTAAGGAAAGAACAAAATCTGAAGGTAGCACTTATAGTCTAACATCTATTCTAGACAATAAACTCAATCTAACAGCATGAATACTAAACAGTAAAAAGAGCATTAAATGAAGGTGATTCTTCAAAGGGAAGCCTTGAACTGCTAAAATCCTCTCAATTGCTTTTATTTTGCATTTTAGGCTCAATCATTTTAGGGATATTGTTTGACGTTAATCATGGTACTTAATCAGTTTCAAAAGTATCATTCTTGGTTTAGTGTAAAGGAAATATAATGTTGTAAAGTATCATACATGCAATAAATAAAAATTGGAAACTTGAAACATTCCTGGAGAATGTTTTTTGCTTGTTGATTTTAACTGACATCATGATAATTATTTTTTAAATCCTAAGGCTTGAACCATATGTTATTATGAGACACCTTCTTGGATATACAAGATTAATGCACCTGTAGATGTAGAAAAGACTTCATTGTTTTAGAGCATTACGGACTTAGGTAAAATTATATATGTGGGTGCATCTAATATTATTAAAATCAAAAGATTTCTGTTGCATCTCCAAAGAATTGCACACACATGTAAACAATATGTGCTAATAACAAAGCCAGTCCTCTTTATCAGGGGCAATAACCTCAATACGGCCAATGTAGATAATCAGCCCTGGTTTGTGTGTTTGAGCACTACTCAGGCACTAACTTAGCTAATGTCCAAAGTGGTCTAAGGAAGCACATAAGTCTCTAGGTAGATGTGATATATAAATTATCTGATATCCACAGAATTCTCAAGGTGGTCAGAACTCAAACTAAGAAAAACTATAGACAATATATTCCTTCACACAAATGGGAGGTTTAAGAAAGGATTAGGCAATGATTAAACATTTTTGCATAGTTGACATAATATATAGTTCATGAGTTTGCTAATCAGCAATATTTTGCCCATCAATAAGGCCATAATTATTTTTATTTGAATTTGTAAAACTCCATATATTCAAATATATTAATATATTTCAATATAGATAAGATCTTGCTATCTAGGTTGAAGTTCTGACAACTCTCAATTTCTATTACGATTTACTTAATACTCTGAAGAAAAATTTTAATAATAAATTGCCTTCTTTTTGCCATCCGGAATGCTGTCAGTTGTATAACATAGAAAACCCACTCAAACAACTTAATGATTAAGGAAATGAAACATTTGAACACAATTATACATAGTTACTTTAAGCAAATATAAAATTTATGGGGTTATTTATTGCTTTGGTTTAATTGTAATATAAAACATTTTTTCACTTCATTCATTCATTCAGCTTGTCAATTAAAAAGATGGGTTCTTCAAGTCTAATATGAATGATCAGCAATATTCTACCTTTTGTATACTTGCACTTGGATTTAGTGATTTTCTTATACTGTTCATTGAAGAGTTTTCTGTAAAACATTTAACTAATATTAATGATTTTAATTACATAATATGATTTTTTTCTCAAATGTAATCTAAAAAAAAAACACTTTAGATGAATCTGCATTTCTATGTGTTAATTGCTAAAAGTTATTTCACTAGCACTTGAACTACCTAAGACTTTTAATATACAAAAGCAGAGATCATCTTTTGCTACTTGAACCCCAGTAAATAAGCTCATTTGGCCCTTTGAAACTTTTTTTAAACCTGGAAACTAAATTCATAAATTTGGAAGCTAACAAAAATAACAAAATTAATGATGAAGAGACAATATCGAAGAAAAAAAGACTGTATTTAGTAAAATTCGGAGCCTAAGATCAAGAATGGGAAAGGCAAAGAAGAAAGAGCCAGAATTCATTGCTAATTTGTGAAATGGCCTATGTCAGGCATTCTGGGAGCTATGAGCATGTGTTGCTTCACACTTCAAGAATGACACAAACACAGCCTTGTTCCCTTCACTTACTTTTTTCTCAGTGTCCCCAAGCCCAGGCATTATGATAGTCTTTGTATTCTTTCTTGCTCCCAATCCAATCATAACTGAAATTATGCTGCACTCCAAAATAAACTCAACTTAATTAGGAAAAAAAAGGGAAACTCACATTTCTTTATACTTGTCATATACTCCTTTATTTTTAACATTTTGGCAATAAATAAATGCCATGCTTGGCCCAGGAGTTAGTCACCTAGCAGTCAGGCACTTAAATACTACTCAGTGACCCCCAAATTGATGTTGCCTTGTCAGTATTTACTTATTTTATTTATTTTCTTAGGGGTAATTATTAATTATTGTTAACATTTTTATTGGAGTATAATTGCTTTACAGTGGTGTGTTAGTTTCTGCTTTATAACAAAGTGAATCAGTTATTCATATACATATATCCCCATATGTCTTCCCTCTTGCATCTGCCTCCCTCCCACCCTCTCTATCCCACCCTTCTAGCTGGTGACAAAGCACCGAGCTGATCTCTCTGTGCTATGCGACTGCTTCCCACTAGCTATCTATTTTACATTTGGTAGTGTATATATGTCCATGTCACTCTCTCACTTTGTTCCAGCTTACCCTTCTGCCTCCCCATGTCCTCAAGTCCATTCTCTAGTAGGTCTGTGTCTTTATTCCCGTCTTGCCCCTGGGTTCTTCACGACCTTTTTTTTTTTTTAGAGTCCATATATATGTGTTAGCATATAGTATTTGTTTTTCTCTTTCTGACTTACTTCACTCTGTAAGACAGACTCTAGGTCCATCCACCTCACTACAAATAACTCAGTTTCCTTTCTTTTTAAGGCTGAGTAATATTCCATTGTCTATATATGTCACATCTTCTTTATCCATTCATCTGTCGATGGACACTTAGGTGGCTTCCATGTCCTAGCTATTGTAAATAGAGCTGCAATGAACATTGTGGTACATGACTCTTTGAATTATGGTTTTCTCAGGGTATATGCCCAGTAGTAGGATTGCTGGGTCGTATGGTAGTTCTATTTTTAGTTTTTTTAAGGAACCTCTATACTGTTCTCCATAGTGGCTGTATAAATTTACATTCCCACCAACAGTGGATGAGGGTTCCCTTTTCTCCACAGCCTCTCCAGAATTTATTATTTGTAGATTTTTTGATGATGGCCATTCTGACTGGTGTGAGATGCTATCGCATCGTAGTTTTTTTTGTTTGTCTGTTTTTTGTTTTTGTTTTTTTTTGCGGTATGCGGGCCTCTCACTGTTGTGGCCTCCCGCGTTGCGGAGAACAGGCTCCGGACGTGCAGGCTCAGTGTCCATGGCTTACGGGCCTAGCTGCTCTGCGGCATGTGGGATCTTCCTGGACCGGGGCATGAACCCATACCCTCTGCATCGGCAGGTGGACTCTCAACCACTGCGCCACCAGGGAAGCCCCACATTGTAGTTTTGATCTGCATTTCTCTAATGATTAATGATGTTGAGCATGCTTGCATGTGTTTGTTGGCAATCTGTATATCTTCTTTGGAGAAATGTCTATTTCGGTCTTCTGCGCATTTTTGGATTGGGTTGTTTGTTTTTTTTGATACTGAGCAGCATGTGCTGCTTGTGAATTTTAGAGATTAATCCTTTCTCAGTTGCTTCATTTGCAAATATTTTCTCCCATTATGAGGGCTGTCTTTTCATCTTGTTTATGGTTTCCTTTGCTGTGCAAAAGCTTTTAAGTTTCATTAGGTCCCATTTGTTTATTTTTGATTTTCTTTCCATTTCTCTAGGAGGTGGGTCAAAAAGGATCTTGCTGTGATTTATGTCATAGAGTGTTCTGCCTATGCTTTCCTCTAAGAGTTTGATAGTGTCTGGCCTTACATTTAGGTCTTTAATCCATTTTGAGTTTATTTTTGTGTATGGTGTTAGGGAGTGTTCTAATTTCATTCTTTTACATGTAGCTGTCCAGTTTTCCCAGCACCACTTATTGAAGAGGCTGTCATTTCTCCATTGTATATTCTTGCCTCCTTTATCAAAAATAAGATGACCAGGCTTCCCTGGTGGTGCAGTGGTTGAGAGTCCCCCTGCCAATGGAGAGGATATGGGTTCATGCCCCGGTCTGGGAAGATCCAACATGCCATGGAGTGGCTAGGCCTGTGAGCCATGGACACTGAGCCTGCGCATCTGGAGCCTGTGCTGCACAACAGGAGAGGCCACAACAGTGAGAGGCCCGCGCACCGCAAAAAGAAAATTAATAAATAAGATGACCATATGTGCGTGGGTTTTTCTCTGGACTTTCATCCTGTTCCATTAATCTATATTTCTGTTTTTGTGCCAGTACCATACTGTCTTGATTACCTTAGCTTTGTAGTATAGTCTGAAGTCTGGGAGCTTAATTCCTCCAGCTCCGTTTTTCTTTCTTAAGATTGCTTTGGTTATTCGGGGTCTTTTGTGTTTCCATACAAATTGTGAAATTTTTTGTTCTAGTTCTGTGAAAAATGCCAGTGGTAATTTTATAGGGATTGCATTGAATCTGTAGATTGCTTTTTGTGGTAAAGACTTTTCACAATGTTGATTCTTCCAATCCAAGAGCATGGTATATCTCTCCATCTGTTTGTATCACTTTTAATTTCTTTCATCAGTGTCTTATAATTTTCTGCATACAGGTCTTTTGTCTCCTTTGGTAGGTTTACTCGTAGATATTTTATTCTTTTTGCTGCAATGGTAAATGGGAGTGTTTTCTTAATTTCACTTTCAGATGTTTCATCATTAGTGTATAGGAATGCCAGAGATTTCTGTGCATTAATTTTGTATCCTGTTACTTTACCAAAATGATTGATTACCTCTAGCAGTTTTCTGGTAGCATCTTTAGGATTCTCTATGTATAGTATCATCTCATCTGCAAAGAGTGACCGGTTTACTTCTTCTTTTCTGATTTGGATTCCTTTTATTTCTTTTTCTTCTCTGATTGCAGTGGCAAAACTTCCAAAACTATGTTGAATAATAGTGGTGAGTGTGGGCAACCTTGTTTTCAGTTTTTCACCATTGAGGACGATGTTGGCTGTGAGTTTGTCATATATGGCCTTTATTACCTTGAGAAAAGTTCCCTGTATGCCTACTTTCTGAAGGGTTTTTATCATAAATGGGTGTTGAATTTTGTCGAGAGCTTTTTCTCCATCTATTGAGATGATCATATGATCTTTCTCCTTCAATTTGTTAATATGGTGTATCACATTGATTGATTTGCGTATACTGAAGAATCCTTGTATTCCTGGGATAAACCCCACTTGATCATGGTGTATGGTCTTTTAATGTGCCGCTGGATTCTGTTTGCTAGGATGTTGTTGAGAATTTTTGCGTTTATGTTCATCAGTGATATTGGTCTGTAATTTTCTTTTTTTGTGACATCATTGTCTGGTTTTGGTATCAGGGTGATGGTGCCCTGGTAGAATGAGTTTGGGAGTGTTCCTCCCTCTGCTATATTTTGGAAGAGTTTGAGAAGTATAGGTGTTAGCTCTCCTCTAAATGTTTGATAGAATTCACCTGTGAAGCCATCTGGTCCTGGGTTTTTGTTTGTTGGAAGATTTTTAATCACAGTTTCAATTTCAGTGCTTGTGATTGGTCTGTTCATATTTTCTATTTCTTCCTGTTTCAGTCTCGGAAGGTTGTGCTTTTCTAAGAATGCGTCCATTTCCTCCAAGTTGTCCATTTTATTGGCAAAGAGTTACTTGTAGTAATCTCTCATGGTCCTTTGTATTTCTGCAGTGTCAGTTGTTACTTTTCCTTTTTTCGTTTCTAATTCTATTGATTTGAGTCTTCTCCCTTTTTTTCTTGATGAGTATAGCTAATGGTTTATCAATTTTGTTTATCTTCTCAAAGAACCAGATTTTAGTTTTATTGATCTTTGCTATTGTTTCCTTCATTTCTTTTTCATTTATTTCTGATCTGAGCTTTATGATTCCTTTCTTTCTGCTAACTTTGGGATTTTTTTTTTGTTCTTCTTTCTCTAATTGCTCTAGGTGTAAGGTTAGGTTGTTTATTTGAGGAGTTTCTTGTTTTTAAGGGAGGACTGTATTGCTATAAAATTCCCTCTTAGAACTGATTTTGCTGCATCCCATAGGTTTTGGGTCATCTTGTTTTCATTGTCATTTGTTTCTAGGTATTTTTTGATTTCCTCTTTGATTTCTTCAGTGATCCTTTGGTTATTTACTAGTATATTGTTTAGCCTCCATGTGTTTGTATTTTTTACAGGTTTTTTCCTGTAATTGATATCTAGTCTCATAGTGTTGTGCTCAGAAAAGATACTTTATATGATTTCAATTTTCTTAAATTTACCAAGGCTTGATTTGTGACCCAAGATATGATCTATCCTGGAGAATATTCCATGAGCCTTAGAGAAGAATGTGTATTCTGTTGTTTTGGGATGGAATGTCCTATAAATACCATTTAGGTCCATCTTGTTTAATGTACCATTTAAAGCTTGTGTTTCCATATTTATTTTCATTTTGGATGATCTATCCACTGGTGAAAGTTGGGTGTGAAAGTCCCCTACTATGACTGCGTTACTGTCGATTTCCCCTTTTATGGCTGTTAGTATTTGCTTTGTGTATTGAGGTGCTTATATGTTGGGTGCATAAATATTTACATTGTTATATCTTCTTCTTGGATCGATCCCTTGATCATTATGTAATTCCTTCTTTTCTTTTGTAATAGTCTTTGTTTTAATGTCTATTTTGTCTGATATGAGAATTGCTACTCTGGCATTCTTTTGATTTCCTTTTACATGGAATATCTTTTTCCATCCCCTCACTTTTAGTCTGTATGTGTCCCTAGGTCTGAAGTGGGTCTCTTGTAGACAGGATATATATGGGTCTTGTTTTTGTATCCATTCACCTGTTTATGTCTTTTAGTTGGAGCATTTAATCCATTTACATTTAAGGTAATTATCGATATGTATGTTCCTGTTACCATTTTCTTAATTGTTTTGGGTTTGTTACTGTAGGTCTTTTCTTCTCTTGTGTTTCCTGCCTAGAGAAGTTCCTTTAGCATTTGTTGTAAAGCTTGTTTGATGGTGCTGAATTCTCTTAGCTTTTGCTTGTCTGTAAAGTTTTTAATTTCTCTGTCAAATCTGAATGAGATTCTTGCTGGATAGAGTAATCTTGGTTGTAGGTTTTTCCCCTCATCACTTTACATATGTCCTGCAACTCCCTTCTGGCTTGCAGAGTTTCTGTTGAAAGATCAGCTGCTAACCTTATGGGGATTCCCTTTTATGTTATTTGTTGGTTTTCCCTTCCTGCTTTTAAGATTTTTTCTTTGTATTTAATTTTGATAGTTTGGTTAATATGTGTCTTGACATGTTTCTCCTTGGATTTATCTCGTATGGGACTGTCTGTGCTCTCTGGACTTGATTATCTATTTCCTTTCCCATATTAGGGAAATTTTCAACTATAATGTCTTCAAATATTTTCTCAGTCCCTTTCTTTTCCTCTTCTTCTAGGACCCCTATAATTCGAATGTTGGTGCGTTTAATGTTGTCCCAGAAGTCTCTGAGACTGTCCTCAGTTCTTTTCATTCTTTTTCCTTATTCTGCTCTGCAGTAGTAATTTCCACTATTTTATCTTACAGGTCACTTATCCATTCTTCTGCCTCAGTTATTGTGCTATTGATCCCTTCTGGAGAATTTTTAATTTCATTTGTTGTGTTGTTCATCACTGTTTGTTTGCTCTTTAGTTCTTCTAGGTCCCTGTTAAATGTTTCTTTTATGATCTCCATTCTATTTCCAAGATTCTGGATCATATTTACTGTCATTATTCTGAATTCTTTTCAGGTAGACTGCCTATTTCCTCTTCATTTGTTAGATCTGGTGGGTTTTTACCTTGCTCCTTCATCTCCTGTGTTTTTCTTTGTCTTCTCATTTTCCTTAATTTATTTTGTTAGGGGTCTCCTTTTTGCAGGCTTCAGGTTCGTAGTTTGCGTTGTTTTTGGTGTCTGCCCCAGTGGCTAAGGTTGGTTCAGTGGGTTGTGTGGGCATCCTGGTGGAAGGGACTAGTTTCTGTGTTCTGGTGGATGAGGCTGGATCTTGTCTTTCTGGTGGGCAGGTCCATGTCTGGTGGTGTGTTTTGGGGTGTCTGTTACCTTATTATGATTTTAGGCAGCCTCTCTGCTAATGGGTGGAGTTGTGTTCCTGTCTTGTTTGTTGTTTGGCATAGGGTGTCCAACACTGTAGCTTGCTGGTCGTTGAGTGGAGCTGGGTCTTGGTGCTGAGTTGGAGATCTCTGGGAGATTTTCACCATTTGATATTATGTGGAGTTGGGAGGTCTCTGGTGGACCAATGTCCTGAACTTGGCTCTCCCACCTCCCAGGCACAGCTCTGATGCCTGGCTGGAGCACCAAGAGCCTGTCATCCACACAGCTCCAAATAAAAGGGAGAAAAAAAGAAAGACAGAAAGGAAAAGATAAAATAAAATATAAAGTTATTAAGATAAATAACAAAAAAGAATTATTAAAAAAGAATTTTTTTAAGTAATTAAAAGAAAGAAGAGGACAACCAAACCCAAAAACAAATCCACCAATAATAACAAGCACTGATAACTATACTAAAACAAAACAAAACAAAAAAAACGGACAGACAGTCCTCTAGGACAAATGCTAAAAGCAAAACTATACAGACAAAATCACACACAGAAGCATACACATATATACTCACAAAAAGAGAAAAAGGGAAAACAAAATATATATCGTTGCTCCCAAAGTCCACCTCCTCAATTTCGGAGGATTTGTTGTCTATTCAGGTATTCCACAGATGCTGGGTACATCAAGTTGATTGTGGAGATTTAGTCCACTGCTCCTGAGGCTGCTGGGAGAGATTTCCCTGTCTCTTCTTTGTTCGCACAGCTCCCGGGGTTCAGCTTTGGATTTGGCCCTGCCTCTGCCTGTAGGTTGCCTGAGGGCGTCTGTTCTTCACTCAGACAGGACAGGGTTAAAGGAGCCACTGATTCAGGGGCTCTGGCTCACTCAGGCATGGGGGAGGGAGGGGTACGGATGTGGGGCGAACCTGCAGGGCAGAGGCTGGCGTGACGTTGCACCAGCCTGAGGCGTGCTGTGTGTTCTCCCTGGGAAGTTGTCCCTGGATCCCGGGACATTGGCAGTGCTGGGCTGCACAGGCTCCTGGGAGGGGAGGTGTGGATAGTGACCTGTGCTTGCACACAGGCTTCTTGGTGGCAGCAGCAGCAGTCTTAGCGTCTCATGCCCGTCTCAGGGGTCCGCGCTGATAGCCGTGGCTCGCGCCCATCTCTGGAGCTCCTTTAAGCAGCACCCTTAATCCCCCTCCTCGCGCACCAGGAAACAAAGAGGCAAGAAAAAGTCTCTTGCCTCTTCGGCAGCTCCAGACCTTTTCCCGGACTGCCTCCCGGCTAGTCGTGGCGCATTAGCCCCCTGCAGGCTGTGTTCACGCCGCCAACCCCAGTCCTCTCCCTGGGATCCGACCAAAGCCCGAGCCTCAGCTCCTAGCCCCTCCCGCCCCGGCGTGTGAGCAGACAAGCCTCTTGGGCTGGTGAGTGCTGGTCGGCACTGATCCTCTGTGCGGAAATCTCTCTGCTTTGCCCTCCACACCCCTGTTGCTGCGCTTTCCTCCGTGGCTCCGAAGCTCCCCCACTCTGCCCGCCGCAGTCTCCACCCGTGAAGGGGCTTCTAGTGTGTGGAAACCTTTCCTCCTTCACAGCTCCGTCCCACCCATGCGGGTCCCTTCCCTATTCTTTTGTCTCTGTTTTTTCTTTTTTTTTGGCCCTACCCAGGTACGTGGGGAGTTTCTTGCCTTTTGGGAGGTCTGAGGTCTTCTGCCAGCGTTCAGTAGGTGTTCTGTAGGAGTTGTTCCACATGTAGATATATTTCTGATATATTTGTGCGGAAGAAGGTAATCTCCGCGTTTTACTCTTCCGCCGTCTTCCTCATCCGTATTTAGTAGCATCATTTCTGTAAAACTATAGAGGTGAGGAAGAGGAAAACAGAAAGCAGTTTAGGAAATGTTTCTGAGCATAGAGGCCCTATGCGATTGACTTACTTATCTTGAAAAGTAAGGTAAATCAACACATACTGCACAGGAATAATGTTTTTGTTGCTGATATTTCTAGTAACTAACTCAAAATTCATGAATGTGGTCATTTTATGAATTTAAAATTTAAAAAATTTAAAAACAGCTTGTTTCAGGAGCTGGATTTTATGGTAATTAACTTTCTCATGCCTGAGTCTTACAGAGTTATATGTCATGATTTGTTATGAAGTTTAAAAATTTATCTTACTTTAAAGCTTTTTGTAAGATATTTTGAATATATATATATATATATATACCATAGACAGAATTCATATAAATACTTATTTAACTATTTTTTGGACTAGTTAATAAATATCCTCCAAAACCTGAGCCACCACACATATAAATGCACATCCACACAAATGTATGCAGCCAAATCTATAACATTATGTGTTTCTTCAACTAAATCCTAATCTCTTCTTGTATTATTTTTTTTCTCACTCCATAGGCAATAGCATTCACTTCAATGATTTATTTAACTTATATATTTTAACAATTTTAAAAATATCTCTCCAGCCAATACAGACATCTCTTAAGAGTTCCAAATAATATCACATTTGTATTTGGCTGTCTCACAGGGACGTCAAAGTCCAGGGCACCAAACCTAAAGGATTCTTCACTCCTCCCTTCTGCAAACCTGTCTTCCTCTGTGTTCCTTCTCTATGGTTCCCACATCTGTCCAATCCAATATCCTCCTTAAATACAGTGAGGGAAGTGAAGCTTGACATTTCCCTCCCTTGCCTTCTACACATAATCGAAACTTTTGCCCTTCACTCTCTGTTCTTCTGTCATACTGGATTTTTTTTTTTCTGTAAAGCCTCACGTCTTTCTCCACCTACCAACTACATTTCCCCCTCTTTGCTGCCTTTACTTACCCATCCTTTAAGTCTCATCTTAGAAGTCACAACCTCCAGGAATGCTTTCCAGACTCCATACCTACCCCTGCAGCTTCTCCCTGCTCTATGGGTCTAGTTCCTCCACTTAGAGGTTCTTATCATACCTTTCTCTTCTTCACAATAGCAGCTGTTCATCGGTAGTTCCTTTTTTAATGTATTCTTCCTCCTTTCTCGGGATGGTAGCCAGGCAGGGAATGAACCAGGCCTGTTCTGTTCACCACTGTGCTCCTAGTGTCTATATGCTTGACACTTACATCCTAATATGTCAAACGTTTGTGTCACATTTATGGTCCCCAAATTTTGGACACATTGTGATGCTTGCTATATATTCCCCGAAGAAATTAGGACCTTTGTTAGATCTTGCGGATAGATGTTAAGGATCCCTATTGTCCTGACATTTTTCAGACATTGGTTGGAGATACTGATGGGAGGAAACGAAGGATAATATGATTCCTCCCAGGAAAGTCAGACTGACAAATTCTGGCAGAATTTTTCTATGTAAGAGCTGAATTAACAGAATGTGTTTTTTCTTCCTGTGTGCATTTCTAATGTTACTTTTTTCTTACACATTTGACCCAAGATTTGGATTCTGTGGATATTCACTTACATCCATTTTAAATTTATATTTAACTTAATATACCATAATCACATTTCTTAAATAACACTTTCTTCTTTGGTTTAATAATCATTAACCTCATGCTTCTTTCCTGATTTGTTTCCTATAATTTCAAATGGTTTAATCTCTGTATATTGTTTAGGTGTTCAATATATAGATATGAACTATAACATGGGAGAATCATGAATTAGTACTGTTTACTCTATGTCTTTTATAAATTTTCAAAAAGTCTAAAAAGTTCACTTGCAAAATAACAGCTTTCTGCTTTTTCCTTCTAAGTAAAAATCCATCCTCTTAAACCAAAAATTAATTGTTGAAATCACTGGGAATGTGGACCACAGTTCCTCTGACATCTTAGGATATCTGCAAGTTATGCTTGCAAAATCTTGACTCCACTTGAAAGTACATCTCTTTTATTTACATCCAATGTCCATAATCAAAACTGTTTGGCTTTTTATTCTATTTTTGACTGATCTCAGATCATAGAAAACCAGATGTTCTTCCAATCAAAGGACATAAAAGACTTGCCTTCAAATTAACAATCTTTTTGTTCCAATTTAAACATATCTTCTTTCTGTTTCCTAGATATGTGAAGATACATGCAAAATTTGAAAATTATTCATTTATTCAACAAATGTTTATTGAACACTGATGAAATGCCAAGCACACTTATATGATGTTACTGCCTTAGCACTGGGAAGGGGCTTTAAAGATAAATTAAATCTCTTCATTTTGCAAGAGAGGAAACCAAGGTTTAGTAAGGGTACATGACTCGATAAAGGTTACACAATGAGTTAATTGGAGATGGGAATACAACATGTCCAAATGTTTTTCACATCCCCTATTTTCTTCCCGATTGTTTTTAAATTAGGATTGTTAAAATATTGTTCTTTTAAACTATGTTATTATTATTTTTTGTTTAGTAACTTATAGATCCAAAACATTATAATGCATGTCAAATTTATGAGTGAAATTTGTATCTTTTATCAAGCTATTTCTATTGAGTCAAATGTTCCAGCACATATTAAAAGTCCTAGTAATACATTTTCTTTTATTTAGACTTAGTGATATTACACAGTAAATGGAGTATTTGCTTATTAAAATAGTAAGGTGGATTAGGAGCTCATATTTATTGAGCCTTTCCTGTATATTCTAATTTAAATGTAAGATAACGAACATGCAGAATGGCTAATTAACATTCTCACATTTGCACTATGAGTTAGTGGGGTTGCTGACATTTAAATTCAGACTTATGACCCCAGAGTCTTTGTTCTTTCCTCCATGCTTTGCTCTCTGTATTTACGTGTCTCTCTTCTAGGATAGCTACTTGAAGTCCCGTCACTCATTGTGGTTAGAGAGCACATTGCCTGTTAATGACTTCAAAAATTCAAACAGTCTACTGATAGCAGCTAGAGAATGATGTGTAGTTGGAAAAAAATGTTTCTTTTCCAGCTTTTTACTTTTTAATCAGTCATTTATGCCTATACCATGTTTACAGACACTTCCAGACATGCTAGGGAAAACCTCATTCTAAATGAAGAAAGTGGCAATAAAAGAAATTAAGAGATTAATCATATTTAGATAAAAGATTTATCTACACCCCTACAACTTTGCATGCAATGAACTTAGGACAAATTTAAAATCAGACACAAATCCAATTTTGATTCAGTGTAAGACATTTGAAGAGCATTTTCATTTCTCCAACAGTATGTGGTTTAACAGAGTTGCTAAATGGTATCCCAAGACTTCTACACTGTGAAGGTTCTACGCTGAATCTTACTTAAATTTACCATTTTAAAGATCTATATGAAATTATGGTTTAAATTTGATTTCACATAATTGTCTTATGCATATTTCTATTTCTAATCCTTAAAAAAGACCCATAAGTTTAATGTGGGCTTGGAGGTTCTCTAGACACCTCTACAGAATCTACCAGTTAAGAAATGCTAGGAGTCAGGTCTAGATTCAAATCTTTGCTCCACTATTTTTTCGTATAGTAATTGCTTAACCTCAGAGCCTTACTGTGAGGATTAAATAAAGTAACCCATGTAAAGCACTGAGCATATGCTGAGCAATATAGTATGTACACAGTTAAGTTTTAGCTGTTAATATTAAATTTTATTATTACGAGTTAACATTTATAGTGCCTAGCAACTGGTAAACACTGAAGCTATTATTACTCTAACATATAATTTACTTTTCTATTTTTTAGAAAATTGGTCTCTATTTATAACATGATGTTGACTTAGTCTCACAGTAAAGTGTTTGCAGAAATTTACAAGAAATTTTTTGTCACCTGAACCTAATTTTCTATGTATAAAATGTCTTTATTTAGCTTAAAAGAGGGAGACTTTCATTTAAAAAAAAGGGAAGGTTGCTTAATACTGATTTCTGGGCTGCCTGCAGTGCATACTGACTATTGTTTATTCATTTAGAAAGTGTAATCACCTTAGGGATTGCCTCAAACTATTTTTCTTGATCTTAAAAAATAAATACTAGAATTATATTACTATGAACAAAAAAAAAATAATAAATTTATTTCTAGTCCCTTGGCACTGGTTTCTGTTGTTTGGCAGCATTTCAATGCAGCTAATCAATCTAAACAACATTGATTAAGTTGAACAAAAGATGATATTTATTTTAGGCAGTAATCAATAAACATGCTAATGTTCCATAGTTATCATAGGTCATTGTTTACTCATTTAACTAGACAATAAGAGTTATTATTATTAAATAGAAAGTCTCAGTGATACTCATGAGTTGTAATATTTTATAAAATTTTAGAATAACATTTTCTTATAATTTCAGTATAACCATGTTTATTCTTTTAAGACATATATCAAAAAGTAAATCTTGTTTTTGAATGTAGGCAGATATGCTTAAACTCCAAATGCTGAAGGTCTCTTATAGGTCTGTTGGAAATGTCTTATGTAATTTCAACTAATTATACCTGAAATCAGACGTGGTGAGAAGTATGAAGTTGCTCAAAATATTATTAAATAGTAATTCATTAGAATTATACTTACATAAAATTATTTTCAATGTGTTATTTCCATAGAGCTAATTTTCTAAACTCCTGGTTCTTACAAAAAAAAAAATTGTCATTTTTATATGTTTGTGTTGAGTTGTGACATAAAATGAGGTTTTGTGGTGTAATTTTAATTTTTATTCCATTGCCTAAATATTTAGGCAGAGTAAAGTAAGGCCAAATGATTGCGTATAGTTTGTAGTATATTCGACATCATATTTCCTAGTAAAGTAATATAATAGGTGGTAGGTGCTATAAGATTTTAGGGGATATAGGGAATATCAGGAAGAATGAATTGGAATTGGAGGCTTAGAGAGGGGAAATGGACATTGTACAACTAAATTGCTTTTAAGGATTGAAATAGAGCAGTTATTAATGGAAAATATAATAATATTTTGTTAGCATAGATAAAATTGAAAAATTGAATTAAATTGGCTTGTTCATGAACATGTTTTTGTCTTGGCTTGAATACTGTCTGAAGACCATAATCAAAGAATATTGATAAATGGAAATTGGGACAGATATTAGCAGGGGGGCCTAAAGATCAATGCTAGATCCATGTTGACTTAACATCGTAACTAGTGATATGGAAGAGTGGTTAAACAGTGTGTCAATGAAAGTCACAGATGATCTTAATTTAGAAGGTGTAACATATATCTGTGTGGGCAGTGTAAATATGCAAAAGAAATCTAGGGAATTTAGAATTTCAGGATGAATGGAATGAGATTATCCTTGTAAGAAAGAAAATTTAATTTTAAGATCTATTTTTAGAAAATGTTAAAGAGCTCAACAAATATCAATGAGAATGTATGTCCACTTGTAACTTTTCATTGGACCATACTAACAGTGACTGGCTGCAGCACTACAGAAGTGTCAGAGAATAGGTAGGAAAATAGCCTCTGTCATTTTAATTTTATATGTATATTTATCAATGATACTTTTATTATTATGACTAACTAGACAGTTCAGGACATTGTTTTTCATTATGGTCAAGAAATTAATTTATTAGTTTTTAGACAATATATTATCACCTTCAGATTTAAGGAAAATTTATTTAAGTTTTTGCTTTGAGTATTTTTCACCCTTATTATCAAGGGAAAAATTTGATGGCCTTTGTATCCAATTAATTTGCTCACTGGAGATCGTAATAGTAGAAAATGTATATAAAGTCTACCGAAGCTGAAGACAGCTACCATTTAGTAATATAGATTTGTGGTTCATATTCATAAAATCTGTTTTCTCTTTTTATATTCACCCTTAGAAAGTAAAAATACCCTGGCCATCTATACATGTTTTCTTTTATTTTCTGAGAAATGTTATTGATACTTTAAGAGTTATAAAAGAGATCTGAAAATATTTAAATTACAGAAAAAGAACTCTCATTTTAAAGTCTATTCACTAAACTACAGAATTTGTATGAACAACATTTTAAGAATTGGTACATAAAAACATGATGATGGAAAGTATGTGATCAATTTATATCATGTATATGTCTAGACTTTTGAGATATATTATCCCCTTTGCTGTAAATTCTCCTTTAGAAAAAAAATGAAACATCATCATTTAGACTATAAATGTAAAAATGCTTATGCTGCATTATTCTACCTCCCATGGTTAGGGACAGAATGCAGACATGCCACAATAATGTTTTTTATTTCTACTGTTCGAACCATATTAATGAGAACATCATTTTGGAGAACTAATTATTTCTATTTGTCTTGTGTCACACTTTCTAATTCCCCTATATTAGCACAGCCAAAGCAAATTAATTGCTTTTCCAGCAGTTGAAACTTGTCCAAGAATGAGCTCACATTCCCTTCCAGTTTCCCTGTTTCTGGGAGTGCATTGTGTCAGAAATTTCTCTTGATACTTAACATAGTCTAGAGAATATCTTTACAGATTTCTGTTCGCTCACTGGATGAAATTTATAAGTTTAAGTGACCCGCCAGGAAAGATAAAGTTCTTAGCTGCAAGATTATCCATCAAAACAGTTAAAGTGAAATTAAAATTAAATGAATGAATCTCACTGAAGCAAAAAAAGCAGTAATTAATGGTTCCCTTAATTGTCTTCATAAAATATTTGCATGGGTCTAATTTGCATAATTTGCAAGTATTAATTAATCTTTCAAAGGAATTTTGTGCTGAGAAGCCAAAAAATCTCTTTGTTTTATTTAACATCTAATGAAATATTTATCTTCTTTAATGAACTTCTCATCTTCATTAAAATAAAAATTGCACAAGTTTGTATGTTTTAAATGTTTTTATAATTGAAGTATTCAGAAAACCTCTTTAGACTTACAACAGCTGAAAAACAAACAAGCACATTATTTAGCATTCAGTGTCATTTTACAACAGCAACACTTTAAAAAAAAGTCCAATTTCACTTTCTCAAAGGTGGCAAGGCAGTCAGTAAATGAATAAATGAATATAACTGTTTAGTTTTAAAAGTAAGATTTACAAAGACCCGATCATTTCTTTCAATGGTAATGATATTTTTATGCTGAAATAGTGGGCAACCAGAGGAGATAGATATATATATATATATATGAAAAATCAGTATGTTTAGTTGTTTGGGAAATGGTTCATTGGTTGAAAATATTTTAGCTGTTTCAAAGAAATTAGTCCATTAAAATCCACTTGCTGTTTTTAATAACTGCTGGATTGACAGTATGTCCTGGAAGAAGCATTACAGTGCTAACTTTATTCTAAATCTGCCTGCTGAAGAAAGGCAGCAGGTGTTTCTTCTCTCACAAACTAAGGGATCATAGTGAAAAGCAAGAGATGTGTCTTGGGAGAAATGAAATCCAAAATTTCATCAAGTGCCAAATAGTATATATTCAAAAGAGGTGAGGAAGGGGATGAGGAAGGAGTCTGGAAGTTAAAAAGACATTAGGGAAGGGACGTTGGTGACCTGAGAATGGTACTCATCCTTTTTGATGCAGCAGTGATTCAGGATATTACAGAGAACACCGGTTAACTTTTCTAAAACAATTGCAAGTTTGCACAGCTTTTTCAAATACGTTATTTGTGCTGATCTTCACAGCATGCCCATTTTATATTTGAGGAAACTGAGCAACATGGTCTTAAAGCAAATTGCTTGGAATCAGACTGTGAACTCAGGACCTTCTCATCCCTTTGACTCCATATGCCTTGCTCTTACATGACATCCATCTTTGTATCTCATGATAATTTATGAAGTGGCTGTGACTGGCTCAATGTTCAACCAAATAATGAGGGTGGCATAATTTTTTAAGGATTAAGATTTAAAATGCAAATATATACTAGTTCTTCCCGTGTAAAGTTTAGTAATGTGATAATATCAATTAAATTGACATTGGGGGCTTCCCTGGTGGAGCAGTGGTTTAGAGTCCTCCTGCCGGTACAGGGGAACACGGGTTCGTGCCCCGGTCCGGGAAGATCCCACATGCCGCGGAGCGGCTGGGCCCATGAGCCATGGCCACTGAGCCTGCACGTCCAGAGCCTGTGCTCCGCAACGGGAGAGGCCACAACAGGGAGATAACCTTGTACTGCAAAAAACAAAAAAAAAGAAATTGACATTGGTTTCCTGTAGGATTCATCTTCAGGGAAGTAAAAAGGCATTTTCATTAGGCAATGGTTATTTTTTAGCCCTGAAACCACTCTCATAATTTGCAATTTCTCATGGAGTTTTCTCTAATATAAAAAGAAAAATAAATCCATTAGGTTATAAAGATAATTATTAATCAGTTACAAAGTAAATGCCAATACAGATTGTTTCTCTAGCATTAACATTGGTGATTTATTTAAATAACTGATTTCTAAATTATTAGAATTAACACTAAGACAATTTAGTCTTAGGAGAACAGTGTGGGACTGGAAGCCATAGTCTAGTATCGATACCACGATTCATTAATGTTGTGATTTTACCTGCTAAGACCTGCTCTATTGCTGATATTTTTATCCTTTCAAAATGGCAGAGACATGTGATTTTTTTATGAGTATAAACACACACACTCACACCCAAACAGTGTGTTCATGGTCCATTACGGGTACGTAGATTCTGGATACAGGCTGCTTGGGTTCGAATCTCCACACTGCTATTTATTATCTGTATAACATTGAGTGTGTAAATTAAACTATTTGATTATGAGAGTTCCTTATCCATAAAACATAGAAAATGATCATGATATTCACCTCACAGAGTTGTTACAGGGATCAAATGAATTAATATATGAACTTACAATTAATATAAGAACTTACAAGTAAGTAAAGGCTATGCTATAAAGAATTTGCCGTTTCTACAATTATGCACAAATTTAATGTAATAGTACTTGCAATATTATTCATTTTTGGTGAACATTAAACATTATTTGGATTTTTAAAAATTATCTTAAGCCAATGAATTTTTTTTCAATATGTGGCACATACTTTTTCTTTTAGTATATTTTAAGCTGGAAAATGAAAATAATATTCACCAGCTTTTTCAAGGCATTTAAAAAATACATGACAAATTGTAGGTTTCAATATTTATGTCAATGTAAACAATATGGCTTAAGGAGATTTATTTTCAGCTCTGTATTATTACTTATCTCTTTTCAAATTAAAGATAAGCCAGTTGTTTTTGACTCATTTAAGATAAAAGTGTTAGAACTTCTTAATTTTTGTATTATATTTTGGCAAATTTCTTTTAATATGGTTTGTATTTTCATATAGTGTGGAGTAACTGCAGACTTTTTTAATTCATAGATAATCATACTCCAGAGATAGTAAATCTCCAAACACAGTTTCACCTAAGCTTACTAATTACACCTATAAAATGATGAATAATGGCTACAAATTATTGGATCTGACTCTCATTCTTTATTTATTTCTGCCTGGCAGAAAGAGCATTGGATGGGGAGATTTTAGACCATAAATTATTCCCATACATAATCAGGTGTGCTGTGTTTAACTTTGATTCTATATTATGGTTTTACATTTACTTATGAAATTTCCATTTTCACAGATTAAGATTAATTATTTGATTTCCATGATGAACTGGTATTTACTTGTGTTAATAATTTCAATGTGTTTATTTTTTCTTCATGGCTCATGCTGGCTAATATAGTTTTAGGTCTACCTTGTTCCAAGTTATCATAGTCTTTGGACTATTTTTATGTTTCTCCAGCAATGTTATATGAAATCTCAGAGTCTAGACTTTATCTCTAGTTTAAATGTTGGGAATAAAGAGAAATTTCACAAATGAGAAAAGATTAGATATAAGACAATAAGGATAGAAAGTACATTCCTTTTCTAAACCCACATATGGTTCTGGGTTCAAGCCAACTATTGCCCAAGTAGGACCATAAGTTTGGTATGACCATATACGTTTTCTAAGGTAACTCAAAGATACACATTTTTATATAAAATGACAGATTTTTTAAAAAATGTGGAAGCCTTAACACAATAAATGTTCATTTATGTTCTCTGATAATAGTAAAACAGAAAAAATTCTCTCAATAAAAAAACTCATAGTATATCAGATTGTCAATATGTAAACCAAATTGAAAATAACAATAAATCACAAGTAAAGAGAACAGCTCTCCAAGCTTTTTAGAGTGAATGCAGTGACTTCCCCTAACTGCTTTGAATTCAGACATACTTTTGAGATAGAATTTTGAGGCCCACCTGCCCATATCTTTTTTTCAAATGTGTACAATTCAGATTTATTCCATTTTATCAGGCACTTTAGTGGTTTGATTATTGCAAAGGATTAAAAATGTGAATTTTTTTGTTTTCTAGATTCTAATTTTACTTCTTAATTTATTAGAATGAGGGCTTCCCTGGTGGCGCAGTGGTTGAGAGTCCGCCTGCCGATGCAGGGGACACGGGTTCGTGCCCCAGTCCGGGAAGATCCCACATGCCACGGAGCGGCTGGGCCCGTGAGCCATAGCTGCTGAGCCTGCGCGTCCGGAGCCTGTGCTCCGCAACGGGAGAGACCACAACAGTGAGGGGCCCGCGTACTGCAAAAAAAAAAAAAAAAAAAAAAAAAAGTTATTAGAATGAGATGCATTTAAATAAATGCAAAAGGTCATTTAATTTAAAGGTTTGGTTAATTATATAATGTAGCTCCTTGGCTTATATTTCCCTAAGAATTCAGAACCAGTCTTGGTTAACATATCCAAGTTTCAGTAAATGAAAAGAGTGAAGTAAATGTGGTAGATACAAAGAAAAATGTTAATGGCATAGAACTCATATGCTTATGGTCTTTTAGAATAGTAAATTTCTTATAATTCTTCATAGCTTTCCCGGGTGGACCCTTATTGAGATATGTGATATATTTACACTAATTTTCCAAGGTTTATCAGCAGCAGAATCAAAATGTGACTGTAAGAAACTGTTTTTCCATATCATATTATCCCACTATCTGTAGATAGTTTATTGTAGCCTTACAATGAGTTAAAACGCAGGCAAACTTCGATTAGTGGCTTACAGCTCCTTGTTACACCTATTAATATAGCAAAGTAGGGCAAGGTGGCCCCATTGCATTGAACTGATTTTAGTGCAGGCTATACAGAAACCTCCTTACTGGCTCTCACAAAGTTACCCATGTCAAGTCCAAATCCATGGTCATCAATAAACCTTGGCTCCCACCGCAACAGATGATCCATTTGAAAGAAGTAAAAGCACTAAGGAATATGAGCTATCTTGTTAACAACAGAGCAAACTTCGTTTTGGTCCAAAGATGGGAAGAATATTTAACTTAGTTTCCACATTCTCTCATCTCATAATTTTACATCGACAACAAAAATCTTGACCGACTAATCCCAAAAGTTCTGATAGCATTGATCTATACAGTGAAAATGTTATGAAATTAAAATGTTATGAAAATCAATGCTTGAGTGGTTGTAAATAAACATACAAAAATTAGGTGAATATTTTTAGGAAGTTTATATACTTACATTTCAGTATAGCTAGATTTTGGGGGAGTTGTTTTGTTTTAGTGAAGTCACATAAAAATTGTGGACTAACTGCCAACTTGGATCTCAAAAGCAGTTCTTGGGTGCCTTGTTTTCAATAGCATTTCAAAATGCAATTCTATTTCTTTATGAGAAAATTAGAACACAAGCATTTATTTAAATGGAATAATTCACATAGAAAAGCTGTGAATTATCACAACTCAGTTGGCTCCTTTGCATGTTATTTTTACAAAACAAAGGTAATGCAAAAAACCTTTCCAAATATTTTCTTAATGTTAAAAATTTATAGTCAACAAAGGAGTAATTTTTTATCTCATCATTCCAAATCTATAGGCTTTATATATTTTAACACTTGAAGTGGTGCTTTTACATGAAGTATTAGGGAACAAGTATGCATGCAATTTTAGCAATGTTTAATGGATAAGTGACTGTTTAGAAACTTGAAAATAATGACTTTTATTGCTTTTTACTATTGACAGCATTTATGATTTCTCAATAAAACAAGTTAGCAGTGTGACAAACATAATAAAATATTGTTTTTCACATTTTTCTGCTTACTTTTAATTTTAGCTTCTTCTTTGCTGTAGTTTTTGTCTTCTCCCTCTCTAAACACTAACTGAAGGTCTACATTTTCATATGGTTAGGCTAATAAATACAGAATATAAAGATATCTCATGAAGGAAAATTCTAGCAGTGCCAAAACCATGAATTTAAGTTGTAATGAAACCTTAAAATTTCTGTTCTCATTACTTTCAATTAAGTATTTTTCAACTGCTCTCTCTTTGAAACTCCTCTAACTTTAACAACTCATTTCAATTACTGTAAAATCTTCACTACAGTGTGGAATGGAAAAGCATAGATAAACATGCTTTTCCAACATACCTTCCAGACTGCTATCAGTGTTCTCGTCTGAGAATTATCTCATGAACATTTGGCGAGAACAAAATTTTTAAATGGTTTCCTGTGAAAAATGAGTGTCATTTAAAAAAAATTATATATCTTCTTGGATTTTCAAAGTCCACGTTTTAGTATTTTGCAGACTCCAAAAGCCCTGCATTAAAATTAAACAATGTCTTGCTTTAAAACTGATATCTTTGACTAAAAAGTTAAACTAGCACTTAACTTTAATACTAGTGTAGTTTTTGAGTTTTTTAACATATAATCTGCTGTAACTAATTCATCTTAACAAATGGTTAATACTTAAGTGCTGGGGCCAGAAAAAATGCAAAAGACATGGTATCTTTCCTAAATAATTCATACTCTCACGAGATACAGAGAAACATAAATAATTCTAATAAAATACATATTGAGTTAATTCCTATTGATAAAGCTGTGGGTGTCAAGGTGTTGTTCAGGGATGGTAAGAACTATAAGTCAAATTTTACTTATATAAAAATATGAAATATTTATACATTTAAATTTTTATATGAAACAGGAATAATTTTAACATTAAAATATGGCTATATCATGTGTCTACATTCCCTTTATTTAAAAAATAACATACTCTATAAACCTTTTAGGTAGCCAAACTTTGAAGTTTTTCCAGTGTAATTCATTTTTATATTTGTTGTTTATAAGAACTCACTAGTATACTATTGGGAACATACATGTTCCAAGGCATAAAATCAATTTAATAGATTAAATCTGAAATTTAGAAAACTTGATTTTTTTCTCAAAAGCTATAACAGATCTATTGTTCTCTCTTAATGAATAACACTTTGATCTACTGCTTCTGAAATGTAAACAAAGTACATTCAGAACACAAACAAAGCAATTGATTCCAATTACATGATTGGTGAAGATTCATTTAAGTCTACATATGTAAGTCTAAATCTCTGAGAAGCCATATTATTGATATATTTTATATAATTTTTGCAAACAAGAGAAATAAATATTATGGCTGCTTCTGAGTATGGCTTTAAACAGATTCCTAAATAATATTTATTAAAATGGAAACCTGGTTCCCCTTGTTTTACATCTGAAATAAATATACTAAATCCTAAATACAATATAAACATTGTATAGGAGGAGTTGATAAAGAGTAAGAAGTGAAGAATGTAATGTATTCACAAATGAAGTAATGAAGATCCAAATTATGGTGGTGGGCAAAAAATAAATAGGAAGGTGCATTTGAAATGCAAGGGGAATCAAACTGCAGGGATTAGAAAATAGTGGTTGGTAATTTGAAATAGGTAATCTGGGAAAGAGATCCAGGCTAGAGTACAGGATGATGAGTTTGCCTTCCTGCTACTGGTTTTGATGTGACAACTGGGCTTTTAGATAAGAGTTGAAGAGTATCCATCTAGGTAGACATAGAGCTGGCACTTGAATGTGAGGCGATTTCAATGTAAAGTCTAGACAAGAGACACATCTTTGGGCACCATTAAAGTCTTATGGAGAAAATATAGAATCTTTTTGCATAATGTTGATATTGCCATTCTTCTGAAAAGGCCAGAGTATCAAGCCACCCTCCCTCCACCCCAAGAAAAGATTATGATAAGTAACAAATGCAACATTGGGAAGCAAAGTATGTTCAAATGGTTATGAGTTAACAGATTTCTCTCACTTTGCACCATCCTTATTTGTGATGAATAACCTAATACATATTTTTTTAAATAGAGAAAAGATAATGTAGCTTTTTTTATGGCAGTTAGAAAGGATGGATTACTCAGCCTTGAATTTTGTCCATTAAAGTGAGTGTAATAAAACTGGAACCAAAAAATTTACAGTGCTATATTATATACATAAAATTAGAATAAAGAAGGCTAAAAATACATAGTGGTATATTAGATAATTCATATTTTGACTTAGTTATTTTGCATCTTTGTTGGTTCTGCAGATTTTACCTATGACAAACTGTCAGTTCAACTTTGCATTAAGAGACATGTATTTTTCATGATATTGTTTCGTATGGTCCTTTCAAGTAATCAAACTGCATTGAATAGAGTCATAAAAAAATGCAGCAATCATTTACTCTCATTGTTAGCTTTTCCCTCTAATGCACTGATATTCTTTGCAATCATTTGAACAGTATAATGCACTCTTATTTTGATGAAGGGAAAGTAAAAATTACACTTATTTTTTTAGACTTGGTAAGTAAAGAAAAAGTGCTCATATAATAGTGTTCTGAATTATCACAACAAGTTTGTGATCTGCCAAAATAGTACTAGTCTTATTTTAAGCTTTAGGAGCACCATGATTTTTCAATACATAAGGCATTTGGTAATAGAGTCATCAAGAGTCTGGTTAGAGTTACAGCATTTAGAGAATCCTCATCTGAGTACTGAACTCCTAAACAGGACCTGTTAAAGAAGCCTGATAAAGTAGTGAACTCCTCATTCAGACACCATGATGCTATCTATCAAAGACTGGATGAGAAAAGGCAAGGTTTATTATCCAAGACTTACAACTTAATATTTTTATGCTGTACAAGTAAGTTACCTTAAAAAGAGGTGGAACTGAAGTCCAACTGAAATGAATCAGGGTTATTAAGATAAAATAAGCATTCCTGGTTGAACAATTTGGTATTGTCCAAGTGCAACTGAGAAATAGCCCTAAATTAAGAGTAGTGTATAGTCCCTATGGTAGGAAAATAAAGATTTTATTATAAAGTAGTTTTGACATAATCCTAGATGAGTTCCTTAAATTCATAATGTTTCTTGAAATCTAACCTTAATTCAGTATATAATGATCTACATGGTGATAAAACTTAATTTATTCATGTCACAATTGCTAGCGATGGGAGAATAAGGCAATACTGACAGTAACCACAGCCACAAGCTACTAATTTTAATGGAAATAGTGGCCTATATTACAATGACCCAGGGAAGAATTTCAAAATTGGCCTGAAACATATATATATCAGCATTTATCTTCCTTCTAAATATATGCACATTTATTATACTTAAGATGTTTATTTGTATAATTTTTGTGTTTATTTTTTGAAATTGTATTAAAGAAATTTGGCAATCTCATGGGATTTAATATATGCTGAAAACTAATTGGAACTTAAACATAAATTGTAAGTAAGTCTAGAGTGTTCAGATGTTTCCTGAAATTCTTTGTGTATACAGAGACAGAAAATTTATAAAATGCCAAATTGTCTATTAGCATTGCATATTTTTGTGATAGCACATTTTGTCTTTTTTTTATTACTTTCCATTTTAGAAAGCATTTAGTGTCTTACATTTATTATTGTTTGTGACTGTTTTGTTGATATTTTCCTGATCGATTTGCAAAGAATTATGTTTGTTTCCTTGGAAAACATGCAGTATAATAATATTGCTTCAAATATTGCAAGATACCAGATTTAACCAAAACTGAACTTAGCCAGTCACCACTACTGAACCAAAGATTCTGAAAAACATTACAAAGATTGTCTGATCTCTAGGTGGCTTTAATAGAGAGTCTAGAATTTTTTTTTCCTTCTCTTTCTTTTCTTTTTTGATAGCTCATTAAATTGTAACAATTCCAGCAGTATGGAGCTATAATATTTCCTAGGATGGTTACTTCTGTCACATTGGATCAAGTGATTTGATGATACAGTCATTATTCTGAAACAAGTTTAATATAAGGATTAGACTACTGAAAGTTACTGTCTTTAATTCTGAGAAGGTCACCATATATCGTGAAATAAGATCATCAATCTGTAAGGAATATCTATGTTTTATTCCTGATAGAATCAAAGTACCCTAAGGTAATACAAATAATTTCCACTTCCACAAAAATATATATATATTTTTAAAGAGCAAAACAAATCCTTTACAATTGTGAAAATAAATATTCTGTGATTTAAAATAACTTATTCCATTAGTAGCAAACCAGAGAGGTTTTTAAAATTTATTTTGATATAGTAAGACAAGAAATATTGTACTGGGAATTATGCAACTTGGTTTTGCTGTTTCTGTGAAATGCAGGCAGACTTCCAGGAGCACTCACAGGCAGCATTTGGCTTGGTGAGTTCCACAAGATGCAGAGTTGGGTTATCAATCTTTTCTGTGTTCTAAAAGAAAGCAAACTAAGATATACTAAAACACTGTAAGTCACAAGAACTGAAATATTTACCTGTGACATTGACCAGCACATCTTTCTTATAAAAGAAGGAGTATTTATTATATATTGTGGCACAACAAACTACTTTGAAACTTCATGGTTTACATCATTTATTACCTCACAGCTTCTGTATGTGAGGAATCTGGGAGTAGCTTAGCTGGGTCCTATGCTTCAGGTCTCTCTCAAGCTGCAAAAAAGTTTTGGCTGGGGCTGCAGTCATCTCTAGACTCAACTGAGTCAGGCTGTACTTCCAAGCTCAGTCATATGGCTGTTGGCATGCCTCACGTCCTCAAGGGTTTTGTACTGAGGGTCCCAGGTCCTTGCTGGCTATTAGCCAGAAGCCATCATCAGTTCCTTGTCACCTGGACCCTTCCTAGGGCAACTCAGTACATGGTAACCTACTTCATCTGATCAAGCAAGTGAAAAGATCCAGAGAAAGAGTGTCTGCCAGCAGAAAGTCACAGTTTTTTATAGTCTCATCTTGGAAGTGACTTTTCATCACTTTTGCCATATTCTCTTCATTAGAAGCAAGTCACTAGATAAAGCCCACACTTAAAGGGGAGAGGTATCTCACAAGGATGTGACTGCCAGGTAGCAGGGGGCATTGCTAACCATCTTAGAGGATTCCTACCATACAGAGCTATGCAAAAAATAAAATTGTCAAGTTACCTGGTGAGAATGGGATCGGACCAATGAGTATTATATAATTCAAATATTTTATAAGTTCAGGAATGTACGTATAGGTAGACCAGATGTCCACATCAGTCTTTGATGGAAACCTTATCCCTGGTTCATGTTTTAATGGGTATTTGCCAAAACTTGCCTGATCAACTCTGTTTGACAAACACTCAACTGATTCTTATATTCTTTCTTTAGATATGATAATTCTGTCAACACAGTTTCTTGTCTGTTTGATAATCTGTCTCTTTAATCTGTCTCTGCACATCTCTGAACTGATCCCTTATGTATTAGTTTTAGAGTTTAGTGCACAGAGAACTATCTTATTTAAGAGTTCTTGTATAGCATGTTAGTGTTCTCACCCACATGTGGTCTAAATACTTGATTCCATTGGATGAGATGTTAAGAAAAGCTATTCCCCACAAAAGTGCCATTTCTTTAGTTAAAAACAATTCTCATATTTACTGAAAACATTTGAGAGCTTTCATTGAAGTTTGACATTTGTTAAGTTTAGCACTAGACCAGAATTTTGGTTCAGCATTGTATAAATGTTAAATCAAGCTCTAGGTATTTAGAACTTTATTCATTCACAATTACTTCTCTAAACAAATATAATTTTATTAAAATTGCTGTATTAGTCATGCTATAAAAAATAGAGAAACATAAAAATGCTAAACTTTTAAAAGAAAAGTTCTGCCAAACTTAAAAGAAAATAACTAGGCTCTGATAAGAACTGCCCTTCTAATTGCCACCTTTGGTTTGTTCTCAAGAGATAACACATACATTTTTTTCTGAAAACTCAATTTATTCACTGCAGATTTTGCTTGTTTCTTGCAGTTCTAAAGGATACAGATGCTTGATTTGAAAGATCCTTGTTTCTCTTCTCTGCAGTATCTTATTTTTATCAAATAAGTCATCACTTTTTTATGCTCCATTTTTATTAAGCTTAGTAGACAATTTTTCCATCATCACTAAGGTTCAGATATACCCTCAAATGATTTCCTTCCATCCCTGTGTCTTAGTGTTTGTTCTCCCAGAAATGAATAGAAGAATGGAGAAAGTAATAAGAGATTCCATTGTGCTTCTCTTTGCTGAAGTTGGGAGGTCTCACCTTCTAATCAGGACAAGGTAACCTAAGTGCAAAGTACCCCATTCTCACTTGATGGTACATTAGCCTCTCTGATGAATTCTCACGTCTTACTAATGAATACTTGATTAGAACACACACAAAAAAATACTTTAGCATAGTAGACCTAGCAGCAATATAATTTTTCTTTGTTTTAGAAATAAAACAAAACTTTAACAATGTCTGCTTTTTGTTTTTGTTTCTCATAAACTTTTAAAAGATAACCTGTGCTTCAAACAGCTAAACAGAACAATATTTCTTTATACCAACAAGTGCACATTAGCATACACAGCCCTCACTAACTAACAAGTAATACAGTTAGGTAGACTTCATAAACTTTACAATTGTAAATTTACCATTCAAACATAATGGACCAAGAGACCAGAATCCAGCTTATATGCATACCCTCAGTCCACTAAGTTTCATGAATCTGAACCTGGTTTTTCTGAAGAACTCTATTAAGAAAATCACTAAGCATCATCTTACTATCTAATACTTGAATAGGACTTCTCAAAACCTTGCTCCTAAGCAGAAAACATATTTACCATGAGAATACTTCCCATATAATCAGTGAAAAAGTGTATGTGGATAGTGGACAGCGTAAACCTTCAACTAGTTATGAATAAATACCTGATATTGGTGATGTATTAAAATTTCGTTTCACTTAGGCAAACTGTTTTATTTGTTAAATTTACATTTGAAAAAGTTGTACTTATAGAAAAGTTCAAAAATATTAAAACTCTTATAAGCATTTTACGATGATTCATTTATTGTTAATGTTTTGTTCCATGTACTTTATAATTTTCTCTATCTGCGTAGTATTTTCTGAAGTATTTGAGAGTGAGATGTATAAATCATGGTTCTTTACCTGTTATATTTACGCAGACGTATTTCACAGGGTACTTATTAAAAATAAGGATGTTCTCTCATACATAAACACAGCATATTTATCAGCCCAGTAAATATTTCATTGACACAGTACTTTTATTCAAACTGACATTGAAATTCTAATTTTGTCATTTGACCCAATCATGTCCTTTATAACATTTATAACCTTCCTGAATCCAAATTAGGATCACATTATATTAAGTTGTAATTTCTCTTTAGTCTTTTTGATCTTGTGCATTTTCTTGGCCTTTTAAAAAAATTGTAAAATTGACTTTTTTGAAACAAAGTCTTAAGAGAATGTTTCTTATTTTGCATTTGATGTTTCCTCATGATTAGATCAGGTTGTGTATTCTAAGCCAGTATACTACCCAAGTGACGTTGTGTTCTTTTCAAGGTATAATATCCAAAGGTGCATAATATCCATCCCTCATTTTGTAATGTTACTTTGATAGTTCCTTCTGTATGTATTTATTGAGCACTTGCCAGGTTCCAGGCAATGTTCAAGGTGCTAGAAATACACAAAGTCATATGGTATGTTACCTACTCTTAAAGAGATTATAGCTAGACTTTAATCAATTTCTCTAAGATAGCAAAGCTGTACAAGTATTGGCATAGTGAAAACAACTTAGGAGAGGACAAGAGTTTGGATCCTATGACAAGTGTTGTAACAACACTTAGGTCCTAGTAATACAATGTATGGAATCCAAACCCTATCTGCATGAGTATAGGCTGATCATTCACAACTAAAACATTTTGTCAGAGGGCTAATTTTTTAACATGAAGTATAGACTTGCCTGTTCCCTGTTGAATAGACAAGCAGTAGATAGTTGATGATGTTTTAAAAATCAAATTTGCTTGGTTGTAATCATGGAGATATGGTTTTAAGAACATTAAGTTCTTAAATAGATATCAGTTCATAGAACCACAGGGTCTAGATTTCTACCCCAATTGGGGAATATCCTTGAGTTACAGAATAAAAGATATTTAATACCCACTAAACCAAAATTATCTTAACCTTTGATAGTAAATTCCTCTTTGCCCACAGAGAGCATCAACATCATAGTTGAGCCTGAAGTTCAGGCAAAGGGACTCTTTAAGATACTGACAACAAGAATGTTTTTTTTTTTTTTTTTTTTTTTTTTTTGCGGTACGCGGGCCTCTCACTGTTGTGGCCTCTCCCGTTGCGGAGCGGCCATGGCTCACGGGCCCAGCCGCTCCGCAGCATATGGGATCCTCCCGGACCGGGGCACGAACCCGCGTCCCCTGCATTGGCAGGCGGACTCTCAACCACTGCGCCACCAGGGAAGCCCTGGAAAATGTATTTTGCCCAGGGCTGGAGTTGGCGAAATAACTCCAAGCTGGCTAAGATTAACCATAGCCATCTGCATATCTTCAAATGCCTTCTCTCCACGTTCTTCAGCTCAGCTTTCATTACTGGTTTGTCTGTTTAGTTTCCCATTTTAAAAGAATGTGTGATTAGATCAGGCTGCCCAGTGATGATTCCTTCTAGCTTCCCAAGAACTAAAGTCTGGTTCCACCTGTTCCAATTTGTCAAATTGTCAAAGTTCAGGTCTCTCCCCTATTAGTGTGCTTACCTAGAGTCTAATACAAAGTTTCTTCTCATGTAAAGGACAGGGATTCACTTTCATTATTTTTGTCTAAAAATGTGGTTATCTTTTAACCTATATATCATAACTTTAGATAATCCTCTGTTCTCAGACATGTTTTAAACTAGACTATGTTCTCTCATGTACTTTCTTCTCTGAAGAAAACTGAAAAATATTTAAAAGCAGTTCTCAATTATAAAACTATTTTTGTTTGCAATATTAGCTGCAGTCAAGAGCTTTACTTCATACTAGCCTTGTAATAAACATATTATCTACTCTGATTTCAAATGAGCTGGGCCATGTTGGTCTACTGAGTAATCCATTATCTACTGCTTGTACTAGTATGTTTGGCTTGTATAGACAGAATAACTTGGTGTGCCTTCTTACACATAGTCCGTGCCCACTCTCTAGAATGGCACTGGGTGCTTATAGAGAAAGCATTCAAAAGGGATCTGGGATTCAGTCCTCTCTCACTTTGACCCAGCTCTGTGGGCCTCAGGTTCTGCAGCTATCACCCTGAAATACCTAAATCTTTTGCAACTTTTTCAGTTTTTACTTTTTCATTATATTTGAACACAACCTTGACTATAACTTCTGGAAATCACTGATACTGTTATTATCTGCATTTCATGAGAAGAAATGATATTTACCCAGTATTCTCTTGTAAAAGAGCTTGTGCTGAACATCAATCTCTCTTAAAATATTTCTCATGTTAAATGTAGACTTTGTGTCTCTGCTTCTTTGCCTCAGCAGTAGCAGAATGTTCTTACTCTAAATATAAAATTATAAAAAAAGCAAGAAACAATATTTTCTTTAATTAGCTTCTTCCTTTAGGGGTTTTAGAAGAAGGGTTATGACTTGACAAAGATCCTTCCCATCTGTTCCTGTTTGTTTGCTTTTATTTTGACTTCCTTTTGTTGTCTTATCAAATATCACATGAATCATTAACATTTGTTTTCATCACTTGTTTTGGTTTCCCTTACTTTTTATGATTAAGACATTCTGTTGAGAGAAGCTCAGGGTTACTATATTTCATATTGACCTAATATTATTTATGTAAATATTAAACTTTCTAGATGTATGATCTTACATGTTTGCCCTCTGTTATGTTCATATTTTCCTCAGCTCTGGAGGGGTGAGATAAGGGCACATGCAACTGTTTTGTGAAAGCAGCAAACTTCATTAGATTACAGGTGTCTGGATATACGTTTTGAACAAATAGATGCCATTTTTAATAAAACTACTTTCTAACAGGAAATGTAATTTATTACGCCCTTTGTGCTAAAGGCAAGTAAAAGATCCTTGTGGATGTTTTTGCAAGGGAGTTCTATTCAAAACTGGAATATATACCTATTTGCCTACTGAGTAATACTTTTCAGTAACATACTCCCTTGTTAATGATTCCACTTAGTTTTCATACAATGAAAGCATTGGATTTCTGGTGTCAAGTAATTTGAAATGATTCCAATTTGTATGCCATCTTCTAATATAAAATCTCATCATATATTGTGATTGTTATTGAACAAACATCATTAGTTTTTTAAAGTAAATGATAAAGCTATTCAATACTTTAGTTTTATATATGGAATAAAAGCTAAATTATATATCTGTCTATATGCATTAGATGTTACAAATAACTACACATAAGAGTAGCTGCAAAAACATTAAATCAGTGTATACATATAACTGAATCACTTTGCTGTACACCTGAAACTAACACAACATTGTAAATCAACTATATTCTAATATAAAATAAAAATTAAATTTAAAACAGAACAAACTTAATTCATGAATACAAAACAGAACTGGAAATTTTGTGACATTCTCCATTTCTCCCTCCTCATCCACAGCTAACAAATAACTGATAGAATCTTTATATTTAATGGTCTGAGCTGAAGATTTCAACTTTAATGTTAAAACCTGAGATTCATTTTTATCGAGAGTTTAAAATTTTTTCTTTAACTCATCTGTAGATCCAAATCTGCATAATAACAGTAAGCAGCATACAAAAATTCACACCTGCAATAAACTATTCAGTGACCTAGATACTTTCTTATACACCAAATTAGAGCTGTAAACATCAAATCACAATGAACTCTGGAACTATTAGGAATTTGTAATCTAAATAGCTTCACTCAGTGCCTACTCCCACATGCTTTTAATTAGAAGAGACTTTTTAATTAAGTACTCCCATGCACAAAGTGTCACTTGATGATTTTTTTCATATCAACCTCCCTTACGAAAGCAAATAATCATTGTGTCAACGGAAGATATTTTCTCTGAAACCAAACTATAAGAATTTTAGTTCTGATTTCAAGTTGTTCAGTTGAGGCTCTGCATACTAAAAGAAAACCTCTGTTTTCTGAGAAAATGGTGAGGGACAGATTCACAAAGCAAGGAGGCTGATGGTACCAAGGTATCCAAGAGTCAGTCCCTTACCTCTGCAAATCAGAGACAGGGTATTTCCTCCAGTGATCTTGCAATTGCTTATTAGAGGAAGTGACAGAATAGATTTGGGTTCACACAAATATCTAATCACTGCACTTCCATTCACTAGCTCTTTGAAAATGTGCCAGATAACTTAACATTTTTGAGCCTTAATATCCTATTTGTAAAAGGCACTAAGAATACCTATTTTTTTGAGTTGTTGAGAAGTTTAGATTTAAAATCTATAAAGTGCCCTGAACACAATAGGTGCTCAGAAAATATTAGCTATACTGTTGGTAATCATTATTGCCTTTATTGCCAGTTTACTTGATCTTAAAAAAGTTCTCATCCGTTTGAGATATCAAGGAATGATTGTTTCATAAACACTGCTCAGCATCAGGAAAACATATTTTTCTGTGGCCAACAAATGCAGAAATAAAGACAATATAGGAAATGGTGAGTAGGTGTGAGATTATCTAGTTAGAAGGGAAGTATAATGCACAAAGGGCAGCCATTAAAACAAAACATGAATAAGCCTCTGAGTTTCCAGATGCAAACAACACACCTCTGAATAATGAAGTCTTAGCCATGAAAATACTCAGGGATTCCAATAATCTCCATCCTGCGCTTGTTTTTACGGGGCCTTCTCTAGGACTCCATCATGTTGCCTGCTGTTTGAAGAGTTGGGGAAGGAAAGATTATTGGCACCATTATTACATAACGTAAAAAAACATGGCACAGTTTGAATTATGGGCCCATGTATTCTTCCTATCACCCTTGCCATTCAGCTTGCTGTCCGGTGGTTTGTTATCAGAAGCCTGAGATAAACCTACAGTCCCATAACTCAGAAGCCTGCTGGTAGCTCTCTGGGTACATCCATATGTGGTTATTTGCTGCGGGTTGGCGGGCCAATATAACTTCTCTGGACCAACATAAAATTACTTTAAACCTTTTTTTTCTTACAGACTTTGAATTATCCATAAGTATGTTTTAATAAAGATGACAAAATTATATGGTAGAATTGCCTTGAAAGTTAGGCTCCATAGACAAAGGGAGAGGGAGTTACTCTCTAGGGTCTGTCTATGCCTGGTATGTTTCTGTTTCCAGGTAATTCTAAGGCAGATAATCTCTGATGTGTAAGTATTATTTAATCATGGAAATGCCTTAACTATAGCAGTTTGGATCTATTTTATAGCTGGCATCTTTAATGCTTGATGCTTTTGTCCATCTGTTAGGAACATTAGTCAAAAATTTAAAGAGACATTTATTAAAAGTAGATTATTATAGTAGATCAAGTACTGAGCACATAAATACAATGTATATAATTTTTATAAACATGCTTTGTATATGATCTAAAGGATCTTATAAAATAATTATTCATGCTATAATTTTAATTACTATATTTTTATTTTAAAATTTAGTTTCAGACAGACTTTAAAATTTCTAACATGCTAAAGGGAATTATTTTTAATACATAAGCATAAGTAATTGATTTCTCTGAAAGTTTAACATTTGAGACTGCATTAAAACTTTTAAGGCAAGCATCATGCTGAAGCACTCTCCTTCTGATACTGATGGGAAAAGAAATATGGCTGCTGCTTTTGTGGGTCTCGCCATGTAAGAAGCTTCCCATACGTAACTTCAAAGTGAGACAAAGTGCTATGGAGTTAATTCTTAGGGTGCTTGTGTTGGAGAGTAAATAGGAGACTCTATATAGAGAAGTTTAATAGATGGGAGCAACAATGTAAGTGGGGAAGGAGGAGGTACTTATCTTGAGGCATTAGAAGGAATAACAGGCCTGAATACTCCAAAGCAGTGCAGAGCTTGGTGTGCCATATGTAGAATGGCACACCATTCTATGAAAAGGAGAGCCAGGGTCACTGACTGAGGGAGAGGGGTAACATATAAGGTTAGAGAAGAAAGTCAGTAGCAAATTACATAGCACTTGGGTGAAGAATTTGGCTAGTGGACCTTTTAAAACAATGATTCATACTTAATGAATAATTTCTATATATCCATTCTTTGCTACTACATTCCTTCTACTTAATACGCTACAGACATCACAGAAGATTAGAAAACAATTTTTCAAAACTTTAATTTTTTTCTTTAACAACCTTTTTTTTTTTTTTGGCCGTGCCCTGTGGCTTGTGGAATCTTAGTTCTGCGACCAGGGATCGAACCTGGGCCCCCAGCAGTGGAAGCGAGGAGTTCTAACCACTGGACCACCAGCAAATCCCATAATTTTTTTTTCATTAATGTACCAAGATTCTTTAAAACTCCATAGAATGAAATGTTAATCTTGAGAAAATAATTTCTTTTCCACAAGTATTTTGAAGGACTTCACTGAATAAAATTTAAATTTAGGGGAAATTGAGAATGTTTCTCTCCGCCCGTCTAATGCTAGGAAACGTTGTCTATTTAAAAAAAAAAATAAGAATGAGAATGATATCCTCAACTTAAGTGAATACATGATAGAAATATTGAGATAATTGGAAGGAGAGAGAAGTAGGGATAAATTAAATAAGGACTAAAAATTAGAAAATTTTGGTTAAAAGCATCAGTGTTCTACCTCTTTGGTTATTTCTATGACTAAATTTTAAAACAATTTAGTTGTTTTTCTTAATAAAACATTAAGATCAAAATTATCTTTTAATAGGTCCAGTTTTTAGCCACATGATACTAAGAATATGAAAGAAAAGTTTCAGTTTATTTTTATAATATTAGTTTATTAGGTTTATTTATCTACTTTGTATAAATCACATGAAAGCTATATCTGATTTATTCATTCATTCGTTCATTCAAACACATTTTATTGAACATATACTGGGTGCTTAGACTGTATTAATAAGCCAAACAGCATTCCATAACATCCTGGAAGTAATAGTCCAACTGTACAAACGACGCTAAGCTAAAACATGTTGTAGGAATATAAAACTTAGGCACACCAATATTTCTGTGAAGTAGAAAAATAGTTTAACATTGGTTTTAAGCTCCTTACTAATTACTGTATCTACCACAGATTATGTATAAGCACTCAATTAGCTTACCGTTGAAGGTGAAATCTGCAAATATTTAGACTCTCTATTTCCTAAATTTACTGTAGGCTATTTCTATTTCCTTATGCTTTAATTCTTGAAGCTATCAGACATTTTGCAAACATTTACATTACAATATACATTTAAAAAAATTTTGGAAAACTTTACTTTTCTGATTACCTTCTACTGTAGATATTAAAACGTGAAATTTAAACAGATTTTGTACAAATATTTCCAAGGTTTAGACCACACCACAAAGTGGACAGTTGGGAGAGTGTTATATTTGGGAAACAGGCTTATGTTTTGTTTTGTTTGTCCTCTGGATTTTTAATTCCTTATTTTTGCTTCATTCAAGTGGGTTTATTGAAGATTTGATTTACTTTTCTTTTTCACATAGCTGTGTGTTTCTCAATAGGTAAAAGCTGAGTAATATATTAATATTTAATTGTTCATTTAATCTCACTTCAAGGTGGAAAGGCTATAGTTCATTGATATTGATGAAATAACCCAAGTGGCTTTCACATAAATAGCAACAAATGTGCACAACTGTTACATTACACGGTATATTTAACAACACCTCTAAGAAGTAAGATGGGAGCTCAGTCTTTCCTGATGGAGATATATCTGAGTGCATTCAAAGAAAATTTGGTTCTGCAAGCTTGGAGGAAGTAATTGTCATTCAACAGAAATCAACTAGCTTTGCATATCAGTAAAACACATACACACACTCTTATCTATTTTCTGAGTGCTCTGTACTGATATCAAATATATATTTATGAGAACTAGAAACGTTGTATTCTTTTCAGTCACTTCAATTCAATGTAACTATGAAATTAACTTTGAGAATATGTGAAAAATGTTACTTCCTACATAAGTGAAGATAGAATAAAACCCACAAATTTTATATCAGGCTATGTAGTTTTTATATTCACATTTGTCCCCCAGATGTCATATAAGTAATTATTTTTTGTTGTTCATTTTTAGATGGAAGACTGTACTTGAAAACTACTGTCATGTACTGAATCTTTCCTGTTGAAGAAGTCCATGTTATAGTAAAGAACTTTGCAGTCAGACATTCGTCATTGGAAAGTTTGGGAAAAAAATAAAGTCCTTTTAAGGGAACTTCCTCAATTTTGTGTATTAATGTTCTTTAAAAGTTTAAGTATTCTACAAAAAAAAAAAAGTTTCCTTCATTGATTTTCACCTGTGGTTCATACCAGAGACCTGAGAATGTTTGTAAATGTACAAGTATCAAACTTCTTACAGTTAATAATTGCAACTTTGCTGCTGGACACTTGTATATGGAGTCAAAGGCAGGTCTCAATAAGACCTAGCTTTGTTTTTTTAATGGAATGAACCATTTTCCTCTTCTGAAAATTCTGTATCTGAGCACATCAAGAGACGTTTGTAGCACTGGTCACCCAGACTTACAGAATTATGTCCTCCAGAAACCAGCAAGAACACTTGGAAATGAACTTGTAGGGGACAGAGAGGATTCCTAAAAAGTCAATAAATCAAAGAGTAATATTCTGTTACATTCTATTTTAAACTCTCTAATTGTGGGTTTTCTCCTGAAGATTTTTGTTCATGTACTTTCCAAAAGACCAACAAATGGATATTGACAACAACCCCGTGAAATAACATTTTGCATACCTGAAAAGAAGCATTGGAGATAAGCCAAAAAGTTTCACCGAAGGTCTTTTTTCCTTAAAAATATATAAACGTAACATGTTTTCATTCCAAACTGGTAGTGGTATATAGAATTTAAAATGATCATTATGCTTCTTCTTCAAACTGTTGGTCACATGTACAGTATATAAACATAAAACATACAAGGAAGGTATTATGTATGCAGTAGTATACTAGAGTTTAGGAAAATGAAAATTTTAGAAAATACGTTTTGTCACCCTGTTGGTCAGAAAGACACCTTTCTGGTTTTAACGCATGCAGGCATGTAAATATTTGTCTGGAGTCACAGTATTAATGAATGAGATCTTAAGCATCTGGTGACATCAGAACTCTGTGTCAGCCACTTTTATTTGTATATTGAACCCTAGTTAGTGCCCCAAACTGCACTATTGAGAATGGACTGTGGCTGAACAGTAAATCAAAACACCAGAAATATTTTTATATGTTAATGTCATATTATGTTAATGTTGCTGAAAGACAAAACCTAACAAACCCTTGATCCTTGATGTATCAGTCCAATACCATGTAGCGCTGAGTGATAAAGTTAAAATGTGTTGTGCTTCCCACCCTGGTCAGAGGGAAGGGTGCCTATGTGTTATTTTCACTGTCTTTTTGAAAGTTACAGTATGTGTTTTCACTTTTGTGCAGATAACTGGAAGTCAAGCTACGAACAGTGCTTATTACATGCTGAAGTTACCTTCTCTTTGTTTTTACATATTTGGAGTTACACCTTTAAAGACTGATACGTGAATCAGTATTGTTGCTGGACATTTTATGATTTTGCTGTCATCTTACAATTTTATGATCATAACATTATTTATTACCATAAATAGCAAAATCTTAAATGACCAAGAAAACTAGCTTAAAAATGTTTAAAGATAGTTCTCATTGGGTATTAATGATTTGAAAAGAAATTAACATTATAGATACACTGGCACTAAGCTTCTATAGTTTTTTAGGTCTTCCTTGCAATACTGGAACATATTTCTTTTGTGTAGCTCGCTATTAACCAGCTAAGACCATTTTTAATGCAATAAAAAGGTTATATATACAGTTCCTATTTTTAGCTTGCTTAAAAGGGAGCAATATTTTTATTTAAAACACTGTTAGTAAATGCTTTGTAGAAACTTGGTTTTCTAAGCATAGTTCTTCCATAACCTTCTTTTGTTATTTGAGCACAAGAGATTCTATTCCTTGTTGTATGTATCTCTTGTTTTTCCCTGTATGCAGTCTTTAAAGGATTACAACACTTAAAACAGAGGAACTTGTGGCAAGCTTTTGAATCATACATTTTTTGAAAGTTTTTTTAAAAGCATACAACTTCCATAAGTAGTAAAATCAGCCATTGCTCCGCTTCTTGCATAGAGTCACCTGTTAAGTAGGTTAAATAGTTTTAAAATACATACTTTCCAGACCTTTGAGAATGTTTTAGTGTTTGGTTTGCTATAAAAGGAAATTTTAGCAAGGATTAAAGAAAAAAGCTATCAGCTATATGCTATGAGAGAATCTTACTAACATGTTGTAAATATTGCAAGTCATGAAATGTTATTTTAAGTCTGTAACTTAAGTTTTTTTCCCCTTTATTAGTTATACAGGTTGGTTTAAAATTTGTTTTTTGGTTTAAACAAGTAAAATTGTGCCCATTTTATGGTTTCCATGCTTTTGTAATCCTAAAATTATTAATGTCTGGTTGTTCTATATTATAACCACATTTGCGCTCTATGCAAGCCCTTGGAACAGAACATACTCATCTTCATGTAGGACCTATGAAAATTGTCTATTTTTATCTATATATTTAAAGTTTTCTAAAAATGATAAAAGGTTATTACGAATTTTGTTGTACAAAATCTGTACAAAAATCTGTTTTTACATCATAATGCAAGAATTGGAAATTTTTCTATGGTAGCCTAGTTCTTGAGCCTGGTTTCAATGTGAGAACCACGTTTACTGTTATTGTATTTAATTTTCTTTTTCTTTTCAACAATCTCCTAATAAAACTGTCTGAAATCTCCCTGTGACTTTATTTACAGTTCTTCTTTATTAAATTTTGTGAAATGCATAGCATTGAAGGAATATTCACTTTCTAATGGGAGGCATCTCAAAACAACATAAGTCAGCTCTTTACAATATGAAGGGAACAATGCTCAATGATTTTATTTAACATGCAACTGCTTCTATCTCTAATATGAATCACTGTGGTGAAAAACATCATAAAAGCACACTCTGTAGTTATTGTTTAACAAGCAGATTTTCCATATTTTGTTTCTTGCCAGCTAAGCAAACTGCCCACATATACATGATTTATTTATGTACATTTCTCAGTTTATGAAGCTGTTATTTGTACCTTTTTCCTTTATATTCTTATATTCCCATGATTCTTATTTCACAAAGCTTTGTGCTGAATAATGTAAAGTAGACATGTTGATGGAACAAAATATATTATTCCCATATCTATAAGAGTGTAGATTTGTAACTCTAACTCAGTGTTTTGCTTTCAGTCTCTATCATTGGAAAAAAATGCCTTTAGAAACTTTGCAATTCCTATAGCCTTTAATAATATATAAATGTTTTTATCAATCCACAATGCAGCACTCAAAGAAATACTGGGTTACTATCTCTGTGAATACTCTAAACATTCCCAAAAGAATGGAAAATGAATTTTTTTCTGTCTAAAGAGATTATTTCAATGAATTAACAAATTATGATTTATCCCTAATAAAACCTCAAATGTTTATATGACCATTACAAACACATTTTTGTCTTCTGTCCTCATATGTTTTTGTCAGTTAAGACTTGTACTAGAACATCATACAGCCTCTGGATGTTAGTGGCATTTGGTGATGATTTAAGGTTTCTCCCCATGTGTTTTTATTGGCATTAGCAAATTTACAATATGACAAAAGTTATTTATTACTAGAGAAGAGTAAATTATAAATAAAAGTTACATGGATTGCATTTTGACATATGAGAAGTAGGGATGTTAATAGAATTAAAATATTATTGTAAATGACATTGTAAATATATCACTTTTCCTCATGTGTAGGCTTGGTGCTAACATTTATCTTTCATATGTACAACTGGTATATAAAAGCTGAACCAAACCTCATTTATTCCTTTAAACAGATTCATTAATAAAGCCTCTGTTCTGCACAAAGCACTGTGCTAAATGTTGTAATGAATGAAAACATAGCTGTTTTCCCAGAGGAGCTTATAATTTTGTTGGAATAGGAAGTCTTACTTTCAGCAAGAGAAGATTCAGTCAGCATCTTCTAGGCTGTCATGGATATAGAGCTAGTATTAAGAGGGCATGGGCTTAGACGCCTTCCTACTAAGTGGTAACAATCTGGTGACCCATTTTGTACCTTCATCTTCTAGCGACTAATATAAGACAGTTTGGGGGTCAGACAATTCTGTAGAGCTTGAGAAAGGGGATGAATACATTTTCTTTTCATGTTATTTTTCATGTATTTCAGTCACATCACTCTTCTTACCAAGGCTCACAAACTTTGTTTTAAATAAGTAGTCTGTTTGCAAAAATCATCAACAAACAGTAAATTCCTAATATTCAGATTATTGAGTATAGAGGTACAATATTCAATTCTTATCATCCAGCATCTATGTGGCTAGGGCAAGTAATGGCCTAAAATGATTCAAACACAGAGCATAAATTCCTAAATGCCAAATGAGTGTGTTAGGTAATGAGTGACATTCGTAGTGGCAGCATCATTTACATTTATAGGTTAATGAGCTAGAGATTTTGGCTTGAAATATTGCATCTGTTAGGACTCCTTTGGTTGGCTGTAACAAAACGAATTCCTGCAAGTCTAAAGAGCAAAAGGAATTGGTTAGGACGACAGAGGGATGCACATGGGACCTCAAGCCAGGATTGCAACCAACCCCCAGGGACCAGGGCTCCTCTTCAACTTCCATCTTTCTGCTCCTCTCAGTGACTCTGCTTCTTTCTCCTTTCATTGCTGACATATGTTCCTCTTGATTCCTCTATTATTCAGGAGCATATGACCACACCCACCGAAGTGAACCAATCATTTTTTCTCTCTTGTCTTAAGTCAGAATCCCTGAGTTCTAATTGTCTGGAGTCAGAGCACATGGCAGTAAGGTAGCTTGGCACTACAAATAGATGAATCTGAGGAATTTTAGAAACTACTGTGTCCAATTAAATTTGAATCTCTGGGGATTGGGGCTGTGGCATCGGGATATTTAAGTTCCTAGGGTGATTCTAATGAGCAGCTGAAGTTGAGGACCACTGTCTGGGAGGATGGCAAGTATTACATAGAAAATGACTAGTGGGCCTTCTGTTGTGGGGTAAGGGGGGTAGTTGGAGTGAGTGGGGGCCATTGTGAGCTATGCAGACACTATAAAGGACAACTAATAGTTCTTTAAAATCATAAAAATTACATAAAATCTATACAATAATTCATATATTTTAAAAAAGTAATTCTAGCATTGTGAATCTAATTCTGAATTGAATATGAATCTACAAACCTCCCAATCACGTTTAATAGAAGTCACATTATTTTTTCTAGATAAAATTATTGATTAATATGACCTTAGAACTAACTACACAGGGAGGTAAAAATTCTATTTCAATCATTACTGAAGCTTATTCCCTCTGAATGACCTCAGTCCAAACATTTTTCACAGTCCATACCATTTGGGGAGAACCCCTCGAGTTTTCATGCCTAGAATCTAGTTTTCGAGAAGCTGTCCTAAGCCCTTCCCTTTGGAGAGACTCCAGGTTTGTGGGAGAAAAAATTGACACAGTGTGGTGTAATTCTCAATGTGGAGGAGAGGAATATTTAAGACAATTAATTTGTAATTGGGAAATTACATGTGAAAGGAGGCAATGTTTCTATGCTTTATTTGAACTGGTAAAATGTCAATCAACACAAGTAGACTTGTGATAAGTTTTGCATACAGAACGTAATACCTGGAGCGACCATTGAAAGTGCTGTTATCAATATATATGCTCTACAAGAATACAGGTAAATCAAAATGGAATTCAACACTGTAGCAAGATTAGTGCCCAGATAAAAAGTAAATATTTTAGGGTAATTCATCAAGAACTTTAAGATAACTTTGCTAGTAGTTTCCACCTCTCTTAGGCACTTTGGCTGCTCTTTCAACAATGCTAATTGTGTGCCAAACTTTGTCTACTACTACAGATTAAGATAAGTTGGTTGATACATCTCTAGCACAATGCATCTCTATTTTCTACTTATTGGGTGTACTCACATCCAATGATATATTTCAAACTGATTTTTTTTTAATGTAGAAACTGAAATGGTAACTATTAAGTTGTTAACATTTGTTTTTAATTTTTTAATTTAATTTTTATTTTATATTGGAATATAGTTGGTTTACAATGTTGTGTTAGTTTCAGGTATACAGCAAAGTGATTCAGTTATACATATACATATATCCATTCTTTTTCAGATCCTTTTTCCATTTAGGTTATTACAGAACATTGAGTAGAGTTCCCTGTGCTATACAGTAGGTCCTTGTTGATTATCTATTTTATATATACAGTAGTGTGTATATGTTAATCCCAAGCTCCTAATTTATCCCTCCCCTACCAACATTTGTATTTTAGAAATCCCATTGTTAACTTCTACCTATACCTCGAGTGTGGGGAGCTGATGTTGATACCAGTCAGTTCTTTTTTACTAACTCATTTTTTTAGATTTACAAAGGAAAAGAGTCTCCCATTGAGATGGATCTTTTTTTTAAGTCCATCTGGTTGTTACGTGCCTCGGTTCATTTATGATGAATGTCTTTTGGCTCCTTCCATTAATAAATTTTGATGTTTCTTAGTATATGCTTTACATGCTTTGCTTTCACTTTTCCCGCAGATAGCTACTATGAGATAATAGGTACACAACAGGGTCTATGAAAATGGGAAAGTTCTTGGAAAATGAAGTTCCCAGCAATGTCAACAGAACTGGTCAAGAATGGAGAATCAGATCAAGGAACCAACAGGCAAATCATCTAACAGAACAATGTAGTTTTAGGGGAGAACAGTCAAGATGGGGGTGGTAGAAAATTCTTAATTGACTAACATAAATGATGCTTTAGCATCAAGATTTGACAAGTATTTAAAGCTATCTCTAGGTTTTGGGGACACCGCCTCATCCCTGGGGAAGTTTTCACCTGCAGTTGCCTCAGTGTAGCCAAATGTACGTCTATTTTGGTAGGTTACTTAGGAGTCCTCTTTTATTTGCTGAGTATTCAGTGTTAGGCCCAGGGGTCTTCTGCTCATTCTTGCATCTGTACCACATGTATCCACAGTAAGCACTTAGGTACTCTTTACCCCAACAAACACCTCTAATGTTGGAGCATTGTTCCAAATGCAGCCAACCCTCCTTGTACCTTTGTCAGAAGAGTGAGCCAGACACACATTTCTACCAGGTGAAATTCTAGCCTGAGATAGACACTGGTCCTCTGTGTCCAATAACCTCAGATCCTCCGAGTGGTCCTCTTGAGGTGTCTTTAGATTTTAGATGAGAGACAGACACCTGTCACCTCCTATGGGTGATTGGAGGGGATTGGACCTAGAAAAAGCCACAGCCCTCAACAACAACAATCTGTTTACCTCAATTCTTTACCCCGTATCTTTCATCTCTTTTACAGTCTGTAGGTGTATGGACAGCTGAGGCCACAAAAGTAGTTTTCAGATAGCTATTTGCAAGCTCTGCATGATGACCTTGCATCTTACCTTGGAAGGTGGTATCCATTTTATTCATTTATTGATTAATTTATCAAAAATTACCTTTAATATTTTGGAGATAATTATAGACTCAATGCAGTTATAAGAAATAATAAAGAGGCATCCCATATACACTTCACACATTTTCTTCAAGGATAACATTTTGCATAAATATAGTATAGTGTCAAAACCGGGAAATAAACATTGATATCACCTACCAACTTTATTCAGATTCCATCAGATTTACATGCACTCATTTGTGTGTGTGTTAAATATGTTTAGTTCTGTACAATCTTATCACAAGTGTAGATTCCTATGAGTGCCACCACAGTCCAGATACAGAATATTTCCATCACAGGGATCCCTCATGCTACCTTTTTATAGCTACAATCATTAATGTCTCTCCCTACCTTTCTGTATAAGTTAGGGTTCTCCAGAGAAACATAAACAATAGTGTAAATGCACACACATATAGGAAGGTACATGCTACCAGGCTCTGTAGAGTATGTAGGTCCTTCAAATGCCTCCACCCCTATTCCTCCAGTGGACCCTGTAGCCTGTAGAGAGGGAGTAGGTGAAATTCCCTCTGATGCCTGGTATATATTTGGGTCTAAGCCACCCACATGGATTGCAGCTGCTATTCAGCCCAACACATACCGTGTGGTTGGAAAAAAGAAGGAATTGCAGCAGCCAGTGGGCTGAACTCAGAGAGGTTTGATTGGTGATCAGTCCAGCCCAGGACATTGACCCTTTGCATTAACAGTTAGGCTGTTCTAAAGGGATTAACTTTTTGACTTGGACAATGAGAAACTGAGGGGTGGATGATCATGAATAAGCACTGTGGGGTCAAAATATGTGGAAAGATGGTTGGGTTATCTTGCAAGAGACTGAGACAGTCCTCACTGTTTCAACCCACTAGTTCATCCCAGCCCTAAGCTGTGTATGGACCCTACCAACTTATACTTCAGTAAATACAACAGGTTAGGTACATAGACAATCAGCCAGCACAGTGCCTGGTTACAATGGTGTATTGTCAAGGATGCTGGATTGCCCTTGAAATACACTGACCTTGTTAATGCAGTAACAGAATGTCCTGTATATTCTATTTAATGCCCAAGGCAACTGCCAAATGAGTCTGGCACCACCCACCAGAGTTCCCAACTGGTGAGAAATTGGAAAATTGATTATATTGGCCCCCTCCCTCTGAGTGAGGGCTCTAAATATGCCCTGGCTTGTATGGATGCTATATCTGGCCTAACCCAAGCTTTGCTCTGTTGTTGGGCAAACCAGGCTGCCACCATCACGGAATCAGAGAAACTGAGTACAATGTACCAATACCCTGGTGGAATCGACAGTGATCGTGGGTCACATATTAAAGGTCATGCTGTGCAAGACTGGGTAAAAGAACATGACATTGAATGGAGGCTCCATCTCTCCCATAATCTGAAAGCAGCAGGGTTGGTAGAAAGGAAGAATGGAATATCAAAGCAGCAGCTTAAATGACTAACAGGTAAAACTACCTTGGCCAGTGGACTAAGGTATTATCCCCCGCTTTAATACATTTAAATGAGCAACTAGTAGGGCCTACTGCTCCATATGCCAGACTGGGGACCCCTGTTGAGACACTCAACACTATAAAGTTATGGAAGTCATGGGAAACAACCATTGCCCCTTTTCTCACAGTAGATCAACACACTATGCTGCTGAGAACACCATGTCCCATCATGCCTTGGGAAAGGTATTATCTACTGGAATTTGTAATGGGACAGCCCATTGGGATGGATGAGTTACTATGCACCCCTGTTTAAGGGGTTATGACTCAGTCTCCACTGGGGTCTTGTTGTCTAGCTACAAGCTGATGCTGTTGAAACTCACTACACCTGGAATAGAACACTCACCATTGAAAGAGGGAAGAAGGTGGGGGTCTTGGTCTGGCATATCCCACCCCCAGTCCATCTCCTTACACCTGACAGTGCTGCCTACCTCCACCAACGTGTGTAATATGCACAAACAAGTCATGTTCCTAAAGTGCCAGCTCCCTCTCCTCGAGGACAGGTGGACATGCTCTGTTTCCCACCGGTTTATTCCCTCCACTGGCCTGGAGGACATTATAACCGTTACTAAATCCACCCAGCAAACCTTGAATGAGAACCAGCAAAGCCTGTCCTTACTGAACACCGAAATGTCTCTAATGAGAAAAGCTGCCCTCCAAAACTGAATGGCCTTGGACATTATCACTGCCTCACAAAGAGGCACTTGTGCCAGTATCCAAACAGATTGTCGTGTGTCCAGACCTGAGGAGTCTGCTCATGTATCGTCTTTATTAAATCAAATGAGGGTGAAAGTGAATTTCCTGAATGATCCAACCCCCAGTCTAGGGGACTTAGTAGATCAGTGGTTTTATCATGAGGCTCTTGGTGGGAAAAATTGTTACTCATTTTGCACGTACCTATATTTGCATGTGCCTATATTGTTGCTGTGCAATCTGCCACAAATGCAGCCAGAGAGCCGCCAAATGTGCCACCTCCATTCTAATAAAACCCCTTGCTGACTGTTCAGGGCACATTGCAGGAAAGGGAACATGTGAGATTGTATGGGCCAGTCACAAGGGGCAGAGTTTTGAAGGAGGTTATTGAGAAGACGTGACCCTTAGTTGACCCTTGAGCTGGACCCAGGCAATTCGAATGCTTCTTACCCAGCCTCCTGTTCTTGGAATGTATGTTCTGCCCACCATTTCCACACAGCGTTGAAAAAGTAATATGTTGTTGAGACCATCTGGACTGTTTACAGCACTGAACCTGGTTAAGGCCTCTATATAACTGTTAAGATTCTAGTAGGTGGGTGCAAAGACCTACTTGTCTTGTAGCCACCCAAGGCAAGCATAGTAAGTAAGTTCCCTTGTTTCTCAAAACTGATACCTACCAATCTGGAGTTGTTTGCCTTTTTCTTTAGTCTCTTCTTGCCCTTCGTGTACAGGGACCAGTTTCAGATTATACCTGGGGAATTCCCGAGGTTTCAAACAAACATTTATTTTTTAGTAGTTGTAAAATATCTTTATTTCATACTCTTCTTTAAAAAAAAAGTATTTTTATTTAGTGTATAATTTTAGGTTCTCAGTAATTTTATCTTAGCAATTTCTATTTTACATTGACTTCTGGCATCCACTGATATTTTGAAAAGGTAGTTTGAATATTATTCTTTGTAGGGAATTTGTCTTTTCTCTCTGGATGTTTTTAATAATTTTTATTTGTCTTTGGTGCTTTGCAGCTTGAATATAATGTGTATAAGTACAAACTTATTTTTATTTATTATATTTGGGAACTGACGTCTCCCCCAATAATTGAGGAGGTGTTTTTCTTTAATTTTGAAATTTCTAAGCCGTTACCTCTCCAAATAATGTTTCTGTTTTTTGTACTTTTTGCAACTTTCTGGAATCCTAATTTAGTTCTAAGTTAGACTTTTCTATTAACTTCTAGGTTTCTTAACCTTCATACACATATGCTGTTTCTTTAACTCTGCTTCAGATTTATCTTTCAATCTACTAAGTATACAGTTTGTTATTTAACACTTGCATATAATTTTTAATAGCAATTATTTTATTTTTCTTTTTAGAAATTCTATTTGTTTTTTTTCAAACCTTCTTAGTCATTCTTGATAGTCCCTCTTTATGTGTTTGGTTCTTTCATTTCTTTATGTATTGTGATATACATGTATAATATCACACTTTTATTCTGTTTCTAATAATTCAATATCATATTACTGAGGTCTGATTTTGCATTCATTGCATTTCTGATTCTCTCTAAAGCCTTATCTTAATATTTTTTTAAAAAATTTGGTTTGAATTCACGTTTATTAAAACTTTGTGGGAATCCTTTAAAATCTGGTTTAAGAATGTAGTACTCCATGGAGAATTTTTATTTCCTTTTGCTAAGTGCCTAGGAACACTTTACTTTAAATTTAAATTAACTTAAAGTTCCTAACTTGTAACCTCTTAGTTCACAGAGTTAGTGTAAATCTGAGTAATCATTTCGAAAGACAGGAGGGTGAGTCTAATTCTCCTGAAGTCTCAAATGAGAATTTCCTTCTCTACCCAGAGCCACAGCTGATACAAATCTTTTTCCTACATCTGTCTTGGATGTTTTCTACTTGAACCTTTTCACTGAGAGTATACTCATTTGAGTTCTAACTTCATGGGAAGTTCCCCAGTCTGACTTTATTTCCTGCCCCTCATAATCATGATGATTGTAGCTGAAGCTCTGTCACCATGGATTTATAGATGGCTCAGATAAACAAAGGCTTTTGCTCTTGGCCACTTCCCTGAAGGTCTTCTCTTTTATTCTGGCCTCAGAGTGACACCCTCATGTTTTAAATATTTAATCCAGCATTTGCTGGTTTTGTTTTTGTAACAGGGATGTTTCAGTGTGTTGGACTGTTATTATCAGAAGTTAATACTTACTACATAAAACTTAATTTTCAGACTCCTAAAATACAACTTATATTTAATACAAACATTAATCAATCAATTAACAGCAGTTAAACATTCATATATTATTCTATCATTATAAGGAATTAATGCTATGTGTAAAATTCTTAGTGTAACTTCAGGAATACAATAAATGCTGAAAAATGTCAATTATTATTATTAGAATAACACAATATGAAAGACACAATTTTGGACCTCAGGGAGTATATATGCTGTAATAAAATAAAACGTTAAGATATAAATATTATATGTTGATTGCAATTCTAGAAAAATAGTGAATATATATAGTTTTAATATGTACATTTTCACATGAAAAATATTTATTTGGCATAATATATACATATATAAACTCTTAAGAAAACCTTCTCCTTTATGATTTTTCAGGATTATCCATTTTTGAAAATGAACACATTACTTTTTTTCCATCAGCAAGTTACTAGAGTTTGTTGATACTTTTTGAGAATTTACAACTATATTTTGCTTTTATCCTTGATTAAGTCAAGTTTCTGCCAAGCATGATGCAGCTCAACATTTCATTTTTTTCTCCCTCTTCCTCCCTTCCTCCCTCCCTCCCTGCCTTTCTTCCTTCCTTCCTTCCTGCCTCTCTTTCTTTCTTTTTCTTTCTTTCTTTCTTTTTCTTTCTTTCTTTCTTTCTTTCTTTCTTTCTTTCTTTCTTTCTTTCTTTCTTTCTTTCTTTTCTCTTTCTTTCTACAGAATTTAGAAACAGTAGATAACTTACCTACTATCTTTTTATGTATGTTACAAAAGTAGTTTTTTATTTCTTACTTATTGGTCTCTGTATTGTTATTGCTGTATATTGTATCACAACCTATGCTATAAATCACAACAACTACACTGTTATTATTTTTGTTAAAGCAGTCAACTACATTTTAAGGTTATTTAAATAATGAAAAAGAAATCTAATATTTACTTACAGAGTTATCATTTCCTATGAGCTTCATTCTTTTGGCAAACCGTTTTTTAAATCCAGTATCATTTCTCTTGTGCCTGAAGGACTTCTTTTTACATTTCTTTTAGTGTGAGTTTGCTGGTGATGAATTTTTTCAATTTTGTATGTCTCAAAAGCCTCTTTGCTTTCATTTTTGAAGGAAATTTCCATAAGTATAAAATTCTAGATTGACAGTTTTTTTTTAAGTACTTTGATTTTACTGCTTTATTGTCTTTTCATTTACATTGTTTTTGACAAGAAATCTGTGCTCTTCCTTATCTTTATTCCACTGTAATGTGTCTTTTTCCTTTCTGTATGCTTTTAAAATGTTCTCTTTATTACATGTTATGTGCAATTTGATTATGATATACCTTTGTGTAGTTTCCTTTATATATTTCTCATGTTTGAGGTTTGCCGAGATTCTTAGTTCTTTTGGTTTATAGTTTTTATCAGGTTTGAGAAATTTGGAGCCAATATTTCTTGTAATTTTTTCTTCCACCCTTTCTCCTTTCTTCAGGTATTCTAATTGTACATATATTAGACTGCTTGGTCTTGTCCCACTGTTCAGGCTTTCTTCTGCAATTTTTAATCTTCTCTTAATTTCATCCAGTGATATTTTATCCCAGACATTTTTGTGTTATTTTCTAGAATGGTGATTTGGGTCCTTTGAAAAAATACATTCTGTGTCTAAATATGTTCAATATTTTGGAATGTATGCAATATAATTATACTGTCTTAATCCTTTGTCCTCTGATTCTAAGATCTACCAGCTCTGTGCAATTTTTAATTGATTGATTTTTCTCCTCCTTATATTTCAAGCATTTCTGCTTCATTGCATGCCAGGTAATTTATTATTATATGCCAGTCTTTGTGAATTTTACTTTATTAGATTCTGGATCGAGTTTTGTTCTTGGACAATGTGTCAGAGTCCTTAGGAACAGGCAGAGTTTCAATGATCCTCTAGGAAAACACAGAGGGCTCAACATATAGTCATACGCATGCCTATAACATATCATGAGGAAAGGATAAAAAGCAAAACCAGCAAAGGAGAAATGCATATAGGGCAAAGTTTGAAGGAAACCAGGGCCAAGCTTTCAAGGGTCCTCCCAGAGTGGAATCACAAAGGACATTCATAAAGCCCCCAGCAATGAGTTGTGACAACATGTTCCCAACCAGGGAAGTACCCCCAGTCTGTCAAGTACCCAAATCCCATAGTCCTAGAGGGAAAGAATATGTGCAGCCTAAGCCATGTTTTTGTTTAACCAGTTTAGGCACAGTGAGTCACTTTTATCAGTTTATGATAGGAACTCTCTGCAGACCTAAGTTCCCAGATGCCAGTCAATGCCAACCTTGCATGCAGGTCGATTGCTATGTTAACTCTTGTATACACATGCTATTGAGTTACTCAGAAACAGCTTCATTCCTTCCATTCTTGATTTGAATTTTGCTAGGTGGGGCTGGAGAACTCTTTTGTTTTGTGGTTAATTATTTCCCACTACTGAAGCAAGACACTTTGAGTACTTTATCCAACAGTGCATGAATTGTAGGTTTTAAAGTCTGGCTTGTAGGAATAGGCACTATTCCACAGACTGGTGAACCTCAGGTTTAGTTCCCTCTTATTCTTGTGGGTGTTTCTTTGCCAGCCTTACATAGTGTTGATCAGGACTGCTGAAAACTCAAAAGAAATACTCTATAGGTATCCTAATTTCTCTCTCTGTGCAATTCTTTCTTTGTTGGTACTCTGTTCTATGAACTCAGGTCCCTTTGTTCTCCCCAGACTCTGAGGTTTATCTCTTCAATCAGAAAGTCCTGCAGGCTGTGCCTGTCCCCCTGCTTGTGACTCAGACTGAAATCTCTCTCCATGTAGTAAGGCTTAGCAATCTGAACGTTTCTTTTGTTTATTTTCTTTCTCTCAGAGATCACTATCTTCTATTGCCAGATGTCTAAAGTCTTGAAAATTTTGTTTCACATATTTAGCATGTTAGTTATTTTGGGGCTGAAGGATAAATCTAGTCCCTATTATTCTATCTTGGCCAGAAGCTAAGATTTCTCAGGAAACATGAATTTAAATAGTTACATGTCATGGTATAGTGTAAGGAAGATATATTTAAATAGCCGCATTTTGAGGTCTATTACCAGGTTAGCCTCCAGTTACTCCTTTCTCTTTATCAGATTTTCTTCCTTTTTTTACCCTTGAAGGTTCCCATTCTCAGTCATCTGAACATTTTTTAGCTGTGCTACTTCTTATTTTGTTCTTTATATTTGAATGTCTTGAGATTTTTTGCTCAGAATATATAATTTTTTTTTTTACTTATACCATCCAACAAGGCTAGACTACCACCTTCTCTGTCCTACCTTTGTCTTGTTGCCTCCTTTTAATCTTAATTATGAATCAGGTCAGGTGCTAATTTCTTAGGAAGAATTTCTTGATGATCCTTCCTATTCAACTCACTCAACAAAGGTCACAACCCTTCTTGGCTTTCTCACAAGCCATTGGACTCTATGATTACATCTAAAATGATTTATAATGCTTTTTTTCCCCTTTGGCTTCTTTTCTTTGAATGTGAGTCTCTCGTGGAAACAAATTCTGTCTTCTTTTGTTATTTATGTCATAAATCCCAGCTCTGGGGATGATTTCTAATAGTTGATTAATAAATGTTTGTTAAAATCATTATGAAATTATGAACTGAACTAGCTCTAAAAAACGTTTTCTATCATCCAACATAACAACTTACTTTATAAATAAAAATGATTGCGGTCCAGTGAAAACAACAGTGCAGTTTTGTTAAGCATCCACAGAAAGATGCTTTAGGGCTACAGGAACATGGGGCTAAGCTCCTTGGTCAGGATGGACCAGTGAAGGTAGCAAGGATCAGGGATAAGCACAGAGCTGGCAGATATAACTGACATGAAGCAAGAAGAGGTGAAAATCTACATAGTTGGAGGGCACATGGTGTTGGCAAAAATAAAAAGGCACAATTCTTTGCCTTATAAATTCTTAACCTTAATTTATTTTATATCCCCTTAATGACACTACAGAAGAAATAGGAAAATCTAAGTAATGTATTTTAGAATGAATACAAATAATAATTATAATAATAATAGTAGTAGCTAACATTTATTGCACATTTACTTATGAACTATATGTTAAGCGCCCTCCTAAGAATTTGACGCACATAACCTCCTTTAAGCTTCACAGTAAGCTCTGAGGTAGACGCTTTTGCATCCACATTTTCAGGATGATGAAGAGAGACTCAAAGAGATTAACAAGGGGCTTCCCTGGTGGCACAGTGGTTGAGAGGCCACCTGCCGATGCAGGGGACACGGGTTCGTGCCCCGGTCCAGGAAGATCCCACATGCCGCAGAGCGGCTGGGCCAGTGAGCCATGGCCGCTGAGCCTGCGTGTCCGGAGCCTGTGCTCTGCAATGGTAGAGGCCACAACAGTGAGAGGCCCACATATCGCAAAAAAAAAAAAACAAAAACAAAAAAAGAGATTAACAAGCTGTCCTGTGTTCATGCAGCTAGTAAATGTCAAAACCAAGATGAGGATTTTTGAAGTCAGTGGTCTTAACCATTAGTTTATAATAGTCATGACTCACTAACTCTTGATAGAAATCCCAGATCAAACTTCCTTGAGCAAAAACTAAAACTAAAACACAAAAAAGGAAAGTTTTTCAAATCCAGGATTATTTTAGCTTCTCACAGTTCGATTCAGAGCCTCGATGATGCAATCAGGATTCAATTAAAAAAAAAATCTCTCTAACAAGTCTTTCTCTTGTTTTCCTCTCTTTTTTAAGATACACACAAACCGTAATTCCTTCATGTAGTTTAGTCCTCCATGCAGCTAGATCCCATTGATAGAAAAATAGAAATTTTTTCTTCACCAACAGTGTGGGTAAAATAGCTAATTTTTTCACCAAAAAAAATTATCTCCTTCCATTGTGTAATGTAGTTATAGATAATTTTTCTTTCTTTTTTTTTTTTTTTCAGATCAACAGTTTCAACGTAAAAGCATGTGACTGAATTCTAGCCAGTGGATTTGGGAGACAGCTCATATAGGCCATTTCTAGGTCTGGCCCTTTGAAATCTCCCATATAATCCTCTGTACTCTCTTTTTACCAGTGGGTGTTGCCTCAGAATGACACTGAAAAGCACATTTGATGATGAAATAGCTTGCTTTAGCCTATTTTCCTGAATGTCTATGTGAAATATAATACCATCTTCATCTTTCACCTATTTTTTTGGGTAAGAAATAACTTACTTTTAAAAGCCATTGTTAAAAGTTAGTGTTACTTAAACAACAGAATAGTTTTTGGTTTGACTTTTAGGCCTAAATTTATTAATTTGTCCATGCCTGAAATTTGGCTAAGTGGAATTGCTTCTGTGATTAACTTAAGTCTTGAGGTCACCCTTTGCGTTAGAGCAGACTCAAATCTACCTAAGTTGCTTGGACTCAGAATTGAAGAAGGGGATCATTTACTATAGATATACTGTAGTTTTTGTTGTTGTTGTTTTTTTAACCAGGAAAAATAAACCACAACAAAGTGGTAGATTATATCTACTATAATTTTTGATGAGAAGTTCATCAAATAAGTCATATTTTAAGCTTATAGCCTTCATGGCTTATTGACACATACTATCTCATTTTGTCATATGCCCTTGTGAATTGTGTAATATAGGTCATCTTATCCCCGTTTTACAGTTGAGGACAGAGTTGAGGAATGTTTAAGATACTTTTGTTTACTAAGTGTCTCTGAATTTGAGGGCAGATAGGTTTTTAATTCATTTGAGGTTGTATGTGATTGAGATAAAAGAAGTGATACTAAATAGGAAATAGTTGAAATCTCTACTCACTGACTTCCTCTTCTATGGAAAAAGAAGTTTTGTTTCCTGTCTCCTCCATTTGCTTGCTTACAGTATTCAGGTAACTGGTAAAGGTGAAAAATAAACAAAGGATAAAAATGATGAAGAAACGAGGAAGAGGAGGAAGTATAAAAAGAAAGTGGAAGAAGGAGATAGAGTGGGAAGTGGGAGAGGAGTGTATTACATGGAAAAAGAGAACAAATGAGAGCAGAAGTATGGGGAGGGATTTTGGTGGCTTAGAATGAGGGAAGAGAAAAGGCAGCTGCAGATTAACAGCAAGATTGGGAAGTGGAAATATGAGGAAGGAGGATTTTTAGGTACATTTTTATCACACTATTGGGCACAGTGTAAATACTCAAATTGTTTCCATTATTTTTGGCTATTGAAATATTGATATTTTAATGCAACCATGTGCAGAAACTAGTTAATGTTTACTATTAAGTAAACAGCTTTATTAGATTTAGATATATTGGAAAGTCAATGCACATATTTGAAAGTTAATCAGGTAGAGGTACTAGAAGAGATTTGAATACTTCTAACCCTAGTCTCTGTAGTTAAAACTTGTGTAGACATCAGTGCACATTATACTTGAATTTCTAATTACAGCAGGTTCCTAAAGACACAGCATTTCCTAACAAAGTATGTATCAAAAGGTGTGCAGTCTGGACTCAGAATATTCCAGACCCATTGCCACAATTTACAGTCTAAATTCACATTTGACTTTACAGGATCCTTAATTCAAATCTGATTGATTTTTTTTAGCTGTTTCATTCATTCTTTGCCCTATGAGTAGTCATATTTGTAGATGAGTGTGCACTAGATACATTATTTTCTTGGCTTTTGAACAAATTTAGATGAATATTAGGAAATATCTTTCAAAGTGTGTTCACTGTTGTTCAGTTCTTATATTGAATACTGATTTCATGCTTGCCTGTCTTTTTGTGCTCAGAAAAAGAGTCACACAACTGTTTGTTAATAGACTGTAAAGTGATAACAACTCATATGTAGAGAAGGTAAAAATTTTTTTTTTTGAGTGAAGACATCTTTATTTTATTTTATTGTTTTTAACAACTTTACAGAGTATAACTTCTTTACAATGTTGTGTTAGTTTCTACTTTATAACAAAGTGAATCAGTTATACATATACATATGTCCCCATATCTCTTCCCTCTTGCCTCCCCATCTCTCCCACCCTCTCTATCCCACCTCTCTAAGTGGGCACAAAGCACCGAGCTGATCTCCCTGTGCTATGTGGCTGCTTCCCACTAGTATCTATTTTACATTTGGTAGTGTATATGTGTCCATGCAACTCTCTCACTTTGTCCCAGCTTACCCTTCCCCCTCCCGGTATTCTCAAGTCCATTACTAGTAGGTCTGCATCTTTATTCCCTTCTTGTCCCTAGGTTCTTCTGACCATTATTTTTTCTTTTTTCTTTTTTTTTTCCTTTTTTTTTTTTTAGATTCCATATATATGTGTTAGCATTTGATATTTGTTTTTCTCTTTCTGACTTCACTCTGTATGACCGTCTCTAGGTCCATCCATCTCATTACAAATAACTCAGTTTCATTCCTTTTTATGGATGAGTAATATTCAATTGTATATATGTGCCATATCTTCTTTATCCATTCATCTGTTAATGGACACTTAGGTTGCTTCCATGTCCTGGCTATTGTAAATAGAGCTGCAATGAACATTGTGGTACATGACTCTTTTTGAATTATGGTTTTCTCAGGGTATATGCCCAGTAGTGAGATTGCTGGGTCCTATGGTATTTCTATTTTTAGTTTTTTAAGGAACTTCCGTTCTCCATAGTGGCTGTATCAACTTACATTCCCACCAACAGTGCAAGAGGGTTCCCTTTTCTCCACAACCTCTCCAGCATTTATTGCTTGTAGATTTTTTGATGATGGCCATTCTGAATGGTGTGAGATGATACCTCAATGCAGTTTTGATTTGCATTTCTCTAATGATTTATGACGTTGAGCATTCTTTCATGTGTTTGTTGGCAATCTGTATATCTTCTTTGGAGAAATGTCTATTTAGGTCTTCTGCCCATTTTTGGATTGGGTTGTTTTTGTTTTTTGATACTGAGCTGCATGAGTGACTTGTATGTTTTAAAGATGAATCCTTTGTCAGTTGCTTCATTTGCAAATATATACTCTCATTCTGAGGGTTGTCTTTTCATCTTGTTTATGGTTTCTTTTGCTGTGCAAAGCTTTTAAATTTCATTAGGTCCCATTTGTTTATTTTTGTTTTTAGTTCCATTTCTCCAGAAGGTGGGTCCAAAAGGATCTTTCTGTGATTTATGTCATAGAATGTTCTGTCTACGTTTTCCTCTAAGAGTTTGGTGGTGTCTGGCCTGACATTTAGGTCTTTAATCCATTTTGAGTTTATTTTTGTGTATGGTGTTAAGGCGTGTTCTAATTTCATTCTTTTACATGCTGCTGTCCAATTTTCCCAACACCACTTATTGAAGAGGTTGTCTTTCCCCACTGTATATTCTTGCCTCCTTTAACAAAGATGAGATGGCCATATGTACATGGGTTTATCTCTGGGCTTTCTGTCCTGTTCTATTGATCTATATTTCTGTTTTTGTGTCAGTACCATACTGTTTTGATTACTATAGTTTTGTAGTATAGTCTGAAGTCAGGGAGCCTGATTCCTCCAGCTCTGTTTTTTCTTTCTCAAGATTGCTTTGGCTATTCAGGGTCATTTGTGTTTCCATACAAATTGTGAATTTTTTTGTTCTAGTTCTGTGAAAAATGCCAGTGGTAGTTTGATAGGCATTGCATTGAATCTGTAGATTTCTTTGGGTAGTAGAGTCATTTTCTCAATGTTGATTCTTCCAGTCCAAGAACATGGTATATCTCTCCATCTCTATGTATCATCTTTAGTTTCTTTCATCAGTGTCTTATAATTTTCTGTATACAGGTCTTTTGTCTCCTTAGGTAGGTTTATTCCTAGATATTTTATTCATTTTGTTGCAGTGGTAAATGGGAGTGTTTTCTTAATTTCACTTTAAGATGTTTCATCATTAGTGTATAGGAATGCAAGAGATTTCTGTGCATTAATTTTGTATCCTGCTACTTTACCAAATCCATTGATTAGCTCTAGCAGTTTTTTGGTAGCATCTTTAGGATTCTGTATGTATAGGATCATGTCATCTGCAAACAGTGACAGCTTTACTTCTTCTTTTCCAATTTGGATTCCTTTTATTTCTTTTTCTTCTCTGATTGCTGTGGTTATCTTCCATAATTATGTGGAATAATAGTGCTGAGAGTGGGCAACCTTGTCTGGTTCCTGATCTTAGTGGAAATGATTTCAGTTTTTCACCATTGAGGACGATGTTGGCTGTGGGGTTGTCATATATGGCCTTTATTATGTTGAGGAGAGTTCCCTCTATGCCTACTTTCTTGAGGTTTTTTATCATAAATGGTTGTTGAATGTTGTCAAAAGCTTTCTCTACATCGCTACAGATGATCATATGGTTTTTCTAGGTCAATGTTTTAATATAGTGTATCATGTTGATGGACTGGCATATATTGAAGAATCCTTGCATTCCTGGGATAAACCCCATTGGTCATAGTGTATGATCATTTTAATGTGCTTTTGGATTCTGCTTGCTAGTATTTTCTTGAGGACTTTTGCATCTATGTTTATCAGTGATATTGGTCTGCAGTTTTCTTTCTTTGTGACATCTTTGTCTGGTTTTAATATCAGAGTGATGGTGGCTTCATAGAATGAGTTTGGGAGTGTTCCACCCTCTGCTATATTTTGGAAGAGTTTGAGAAGGATAGGTGTGAGCTCTTCTCTAAACGTTTGATAGCATTCGCTTGTGAAGCCATTAGGTCCCGGGCTTTTGTTTGTTGGAAGATATTTAATCACAGTTTCAATTTCAGTGCTTCTGATTGGTCATATTTTCTATCTCTTCCTGGTTCACTCTCAGAAGGTTGTGCATTTCTAAGAATTTGTCCAATTCTTCCAAGTTGTCCATTTTATTGGCATATAGTTGCTTGTAGTAATCTCTCATAATCCTTTGTATTTCTGCAGTGTTAGTTGTTACTTCTCTTTCATTTCTAATTCTATTGATTTGAGTCTTCTCCCTGTTTTTCTTGATACATCTGACTAATGGTTTATCAATTTTGTTTATCTTCTCAAATGACCAGCTTTTAGTTTTATTGATCTTTTCCATCATTTCTGTCATTTCTTTTTCAATTATTTCTGATCTGATCCTTATGATTTCTTTCCTTCTGTTAAATTTGTTTGTTGTTGTTGTTTTTCTTCTTTCCCTAATTGCTTTTGGTGTAAGGTTAGGTTGTATTTGAGATGTTTCTTGTTTCTTAAGGTAGGATTGTATTGCTGTAAACTTCCCTCTTAGAACTGCTTTTGCTGCACCCCATTCGTTTTGCGTCATTGTATTTTCAGTGACATTTATTTCTAGGTATTTTTTGATTTACTCTTAGATTTCTTCAGTGATCTCTTTGTTATTAAGTAGTGTGTTGTTTACCCTCCATGTGTTTGTATTTCTTACAGATTTTTTCCTGTAATTGATATCTAGTCTCATAGCGTTGTTGTTGGAAAAGATACTAGATACGATTTTAATTTTCTTAAATTTACCAAGGCTTGATTTGCGACCCAAGATATGGTCTATACTGAAGGATGTTCTAAGAGCAATTGAGAAGAATGTGTATTCTGTTGTTTTTGGATGAAATGTCCTATAAATATCAATTAAGTTCTTCTTTTTAATGTATGCTTTAAAGCTTGTGTTTCCTTATTTATTTTCATTTTGGATGATCTCTCCATTGGTGAAAGTAGGGTGTTAAAGTCCCCTACTGTGATTGTGTTACTTTCGGTTTCCCATTTTATAGCTGTTAGTATTTGCCTTATGTATTGAGGTGCTCCCATGTTGGGTGCATAAATATTTACAATTTATCTTCTTCTTGGATTGATCCCTCGATCATTATGTAGTGCCCTTCTTTGTCTCTTGTAATAGTCTTTGTTATAAAGTCTATTTTGTCTGATTTGAGAATTGCTACTCCAGCTTTCTTTTGATTTCCATTTGTATGGAATATCTTTTTCCATCCCCTCACTTTCAGTCTGTATGTGGCCCTAGGTCTGAAGTGGGTCTCTTGTAGACAGCATATATATGGGTCTTGTTTTTGTATCCATTCAGCCAGTCTATGTCTTTTGGTTGGAGCATTTAATCCATTTACATTTAAGGTAATTATCAATTTGTATGTTCCTATTACCATTTTCTTAATTGTTTTGGCTTTGTTATTGTAGGTTTTTTCCTTCTCTTGTGTTTCCTGCCTAGAAAAGTTCCTTTAGCATTTGTTGTAAAGCTGGTTTGGTGGTGCTGAATTCTCTTAGCTTTTGTTGGACTGTAAAGCTTTTAATTTCTCCGTTAAATCTGAATGAAATCGTTGCTGGGTAGAGTCATCTTGTTTGTAGTTTTTTCTCCTTCATCACTTTAAATATGTCCTGCCACTCCCTTCTGGCTTGCAGAGTTTCTTTTGAAAGATCAGCTGTTAACCTTATGGGGATTCCATTGTATGCTATTTGTTGTTTTTCCCTTGCTGATTTTAATATTTGTTCTTTGTATTTAATTTTTGATATTTTGATTAATATGTGTCTTGGCATGTTTCTCCTTGGATTTTTCCTGTATTGGACTCTTTGTGCTGCTGGACTTGACGATTTCCTTTCCCATATTTGGGAAGTTTTCAACTGTAATCTCTTCAAATATTTTATCAGTCCCTTTCTTTTTCTCTTCTTCTTCTGGGACCCGTATAATTAGAATGTTGGTGCATTCAATGTTTTCCAGAGGTCTCTGAGACTGTTCTCAATTCTTTTCATTCTTTTTTTCTTTATTCTGCTCTGCATTAGTTATTTCCACTATTTTATCTTCCAGGTCACTTATCCATTCTTCTGCCTCAGTTATTCTGCTACTCATCCCTTCTAGAGGATTTTTAATTTCATTTACTGTGTTGCTCATCACTGATTGTTTGCTCTTTAGTTCTTCTAGGTCCTTGTTAAACATTTCTTGTCTTTTCTCCACTCTATTTCCAAGATTTTAGATCATCTTTGCTAACATTATTCTGAATGCTTTTTCAGGTAGACAGCCTATTTCCTCTTCATTTTTTAGGCTTGATGGGTTTTTGCCTTTTTCCTTCATCTGCTGTGCATTTCTCTGTCTTCTCATTTTGCTTAACTTACTGTGTTTGGGGTCTGCTTTTCGTAGGCTGCAGGTTTGTAGTTTCTGTTGTTTTTGATGTCTGTCTCCAGTGGCTATGGTTGGTTCAGTGGGTTGTGTAGGCTTCCTGGTGGAGGGGACTAGTGCCTGCGTTCTGGTGGTTGAGGCCTGATCCTGTTTTTCTGGTGGGCTGGTCCATGTCTGGTGGTGTGTTTTGGGGTGTCTGTGGCCTTATTATGATTTTAGGCAGCCTGTGTGCTAATGGATGGGGTTGTGTTCCCGTCTTGCTAGTTGTTTGGCATAGGGTGTCCAGCACTGTAGCTTGCTGGTTGTTGAGTGGAGCTGGGTCTTGGTGTTAAGATGGAGATATCTGGGAGATTTTCACTGTTTGGTATTATGTGAAGCTATGAGGTCTCTTGTGGATCAGTGTCCTGAAGTTGGTTTTCCCACCTCAGAGGCACAGCCCTGATGCCTGGCTGGAGCACCAAGAGTCTGTTCTCCACATGGCTCAAAATAAAAGGGAGTAAAGAAAGAAAGAACAACATGAAATAGAAAAAGTAAGGGCTTCCCTGGTGGCGTAGTGGTTGAGAGTCCACCTGCCGATGCAGGAGACATGGGTTCGTGCCCCGGTCTGGGAAGATCCCACATGCCGCGGAGCAACTAGGCCCGTGAGCCATGGCTGCTGAGCCTGCGCATCCGGAGCCTGTGCTCCGCAACAGGAGAGACCATAACAGTGAGAGGCCCGTGTACGGAAATAGAAAAAGTAAAATAAAATAAAGTTATTAGAATAAAAAATAAAAAAAATATTAAGATAAACTTTTTTTTAAGTAAAAACAAAACAAAACAAAAAACGGGTGAGAGAACACTTGGACAAATGGTAAAAGCACAGCTATACAGACAAAATCACACACAGAAGCATACACATGCACACTCACAAAAATAGAAAAAAAAATATATATATTGTTGTTCCCAAAGTCCACCTCTTCAACTTGGGATGATTCATTGTCTATTCAGGTATTCCACAGATGCAGGTACATCAAGTTGGTTGTGGAGCTTTAATCTGCTGCTTCTGAGGCTGCTGGGAGAAATTTCCCTTTCTCTTCTTTGTTCACACAGCTCCTGGGGTTCAGCTTTGGATTCGGACCCACCTCTGCCTGTAGGTCGCCTGAGGTCGTCTGTTCTTCGCTCAGGACGGGGTTAAAGGAGCAGCTGATTCAGGGGCTCTGGCCCACTCAGGCCGGGGGGAGGGAGGGGTGCAGATGTGGGGCGAGCCTGTGGCAGCAGAGGCCAGCATGATGTTTCACCAGCCTGAGGCGCATCGTGTGTTCTTCTGGGGAAGTTGTCCCTGGGTCATGGGACCCTGGCGGTGGCGGGCTGCACAGGCTCCCAGGAGGGCAGGTGTGGATAGTGATCTGTGCTTGCACACAGGCTTCTTGGTGGCGGCAGCAGCAGCCTTAGTGTCCCATGTCCACCTCTGGGGTCCGCGCTGATAGCCACATCTCGCGCCAGTCTCTAGAGCTCCTTTAAGTAGCCCCTTAATCCCCCTCCTCGCGCACCAGGAAACAAAGAGGCAAGAAAAAGTCTCTTGCCCCTTTGGCAGTTCCAGACCTTCTCCCAGACTCCCTTCCAGCTAGCTGTGGTGCATTAGCCCCCTTCAGGCTGTGTTCACGCAGTCACCCCCATCCTCTCCTTGGGATCTGACCTCCGAAGCCGGAGCCTCAGCTGCCAGCCCCCACCTGCCCCAGTGGGTGAGCAGACAAGCCTCTCGGGCTGGTGAGTGCTGGTTGGCACTGATCCTCTGTGCAGAAATCTCTCCACTTTGTCCTCTGCACCCCTGTTGGTCTGCTCTCCTCCATGGCTCCAAAGCTTCCCCCCTCTGCCACCCGCAGTCTCTGCCCACGTAGGGGCTTCCTAGTGTGTGGAGACCGTTCCTCCTTCTCAGCTCCCGCCCACTGGTACAGGTCCCATCCCTATTCTTTTGTCTCTGTTTTTCTTTTTCTTTTTTTGCCCTACCCAGGTACATGGGGAGTTTGTTGCCTTTTGGGAGGTCTGAGGTCTTCTGCCAGCGTTCAGTAGGGTTTTATTTTGTAGAAGTTGTTCCACATGTAGATGTATTTCTGATGTATCTGTGGGAAGGAAGGTGATCTCCTCATCTAACTCTTCCACCATCTTGAAGCTCCTCCTCTCGAGTTGAGAAGGTCAAATTTAATAAAGTTTTTATGAGCATATTCCTAGTTATATTTTGTAAACATAGAAGTATTTAATTTCAAAAGTTTTGGTCTCTTTGATAATCTGAAATTTATTATGAAATAAGAACTTGTGACTGAATTGTTTAATTTTAGTCAATTTTATGGCTAAGTTAATTAGGGAAACTTAGATATAACAAAAACATATTTGTAAGAGAAAGAAATATTTTTTTAAGGAAACCATTTTATAAATTGAAAATCCTCCAGTGAATAATCCTAGTACACTGACTGTGAGGAAATCAGTCAGGCTGCAGCATTTCAAGTACTTAAAATACTTACTTAGTTGAACCTTATATTTAATTTTTCTTAAAACTTAGTATTTGTATTCTTTTGGTTTGAAAAGTCATATAAGCTGACAGATTATTTCAGTTAGTTGGAACTTATTTTGATGCTATGTGGGAAGAAATCAATGCCTGAGTTCTCTGAGAAATAGACTCGAAGTTTGCATGCAGATGTTCATTGGGATGTATTCTTTGGATCAACAACTGGAAGAGTGAAGAAAATAAGACTGGACAAAGGAAGCAGTTGAAGTTCAGTGATGTTCAAAGAAGGGCCTCAGCCAATCCCAAAGGAGCTGGGATGACTCTACAAAGTTGTACAACATAAAGGCAAGAAAGGCTGGGTTCCATAGCCTTGCAGGAAGCAGTTATTAGAAATGTTTTTTTTTTTTTTTTCCCAGAAAGGGGGACATGATTTTCAATGAAAGTTTTGGAGAGGTACTCAAATAAATGATGTTAGTAGTTGATAAGTCCAACGGCTAAAGGAATGAGTCTCGAAGAGGGGACATGTGTGAACTATGATGGCATCCATTACTATTAAAAAACAACAACAACAACAAAGAAACTAGAAATATCTTCCCATATTGCACAGCTCAGTTTCAGAAACAAGAATATGGTTCACAATACAGCAACTCTATAGCAATAGATATTAATGAGCTTTCTCATCATATACTTAATGTTCTTTACCTTTTATCTTTTTTTTCTGCTTTGTACTTTTTCAGTTGTGTTCTGTCTCTGGTTTTCATTGCTGCAGCTACTGCTGTTACTGGCTAACTTATCTTTTAAATCATCTAAGTCTTCAGAGATAACACAGCATTCTTTCCGTGGGTCCTCCTTCTTTCTATACACTCTACTGTCTGCTTCTTACCTCACATTCTAATTCCCTAGGGGAGAGAATGCTATTGTTTTAGACCCTCACCATTCAATAAAATGTGTCTCTTGGGCAAATCTTTTGTGCTAGCACCACAGCTAGCCAGAAGGGAGTCTGGGAGAAGGGTTGATCTATATAAATGACTGCCTTTGAGTATGTGATGTGGCCAAATTAGTGAGATCACAGAGCATACAACATGATGATCTATTTATAAAGAACTTCCCAGAAAGAAGTTCTGAGTAAGGCAGGAAATAAGGGGCTACTCTATAGGGGTCGATTTAAACTGAAGCTCATTGCCTGGCTTACAAATTCATAGTAGAGACCCCCTTACAGGGATTTACCTCCCCCCATAATGTTTGACCCAGCTGGGATTATCAAATTTCACTCTGCATTTAACATTTAGGAAGATAGTTTAAAATGAAGATTGTTAGGGTAACAATAAACATTTTGTATCCATTAGGCTTCAGATAACAACACAACTCTAGTTAGTTTCAGAAGAAAGAGCTCTAAAGGAGGCGGCCAGATGCTTACAAAACTTGAGGGTTGTTTGCCCACCTGGCTCCTGATTCAACTTCCAGGAATAACTCTCAGTACAACACCATGGAACTGGCTTATCAAAAGGGCTGCTTCCCCTGTTGTAATCAGGTCGTTAGGGAATAAAGCAATCTCTGACACAACACATATCAGCAAATGGACAGCACATACCTTCCCTGTTGGCACCAAAAACTATGGAAGAGGCACAGGCATCTATCCTACAGCCATCCCAGGAAAATCTGACCACATCCATAACCTTAAATGCAGCAGAAATAGGGGAGGCAGCAGAAGCAGAGTCTCTGCTTCATGATATTCACTTTCATCTTGCAAACTATTACAGATGCATCTACTTGCAGAAGATAATCCTACATGGAATCAAGAGGAAGGCAGTCTTGAGAAAGTTTCCCTATCTTCTAATCTACAATGAGTAAACTAACCTGAACCATCTGCCAAAACCCTCAGTGAATCTGATACTGGTGTCCATGAACCACAAATTAAGAAAGCAAAGTATCAGATGGTAACTCATTGGGTAGAAGTTAGTGCATTCTAATAAAGGAAACAAGAAAGTTAATAGAGAGAATGATACTACCAAACATTAAAGAAGAATTAATACCAATCCTTCTCAAACTCTTCCAAAAAACAGAAAAGGAGTGACCTCTTCTAAACTTATGAGACCAGCATTATCCTGATACCAAAATGAGCCAAAGATGGCATAAGAAAAGAAAATTGCAGGCCAATATCCCTGATGAACATAACTTAAAAAGTCCTCAACAAGTTACTAGCAAACCAAGTTCAACAATACATTCAAAGGATCTTATGCCATGATTAAGTGGGATTTATTCCAGGGATGCAAGTATGGTTCATCATCTGCAAATTAGTCAGTGTGAAACACCACATTAAAAAATTGAAGAGTGAAAATCAAATGACCATCTCAATAGATGAAAATGTAGCATTTGACAATATTCAACATTCATTTATGATAAAAACTTTCAACAAAGTGGGCATAGAGGAAATGTACTGCAACATAATAAGGTCATATATGACAAGCCCACAGTTAACATCAGATTGAGTTTCTATATACTAATAATGAACTATCCAAAAGAGAATTTTTTTAAAATAATCTCATCAAAAAGAATAAAATACCTAGGAATAAATTTAAACAAAGAGGTGAAAACTTATATATTGAAAAGTATTAGACATTAATGAAAGAAATTGCAGAGTACACCAATAAATGGAAAAATATTCTGTATCCATGGATTGAAATAATCAATATTGTTAAAATATCCATACTACCCAAAGCAATGTACAGATTTAATATGCTCCCTGTCAAAATTCCAATGGTAATTTCAAAGAAATAAAACAAATAATACTAAAATTTGTATGGAATCACAAAAAACACTGAATAGCCAAAGCGATCTTGAGAAAGAGCAACAAAGCTGAAGGCGTCATACTCTCTGATTTCAAACCATATTACAAAGCTATAGTAATTAAAACAGTATGGTGTTGGCACAAAAACAAACACATAGATCAATGGAACAGAATAGACAGCCCAGAGATAAAAAACCTATTCATATATGGTCAATTAATTTATGACAAAAGAGGCAAGAATATGCAATAGGGAAAGGACAATCTCTTTAATAAATGGTGTTGGGAAAACTGGACAGCCACAGGCAAAACAATTAAATTGAACCACTATATTACACCAAACACACACACAAAAAACCCAAATAGATTAAAGACTTCAATTTAAGGCCTGCAACATGAAAACATAGATGGTATGTATGTACCTTGACAAAGGTCTTGACAATGATTTTTTGAATCTGATACCAAAAGCAAAAGCAACAAAAGCAAAAATAAATAAGTGGAACTATATTGTACTAAAAAGATCCTGCACAGCAAAGAAAGCCATCAACAAAATGAAAAGACAAGCTACTGAATGGGAGAAAGTATTTGCAAATCATTTATCTCATAATGGGCTAATATCCAAAATATGTGAAGAACACGTACATTTCAATAACAAAAAACAAACTGGTACCAAGTCCAAGCTCATACTTTTTGACAAGCCAATAAATCAAGAGACGAGTTGTTGGGACTTTATTTGAAAAGACAGCAGACTGAGAAGATGGTGGACTAGTGTTCCAAAGAACCATCTTACCCAAGTTAGAATTCAGGCTTCTTTTATACCAAAAGGGAGGGGATGTTGTTGGTTATTGCAAATTTCTTGGTGTTAAAATACTTTGTTTTTGCATCTCTCCATGTAGGTCAGGTCAGGATGTTCCTGTAAACAAGACAAATGTTATTCTCTGTCCTGCAACTTTTTATCTCTATATGAATGGAAAAGTGTTGCACCTTTAAAAGTCAGAGCATTGAGAATGGGCTATCCTGTATATTTCAGGCTAATAAGCAACATTTTTAACTTGCTGCAAAAGTGGTAGAATACAAAGGTCAAAGTAAAAGAAACAGATCCAATATGGAGTCATATTTGTTCTTCTCCATTACAAAACAATCCAATTAAAAATGGGCAGAAGATCTGAATAGACATTTTTCCAAAGAAGACATATAAATGACCAACAGGTACATGAAAATATATTCAACATTGTTAATCACCTGGGAAATACAAATCAAAACCACAACGAGATATCACCTTATACATGTTAGAAAGGCTATTATCAAAAAGATAAGAAATAACAAGTGTCAACAAAGATATAGAGAAAGGAGAACCCTTGTGCTCTATTGGTGGGAATGTAAATTGGTACATCCAGCATGGAAAACAATGTGGATGTTCCTTAAAAAATTAAAAATTGAACTACTATATGACCCAAAAATTTTTCTTCTGTAGTATTTGTTCAGAGAAAATGAAAACACTAATTTGAAAATATATATGCTCTATATTCATTGCAGCATTATTCATAACAGTCAAGATATGGAGGGCTTCCCTGGTGGCGCAGTGGTTGAGAGTCCGCCTGCCAATGCAGGGGACACGGGTTCGTGCCCTGGTCCGGGAAGATCCCACATGTTGCGGAGCGGCTGGGCCTGTGAGCCATGACCACTGAGCCTGTGCGTCCGGAACCTGTGCTCCACAATGGGAGAGGCCACAACAGTGAGAGGCCCGCGTACCACAAAAAAAAAAAAAAAAGATGGAAACAACCTAAGTGTCCATCAATGAATGAATAGATAAAGAAACTGTGGTGTATATATATACAGTGGAATATGATTCAGCCATAAAAAGAATGATGTCTTGATATTTGCAAAAATATGGGAGGGCCTCAAGGGTATTATGTTTGGGAACTAAGTTAGACAGAGGTAGACTAATACCGTGACATCTCTTATATGTGGAATCTAAAAAATAATAATAAAAGTTTATAGATGTGGAGAATAGAATGGTGGTTGTCAGAGGTCAGGGTGTGGGAGAAATGGGTGAAGGTGGTATAAATTTATTACAAAATACATAATTAATAGTGAGCTTTTTAAAAAAATGATCATTCAGAATATTAACCTGAAGATTTCTTAAAAAATAAAATTGTGAACAATTTAAATTTACAAAAATGTAGAGAAAAGTTATAAAATTATATATCAAATACCATATGTACCGTATATTCATTATGCTATATTTGTCATAATTATTTTCTATCACTTTTCTTAAAAGTAATAACATTTATGGATACAGTTAGAAACTCAGCCCATCCTTCCCCCTTTCTTACTTGCTCAAAAAAAAAAAAAAAAAAAACCAGGGTGGGTAGTAGGCTTTCTTAACATGTCTGGATTCTACAGTGTTATTAAATATGTCCTAATTACTTTAAAGTATATAAAGATACTATCTATGATTTTCCTTTTTCTTTTTGTAAAATATTTGTGGACTTTTAAATAGATACAGCATTGAATGTTATAGTTTATTAATCTTCGACCTTAAATATTACAATTTAAACTACTGGATAATATTGTCAACTACATTAAAACAATGGACTGATTACTTAATAAAATCATAGTTAATATGGCCCCAAGGCATATCATCCAGAATTCCTCTTTAGTGCTGTTTCCTGCCTTGTTTCTAAGGCTGATAAAGCAGAGAGGAAGGAGACAAGAGGAGATAATGCATGAAGCAGCAACACTGAGGGCAGCCAAGGCATCACTTAGCAATTGCCACTCACTCAGGGACAAATGTGCTACTTGCTTCTCTCACTGCACCCTTTGCCATAGGTGAAGTCCCATGAAATTAATACAATCTACAGATTTTTCCTTTTAATTTGTAAAATAAGAAAACTGGATAAAACCTATTGTGCTGCCACATGAGTTTCTGTAACACAAACTAGCTAACACACATTTGGTAAAAATGGGAATGTCACAGCAACATTGTATTGACTTGATTTTTCCCCACACCATTCCCCAGTTAATTAATCCAAGGGATTTAATTTAGGGGCAGAGGGGTTGGAAGAGATACCACACAGCTTTAGGTAATTACTAGATTCCACCTGCTCCTTCCATAACTCTTATCCTGACAGTGGCTCCTACATTCATTCCTTCTACAGCCCTGCACACAGACTGCTGATGTTCAGGAAGTGATGCTGAGCCTCAGAGAGATTTTCCCCTGACACTGACAATTCATTATGTGCCTGAATTTTCCCTATTATGGTAGGAAAAGAGATGTCAAATGCAAGGGACTTCTTAGTCTACAGTTGTTTAAATACACCATCTTTCATATCCTTCTTCTCCCCCTATTCCCAAATCACCTCTTCTAAGGGAGGTAACACTGAAGAAGTTACCTGCTTGTTGGAAGATTTTCCCTCTGACCCTCTGTTCATGGTATCTGATTTATAAATTTGCTCATTGAATACTTTCAAAATCAGTAAAACATGCCTACTAATTTTTATGTGAAAACAAAGACCCTCTTATCTGGTCCAAGTGGTCTTGTTAGTTTTAAAAGACTAAAACTGGAAATGGGTCCTCATTTTTCCTTAGTGTAGACCTTCATGTGGTTTGCACTCAAGGGGCATTTCATCTGGGTAGTGAACAAAACTGGCTACTTTCCAAGGGCTCCCTTGAACTGGATTCATGCTGGAAGAATCTTGAAGGATGGTCATTTTCTGAAATAGTCATTTCACTTTTTTTTTTTCTTTGAACTTGAGCGAGCTTTTCCATTTTTCACCAATAGAAGATTCAAGTCCTCTAGAACTTTGTTCCTTTGTTTCTCACCAGCTTTGTTTCAAATATTTTTCTGTTTAAAGCTGTTCTCTCTGCCTGTTGCAGGTCACAATCCACCAGCTGATCTTTGCTCATTGTTGGATAGTACAGGTAGGGAGTGATGAAGTACCTTTTCCCAATCATCCAGACAGTCTCTCCCTGACCTTTGCCCTATAACACCATTCCCCCCACCTCACAGACCTCATTCACTATTTGAGGATTTCTCATGGTTTTGTGACAGATGGAAATGTGATAAAGCAACCCTACTGACTTCATTCCAGAAGCAGTACACACTTTATCTCTAAATAAGAATTATTGGATATCTGGGGACTCCAGCACCAATAATTTAAGATGATGTTTCATCTTGAAGACACCGAGTACAGTTTTTCTGGTGGCGTCTTTAAAATCTTAGCATCATGGCCACTGCTATTCTTCTGCAGGGGGCTTGATACTGTTACTGAGCAAGGTTCTTGGACTCCTTAATCAATAGAAACTGATAAGTGTCCAGACAACAAATTCAGGCAAGGCTTTATTGGGAGCAAAAAAAACTAACAGGTTCCCTTGCTTGCTCCTTAGAGGAGGGGAGGGTGGGAGCTTGTCCCTTAAATCAGGTGAGGGTAGGGGCAGGATCAGGGGTCAGGGTGGAGGAGTAGCTTGGGTGGTCTGCCTACCCCCTTGGTGACGCCATGTGCAGGGATCATGTGTAGTACCCTGCTTTTGCTCAGGACACCTCAGAAGTGGCAGTTGGGGTTTTGGTCTTTCTGTATCTTTCTGTCCATAATTTGCCCCAGCTGTACATGCATGTAGTTATTTCTAGTCCCTTATCGTTTCTTTGTATTCTGTTGCTCAAGGAGACATTTGCCAAGGTGCCAGCACTGTAGCAAAGGGTCCCAGCCTGTCTCAACACTACCATATACATATTAGTGGAGGAAAATATTAAGAACCTTTGATGGGGCACTATTTTAAGTCATGGTCTATCATCACATAATTATCTAATTGAATCAAAATCATAAACAACATTATGATGTATTATTAGACCCGTAATAAAAATAAAGAGATAAAGCCATGAAGTTTAGGTGATATTCCTGAGGTCACACAGCTAGAAAGTGGAGGAGTGAGTAATAGGATTCAATTTGTCCTACTCTACAATCATTCTCTCAAAAATCTTTCCATTATACCTGGCTACTTATTGTTTTTGTATATACATGAAATAATCAGGGAATGTTGTTAAATATATGTTTATTAGAAAAAAATTAATATCCAATAGGGCAGTTTAGATCAACATTTCACAAACTTGAATGATATTTTAAAGCACAAGCACTTCCATCAAACCCCATTGTTGTTTTAAACTCTTTTTAATTTAAAGTACTTCAGTATATACAAATATAAAAGGAAGGGTAAAAATCTTTTACTTATAACCCCAAGAACCAAACAATTTTATACACTAAATGAAGCAAACCCCAAAACACATAAACTCTAAATTCATATTATATTATGGTTGATGGTGTTGTGCTGAAATTAAATCATTCCTTACAGCAGCGGTGCCCAACCTTTTTGGCACCAGGGACCGGTTTCATGGAGGAAATGTTTTGCACAGACTGGGGTGGGGGTGGGGTATGGGAGGGGGTATGGTACAGGTGGTAATGCTAGTGATGGGGAACAATGGGGAGCAGCAGATGAAGCTTTGTTCGCTCGCCTGCCACTCATCTCCAGCTGTGTGGCCCAGTTCCTAACAGGCTGGAGGTGGGGGACCCCTGCCTTACAGAATGAATATGGTAATGACTGTTATAGTCAGACTCTTATATTCGACATACCTGTACTGCTGTTTGCTAGGGGATGGCACAAATATCTCACTACTACCTCCTTTTCAAACTACTGTGAAATCTTTTCCAGAATGTTCTAAGGTTATGTGGCATTTATTTGGCACAAAAGCATAGTTTACTAAAGCACCCTATATTAAATCTTCCTCTGTTCTTTTTCATCAAAGTGAGCCAACCCAAGTAAAAGGGTGTGATATACAAGTTGATGCAAACCTGATTGCCAGGCTGGACATTAAAATTTGAAGGTGTTTGTTGAACCAGATAACCCAGAGTATACATATGATAATTTTTTATAATGTTTTGGCTTTATATTATTTGCAATAATTTGGGGCTGATATACACCCTTCATGAACCTTAGTTTACTTATCCATAAAATTAAGATAAAAATAATAGCTACCTTATAAACTTATATAAATATTAAAAGAGTTAAAATGTGTTCAATCCTTAGAAAATGTCTTTCACACTCAACTCTAAATAACTATTATCTTTTATTCTTAACAATTTTTATCCTAAAATGAACACAAGCTATTTTAGAAATTAGTATTAAAAGCTAACCAACAGGGCTTCCCTGGTGGCGCAGTGGTTGAGAGCCCGCATGCCGATGCAGGGGACGCGGGTTCGTGTCCCAGTTCGAGAGGATCCCACATGCCGTGGAGCAGCTGGGCCCGTGAGCTATGGCCACTGAGCCTGCGCGTCCGGAGGCTGTGCTCCGCAACGGGAGAAGCCACAACAGCGAGAGGGCCGCTTACCACACAGAAAAAAAAAAAAAAAAAAAAAAAGCTAACCAACAAAACTCTTAGAAGAAAAACATAGACAGAACATTCTTTGACGTAAAATTGTAGCAAAATTTTTTTGGAGCTGCCTCCTAAAGCAAAGGAAAGAAAAGCAAAAATAAACAAATGGGACCTAATTAAATGTAAAAGATTTTGGAAAGGAAACCATCGACAAGATGAAAAGACAACCTATTGAATGGAAGAAAATATTTGCAAATGATATGACCAATAAGGGGTTAATACTGAAATATATAAACAGCTCATACAACTCAATATTTAAAAAAAAAACCTAGTTGAAAAATGGGTAGAAGTCCTGAAGAGAAACTTTTCCAAAAAGATATACAGAGGGCCAACAGGCACATGAAAAGATGCTCAACATCTCTAAACATTAGAGAAACGCAAATCAAAACCACAATAAGATATCATCTCACAACTATCAGATAAGGGCACCATCAAAAAGAACACAAATAACAAATGTTGGTGAGGATATGGAGAAAAGGGAACCTTAGTACACTTTTGGTAGGGATGTAAACTGGTGTGGCCACTATGGAAAATAGTATGAAGTTTCCTCAAGAAACTAAAAATAAAACTACCATATGATCCAGCAATTCCATTCATGGGTATAAATCCAAAGAAAACAAAAGCAATGATTTGAAAAGATATAGTCACCTCAGTGTTCATAGCAGCATTATCTACAACAGCCAAGATATGGAAGCAACCTAAATGTCCATCAACAAGTGAATGGATAAAGAAGATGTGGTATATATATATGGTATATATATACACATATACACATATATGGTATATATATACACATATATATACACACACACACATATATATATATATACACATATACACATGTGTATATATATATACACACACAATGGATGATTACTTGGCCATGAAAAGGAATAAAATTCTGCCATTTGCAACAACATGGATGGACCTAACTGGTATTATGTTTAGTGAAATATGACAGAGAAAGACAAATACTGTCATCTATACATGTATTCTAAAAATTAAACAAATATATATAAGAATATAACAAAACAGAAACACACTCAGAGATACAGAGAACAAACTATGGTTACCAGTGGGGAGAGGGAAGGAAGGAAGGGCAATATAGTGGTAGGGGATTAAGAGGTACAAACTACTATGTGTAAAATATATAAAATACAGGAGCTTCAAGATGGCAGAACAGTAAGACATGGACATCACCTTCCTCCCGACAAATACATCAGAAATATATCTACATGTGGAACAACTCCTACAGAACACCTACTGAACGCTGGCAGAAGACTTCAGACCTCCCAAAATGCAAGAAACACCCCACATACCTGGGTAGGGCAAAAGAAAAAACAGAGACAAAAGAATAGGGATGGGACCTGCACCAGTGGGAGGGAGCTGTGAAGGAGGAAAGGTTTCCACACACTAGGAAGACCCTTCACAGGCGAGACTGCGGGTGACGGAGGAGGGAAGCTTCGGAGCCACGGAGGAGAGCTCAGCAACAGGGGTGCAGAGTGCAAAGTGGAGAGATTCCCGCATGGAGGATCGGTGCCAACCAGCATACACCAGCCTGAGAGGCTTGTCTGCTCACCCACCAGGACGTGGGGGGACTGAGAACTGAGGCTCAGGTTTCGAAGGTCAGATCCCAGGGAGAGGATGGGGTTGGCTGCGTGAATACAGCCTGAATGGGAGAAGTGTGCCACGGCTACCCGGGAGGAAGTCGGGGAAAATGTCTGGAGCTGCCGAAGAGGCAAGAGACTTTTTCTTGCCTCTTCGTTTCCTGGTGCGCGAGGAGAGGGGATTAAGAGCTCTGCTTAAAGGAGCTCCAGAGACGGGCGCAAGCTGCGGCTAACAGCGCGGACCGCAGAGACGGGCATGAGACGCTAAGGCTGCTGCTGCCACCACCAAGAAGCCTGTGTGCAAGCACAGGTCACTCTCCAAATCTCCCATCCTGGAAGCCTGTGCAGCCTGCCACTGCCAAGGTCCCGTGATCCAGGGACAATGTTCCCGGGAGAATGCATGGCGCGCCTCAGGCTGGTGCAACGTCATGCTGGCCTCTGATGCCACAGGCTCGCCCCGCAACCGTTCCCCTCCCTCCCCCCGGGCTGAGTGAGCCAGCGCCCCCGAATCAACTGCTCCTTTAATCCCGTCCTGTCCGAGTGAAGAATAGACGCCCTCAGGCTACCTACATGCAGAGGCGGGGCCAAATTCAAAGCTGAGCCCCAGGAGCTGTGCGAACAACGAAGAGAAAGGGAAATCTCTCCTAGCAGCCTCAGAAGCAGTGGATTAAATCTCCACAATCAACTTGAGGTACCCTGCAACTGTGGAATACCTGAACAGACAATGAACCATCCCAAATTGAGGAGGTGGACTTTGGGAGCAACGATATATATATATTTGTATGCTTCTGTGTGTGATTTTGTCTGTATAGCTTTGCTTTTAACATTTGTCCCAGGGTTCTGTCTGTCCCTTTTTTTTTTTTTTTTTTACTTAAAAATTTTTCTTTTCTTTTCTTTTCTTTTTTTTTTTTTTGTGATATGTTGACCCCTCACTGTTGTGGCCTCTCCCCGGAGCACAGACTCTGGACACACAGGCTCAGTGGCCATGGCTCACGGGCCTAGCGGCTCCATGGCATGCGGGATCTTCCCGGTCCGGGGCAGGAACCCATGTCCCCTGCATCAGCAGGTGGACTCTCAACCACTGCACCACCAGGGAAGCCCCCAAAATTTTCTTCTCTTAATAATTATTTTTTATTTTACTAACTTTATTTTATTTTATGTTACATTATTTTATTTTATCTTCTTTCTTTCTTTTTCCTTTCTTTCTTTATTTCTTTCTTTCATTCTCCCTTTTATTGCGAGTTGCATGGATGACAGGCTTTCGGTGCTCCAGTCAGACGTCAGGGCTCTGCCTCTGAGGTGGGAAAGCCGACTTCAGGACACTGGTCCACAAGAGACCTCCCAGGCCCATGGAACATCAAACAGGGAAAATCTCCCAGAGATCTCCATCTCAACACCAAGACCCAGCTCCACTCAATAACCAGCAAGCTACAGTGCTGGACACCATATGCCAAACAACTAGCAAGACAGGAACACAACCCCATCCATTAGCACACAGGCTGCCTAAAATCATAATAAGGCCACAGACACCCCAAAACACACCACCAGACGTGGACCTGTCCACCAGAAAGACAAGATCCAGTATCATCCACCAGAACACAGGCATTAGTCCCCTTGACCAGGAAGCCTACACAACCCACTGAACCAACCTTAGCGACTGAGGACAGACACCAAAAATAATGGGAACTATGAACTTGCAGCCTGCAAAAAGGAGACCCCAAACACAGTAAGTTAAGCAAAATGAGAAGACAGAGAAGCACACAGGAGATGAAGGAGCAAGGCAAAACCCCACTAAACCTAACAAATAAAGAGGAAATACGCAGTCTACCTGAAAAAGAATTCAGAATAATGATAGTCAAGATGACCCAGCATCTTGGAAATAGAATGGAGAAAATACAAGAAATGTTTAACAGGTACCCAGAAGAACTAAAAAGCAAACAAACAATGATGAACAACACAATAAATGGAATTAAAAATTCTCTAGAAGGGATCAATAGCAGAATAACTGAGGCAGAAGAACGGATAAGTGACCTGAAAGATAAAATAGTGGAAATATCTACTGCAGAGCAGAATAAAGAATGAAAAGAATTGAGGGCAGTCTCAGAGACCTCTGAGACAACATTAAACACAGCAACATTCAAATTAAACGGGTCCCAGAAGAAGAAGAGAAGAAAAAAGGGGCTGAGAAAATATTTGAAGAGATTATAGTTGAAAACTTCCCTAACATGGGAAAGGAAATAGTTAATCAACTTCAGTAATCACAGAGAGGCCCATACAGGATAAATCCAAGGAGAAACACACCAAGACACATATTAATTAAACTATCAAAAGTTACATACAAACAAAAAATATTAAAAGAAGCAAGGGAAAAACAACAAATAACACACCAGGAAATCCCTTTAAGGTTAACAGCTGATCTTTCCACAGAAACTCTGCAAGCCAGAAGGGAGGGGCAGGACATAGTTAAAGTAATGAAGGAGAAAACAACCAAGATTACTCTACCAAGCTAGGATCTCATTCAGATTTGACGGAGAAATTAAAAGCTTTACAGATTAGCAAAAGCTAAGAGAATTCAGCACCACCAAACCAGCTTTACAACAAATGCTAAAGAAACTTCCCTAGGCAGGAAACACAAGTGAAGGAAAAGACCTGCAATAACAAACACAAAACAATTAAGAAAATGGTAATAGGAACATACATATCGATAATTACCTTAAATGTAAATGGATTGAATGCTTCAACCAAAAGACATAGACTGGCTGAATGGATACAAAAACAAGACCCATATATATGCTGTCTACAAGAGCTCAACTTCAGACCTAGGGCCACATACAGACTAAAAGTGAGGGGTTGGAAAAAGATGTTCCATGTAAATGGAAATCAAAAGAATGCTGGTGTAGCAAGTCTCATATCAGACAAAATAGACTTTAAAACAAAGACTATTATAAGAGACAAAGAAAGACATTACATAATGATCAAGGGATCAATCCAAGAAGACATAACAATTGTAAATATGTATGCACACAACACAGGAGCACCTCAATACATAAGGCAAATGCTAACAGCCATAAAAGGGGAAATCGACAGCAACACAATCATATGAGGGAAATATAACACCCCACTTTCACCAATGGAGAGATCATCCAAAATGAAAATAAATATGGAACCACAAGCTTAAATAATACATTAAACAAGATGGACTTAATGATATTTATAGGATATTCCATCCAAAAACAACAGAATACACATTCTTCTCAGATGCTCATGGAACATTCTCTAGGATAGATCATATCGTGGATCACAAATCAAGCCTGGGTAAATTTAAGAGAATTGAAATTGTATCAAGTATCTTTTCTGACCACAACACGATGAGACTAGATATCAATTACAGGAAAAAATCTGTAAAAAATACAAACACATGCAGGCTAAACAATACACTACTTAATAACAAAGAGATCACTGAAGAAATCAAAGAAGAAATTAAAAAATACCTAGAAACAAATGACAATGAACACACGACCACCCATAATGTATGGGATGCAGCAAAAGCAGTTCTAAGAGGTAAGTTTATAGCAATACAATCTTACATTAACAAACAGGAAACATCTTGAAAAAACAACCTAACCTTACACCTAAAGCACTTAGAGAAAGAAGAACAAAAAACCCCCCAAAGTTAGCAGAAGGAAAGAAATCATAAAGATCAGATCAGAAATAAATGAAAAAGGAACAAAGGAAACAATAGCAAAGATCAATAAAACTAAAAGCTGGTTCTTTGAGAAGATAAACAAAATTGATAAACCATTAGCTAGACTCATCAAGAAAAAAAGGGAGAAGACCCAAATCAATAGAATTACAAATGAAACAGGAGAAATAACAACTGGCACTGCTGAAATACAAAGGGTCATGAGAGATTACTACAAGCAACTCTATGCCAATAAAATGGACAACCTGGAAGAAATGGACAAATTCTTAGAAATACACACCCTTCCGAGTCTGAACCAGGAAGAAATAGAAAATATGAACAGACCATCACAAACACTGAAATTGAAACTGTGATTAAAAACTTTCCAACAAACAAAAGCCCAGGACCAGATGGCTTCACAAGAAAATTCTATCAAATATTTAGAGAAAAATTAACACTTATCCTTCTCAAACTCTTACAAAATATAGCAGAGGGAGGAACACTCCCAAACTCATTCTACAAAGCCACCAACACCCTGATACCAAAACCAGACAAAGATGTCACAATAAAGAAAACTATAGGCCAATATCACTGATGAACATAGATGCAAAAGTCCTCAACAAAATGCTTGCAAACAGAATCCAGCAGCACATTAACAGGATCATACACCATGATCAAGTGGGGTTTAAGCCAGGAATGCAAGGATTCTTCAATATATGCAAATCAATCAATGTGTACACCATATTAACAAATTGAAGGAGAAAAAACATACGATCATCTGAATAGATGCAGAGAAAGCTTTTGACAAAATTCAACACCCATTTATGATAAACCCCTCTAGAAAGTACACATAGAGGGAACTTTCCTCAAGGTAATAAAGGCCATATATGACAACCCCACAGCCAACATCATCCTCAATGGTGAAAAACTGAAACCATTTCCACTAAGATCAGGAAAAAGACAAGGTTGCCCACTCTCACACTATTATTCCACATAGTTTTGGAAGTTTTAGCCACAGCAATCAGAGAAGAAAAAGAAATAAAAGGAATCCAAATTGGAAAAGAAGTAAAGCTGTCACTGTTTGCAGTTGACATGATACTATACATTGAGAATCCTAAAGATGCTACCAGAATACTACTAGAGCTAATCAATTAATTTGGTGAAGTAGCAGGATACAAAATTAATGCACAGAAATCTCTGGTGTTCCTATACACAAATGATGAAACATCAGAAAGTGAAATTAAGAAAACACTCCCATTTACCATTGCAACAAAAAGAATAAAATATCTAGGAATAAACCTACCTAAGGAGACAAAAGACCTGTATGAAGAAAATAGAAGACACTGATGAAAGAAATTAAAGATGATACAAATAGATGGAGAGATATACAATATTCTTGGATTGGAAGAATCAACATTGTGAAAATGACTATACTACTCAAAGCAATCTACAGATTCAGTGCAATCCCTATCAAGCTACCAAGAGCAGTTTTCACAGAATTAGAACAAAAAATTTCACAATTTGTGTGGAAAAACAAAAGACCCCATATAGCCATAGCAATCTCGAGAAAGAAAAACGGAGCTGGAGGAATCAGGCTCCCAGACTTCAGACTATAATACCAAGCTACAGTAATCAAGAAAGTATGGTACTGGCACAAAAACAGAAACATAGATCAATGGAACAGGAGAAAAGAAAGCCCAGAGAAAAACCCACGCACATTTGGTCATCTTAGTTTTGATAAACGAGGCAAGAATATACAATAGAGAAAAGACTTCCTCTTCAATAAGTGGTGCTGGGAAAACCAGACAGCTACATGTAAAAGAATGAAATTAGAACACTCCCTAACACCATACACAAGAATAAACTCAAAAAGGATTAAAGACCTAAATGTAAAGCCAGACACTGTCAAACTCTTAGAGGAAATCATAGGAAGAACACTCTATGACATAAATCACAGCAAGATCCTTTTTGACCCACCTCCTAGAGAAATGGAAAGAAAATCAAAAATAAACAAATGGGACCTAATGAAACTTAAAAGCTTTTGCACAGCAAAGGAAACCGTAAACAAGATGAAAAGACAGCCTGCAGAATTGGAGAAAGTATTTGCAAATGAAGCAACTGACAAAGGATGAATCTCCAAAATTTACAAGCAGCTCAATATCAAAAAATCAAACAACCGAATCCTAAAATGGGCAGAAGACCTCAATAGACATTTCTAAAGAAGATATACAGATTGCCAGCAAACACATGAAAGAATGCTAAACATTATTAATCATTAGATAAATTAAAACTACAATGAGATATCATCTCAGATCACTCTGCATGGCCATCATCAAAAAAGCTAGAAATAAATGCTGCAGAGAGTGTGGAGAAAAGGGAACCCCCTTGCACTGTTGGTGGGAATGTAAATTGATACAGCCATTATGGAGAACAGTTTGGCAGTTCCTTAAAAACTACAAATAGAACTACCATATGACCCAGCAATCCCACTACTGGGCATATACCCTGAGAAAACCATAATTCAAAAAGAGTCATGTCCCACAATGTTCATTGCAGCTCTATTTACAATAGCCAGGACATTGAAGCTACATAAGTGTCCATCATTGGATGAATGTATAAAGAAGATTGGCACATAAATACAATGGAATATTACTCAGCCATAAAAAGAAATGAAATTGAGTTATTTGTAGTGAGGTGGATAGACCTAGAGTCTGTCATACAGAGTGAAGTAAGTCAGAAAGAGAAAAAAAAAAATACCGTATGGTAACACACATATATGGAATTAAAAAAAAAAAGTTCTGAAGAATCTAGGGTCAAGAAGGGAATAAAGACACAGACCTACTAGAGAATGGACTTGAGGATACCGGGAGGGTGTGGGACAGAGTGAGAGAATTTCATGGACATATATACACTACCAAACATAAAGTAGATAGCTAGTGGGAAGCAGCTGCATAGCACAGGGAGATCAGCTCAGCGCTTTGTGACCACCTAGAGCGGTGGGATAGGGGGTGTGCGAGGGAGGGAGATGCAAGAGGGAAGAGATATGGGGACATATGCATATGTATAACTGATACACTTTGTTATAAAACAGAAACTAACACACCATTGTAAATCAAATATACTCCAATAAAGATTTTAACAGAAAAAAATCAAGGATATATTGTATAGCACAGGGAATATAGCCAATGTTATATAATAATTTTAAGCGGAGTATAATCTATAAAAATACTGAATCATTATGTTGTGCACCTGAAACTAATATAATATTGTAAATCAACTATACTTCAGTTAATAAAGCAAAACAAAAATACTAACCAACCTCTGAGAATATATCCATAGCGTCCAGTATTATAGAAACCCAATTTGACAAATGCCATTTTGACTCTCTATACTATCTATGCCACAGAGCTGTGATTCACACATAACCATATTATACAGAATAATTATTTCTAGGTTAATTGCTTCTATTTTGCAAAAATAATTTCCTTACTTAAACGTATGAATATTTGAATAGGAAATTTCTGCTATTTACCTGTGTACAGGTTCAACTATCAAATCATCTGTCAAATTTTGAATATTTACATTTAAATATTCTGAGCTTTTTATCACAAGTGATCTGGCACTGTATTATTTTTCTTTTGAATTCCTAGAAAATTTGGACTGAAATGAGTTTGGCCAAAAATGTGGATTTGTATTGATATACTCTTTTCTTTTTCCTTATGTATAAATTATACGTCTTTTAGAGTCATCACGTCTTATTGATTACTTTAAAAGCTTCAGACATTTCACAATTCCTATTTATTTGGATTCAGTCCAAAAAAGCTGTCAAATTATTCCACCCACTTTTTTCAAATTCTCTTTACCGTGAGCCTCAAAGCTGTGGAAATTAGATGCATGATTACATGGGAAAGCAGATGTTGTGCTGACCCCAGTTGAGACAACCCATAGTCATTTGGGCTTCTCTTGTGAGCATGGACCCTATTGAAGCTCCATTTCCACAGGCCAATGGCAATGTCTTTTCCCCTCAAAGGTAGAAATTGTTTGCTATGTGAAACTCCTGAAAGAATGACACTCAATTTTCAAATGGGAGAGAGAATTGAGGACAGGCAAAGAATGAATTATCCTCCTTCTTCCCCCACAGATTTATGATAAATTAGTAACTCACTATTTTAAAATTTTTGTTTACTTTTTAACATTTTTATTTTATTTCAAGAAATAGAAGATCATAAAACTTTATGAGATTCATGTGTCATTTATTAAAAGTTGTAATCCTCAGTTCCACCTAGATAAAAATCATTAGAATATCACTAAATTTTATGAATTGTCAGGATATTTTTTTTTCTCCTTGCTGGAGAGTTAGTCATAAAAAGAAAAAGGAATATTAATTCAAACAAGAAACTTTAAGTTAGTTATTGAAAAAATCTCTACAAAAATCTATCAGTAATTATTTAATTCTTCTGCTGCTAGCCATTTACTATCAGAGTAAAACCATAATTTCTATCATACATACCACTTTCTCTTCAAGGAAAGAAAGGACATAGTTTACTACAATCCAGTTTTCTTTGTAGAACTATTAGGTTACACGAAGACCCTATATCTATGTATTCCTTGCAGGCTTTTTCAACAAGATCACTTACAGCTTTGAGAATCAATTTTCCTAGCAATATCATGGCTTGCTTACATACTCAACTACATAAAATTTTTACTCATCTTTCTGGACTGTGTGTTCTAACTAATTAGTTCTACTGAATTCTGAACATTTTTAAAATGGTCCATATCATTTAAAAAGACAATGCAAGACTCTACAATGTCCAGCAGGATAAACTAACTTGGTGACAGCCCGATTATCACATTACTGCTTCCTACATGAAACATCTTCCAAAAGTTTTATAATTGAACTGTACAAAACAACAACTACCACATGAGCCACAACAATGATAATGTCATCAACTGCATAAAGGAGATTAAATTCAGTAAAGATAATAATAGAAGTTTCCTGATATTCGGCTTGTACCAGATTGGTTTCAGTTCTCTGTAACATAGATGCTACTGATCACAAAGTAATTGTCAGGAAAAGAAAATCAGCCAGCTAGATCCTATGAGCTGATTAGCATAAGGGAAATCTACACTTGTGAACACAGACAAAACCTAGCTTTGCAGAACACAATGATTGTGATTGGCATAACTGTTTGACCCCTAGTTGAAGCGGGTATTCTTTTGGTTCCATTCTTCTTTTAGAGTCATTGTATGAAATGAAGGCAGAATGCTTCCATTCTAGCCCTTTCGATTTCTCTTCTCCCCTCTATTAGTCAGCTTATAAAACTCTAACTGGTAGCCCTAAGATACTGATTGTGTGATAAAGGAGCAAATGTTGCCATTGGAAACTTTAGTTTGGCTCATTTACTGTCCTGGAAACAACAACAAAAAGAAGCAAAAGAGAAATGTACTTTGTAAGTGCTTTAAAGAATGGCCAAAATGATGAAAACCAATCTAACAAAGAATCTGTGAATCAAATAGCCAAGCACTTTGCTTTACACAATCAGTATCATTTCCCCTATCAGTTTAAAAATGATATTGAGACTGAAACTCACCTTTTATACAGTGTAAAAACAACTTACCTATTTATATCTGTGTATTTTACTGTTGTAGGGAGTAAATTCACTTTTATACAGTCTGCATGGTGATGTGTCTTGGATGACATTTCAACTGTGACTCAGCTTCCAACAACAAAATTCAGAATATGTTCCCGTCTAAAACTTATTTGCTGAAATTAGTGGTCATAAAATAGTTAAGATATATTGAACACTTACTTTATGCCAGCTTCTCTTCTAAGTGCTTTTACAAGTATTAACTCATTTGACCCTACCAAAGAGCCTATGAAAGAGGAATTAATATTATCCCCATTTTATAGACGAAGGCACTGAGAGCCAGTGAGGTAAATGTTCCCAGAGCTCATAAGTAATCAAACTGGAATTCAAAACCAGGCAGTCTTGCTTCAAATTCATTCTCCTAACCACGATATGAGACATGCCAATATAAAGTAAATGATTAAGGAGATAATATGGTACTGTGGAACTGGATTTAAAAGTTCCACAACCAAGCCTGAGCAAAATAGTTCATTGTACTGGAGCTCAGTTTTTCCATCTGTAAGCTAAGGGCATTATTTTCAAATTATATGTATAATTTATATAAATGTGTATTTTGATCTATTATGTATTGCATATGTATATTTTACAAATAAATTTTTTCTAGAATTAATGCTGATCTCCATTTATGCACTGTGTTGCATGGACCTCTTTACAACAATGAAAGTGTCATAACTGCAAGTCTCTGCATGAGCATAATGTATCTACTTTCTCTCTGTACCCACTTTATAAGTGATAAGTGAGTTTACTTTTCCACTCTGAATTTGCTGCATTCCTTTTGTGCTATAACTTAGAGTATTCATTAACATATTTGGAATTTGCTGATGGCTAGGTTTTCTAAATTTTTTGTTCCAGTGAGAAAAGAAAAATTATGCCAGACACACTGTGGACACACAAATTATGTCCAATACTGTTCTCTTTCATTTTTTCAGTTTCATTGGGAAGTAACTGACATATATCACTGTATAAGTTTAAAGCATATAGCATGCTGGTTTGATTTACATATACTGTGAAGTGATCACCATAGTAGGTTTAGCTAACATCCATCTTCTCTTATAGATACAATAAGAAGAAAAGAAAGAGAGAAAAAAGGAAAATAATTTTCTTCTTATCAACACTGCTCCTGAACATTCATTGCAACCTTTACTACATCATTAAGAGGAAAATGAGCTCCACACAAAGATCATAAAACACTAAAGGTGAAGAGATTTTAAAATATAATAATCATATTCTAAAACAATTATCTGAGAAATCAAACATAGCCATAAAAACAAACAAACAAACAAAAGTAAATAAAAATCATTTGGTAAAGCTGTTGGCCTTTCAGGTTATGATCAATTTTTATGGAAATTCCTTGTGAGAACTAAAATGAAAGTAAAGTGAGAAAATGATTTTAAAGCTTTGTGTCTTTCAGAGAGGTTATTCAAAACACATAAATATCATGCCCTTTCACCCTTGTGTGGTTAATATGAGGCCCCTTGTCTTAACTGAAACATATATGTAATTGAAGGAAATTAAAATAAATTAAAATTTCATATTTTGATGGATATTTAATGACTATCTTGATACCAATCTTGTGCTGCTCAGCAACAATAATCCTTCATTAATTCTCCACCACATTAATACAAAAGGAAAAAGAAGAAGAAAAAAAGAAACTTTTTCCCACTCCTCTGTTCATTCTTCTGAATCCAGCTAAATTTTCACCAAATACTTCCCTTGAAGTAGTCTATACCACCCCTGGCAACAAATTGGATTTAAGGGTCCACTTCCTTGTATCACTATATGAAAAGTGCTTTGTATCCTAGGCTCCCTTGCCTAGTGATTTCTTAGGATATGAAAATATGGTACGGCTTATAGGTACATGGGAGAAAATCTTATCACACTTCTGTGATGTATATCCCATACAGGAACAGTATGTGGTTATACCTTAGACTCATCAATTGGTGTTTTAAAAAACTCAGCAATTTTCACCCATGCCTTTCTTCTATATTTTGTGTGTGTGAGTGATGGTGCAAACTTTGAACTGAGTAAAATATTTTATCAATTATACTCATCATTTTATTCCTTACTATATATAATTTTTTTAAGCTGTTGTTTAGCTTTTTTCCTGTACCTTTCTATCGAAAGGATCATTGATCATATTCAGGTTGTTAATATTTCATATCTGCTTGCTACAACCATATCATAGCCTGTCTTGCTGCCTCATTTTTATTTCATTCAATTGTATTTTGTTCATAGCTACTAGAAGGTGATTGCATACATTAGATAATGTGATCTGATCTCCTTTCCATTTGATAGGAGTATGTTTGTTAATGTGATTTAATTACTTTTCCATGTGATACATTAGGTCAATTGTCTGACAGGACCACACAATATTTATTCCTAGCTAAATATATTATTAATTGCATTTTAATTCATACTTAAAATATACATATAATTCAAACATAGAGCATAATTTGGAGTATACTTCTATGAGTTTTGAAAATGCATACAGATATGTAACCATCACCATAATCAAGATACAGAATAGTTCCATCACTCCCTAGAATGACATTATGCTGAACTTTTGAGTCAGTTTCTCCATCCAACCACTGATCTTTATTCTATTTCTATAACATTGTCTCTCCAAAATATCACATAGATGGAATCATATAATATATAATCTTCTCAGTCTGGCCACTCTCATCTGCATAATGTGTTTGTGATTTAGCCATGTTGTTTGGTATATCAATATATTTTTTCCTTTATTTTCTCTGAGTAATATTCCAATTTATCCACTCACTAGTCGAAGAACGTTGTTTCTAGTTTTTGATGATTATGAATAAAGCTGTTAAAACATGTGTGTACAGATTTTGGGGTTAATATAAGTTTACATTTCCTTTAGGTAAATACTTAGAAGTACAGTTACTGGGATATTTAGTAAGTACATGATCAGCTTCATAAGAAACTGCCCAGCTGTTTTCCAAAGTGGCTGTACCAGTGTGCACTCCAACCAGCAGTGAAGGAGAATTCCAGCTACTTTACATCCTCTCTAGTACTTGATATGGTCTGATTTTTTTTTTTTATGTTAACACTATGATAGATGTGTTAGGGAACCATTCACCAAAACGACCCGCCTTGGCCAGGCAGGAAAATAGCTGCTTGCCTGAGTTATCTCACAGCAGGAGATCCCAATAAGGAACACAGAACTGACAAGCTACCTACCGTCAGCCAAAACAATCTGGAAGGGGCCAAAAGGAGGGAAGAGTTGTCAAGCCATAATATGTCCTGTCAACCTCCCAGAAACCCTCACACTGGAATCCATCTTGGCTGATAGATGTGTGTGCCCCCAGGAAGGACTCTGAGGCAGACCAAATATGGGCACAAGCAAGATGACTGACCAGAGACAACCTGGAAAACTAGCCCCATTCCCATAAGACCTGAGACTGTGAGCCATGTGGCAAAGCAGTTCTCCTGGGTTCCCTTACACTCCTGCTCTCTGCATGAGCACCCCTTTCCAATAAAGTTTTTTTTGTATTTTCAATATGTGTGTCTCTTCGGACAATTCATTTCTGAGTGTTAGACAAGAGTTCACTCCCAGGCCCTGGAAGGGATCCCCCTCCAGTAACAGATGTAGAGGTATTTCATTGCAAATTTAAAAACAGCTTATTTGAGGTATAATGGATATAAAATAAACTAAGTAGTTACCATATCCTGTGTTCTTCATTTATTTATATAGATTCATATTTTCATTTGGTGTCATTTTGCTTCTGAAAAAAGGACTTTCTTTAACATTTTCTGTTGTATGGATCTCCTGGTGACTCCTTTAAGCTTTTAGCTGTTTTTTTTTTTTTTCTTTCAATACTTTAAATATGCTATCTGCTGTCTTTTCACTTGTATTATATCCAACAAAAACAATCTGCTGACATCTTCATTTTTGTTCCTCTGTTTATAATGTATTCTCCTCCCCTCTAGCTTTTAAAGTGTTTTATCACTGATTTTTAGCAACTGGATTATGAAGTGCAAGTTATCTTTATGTTTTTTTTAGGTGAAGTTTTCTTTATGGTTTTGTGTTTGGGGTTCTGTGGATCTACAGTTTTCTTTAAATTTGAAAACTTTGGGGTCATTATTTCTGCCATTTTTATCTATTCCTCTCTACTCTATTTTGGGGACTCTTAATTACATGTGTTTCAGAGCTCTGGAAGTTGTCTCACTTACTGATTCTCTATTCATTTAAAAAAATTCTCTCTGTTTCATTCTGGAAATTACTATCGCCAAATTCATTATGCTTTGTCTTCAAATTTACCAATCTTCTGTAATGTCTAATCAGCCAATAATTCCATCTAATGTAATTTTTATCTCACACATTGTAGTTTTCAACCTTAGAACTGTGATTTGGGTCTTTCTCTCACTCTTTAAAACATATTTATATAAGTGTCTGAACTTAACTTTTTGAACTTATGGAATACACAGTTTTAATGTCAATATCTGCTAATTCTAATATGTGTGTGGGTTCAGGGTCAGTTTTGATAGATTGATTTTCCCCCCTCATTTTAGGTCATATTTTCCTGCTTGTTTGCATGCCTGGTGACATTTTATTGGCAATTTTAACTTGGCACATTCTCAATATTTTGGTATTGTAAAATTCTTCAACTTTTTTCTCTGGGATGCAGTTACTTGGAAACAGTTTGATCTTTTCAGGTCTTGCTTTTGAGATTTATTAGTAGGACCTCACTCTAGGATCAATTATTACAATTGACAAAAGAACATCTTGTGTGCTCTACCCAATGTCCTGTTAATTATGAGATTTTCCAGTATAATTGGTGAGAACAGGCTCTTTTCCTAGCCTTGTATGAGTGCAGTGTACTGTCTCCTCTCATTTTTTCAGATGATTCTTTTCCCAACCTTGAGTAGTTTCCTCACATGTATGTGTGATCTGTACTCAGGTGAATACTGCAAAGAACTCCTCTCCGGATCTCCAGAGTTCTCTTTCTGTGCAAATCTCTCCTCTCTGTACTCCAGCATCTTTGAGCTCCCGGGATTCTTCACTTCAGAGTTTTCTGGTTAAACTGGTATTTTTCTTTTCTCCATATGCCACAGCTGGGAAACTCTCTCAAGGCTGTGAACGGGGGCAATCCTAAGGCTCACTTGCTTTTTTACCATCTCTCAAGGATCAATGTCCTTCATTGCTTTATGCCCAGTGTCTTGAAAACCACTTTGATATATTTTGTCTTTTTTGTTGCTGTTGCTTGAGGTAGGAAAGAAAATCAGGTCCCTGTTAATCCATCTTGATTGAGAGCAGAAGTCAACTCTGCTCATTTCTAAACCTCCTCAAATGTATGCTAAATTAAGAAAAGATGTCAAAACCCAAAAGGATAGAGAAAGTGTAGGAGGGATGATAGTTGAAAGGAATATTAAGGAAGTTTGGGATATGAAAAATAGATGAGCAAGTGGCATCTGATTTAGTTGAGCAGAGGAAACTTGAACCCAAGTACTTGCATTGCAAGCAGCCATTCAGAGTCAAAATGATTCATAGTTGGAGAATTCCACATTGTCTCAGAAACTCTGAGGAACTTCTTATTCAGAGCAAATATTTTATTACAAGAGAAATTCCTGGTTTAAAAGAAACAAAAAAGGTAGTGGAGGTGACGGTGGTTTCAATATCCAACAAGGAGCAAAACTCGTAGCCAATAACTCAGAGTTCCTTCTGTGGCCTCATTCATGTGTCTTTGTTAGCTCTAAGACAGAAAGGAGATAAATTTTCAAACTTTTGTTAAGAAAACTCTGTCAAATATGATCAAGATTGTAGAGGCAGGGACTGAGACCTCAAGGAAAGGGATCCTGGGCTTCTGCAGCTGGAGTCCCAGAGGTAAAGGACAGGCAGGAGAACCTGAGAGCAGTCAGTTTCAGAGTTCTCGAATCTGTATTTGGCTAGGGATGACGGTCGTATTTTTTCACCAGTTGTTCTTCAGTTCCAGGGCCAAACATAGAAGAAATAGATAACATTCTATAAAAGGGTACGTTAGACATCCGTATACTTTACCAGCTCTCATATAATTCAAATAACTACCCCCTTTTTGCCCCTATACAAGATTGAATATATGTCTGAAGATGTTGAATTAGACAATCTCAGGATTTATGAACATCAAGCAGAGCTGAAGGCAAGAAAATTAAATTATCTCCTTACATAGCATGTAAGCATGACCTAGTTTTTTTCCTCTACTAAGTTCCCACAGTGCTGGCATTCAGGCTTACAACCTCAAGAAAGACACTGAAATGCTCCTCTGTGGGAAACTTGCTAGTCTAGGAGAAAAAGTTTCTGAAGACAGATATTTGGAAATCCCTCAGGGAAAGAGTGAAATCCCCACACACTTACCCTATGGTGAGGTTGACCAGTCTACACACCTTTACCATGCACACATTTTGATGACTCATTTTTTACATATGAAATAAGAGCCCGTCGTTGGTCATCCTATTAATAACTTAGAGGAAACTTCTATCATGAAAAACAGCAAAACAAAGAAACAAAACAAACAATGCAAAAGTCAATTTTCATGAGCACAAATAAAGGAAAGATTCAGAGAAATTATAATGATATCTTCATAGAGGTAAAGTATAATACTCATCCACTAAAAAAGAAATAAGATGCTATCAAATACAAAAATTGAGAGAATAAAAAACTCAAAGAAATAAAAATATAGTAATTCCAGTGATAAAATTTTCCACTGATGTTGTAGGAGAGGAAGTTGAGAATTCTAAATGAAGTTAGGACAACTGGATTAAGAAATGGAAATTCTGAAAGAAATGGAAAGACATTAGGATATCAATACATGAGAGCTTATGAGTCACTAATAGGAATTGAAGAATGATAATGGAGAAAATGCAAAGGAAGAAATTATCAAGAAAATTTTACAAAATAAAAAAAGGTAAGATTATTTGTATCAATTTGACCCAAAGAGAGCCCAGCAAATTAATTGAAAAGACTGATACAAACATCAAGGCAAAGAATATGAACCTTTTCAAAACATCGGGGCAAAGAATATGAATCTTTTAAAGAAGGTAATATGTACGAATAAGCATACATACATACACATAGTTTATCTTTATTATTCATGAATTCCATACTTGCAAATTTTTCTAGTCAATAAAATTTATTGATAACTCCCAAATCAACATTCCCTGGGCTTTCTCATCATCCACGTAAATGAATGAGTGGTGAAAAATTTGAATCGCCCAGTGTGTATATTCCCAATTAAATTGAACAAGGCAGCACTGCCTTCTTGTTCCATCTCTCATAGTATAAACAAGTGTCCTATTTATGGTCTGTTTAGTGCTATTTATTTCTCAGTTTTGTGCTCTGTGTTTGTGATTTTGCTGTTGAAAATGGTTCCCAAGCTCATTATTGAAGTGCTGTCCAGTTTTCCTAAAGGCAAGAAAGCTGTGATGTGCCTCACAGAGACAATACAGGTGTTAGATAAGCTTTCCTCAGTCCTGAGTTATTGTGCTGTTCGCTGTGAGTTCAATGTTAACAAGTCAACGATATATATTAAATAAGGTGTCTTTAAATAGAAATACATATAAGGGATTTGAGAAGATGGCGGAAGAGTAAGATGCAGAGATCACCTTCCTCCCCACAAGTACATCAGAAATACATCTACATGTGGAACAACTCCTACAGAACACTTACCGAATGCTGACAGAAGACCTCAGACCTCCCAAAAGGCAAGAAACTCCCCACGTAACTTGGTAGGGAAAAAGAGAAAAAAAGGGACAAAAGAATAGGGACGGGACCCGCACCAGTGGGAGGGAACTGTGAAGGAGGAAAGGTTTCCACACACTAGAAAGCCCCTTCGCGGGCGGAGACTGGGTGGCGGAGGGGGGGAAGCTTTGGAGCCACGGAGGAGAGTGCAGCAACAGGGGTGTGGAGGGCAAAGCGGAGAGATTCCCGCACAGAGGATCGGTGCCGACCGGCACTCACCACACCGAGAGGCTTGTCTGCTTACCTGCCGGGGCGGGCGGGGCTGGGAGCTGAGGCTCGGGCTTCGGTCAGAGCACAGGGAGAGGACTGGGGTTGGCGGTGTGAATACAGCCTGAAGGGGGCTAGTGCGCCACAGCTAGCCGGGAGGGAGCTCGGGGAAAAGTCTGGACCTGCCGAAGAGGCAAGAGACTTTTTCTGGCCTCTTTGTTTCCTGATGCGCGAGGAGAGGGGATTCAGAGTGCCGGTTAAAGGAGATCCAGAGATGGACGCAGCTAACAGCGTGGACCCCAGAGACGGGCATTAGATGTTAAGGTTGCTGCTGCCGCCACCAAGAAGCCTGTGTGCAAGCACAGGTCACTATCCACACCGCCCCTCCCAGAAGTCTGTGCAGCACACCACTGCCAGGGTCCCGTGATCTAGGGACAACTTCCCCAGGAGAACGCATGGTGTGCCTCAGGCTGGTGCAACATCATGCTGGCCTCTGCCGCCACAGGCTGGCCCCGCATCTGTACCCCGCCCCCCCCCACGCCTGAGTGAGCCAGAGCCCCCGAATCAGCGGTTGCTTTAACCCTGTCCTGTCTGAGCGAAGAACAGATGCCCTCAGGCGACCTACACGCAGAGGCGGGTCCAAATCCAAAGCTGAACCCAGGGAGCTGTGCGAACAAAGAAGAGAAAGGGAAATCTCTCCTAGCAGCCTCAGGAGCAGCAGATTAAATCTCCACAATCAACTTGATGTACCTGCATCTGTGGAATAGACAACGAATCATCCCAAATTGAGGAGGTGGACTTTGGGAGCAAGGTAGATTATTTTTTCCCCTTTTCCTCTTTTAGTGAGTGTGTATTTGTATGCTTCTGTGTGCGACTTTGTCTGTATAGCTTTGCTTTCACCATTTGTCCTAGGGTTCTGTCCTTCCATTTTTTTTTCTTTTTTTTTTTACTTAAAAAAATTTTTTCTTAATAATTATTTTTTATTTTAATAACATTATTTTATTTTATCTTACTTTATTTTATTTTATCCTATTTCTTTCTTACTTTCTATTTTCTCTCCCTTTTATTATGAGCTGTGTGGATGAAAGGCTCTTGCTGCTCCAACCAGAGACAGGGCTGTACCAATGCAGTGGGAGAGCCAACTTTAGGACACTGGTCCACAGGAGACCTCCCAGCTCCACATAATATCAAATGGCAAAAATCTCCCAGAGATCTCCATCTCAACACCAAGACCCAGCTTCACTCAACGACCAGCAATCTAAAGTGCTGGATGTCCTATGCCAAACAACTAGCAAGACAGGAACACAACCCCACCCATTAGCAGAGAGGCTGCCTAAAATCATAATAGGGCCACAGACACCCCAAAACACACCACCAGACATGGACCTGCCCACCAGAAAGACAAGATCCAGCCTCATCCACCAGAGCACAGGCACTGGTCCCCTCCACCAGGAAGCCTACACAACTCACTGAACCAACCTTAGCCATTGGAGACAGACACCGAAAACAACGGGAACTACAAACCTGCCACCTACGAAAGTGGACCCCAAACACAGTAAGATAAGCAAAATGAGAAGACAGAAAAATTACAGCAGATGAAGGAGCAAGGTAAAAACCCACCAGACCTAGCAAATGAAGAGGAAGTAGGCAGTCTACCTGAAAAAGACTTCAGAATAATGATAGTAAAGATGATCCAAAATCTTGGAAATAGAATAGAGAAAATGCAAGAAACATTTAACAAGGACCTAGAAGAATTAAAGAGGAAACAAGCAATGATGAACAACACAATAATGAAATTAAAAATACTCTAGAAGCAATCAATAGCAAAATAACTGAGGCAGAAAAACAGATAAGTGACCTGGAAGATAAAATAGTGGAAATAACTACTGCAGAGCAAAATAAAGAAAAAAGAATGAAAAGAACTGAGGACAGTCCTAGAGACCTCTGGGACAACATTAAATGCACCAACATTCAAATTATAGTGGTCCCAGAAGAAGAAGAGAAATAGAAAGGGACTGATAAAATATTTGAAGAGATTATAGTTGAAAACTTCCCTAATATGGGAAAGGAAATAGTTAATCAAGTCCAAGAAGCACGGAGTATCATACAGAATAAATCCAAGGAGAAACTTGCCAAGACACATATTAATCAAATTATCAAAATTAAATACAAAGAAAACATATTAAAAGCAGCAAGGGAAAAACAACAAATAACACACAAGGGAATCCCCATAAGGTTAACAGCTAAACTTTCTTCAGAAACTCTGCAAGCCAGAAGAGACTGGCAGGACATATTTAAGTGATGAAGGAGAGAAACCTACAACCAAGATTACTCTACCCAGCAAGGAACTCATTCAGATTTGATGGGGAAATTAAAACCTTTACAGAGAAGCAAAGGCTGAGAGAGTTCAGCACCACCAAACCAGCTTTACAACAAATGCTAAAGGAACGTCTTTAGACAAGACACACAAGAGAAGGAAAAGGCCCCCAATAACAAACACAAAACAATTAAGAAAATGGGAATAGGAACATACATATTGATAATTACCTTAAACATAAATGGATTAAATACTCCCACCAAAAGACACAGACTGGCTGAATGGATACAAAAACAAGACCCATATATATGCTGTCTAAAAGACACCCACTTCAGACCTAGGGACACATACAGACGGAAAGTAAGGGGATGGAAAAAGATATCCCATGCAAATGGAAATCAAAAGAAAGCTGGAGTAACAATTCTCATATCAGACAAAATAGACTTTAAAACAAAGACTATTACAAGAGACAAAGAAAGACATTACATAATGATCAAGGGATCAATCCAAGAAGAAGATATAACAATTGTAAATATTTATGCACCCAACACAGGAGCACCTCAATACATAAGGCAAATACTAACAACCATAAAAGGGGAAATCGACAGTAACACAATAGGGGAATTTAACACCCCACTTTCACCAATGGAGAGACCATCCAAAATGAAAATAAATAAAGAAACACAAGCTTTAAATGATACATTAAACAAGATGGACTTAATTGATATTTATAGGACATTCCATCCAAAAACAACAGAATACACATTTTTCTCAAGTGCTTATGGAACATTCTCCAGGATAGATCATATCTTGGGTCACAAAGCAAGCCTTGGTAAATTTAAGAAAATTGAAATCGTATCAAGTACCTTTTCTGACCACAACGCTATGAGACTAGATATCAATTACAGAAAAAGATCTGTAAAAAATACAAACACATGGAGGCTAAACAATACACTACTTAATAACCAAGTGATCACTGAAGAAATCAAAGAGGAAATCAAAAAGTACCTAGAAACAAATGACAATGGAGACATGATGACCCCAAACCTATGGGATGCAGAAAAAGCAGTTCTAAGAGGGAAGTTTGTAGCAATACAATCAATCCTACCTTAACAAACAGGAAACATCTCAAATAAGCAACCTAACCTTGCACCTAAAGCAATTAGAGAAAGAAGAACAAAAACCCCACAAAGTTAGCAGAAATCATAAAGATCAGATCAGAAATAAATGAAAAAGAAATGAAGGAAATGATAGCAAAGGTCAATAAAACTAAAAGCTAGTTCTTTGAGAAGATAAACAAAATTGATAAATCATTAGCCAGACTTACCAAGAAAAAAAGGGAGAAGACTCAAATCAATAGAATTAGAAATGAAAAACGAGAAGTTACAACTCACACTGCAGAAATACAAAGGGTCATGAGAGATTACTATAAGCAACTCTATGTCAATAATATGGACAACATTCTTCGAAATGCACAGCGCTGCCGAGACGGAAGCAGGAAGAATAGAAAATATGAACAGATCAATCAGAAGCAATGAAATTGAAACTGTGATTAAAAATCTTCCAATAAACAAAACCCCGGGACCAGATGGCTTCACAGGCAAATTCCATCAAACATTTAGAGAAGAGCTAACACCTATCCTTCTCAAACTCTTCCAAAATATAGCAGAGGGAAGAACACTCCCAAACTCATTCTACGAGGCCACCATCACCCTGATACCAAAACCAGACAAGGATGTCACAAAGAAAGAAAACTAAAGGTCAATATCACTGATGAACATAGATGTAAAAATCCTCAACAAAACACTAGCAAACAGAATCCAACAGCACATTAAAAGGATCATACACCATGATCAAGTGGGGTTTATTCCAGGAATGCAAGGATTCTTCAATATACGCAAATCAATCAACGTGATACACCATATTAACAAATTGAAGGAGAAAAACCATATGATCATCTCAATAGATGCAGAGAAAGCTTTTGACAAAATTCAACACCCATTTATGATAAAAACCCTGCAGAAAGCAGGCATAGAGGGAACTTTCCTCAACATAATAAAGGCCATATTTGACAAACCCACAGCCAGCGTTGTCCTCAATGGTGAAAAACTGAAAGTATTTCCACTAAGATCAGGAACAAGATAAGGTTTCCCACTCTCACCACTCTTATTCAACATAGTTTTGGAAGTTTTAGCCACAGCAATCAGAGAAGAAAAAGAAATCCAAATTGGAATAGAAGAAGTCAAGCTGTCACTGTTTGCAGATGACATGATACTATACATAGAGGATCCTATAGACACTACCAGGAAACTACTAGAGCTACTCAATGAATTTGCTGAAGTAGTAAGATACAAAATTAATGCACAGAAATATCTTGCATCCCTATACACTAATGATGAAACATTAGAAAGTGAAATTAAGAAAACACTCCCATTTAATAATGCAACAAAAAGAATAAAATATCTAGGAATAAACCTACCTAAGGAGACAAAAGACCTGTATGCAGAAAATTAGAAGACACTGATGAAAGAAATTAAAGATGATACAAATAGATGGAGAGATATGCCATGTTCTTGGATTGGAAGAATCAACATTGTGAAAATGCCTCTACTACCCAAAGCAATCTACAGATTCAATGCAATCCCTATCAAACTACCACTGGCATTTTTCACAGAACTAGAATAAAAAATTTCACAATTTGGATGGAAACACAAAAGGCCCCGAATAGCCAAAGCAATCTTGAGAACGAAAAATGGATCTGGAGGAATCAGGCTCCCTGACTTCAGACTATACTACAAAGCTACAGTAATCAAGACAGTATGGTACTGGCATAAAAACAGAAAGATAGATCAATGGAACAGGATAGAAAGCCCAGAGATAAACCCATGCACATATGGCCACCTTATTTTTCATAAAGGAGGCAAGAATATAAAGTGGAGAAAAGACAGCCTCTTCAATAAGTGGTGCTGGATAAACTGGACAGGTACATGTAAAAGTATGAAATTAGAACACTCCCTAACACCATACACAAAAATAAACTCAAAACGTATTAAAGACCTAAATGTAAGGCCAGACACTATCAAATTCTTAGAGGAAAACATAGGCAGAATACTCTGTGACATAAATTACAGCAAGATCCTTTTTGACCCACCTTCTAGAAAAATGGAAATAAAAGCAGAAATAAATAAATGGGACCTAATGAAACTTCAAATCTTTTGCACAGCAAAGGAAACCATAAACAAGACCAGAAGACAACACTCAGAATGAAAGAAAATATTTGCAAATGAAGCAATTGACAAAGGATTAATCTCCAACATTTACAAGCAGCTCATGCAGCTTAATAACAAAAAATCAAACAACCCAATCCAAAAATGGGCAAGAGACCTAAAAAGACATTTCTCCAAAGAAGATATACAGATTTCCAACAAACACATGAAAGAATGCTCAACATCATTAATCATCAGAGCAATGCAAATCAAATCTACAATGAGATATCATCTCATACTGCTCAGAATGGCCATCATCAGAAAAATCTAGAAACAATAAATGCTGGTGAGGGTGTGGAGAAAAGGGATCACTCTTGCACTGTTGGTAGGAATGTAAATTGATACAGCCACTATGGAGAACAGTATGGAGGTTCCTTACAAAACTAAAAATAGAACTGCCATACGACCCAACAATCCCACTACTGGGCATATACCCTGAGAAAACCATAATTCAAAAAGAGTCATGTACCAAAATGTTCATTGCAGCTCTATTTACAATAGCCAGGACATGGAAGCAACCTAAGTGTCCATCAACAGATGAATGGATAAAGAAAATATGGCACATATATACAATGGAATATTACTCAGCCATAAAAGGAAACGAAATTGAGTTATTTGTAGTGAAGTGGATGGACCTAGAGTTTGTCCTACAGAGTGAAGTAAGTCAGAAAGAGAAAAACAAATAGCATATGCTAACACATAAATATGGAATCTAAGAAAAAAAAAAAGGTCATGAAAAACCAAGGGTAAGACGGGAATAAAGACACAGACCTACCACAGAGCACAGGGAGAATAGCTCGGTGGTTTGTGACCACCTAGAGGGGTGGGATAGGGAGGGTGGGAGGGAGGGAGACACAGGAGGGAAGAGATATGGAAACATATGTATATGTATAACTCACTTTGTTATAAAGCAGAAACTAAAACACCATTGTAAAGCAAATGTACTTCAATAAAGAAGTTTAAAAAAAAAGAAATACACATAAAAGAAAGTTATGTATTTATCATTTGATGACAATGTGAGAAAAACCAATTTTTTATGATTCTTAATATTAGGGTGCTTTCTTATATAAATAACCAGATCCATGACTAAATAAAAGGAACAGGACATAGATATACACATCTGTCAAAACTCATCTAACTGTACACTTTAAATGGTGCATCTTACTGAATATAAATTATACTTCAACAAAGTTCATGTAAAAAAAGAGGAATCCATGGACTCTAGGAAGTATAGAGTCTAGAACAGAGAAAAGCCAAGGGAAGTCCGGAATGATAATAAAAGGGTGTCCTAGAATGAAAAGGTAGCAGTAAACCTAGAAATTTCTGATCAAATGGGGGAAATGAAGCATAGCATCTAGTAGAGATATCTTCAAAAAATAATAATAATTTTAAAAATAAGGGAACTGATAAAATATCAGATATATTTGATCACACCTAAGAACAGTTTACACTACCATTGGAGTGTTTGAGGATATGTTAATGATAATTATGTAGAAAATAGATTAAATAAATGAGAGAATTATGAATTCTAGGAAAAATTTAAAAAGCACAAGAAAGCATATATAGCTATATTACGCCATATGGTATAATAACACGTAGTATCTCTATAGATCAATAAATGAGGATTAATTTTACAAAAGTAGTATTATAAATACATTGGGTAAATGGAATAAAGAGATATATATTCCAATTTGGTATTTGATGTAAGGAGCTAAATTCTTGTCTTCCTTAGTAGGAGGTAAATAGATAAATATAAATTTTTTAAAAGAAAGCTTCATAAATATATTATTTTGAAATATGTAACGAAACACTAAAATTAACAGTTCAAATGCTAATATAATTTCTATATGTGGAACAAGTGTGGGGAGGAATGGAGTTGGGACTGGCATATATATATATATGGCATCCATATATCTTTAAAAGAGGTACATATATTATTGATAAAAATTAAAATTTAGGGCTTCCCTGGTGGCACAGTGGTTGAGAGTCTGCCTGCCGATGCAGGGGACACGGGTTCGTGCCTTGGTCTGGGAAGATCCCACATGCCGCGGAGCGGCTAGGCCCGTGAGCCATGGCCGCTGAGCCTGCGCGTCCGGAGCCTGTGCTCCGCAATGGGAGAGACCACAACAGTGAGAGGCCCGCGTACCGCAAAAAAATAAAAAATAATAAAAAATTAAAATTTAATTTAAACATTAAAAATTAAGAATGATTAGTGGAGATTCAGAATTAGAACTCAAAATACCTATCCTAGAAAGAGATAAATCCCATTAACATTTATTTATAATTATAGAATTTATAATATTTAATACTCTGCTATAAAATATATTAGGATCATTTCTCATATTTCTAAGTATTCTTAAGTATATTTTAACAAAACATAGTGACTATGTATTGTGCCGTAGGATTTTTTTTCTTGACTTTGAATTTTTCACTGTTTTTGTTCTCTAGAAGAACAGAATTAATAGAATGTATCTAAGATGAGATTTATTATAAGGAATTGGCTCACTTGAATATGAAGACTGAGAAGTCTCATTATCTGACATGTGCAAGCTGGAAATCCAGGAAAGCGAATGGTGTAAATTCCAGTGCAAGTCTGAAGGCCTAAGAACCAAAAGGGCCAATGAAGTAAGTCCTAGTTGAATAGTAAGACAAGGGTGACAGCTCATTCAGGCAGCGTGAGCAAATTCTTCTTTCCTCTGTCTTTTTGTTCTGTTCAGGCCCTCAACAGATTGGATAATGCCAACATACATTGAGGAGGGTAGTCTGCTTTACTCAGCCCACTGATTCAAATGCTAACCTCATCTGGAAATACCCTCACAGATATACTCAGAAATAATATTTAATCTGAGCACAGCAGGGGCCCAGTTGAGTTGATACATAAAACTAACCATCACAAGTCCACTCTTTGTCAACCTAGCCCCCATACACTTTTCCTTAAGCTATATATTCTTTGGGAAAGGATGGGGAAAATATTAGCAGTATAAAATTTTGATAATGTACCAGGGTAATTCCCTAAGGTGACTCAGTTTCCCCTTCATTCAGGGGTTCTGAGTCTGTAAACCGGCTCAAGTCCGGGAATTAATTGATTAAAGTCATTTTTTTTTTGATTCAGTTAGACTTTTGTTCACTTGACTTAGAACTTTTCTGCTTACACACATCAGGTAAGAATTTAGTAACTCCCTATCCATTTTGTTTCTAGTAACAACCATGATCAATTAGCCTGAGCAATCAGACTCCTCTGATTGCTGCTTTGACTCTGCTGTCCATTACTTTAACTACATCCATGTTGTCTTTGGCAGTTGGGTGTTGCCACATGGCCCCTTCCACCCATAGATCCAATTACTCCCATTGCATTTAGTTTTGCCAATTCAGTGACTGCAGCTCCCATGGTGAAGACTGGGCTGCAAAGAAGAGAGATCACTGAGCTCTTCAAGGATGCTGGGGCTCCCCTCAGAAATTTATTTCTCACAGAATTGGTAAGAGGTATGTCTTCAGGTCCTTCCCACGGTGGGTGAGTAGGTCTTAAATGGAAAAACCCACTCTATCATATCAATCTTCCTGACACGTTAAATCCCTTTTTCTACATTAAACCAAGACAGTTCTGGCATTTCCAGTTCACTCGCTGTGGGCCAAAGTTTGGTCTATGTTTCAGCCAACCAAACAAACTGTTAGAAACTTTTCTAATTCCTGAGCTGCAACATTAAATGCAGAATCTCCGATGAGTGAGTCCATGTTAGTATTCCTTATCCAAATTTATGTTCCTTCCACCATTATCCTACACCCTTAGTGTCCATTCCTACACATGTCTCTGCGTTTCTGCTTGTAACAATCAGAAAACTCAATGAGCTCTTTTGAAGTGTAGCGTGCCTCCTCTTCGGTCAAACTTTGTACCTCAGCTTTAGAGGCCTGCTGGGACTTGAGTCTAGTTATAAATCTGGAAACAAGGAGGAGTGGTGAGGGTGGGTCCTGAGAAGAGTCAGCTCTGTCTTGCATAGCCAATGTCTCCGGGGAAGCCACTACCGTTTTCTCAGGCAATGCAGGGTTAATCCCCTCAGACAGGGGTGGAAAGACAGATGCTCCTGGGGTAGAGGTGTTGCTGCCTCTGAGTGTGGGGAGGCCACTTCCACGGGAGTTGTGGAGGTCTCTGCCACTGGCCAAAGAGACTCATTAGAATTTAGGGGCTCAATGACCCCAGCTTCTTTAGGGTCTTCCCATACATCCCCATCCAAACTTACCATACCACATTCTTTCCCAAACAATGCCCTCATTTTAACAGTAGACACCCTACAATGCTGGTAGTTCAGGCTGAGGTGTACTTTAGCCAGTCACAGGATGAGATTCTACATCTGATTTTCAGCAATTTTAGCTCTGGGGCTACCGGAGATAAGGGTCTCCTTCAGAGCATACACAGAAAGCTTCAGGACATTTTTATGGTGCCTGAGCTGGGAATTCAAATTCCTGAGCTCATCCTTTTTTTTCACCACTCTGTCTAGGGACAGTAAGAGCAACCAGCCAACTTCATTATGTTTATTTGTTTTCCAAAAAAATTTTAAAATGTTATATATGGTCACTCAACTCTAGGCTTCTTATAAGTCATTGGTTAGAAGTATTTAATACAAATATTTCACATATCTCTCTTACCATTTGATGCGATGGACTCTCAGGGCTGTCTTTACTACTGAAAATGAGTCATCACCATCTTTAGAGATAATTAGTTAGAGAGCCAATTCCAGAAACCCTAGAATCAATTCATAAAACTTATTTTTAAGTATTGTTCTTTTAGAACTATTCCCAGTTCCAGAATCTGAGTTAAGTCATGGTCTCCAGAGGAAAAGAACCCATAGGATATATATTTAATAAACTGACATATGATTATAGAGGCTAAGAAGTCCCATAATCTGCCATCTGCAAACTCAAGACCCAGAAAAGTCAGTGATGTAAATTCCAGTCCAGTCTAAAGGCAGTCAGGCAGGGAGAGGAATTCTGCCTTCCTCTGCCTTTTTGTCATATCCAGGCCTCCAGTGGATTGGATGATGCCCACCCACATAGGGGAGGGCAATCTTTTCCATTCAGCCCATTGATTCAAATGCTAATATAATCAAACACCCTCACAGACACACCCAGGAATTACATTTAATCTGGGCACCCCAGGGCCCAGTCAAGTTGACACAGAAATTAACCATTATACCTGTCAATTACTTTTTTCTCTTTAAATCATCCTTCAGCCATTTGCATCCTTCACCCTAGTCAAAGGAGATTCTAGATTTTTTTTTTCCTACCCTATTTTTCCCTATGTGGTACAGAGTTATTGGAAATAACCTTCTTTCTCTGTAAACTGTTTTGGGCTGCCTGCCCTTCCAGAGACTTCAGTCAAGTCAACACTTTGTATGAAATATTTCTCAGAACCAAGGGGCAGTTGATACTAGAGTTAAGCTCTTAACAAAGTTCCAATTATTTCACTTATTCTATATTTGTATCCTGAGTTGGAGAGTAAAATCTTTGAAAACAGAATACTGCATCTTGCTTTTATTGCATTTCTTTACTGAATCCAGTATAGTACTGGACATACAAATCCAATGACTGACTAACTTGTAAACTAGGGGACCTAATACTTTTGGGGAGGAAAAATAACACTGGCCAGGGATTGTGGTATTTAAATCTCCCCTATGAAGTATTCAGGAAGAGAATTGTGTGCCAGGACATGTTGGGCATGACAAATGTTACAAACATCCTAAAATAGGAGAGCACTGAAGGCTATTTAAGCTTGAGTGGTGAGTTATGCATTTGGAGGTCAATCTCACCTTATTCTTAAGAAATATTTTATAATGGACTTTAGTTCTCTAATATCCTTTGAAATGAGCAATCATAACATACTTATGAAATGAGTCTGTTGTTAACATGATAGAATTATTTCCTTATAACCATAAACAATTTCTATCCTGAGATTCAGTATTGTATTTCATTAAGTGGAGTTTACCAAAAAGAATACTATTTTACTCTGCTCTATAAATCAAGGATAAAACAAAACTGTACGTTTGAACTGATTAATGTTTTGATCAGTTCAAGTGATTTTCTTTCTTTAAATCCTTGCACAAATTGTGGAAGAGGTAGATTTACTGAAACCAGAAAGCATTTGGCCAAGGCAAACTGCCCTCTGGCAAATATGAACATTTGTGCCAAGGGACATTTTAAGAGACCTTTCTTCTTGCATTTGTGCTGCTGTGTGAAGTTATCCTATTTAAAGACTTGTTTTTTGAGTGACGTAAGCCAGAAAGAGAAAAAAAATATTGTATATTAATGCACATATGTGGAATCTAGAGAAATGGTACAGATGAACCTATTTGCAAAGCAGAAATAGAGACATAGATGTAGAGAACAAACGTGTGGACACCAGGTGGTTAAAGGGGGGTGGGTGGGATGAACTGGGAGATTGGGATTGACATATATACGCTGCTGGGTATGAAATAGATATCTAGTGAGGACCTGCTATATAGCACAGGGAACTCTATTCAGTGCTCTGTGGTGACCTGGATGGGAGGGAAATCCAAAAGGGAGGGGATATGTGTATACATATGGCTGGTTCACTTCGCGGTGTGGCAAGAGCTAGCACAACACCGTAAAGCAACTATACCCCGATAAAAAAATAAAATTAAATTAAATTAAATTTAAAAAACGCTTGTGTTTTTCCCTTACTTTCCCTTTTCTGTACCAAATTGTAAAAATCGCCGTCTCCTTTTAATGACTTTTCATTTCACATGATTGTATGGCTTGATCTCCATGAATTATTTTTATTGAGAAGTTAATTTGTGAGATTTTATTTTTTAATTCTAGTTTGCTTTCTAAACTGTACAAAAAAAGATCTAGTTAACGAGTGCAGAAGAACCAAGTGCTTCAGTTACTTATCTCTAGGGTGATTATACATCCTTTGTGCCCAGAAAAGTCCTAGTTTATGCCTGTTTTCCTAGGATATTTATTAATAGTATCCCTTTTCTCAATTTCCAGAATGTCTGGATTTAAGTGATAAATTATTAAGGTTAATCTCCTCACAGAGCAAATAGGTGCTACATGTAAGTATTCTTTGGCAACTACTCAGCCAGCTATATATTTCAGAGCAGCAAAAATCCAAATGACAGGGAAGAGGAGGAACAAAAATCAGCCCATTTTCTTATATTTAAAAGGTGTAACACCATTCTGGCCATTCTGTTATTTGGTTTATTTCTTGTATAACAGTAGCACTTGATAAATAGGATTTGTTTTAAAGAGAATAATGCAAAAGATGTTTGTCACTAAATTCTAGTTAACCTAATGAGATATACAAAGGCAATTTGTATTATGATTCTCATGTTTATTTGTGAATGTTCTCGAATTAAGTAATCAGGAAAGATAACTGAGAAGACAGTCCCCGTCTAACAGAATGTACAATAGAATACAGCACTAGCTAGACTAGGCAATAAGAGTAGATATAATCTACTAAAGGAACTCAAGTAGACATCAAATGCCACCACCATCATTGTCAGGCATAGCTGCAGGCCTAAGAGAAGACACATAAAATAAAGTGGCAGTTACAGCAATGGTGCCTTAAATACAAGCATTCCTCTAATTTTGACTTGAAATCTGACATTTACTCAGAGCCTATTCAATAAAGTATTGGACCCCTCATAACTTTATAGCAAAGCATCGTTTGGAAAAAGTAGCCTGAACCCTTAGAAAGCTAGACAAAAAAGTGTCTTTCTAAATTTAAGATAACAGGTGGAGTTTTATATTCCCAATTTTTTCAAGCTTCTCTAAAATTCTCTATCATGCCCAAACTGCATTCATTGATACTGCTCAGCAGAGACCGTTTGGATAATAAATATTCACATCTATTTTTATAGTGAATTTTACATTCTTATTGTATTTTAACCATGAAAAAATTGTCTGGCCTAGATTTATAGGACTTTCTACCCAAGATGCTTAGTGATTACTTCCTCAAATAGGTGATAATATGTGTTGGGAATACAAAATGAACTCTGGGAAACAAATAACCTAAGTAGTTCATCATTATGCATATAATCCACTTTTTTCAATTATCCATGTCACTGGTTTGCTACTTTAGCATGACTAATAAAAAGTTATTATTATTGTTGTTTCTTATTTTTTCCCTATTGAATTACAACTATGAACAATTTGCAAAGAAAATGAACTATTCACACCATCTCTAATTACTACTGTCATTGATTTATTTGAAGCTGATGATACAGAATTCTCACACTTTGGTTAATGTTTTAGCTTTGAAATTAAATATGTGTAGTATTTTTTTTCAGGGATTGAAATACACCTCTTAGACATCACTGATATTTTTTATCTTGTTAAAAGAATCATCTTCTGTGGATAATCATTTTAGATGTATATTTACTATGTGAAGCAGACCCTGCTCATTGGCTACCAAGCAGCCATTCTACCCCTCATCTTCTGCTTGTAGAAACTGTATATATAAACAGATGGTGAACAGAAATCTCTTAGTTCTATGGAAGAAAAGGTTCTTGCCCAGTGCCATTATTATATCCAGGGAATAATCACATTCTGAGAATCCCATTCCCTTTAGCCCAACTTTAGTCAAGGGGTAAGCATGTGAGAGTTCTGACCAATGAGACAGGCAAAATCTCCTTCCTGCAGTTCTTTATCCAAAATAACAGGGCATATATTCATGAGAAGAAAATATTTTGCCTTATACTCCTTGTTTCCTTTTTTGAGTTGCTGGTGGTGCAGTAGCCATATTTCAACCATAAGGCAGAAGTCATTAAGTCAAAAATCGAACCCATGAGAACAGAGAGTGGAAAAAAGTCTGGGTCCCTAATGGCATCACTGAGTTGCTGAACCATACCCATATTTTTTGTTACTTTTACAAGTATCAGTATGTTTAGAGCCAGTTTTAGTCTTTTGTTGTGGTGTTACTTGCTGCTGGAAGTCTTCTTTATATATACATTAAACACGTTGTTTTTCTTCATTAATTCCAGAAGTTCATATCTTAAAATGCTCTTCCTGACTCCCATTTATGACTATCCTTTAGTTTTTGATCTTGGGTTATATAAACATCATCTTTTAGTTCTGCTTCTCTCCAGGCTCTGGAACCAATCTCATTCATAAACTAGGAAAGTACAAGATTTAATAGGCCTCTTACTCGGTTATTCAACTTCAAGTGACTGTTGCATGCAGATTCCAAAATCAGCATTGCTTCCTGAATCTAATAACTAGATTTTTAAGTTTCTTCTCTGAGAGTACACTTGTCCACTGTAGAATAGTGTCCAAATGCCTGGACTAGTTTCAAGTCACCACTCTGTCATTTACTTGATTTGTGAATTGAGCATGTTAGGGAATTTTATGGGACCTTGCTTTCCTTTTCTGTGAATTGGAGATAATGATATTGCTAGAGATGAATATGAAGGTGAAATGAAAACCGATTGAGCTCAGTTCCTGGTGCTATGACTCAAGGAATCTAATAGTAGGCCTGAATATCAGTCTTTTAGAGTGGACCATGTGGAGACTCAGGGGGATTGAATAAATTGTCCAAGATCCCACAGATATTAGGAACCAAGAAAAAGAAAGATTTAAACCATGTGTCTCTATAAACTGGATGTTTACTGTTTTCATTCTACCATGCTGCCCTATTTCTATGTTTATTTTTAGTAAGAGCACTCATTTCTTCTATTTTCCTGAAGGCATCTTTCCCCTCCTGGCATCGCTTTATTTCCACCCTCACTCTTCCCCACGATGGGGAAAGAAGATCACTTGACATCAGTTCTCTTGGCTACTTGGTGAAAAAAAATTGAAGAGCATTGAAATCTTGAGATCCCTAGGATAAGATCCCCTGTGGTCATTTGCATTGCCATCTTGTTAAAATAAAGTGATAGTTTACTGGACATTTAAAACAAAGTGTTTTTTGTTATTCTGGAATCCTGAAGTCCTATGGTTTAGAATTAATGTCCTTTTGTCCTAGTTTCTTTTAATTTCTCTTCAAGAAATGATTTAATATGAAGTAGCTTAAGGAATAAAGAGTAACAGCCATATTAATGATGGTCTCCTCTGAAAGGCGGTAAAGGATTAAAAGCACAGAGACCTTTTCTCCTTTTGCACCCAGATTTTATTCTTTTACATCTGCTGCCTTGTGAAAGTAGTAGGAGGCACTGAATGAATCATTGTTGCACTATCATTAACATAATGCCCATGTGTAGATTTATCAGCAGACTTTCAGTTTGATAAACTGTTGGCATGTAAATATGTCCTTGAAGAAATTCCAGTCCAGCTGCTTTTGCTTACAAATCTATCAATGGTTAAAACCACTGAATGTATTTTGCCCGTTTCTGAATTATAATTACATGTCTAATTGTGAATTAATTATAAAAGAGGAAGACAAAACAACACAATAAATATTTCCCCATTTCTGGACACATGTCAAGTTTCCCCATATTCATGAAATGTAAGACCTTACTCTCATATGACATGATCTTACTTTTTTTTGCCTTTCTATGTGCAGGTAGTTAGACAAAACAAATTTGAAAAAATTATTTGATTCTTTGGAAGACTGTTTATTCCCTTGTTTTACTTTCTTCTCTATATACTTAATCTTTCCAGGACTTTAATTAAGATTAGATTTTGATATGCCAGTCACACTAGGTCAATTGAAATTGACCTGAATATTGAATATCTGTTGCTTTCCAATGTTTTCATCACATGGAATCAAAATGATTCTACAATTGCCTTGATTTTCTGCTTTTCATCTGTGAACCACAGCAACCAAATATATACATTCACAAATTAATATGAATGATGAAAAAGCATCAGGCCGTGGGGCTGTTACTATTCATTTGTGAGTTCACCTGAAATACAATTACATTGATGGGGAGACATCATCTGTACTGCTCAGACCACTTAAAAGGCACCTCATCACTCACTGTGCCTGTAACACAACAGTCACTCTGGATAGGCTGTGAAGGTTTGTATGTGTGTATGTGTGTGTGTTTTCATGAATGTGTGCCAAGAGGGCAAGTCTGAGAGAACCAGTTTTATACAGCAGTGCTCCCACCTCTGCCCCAGAGCACTTAGAAAGGGAATGTGGGAGACTGCAGAAGGCAGTTGTAGTGTGAGGCCAAAGATAGAGCACTCCTAGCTCAGAGAAAGAGCTTTGATCGCTTCTTGTTTCAGAAACCTGCTGCCCTTCTTAGCCCATTTGATCTGTACCAGGCATTCCAATGGTCTGCAGAAACTCAGCCACAAAGATTCTTATTCATCTTTAAATCCCAAGATACAAAGTGCCCAGCATAGAGTAGCAGCCAAGTAAATATTTATGGCAGCATGGAACAACGCTGAAGATCCCAGTAGAATTTCTCTGACAGTAGCCACAGTAGCAGGCAAAGTTGCAAGCACGGTGGTCTCTTTGTGAAGCAGACAAAGCTCTGGAGCCCATTTCTCTTCTCTGTTACTTTCTCCTAAGGGCCAATTCTTCTCAGGAATCTTCAAACAACAACAGTAGCCACAAGAGAAAAAAATAATAATATAACCTAACATAGTGCAGATTGCTTGGCACTATGTTAAATGCTTTGGAAGCATTGTCTCATTCAATCCTCAAACAAGCCTTTGAAGTCGAAAATATTTTTGTCCCCATTTTGAAGAGAAGAAAACTATTGTACCATTTTTCAGACAAGAATAACAAGGTGTTCAACAGGTGACATAAGAACTCAATGAAGTCTGTTTCTCTTTAACTTTCAGATCTCTGTTGGTAAATTCTATCTGCCCCAGAGATTCTCTGATTTGCCTCTGCAAAGGAATTCCTTGAGGTTTTTGTTAGAAGTTCATATACTTTGGTTCTAAAAGTGGAAGGGGACAGTAGAAGGCACTTAGGAAGCAGTATTTTAATAAGAACACAGATTAGTTTGATTTAGTGATCTTAAGGCCTCAACTTACTCAACACTGAGTAGACGTAATTAACTTTAAGTGATTTTAAGAAGTTTTTCCTTAAGATGCTATTGAAAAGTAGTACCATTCCAAGAAATTAATTTGTTGTGCTACTGCCTCAGCTTTTGAGACTTGGGGTCAGATTTAAGAGAGAAGAAAGTCTCCCTAAATCAACATGCCACCTGAACAATGTACATGGAAACTGCATTTATTAGCTCTATTTCTTCATAATAGGAGACTTAGGCAATTCATATGTGAAAGTCACAAGTGTCAGTATCAAGCTGATAAGTACACTTCCTCTGGCCTTGTATTGGATATTCCTTTTTTTTTTTTGTAATCAAATGTTTCTTTATTTTTGTCCTTTCACAGGTAATATAGGATGCTTTTTAAGAAAAGGAAAAATAAACTCCCATAATACAGAAGGTTATAAAGTAAATGTTTGCCCTGTGCTTTCCCTAACTTCAACATCAGATTATCTTAAATCTGCCCAGTATTTTGTACACCGTATGTATATTCACATATTAACAAATACACTCAATTTAATTTACAATAGAATTTTTTCTGTATTAGGTTTTTTTTTAAAGTAATCAGTCTATCATGAACATCAATTTTAAGCAGTACAAACTTACCTCCACTTCATTCTTTTAATAGCTACTTAATATTCTATAAAATGGATGTAACTGTATTTTAGGTCTACCCTTATTGATGAAAACTTAAAATGTCTCTATTTTTCTCAGTTAATAAGTAACCCTAAAGTTATCATGTCATACAGAATCTCATAAATTTGTACATGTACTATCATTTTAAGTCAGAAAAGACATATAACAGATTGATAACAGTGATTGGAATAGCATTGTGTTCATGTCTGCCTATGTGTTTTTCTTTATGTTTGATTGCTGGTGTGTCAGAGTTTGCCAGCCCATTACCCTATCCTTTCCTTTTTCTCTTGGGCACAGCCAGACTACATTTCTAAGCCATCTTTGTAGCTGGGTATGGCCTTACAACTAAGCCCTAGCCGTAAGGCATGTCAGCAAGGTGAGGGACCACATCCAGGTCCAGTCCAGCCTCTGGAGCCTTGCCCACTGAAGTCCTCCCGGCCATCTTCTCTGCACTGGGCTTGATGCAGACAAAGCTGTGTTGAAGATGGCCTGGCTGAAACAGGGGAAGAGCCTGAGTGTCTGGATCCCACTATGTGTAGAAAAGTCAACTGCAGATATTGAAACCCCAATTTGCACTCTCAGTGAATGAGAAATAAACATTTACTATACTCGATCTATAGTACAATTTTGAGTTTTATTACCTCAATTCGTAATACTCAATACCCCTCCCTCCTCCCTTTTAAAAAAAATCACTAATAAACATATATTGCTTAGGTAATGTTAAAGAGATTTTTTAAAATTTACCCAATTTATATAAAATTTTGCAGACCTAGTCATTTTTTTCTTCTCTTTTTATAGGGTTTATTTTCAATCAGTTCAATCAATGTGATATCTTTTTTTTTCGCCCTGTCTTCTATACAGTGAGGTCTCCTTTTAGGTTGAAATTCTAGGGTTGTCTAATATTACTTTGAAGAGAACTGATCAGGCTTGTTATCAACAATGAAACTCTTATTCATCCAATAGTTCTAGGAACAGTCATGTCCGTTGTGGACTTGACTAGTAAACTATGTGTAAGAATAAAAAACAAAACAAAATTTTAGACTCAAGGAGGTAGGGAGGACCCTGTATGCAACTTATCAAAAGATCATGTAATAGGTCTTAATCGGCATCATCCAGTTAAAAAAAAAAGATAATGTTCCTTAAAGTCATTGAATCTGTTCAGTCATTGAATCAGTTTAAGACCAATACAATAAGAATATTTTATACTTTACAAAGTCCTGCTACAGCTTTCTTAAGGCTAATAAGTTTGCATTTTAAGAAACTGGAAAGTAATTCTTTTGGAGGAAAAACAGAGACATAAGAGACAAGTACCTACAGTGTCATGCCATTGCATAACACCATATTTTTGCATAAATCTCATTGGGCAGACTTTCTAGTTATCTGTACTACACAATGTTTATTTGGTCATACTACATTTAATGAACTTATGCCACAAGCGAGTTTTCCAACAATGATAACTAAGAAAAATAGTGACAACCTTAGAGAAGTAAACTTGACAAATGGGTGAATAAAAATCCTACAAGTTCTGTAAATGCAATCTCTTCATCACAAAAAAAGAATGCTTAATGGCCATTCCACTCTTTAGTCAACTAAAAGGCCTACTTTACCTGTGATGTAAAAATAACTACCTTTAGCATTATTGAGAGTTATGCAACAACAGAGGATAATACTTTCCTATGAAAGGAATTTAGAAGTTATGTGCTGACTATTTGACTTTGAATTACCCTTGGTTTTAGTAGTCTTCAGTGGAAATCTCATGAGTACTTATCCAGGGGTAAAATATGAAAAATTCAGTAAGTTATTTGAGTAGTTGTTAAATTCTACATTTCTAATTTAAAAATCTTTATTGTTGCTGCATAACGGGGACATTCACTCAGAAAAAATAAATGTATCTTAAAAAATGCAAGTAAACTTGCTTAATTAGATTGTAAACTAGGACCATATGTAATTCACCTTTTATTATCTCCCCCCAAACAAAATTTAGCAACTGTCCTTCATTCTTATTCCAGAAACAAAATAGAATGGATTGGTAATTTGAGGCTTGGGCTGTTCTCTTTCTTTTCTTTTTTTTTTTTTTGCGGTACGCGGTCCTCTCAGTGCTGTGGCCTCTCCCGTTGCGGAGCACAGGCTCCGGACGCTCAGGCCCAGTGGCCATGGCTCACGGGCCCAGCCACTCTGCGGCATGTGGGATCTTCCTGGACCGGGGCACGAACCCGTGTGCCCTGCATCGGCAGGCGGACTCTCAACCACTGCGCCACCAGGGAAGCCCCTCTTTCTATTTTTAACATCATGGCTTCTCCAAAGAAATGGATAACAAAATACACCTAGAACATTATGAAACTATTGAAACTCAATGATTTAAAATGTTTCTTTAAAAATGTATTTAACAATAGACTCCTCAACTCAAATGGAGAGGAGATAAAACTCCAAGTTAATGGAGATAAATGCACAAATAAATTTGAAAAGATTTTATGTTAAACTTATAATTGTAATTTTAGGTAAAGAATAATGGTTCAAAGAGTGAATGTAACTTGCTAAAAGCCACCTACGTTGTGGACCTGGGCCTGTCTGTTTCCAAAGCTGATGTTTTTTCTGCTACATTAGACCATATATCAGACAGATGTATTCTTGAATAAAAATTCACAGATAGGAAAATGGAATTGCAGTTGAAACATTTTGGGGGAGAAAAAGAGATGAGAGAAGCAGAAATAAAAATTCTACAGATTTCTAGGCCAGACAAACAATATTCAAAATGTTTTCCTAATGCATATCATAAAACAGTCACAGTATCATACTGGTAATGATGGAGGACTTTATTTGTGAGGAGTTTTATTCTGCTAAAAACAACATCTGATAAATACTTGACTTGCCTTATTAAATATTTCATCATGAAAAACTTTGAGGAATCAATATGGGGAATTGCAACTCTGGACACTATTATGATGAGTAAAGAAAACTGGGAGTAGAAGCAAAATGATCTTTGGGAATAAGTAACCATGTCATTTTTGAGTGTATTAAAACCAAAGAAATGAAGGCTAGAAGTCACCAGACACATGCCCAGGATTTTATGAATGTGTATTTCAAAATATTGAAAGGAAGATAGTTATAGTTCTATTGTTAGCTCTAAAAATAAAAGTGGCTTCAGAGATATATAGATCATATAGAACTAACTTCTAATGGTGCTATATCTTAATACTTAATATTTGAAAGCTACATTATTGCATTGAAGTCAATGACACCCTTTATCTCTATATCTATATATCTGTATCTATAACATTTATATCTATAGCTATGTCATCTATATATCTTACTAAAAGCTAATATAAACAGGGACATCTATGTAGCATACACATTATATATATAATATATAAAATATTGTATGTATTATATATGATATATATCATATTTATCTGAGTTTAGATATTAATTTAAAATGTTTCTCTTTAAAGAATAATTAAAAACAACTTTAGCCATGTAGAACCTTTCTCTGTCCTTGGTCTACTTTGGATTTAGCTCTTCTTCAATCAACTTAGTTGTGTTGATTCTTTCCTCACTGTTCTTTTTCTCACAGCAGCCTGTGGTGGGGTGATCAGGTTGACCACTACTTTGTACATGGGTGTTTATAATCACAGTTCTTTTTTGTCTGCATTTAATCTTTCTTCAACTATTATATACAAAGTTTTCATCAAAATAATGTTTCTACAGTACTATTTTCCTTCAATGTTCCTACAATGTTATATTTCCTGATATACATTATGAATGATGCTTTTTCTAGGGACAAATCAAAAAAATGCATCATTCCTATTTGTTTTTTCCTTTCATTTGTCAGCTGAATGGCTGTAGCACTGTAAGACTTATGACAACCCATATTATTGAAAGCACAAGACAAAACAAATTACATAATGTTTATTTCTTAAAAGATTTGGCCATCTTATTACTTTTACTACAAACTTATACTTTATTAATTACTATCTACACATCTCTCTGTCTGCGAATTACTATCTATAATTCTTGAGTGTGGCAGAGACAGCATGCTCACTTAATATTCCATCTGTTCTCAGATTTCCCAGCCTCTTAACAGTTAGGTAAGGCTATGTGATTAGTTCTGATCAATGGACTATGGGCAGAAGGGACATGTGACACTTCTTGGCCAAAGCATGGGATCAGAGTACATGGTCCTCTGCCATTTATTCCTCAATGATAGCAAACACAGTGATCTCATTTAAGGGTAGTAATCAACAGATTAAATAGCCTGGGTCACTGAGTCACCACTTAGAGGACAATAAACATGAAGAGGGTAAACTACAGCCCTTAGGTCTTACCCAGATCACCACCTCTTTTCGTGAACAAAAGTTTTTTTGAAACACATGTTTATTCATTTATTACTACCAGTGGCTACTTTGATGCTACTGGAGCGGAGCTGAGTAATTGCTACAGATATTGTTTAGCCCCAAAGCCAAAAATCTGATCTTTTACTGAAAAATTTGTCAATGCCTGATTTAGAATATCAGTGAATAACATGGGATAGCTCTGATATCTTAGTCAGTCAGAACTAAAACCATTAATGTCATAAATATAATATTTCTAAAATATCCTCTAAGATATTCTCATAAATGATCATAAAATCACACATGATAAAGTAAAAGACATGTCCCCAAAGGTATATAATAAATTGTGATTTATTTCTAGACAAAAAGAATATTTTAAACGTAACATACAAAAGAGAAGATAAAATGTAAGCAACATCATTTGAATAAGTCAAGCAACTTATGCTAAAGATGGAACTGGATGCTCTTACAACAGAAATTTTCCTGTATATTATTCTCCATTTTGTGTTAATAATGTCAGTCCATTCACACTATGTATTTGAAATATTTTTTTCCTACATTTTATGGGCCATTAGTAAAGCAGAACAAAAATAGTGATTGACTTAAGATGTGGTGTATTTTTATACTGTTGATACTGCATAGGAGACAGGTCATATCTGAAGTAAAATTTGGCAGTTGCTGCTCATCTGAATCATTTCAGAGAAATATAAAGGGAAGAACTAGATCATGTATGTCATTGTGTGTGTGTGTGTCTATGTCATCACATTACATAGAATAAAGGATACAATGTTATCAGGCCTTGCATTTACTACATGTGGCTAAATAGCTTTTTTAACAGAAAAGATCTGGGAGAAGAAATTCACATTTCCAAATCACTTATATTGGGTTCATTTAAGCATAGTTTTCAAATGTAAGTTGCATTGAATACATGTTGATCATCATAAATGCATTTTCCATAGCTACTTATATTTCAAATGGTCTTAAATAGATCATTGTGGAAATTGAGTTATTTGATTCTGTGGCTCTTTTCCATCAACTCCTATTGCTCACCTCATTCATCCTCTACACATAAATCACATGTGTACATGCGCCGTGATTCCACGCAAGCGCGAACTTGCAGAAATGTTTATTTGTAGTAATATAGTAAGCTCTGGAGGAATATAGTATAAACCTTTGATATTTTTACTAGTAAAAAGTAACTCTGGAGGAAAATAAAAGCTTTTTATAGTACCATTTACTCTTGATATTGTACTCTTGTGTGCTGATTTTAAAGAGGGAGATGAACATGGCCTACATTCCCTTGCCTGTACCACTGAAAGAGTGAAAAAAAAGGTGTATCATAGACACAGGGCTCACCTGAACAGAGTGGATTAACTAAATTATTTGAGGCTGAGTTTTGCTATCTTCCAATCGCTTAATTTAAAGAAATATTTCCTCACAGGAGTCCTCAGCAAAATTCCAAATGGGGAAGATTTTTCAACTGCATTTTCCATCTTTCTTTTTTGATTTTTTTTTTGCATGCTCTTTTGTTAACCATTATTCATGCTCAGAATGATTTCTGACTGTCCAAGCTTCCTATGCCATTTACTAAGAATTGGACTAGCCTTTACAACCAACTCAATTGCTATAATTTTTGCTTTATTTCTGTTGTTTTGACTAAAATAATGCTAATACATGACTGATCTTATTTTATACTTTTGTGCTCAAGCATTTCTTGTTTTTTTTTTTTTTGCGGTACACGGGCCTCTCACTGTTGTGGCCTCTCCTGTTGCAGAGCACAGGCTCCGGACGCGCAGGCTCAGCGGCCGTGGCTCATGGGCCCAGCCACTCTGAGGCATGTGGGATCTTCCCGGACCGGGGCATGAACCTGTGTCCCCTGCATCGACAGGCGGACTCTCAAATACTGCACTACCAGGGAAGCCCAAGCATTTCTTTATAAAGGAAAAGAAGTTTTGAATTTGTGGAATATGTGAGTTATTTTTAGCAGGGAATATTATCTTGTACTCTCTGGTAACTGTGGCCAAACTAATCCTCATTCCTATTATCAGTTTTACTTCCTCTCTCTGGAAGTTTTCCAGGTCCATTATATCTTCTTAGAGAAATCAGTTGGATAGCCAGGAATTGTGTATAAGGTCCCTGAATTCTCAGTCTCTATATCACTCACATGTGTTTATTTGCTTTAACACATGCTTTTACACACACACACACACACACACACACACACATGCACACACATGCACACACACACAGAGCTTTCTTTATCTAAAGCTGTAATTTTCAGCTGTGGCTGCTAAAAATAAATACTTGGATACCTCTAAAAAACCCAAACCTATATATGTGCCCATCCCAGAAAAAAAAATTTTTTTTTTTTACATCTTTATTGGAGTATAATTGCTTTACAATGGTGTGTTCGTTTCTGCTTTATAACAAAGTGAATCAGTTATACATATACATATGTTCCCATATCTCTTCCCTCTTGCGTCTCCCTCCCTCCCACCCTCCCTATCCCACCCCTCCATCCCAGAAAAATTAATCAAAATTTCTGGCTGAGAATAGGTAGGAACTGGTATGTTTACAAGTTCCTCAATTTAAGAAACTCCAAATTGATAAAGTAATCAAAGGAATATTTTCAAACTAGGGGATTTTACAACTTAATTGTATTTATAGTGGCATAATACAACCTAATGATGATTGAAGTTATTGTTTTCCTGGCCTAGTAATACATAGTAATCATAGACTTTAGTATGTTATATCCAGCATCTCTATATATAAGCATCTCTATATATAATTAAAGTACGGAATTTGTTGCAGTTCTGTCGATTGCTTTTCATTGATCTGCAAACACACCAACAATCCTTGTGATTTTTGTTTATTGTTTGGGTTAAGATATGGTAATATTTTACATTTGTGGGAATAGAATATTGTTCAAATAGCAGTTAAAATTTGTTTCCCATGTATTGCACGTACATGTGCACAGTTTTGGGAAATAAGTTCAAATATGTTCCTTCTTTTGATTTCATAACTCTAACTTGTGGACTACATCCTAAGAAATAGACCAAAATGCCAAAGATGTAAATTACACTATTTATATGGCAAAATATATATTGTAAAATATCTATTAAAACACTACATTATATAGGTATAGGGAATAATCAATATTTTGGCCTCAATACTATAACTATTATTAATCATGTATATGAATATTTGGTCATATTAAAAGGTCAAAGGTGAATATCAAGATATTAAGATGATTATTACTGAATAATCTTAATTATGTTAAATGACTTATTTTAACTCTACGAGGAAGTGGACACCCATATGGCCTTCACCATGGGGGATTTTAGGCAATCAAGAAATGATGTGAGAATCTTTGGTAAGACATCAAGTCAAAGTTTACCTGTGTCATAATTTTGACCTTATTTATAGCTTCAAAAATAACAAAATATGCCATAATCAAGAATGGGAGCTTGTCAGGGTCATGCTTTTGATCCGATTCTGGCTAGAAATGGATGGTTGTGAGTTCTTGCAAGGTAGTCAAGCACGAGGTGAAGCAGTAAGCTTAGTGAGTTTGGAGTGTTGGAGGATGGAGTAAATACAAACTCACTGCTATTGCTGAGGTGCCATGGTTGCTGGGTGATTTCCAGCTGTGGGATTACTTTTCTGCCTTGGATCATGTCTTCAAGGAATATTGAAAGGCAATTCTATTCCCTCTCCCATCATTTTCCTGAATATGGCAGTTTTCTGAACATGGCAAGAACAAAGCTTGTTGCTTTTTGTCTTGTTTTGGTTTTGCTTTATTCCCATTTGTTTCCTGTTCTATCTATTTAGGTTGAACATATAAATTATCTCTGGCTTTAGAAATGTGGAAATTGGCCAGGTGTCAATGAGTGAATAGATGTATATAGTTTGAAATAATGCCTCTGAGTTGTTTTTTTTGTTTTTTCTCTTTAAAAGGATGGTGGTACTAGATGAGCCTGTCTCCTGCAGACATTCATGATTATTTATTTACAAGAACTGGCAGCAGAGTTGGTATTTTTTAATGGACAGAATAAGATGGTTTTATGTCTCAGGAGACTTGATTTAAATGGCAGACAAAGCAATCCAGACAGAATGGTATTAATGAAAGGTTTTAAGGGTTATGAGCGAGACAATATTCAAGTTGGTTTCCTCACAATTTCTTTAGCCCTTCATTGTTTTTTAATTACTCTTCAATTTTATTTTTTTATTTTAATTTTTTGCGGTACGCGGGCCTCTCACTGTTGTGGCCTCTCCCATTGCGGAGCACAGGTTCCGGACGCGCAGGCTCAGCGGCCATGGCTCACGGGCCCAGCCGCTCCGTGGCATGTGGGATCTTCCCGGACCGGGGCACGAACCCGTGTCCCCTGCATCGGCAGGCGGACTCTCAAGCACTGCACCACCAGGGAAGCCCTACTCTTCAATTTTAGTAGGTGCCCTTCATAATGAGTCTTCAATAAAATATTAAATAACAAATGAGTTTTTTAGAAAGAATTTCCATCATTAGTTTTATATAAAAGAAGAGAAAGTCATGCACTTTCCTGAAATAAACTCAACTTCCATGGGTCTTTCAAAATTGTGTTGTAGGGATTTAAGTGTCAGGTTAAATGGGCTACAAAGATTCAGAATAAAATCTAAAAAGTCTGGAGACTTGTAAAGAAATATTTGATTCTTCATAATTATGCCTAGTATTGGCCTTGGACCTCTGATTCTGAGTGACTTCCAAATATAGATTTTCTACCATTTGCCAAAATAAAGAATACTGTGCTAATAGCTAGTAAAGTGAGTTTGGGAACATTATTGATTAACTCTATCATTCATGCACTGCCTTGAAAATATTTAGTTACATGATTAATTCACTTTGCACTTAATCAGTCTATGAATTATGTGACTAACTATGATAAGCCAACTATGTGAATGATAAATTTAGTGAATAGAGTTTTCTGATGCATTTTATCTTTCCAAGTACATTATCAAAAGTGAAGCGTTGCCTCTAATCCTAAGGAAATATAGTGTAACTCTTGGCAGCCTACTGCTATAGCATATTTTTATTCATAAGGGAACAGGGCAATGCTTACTTTTCAGAAAGTAATATGCTTCCCTCTCTCTATGGAGCAAATTTTTATCATATCTATAATGGAAAGCAAATGATATGTCTTACTATAAGTTTAAGTTCCTGGTAGCTATTACCATAATTGAAGGTATTGAAACGGTGGAAAATACCAGTGTGTAGAAGAATGGAAGGAAAGGAGGTAACGTGAAGGGAAAACTGGGCTTGTTGATGCCCCAATGTTTTCTGGTTCATGTATTTCAGAATAAGGACATATTTTGCATGTTCACTTTTATTTCTATTGTATAAGAGCATAACCATTTTAAGTCTTTATCAAAATGAAACAAAACAAAACAATAACAATAATAATAAACAAAAGCCAAGAGGCCAAGATACCTAATTAATTTTTACCAATTTAGTTAACCAGACAAGTTAATGAAAATTTTCACTGATTCAATTAAGTAAAATTTTCAATTAGTAAAATTTCACCAATTTCAATAAGCTGATTGTTAAACTGACTGGGGGTTTAAATGAACAGTTGAGTCCGTATGATGGTAGCTGCATAGAGAAGTAATATGATAATCAAGAAGTAAATGGCAGAACTCTGTATAAAGTATGTACAGAATGAGACTTTATAGATGGTACTTTATCCCGTCATCATGTCAGAAGACTATTATATTAATTATATCTTCTAGTATGCTTCAAAATAATTACTACGTTTTTGACATTGAGAATTGATACATCCTATATTCTATTGTGAATATTATGCACTTTATATTGTCCATAAGTCTCTCTTACTCTATTTTGTGTGAATGCAATAACCCCCTAATTTGTATCACTCTTGGAATATCTATCCAAATCCATCCTGCACGAGGCAACTAGAGTAATCATTTTATAAACATGAGCTGGAACATGTTACTCCCCTTATCGGAATATTCAATGACCCATTATCCTAAAGATCAAGTTCAAAAGTCTCAAGGTGGCCCACAGTGTGTGTATGTTCAGAAAGCTGCCTATGCCCTGCTTACTAGTACTGCTCACCTCTTTGTTCTCCAAGTTTTTCCCTTACAAAACTTCCAGTTCTACTCTTAACTTCTGTCAGCTCACCTACCTAACTCATCTTTGAGTTCCTGACTGTAACAGGTTTAAGAGGAACTTTTCCTGACCTCCTTAACTGGGACAAATCTTGCCATATGTTTGCATATTAACCTATATTTCTCTTTTGGCAAGAGTTATCACATTTTTAATAGCTTGTGCAGTTTTTCCAGCTTGCTTTTAAGATCCATGCTTGTGGGACCATACATGTTGTTTTTTCATTCAATCGATAGCATCCATAACTCTGTATGAGAAGATATACAATACATAGTTGTAGATCAAATCTCTCAAGGAAATTACATACTGATCTAAAAAGATAAGCAAGCATAGAGCTTAATAATTTATTTGGTCATCTTAATAAAGTGTATCTAATATTTATATTTATAACAGAGCTATTTTATTCCAAGCTCTTTCATTCACCAGCTGAGGAATATAGTTTCATACCTCAGGAAGCAGTGACAGTTTTTCCTTGCTGCTATGAAAATGAAACCAATTCATTCATTTGCAAGTGACCTCATTCATTCATTTGCTTATCCAACTAATGTTTATTGATCCCCAAATGCCAGATCCCAGAAGCTGGGATCTTAGGCATATATTATTGAATATTGAGTTTTGCTTTGATTAACTCACTGAAGAGTGGAAGAGATGAACCAATATCAAATAATTACTATGATTTTATAATTTCTCTAATAAAAGCAAGTATAAGAGCTATGGGAGCTCCATCAGTTGTTTTAGCATTGTATAAACACAGCCACACAGCTTATTTTTTGCTCACAGTTTTTTTGACAGGATGAGTAAACATTCATAAAAAACTGAAGAAAGATATCTTGAGATAAATAACACAGTAAACTAGATTTGTTTGCCTCATACCAACCTCATCAAACTCACATCTTGCTTAACAACTGTCCTCATCATTTGATTTTCTTTCCTCCCCTTGAAAATTAGTAGTTATTCTTTACATTATTATCTACCCTATCTCATATGCTGTACTTTTTTTTTCTGACATTAGCAGATCATCAGGGAACTGTGCATGTTGTATCATGGTTGTGTCTCACAATGCACAGCTTCCTAACTAATTATTTATTTTCCTAAAAATAAAAAAGTACTAACATAAATCTGACACATTAACACTATTTTAAATGGAAATTTCAGATGATTTTAACATGGTATCATCTCAAGTAAATGCATTTCCTGAGGTAGCTCATGATCATTGGTTTATTTACTGACAGAATGTTTTCCATGATGAGTTTCAATGATTTTAACCCGACCTAACATCTTACTTGCCTTTTTGCCTCCAACTAAACATTGAGTTGATAACTTCTTTGAGATATTCGCAATAATACCTGGATGTTCTCTTCGGGAATTACAGCTAATTTAGAACCCATTAGTATATACACTTAATTTATATTGTTCAGTTAAATGAGCAATATCTTACATGAGTCTGCAGTGAATCGTCTGCCTTCAGGTACCAATTACCCAGGTTTGTTTGCTCTTGCCAGGGTTATGCAAAAGCCTGCCTTGTTCTGCTTAACTTAGGTAATTGGATGTCAGCAACAGATTGCAAGTGCTGTTATTCCATAGTTTACTTCCTCTTCCAAGTCATTTATATACATCATATTACTCGTGTATGTGTGTGTGTGCGTGCCAGTGCACATGTTTATGAAAATTAGAGTTGTTAGGGCTGGTATTCTGTTTGGGCTCTTTAGATGCCCAAAAGTTTTCTACAAGTTCCTGATGGGATAATAACTCTATTAATTGGTACTATTATTTACCCGCTATGAAGGGAAAATCATTACGGTGACTAACTGAATAAGGATGAGATATGGTATCTAGGTATTCATAAGAATATTTATTTTGCATGACATAGAAAAAATAAACTTTAAATTTTATCTAATTTGCACTGCACAAATAAGAAACCATTATTTTCTGAGATTTTATGTTAAATTTATTAATCTTCTTTATTCAATAGCTTTTCATTCTTTCATATTTTATTCATGAAGCAAATATTTGCTGTTATACCTAGTGTATTTCAGCAACTAAGTTGAATGCTGATGATCAGTGGTGAACAAGGAAAATGTGGACCTGCTTTACCGTCTAAAGTAAAAAATAGATCAAAAACCAGAATTGTAAATTGGTATAAGTATATATGAAGTCATACTCCCTTTTCACACTTGGATGCTTTATACTCCTTTGTTTGACTCTCCTTTTTTATACTTGAATGCTTTGTATACAAATTAAAGTTATCTTTCTATAGGGTAGTTAGCAAAAGCTTTATTGAAGAGATGACTTTTAAGATAAAAATAAAAAGATGAGAAGAAGCCATATAAGTGCAGAGTGAGAATATCAGTATACCTGGAAGCAGAAATAGCATGTGCATTGGTCATGAATTGGAAAAGAATTTTTTGTTTGGGAAGAATTGAAAGGAGGATGGTGTACCTAGACATCAACAGTGACAAATATTTGAGATGGGACTAGAAAAATAGGTTGTAGTCAGTTTACACAGCACTTTGAGACCCATTTAAATATATAAAATTTATATCTTTAGAATTCTGGAACATCATTTTAGCAGGGAAATGACATTATTTTATTTTAGACTTGTGAAGGAAATAAAAGAGGTAACGTGAAAATGGGAAGGCCAGTTAGGAAGCTGATGTACTAAGCCTGGGAAGACATTACGTTAAGGGGTGTGATGATGAAACATGAAGTAAAGAGATTTCAGAAAATTTAATATGATAGAATTTACAGAAGATGCTAATATATTATAAGGCAAGTAAACAAAAAAGGGAAGAGTCAAGAATAATCCCTGGATTTCCAACTTAAGCAATTAGGTGGAACGTGGTATCCACTAACTGAGAAGTAAAGACTGACTTACTGGGAAGTCTGGGAGTGAATTGGGGAGTTCTTAAGGGAGAAGCTTAGAGCTATTGTGAAATAAGTGACTTAATTTTGAACATTTTAAATTTGAAAAATATCTATCCTAGTGAAGAGGTCAAACTGAGCAGATGGATATGAGCTTTTACAATACAAAGAAGAATATTGGAATAGATAATGATTTGAAAGCTATTGGTATGGAGCTTTATGGAAAGGTACGGTTGGAGAGACAAGAAGAGAACCAAAAGAAGGAGGGGAACATCAGTATTTGGAGGCTGAGTGGAGGAGAAGAAAAGTGATTTGTTACATAGTAGAGTGGGCTCATGGAATATAAAAGAGAACAATGAACTGTATCAGATGAGGTAGTGATTCAGAATAAAATAAATACAAAAACATATTCTTTGAATGTATCAATAGCAACAGTTTGGACATTGCTGAATATGAAAAGAGAAGTTTAAACTGAGTGTTAAATAGAAAATCAAGTTTGATTGGTTAAAGTGGGAATGCAGGCAAGAAAGAGGAGGTGGCAAGTATGTACAATTGTTCTTGGAAATTTGTCTCTGAAGAATAACCAAAAAGTGAAGCTGTGACTGGGAGACTTTGAGGAGGTTATGGGACTTTGTTTTCAAATGTTGGAGATACTGGGTTGTTTTTCAAAAAAGTGGAGATGATTCATTAAAGATGGGGGAAATTCTGATTTTTGAGTGATAACAAAATTAGTTAAGTCCACAAGAAAGCAAGAGGAAATAGGATTCATAGCTCAAGTGAGATGATTGAATTTTGAAAGAAATACTACTTTAAAACAGAAAGAAAGAAGGAAAAGATGAAAGCAAAATAAGCTTGGAGATTTAATTGTTGAAAATGAGAAAATTGGTTAATAATGAAAAGGGAAATATATTTGGGGCAAGAGGAGATCTGACAAATTATCCAGATGTAGGGATCCAGTACCTACTATCTTTACAATCGTTCATTTGTGTAACAATAGTCCACAATATGTGAGTGTCCACCATGTGTCAGGTGCTATTTGAATACCTGGGAAACACCGTACAGAGATAGACAGTAATACCTGCTTTCATTATTACAAATTAAAACAATATAGGTATGGAGTTGTTTACCATAACTGAAGTAATTTTCTGCATCTGCTCAGGGGCAGACACAGAGAAAGTGAATGGTAAGGGCTCTTGGCACTGGGATGGCTCTGGGTCTGTGACTCCCTGATGTTTCTTAAGCTAACTTCCTAACTGATGTGTCCCTTAGTGATGAGGAATAATATAGAAAAGAAACATTTCCATTTCCCAACTTTATTAAATCTTATTATTTCCATATTTTGCCAATTTTATTAGATACATTAAAATGTTCTGATATATTTTTAATTTGCTCACATTCCATGTCTCCCTCTTCTGAGTCTGCTGTCCTGAATTATCATTCTTGTGAATGTTTTCGTATCTTCTATACATAGCAAATGGTATATAGCATTGCCTTGCATGCTTAAAATTATATAGTGATCAATTTGTATCATTCTACTCAGTATTTATTTCCCAAGTGCATCTTAGCTCTTCTCCATTTATTTTAGCTGATTTGCATTATTCCATGTATTAGTATACAACAGTTTTTTCATTTATTTTTCTATTGAAAGGAGACAGGACCATTTTGGCAATTTCCCATACCACCTTGTCCTCTGTCTCTGTTATCATGTCCCTTTCTTTCCTAAAAGTGACCATTTTTGTCTGTGTGAAAATACACATATAACACACACTCTTTTCTTGGTTTCTTTGACTCAGAATGATTTATCCATATTGTTGCATGTGGCCATGATTTTTATTTCCACTGATGTTTCATATTCTATTATGTGAATATGTTTATCCTTTCTATTACAGGACATTTGAAGTGTTTCTAACTTTGAGCTATTTTCAGTATTGTCCCCATGAATTGTCATGTACATGTCTTTAGGTGCATACATGTACACATTTCTTTGTGTATATACCACGGATGGTATTATGAGTCATAGGGTATATGTGTTTACTGCTTTATGAGATCTTACTAAACAGTATTCCATAGTGGATGTACTAATTTATTCTTCTGTCAGTGCTGGATGAACAATCCAGTTGCTCGACATCCTTGATCTTTTCTTTTAGGGGTAACCCTTATCATGTCCTCGTTTAGAAAACTTTGTCTTCTCCAAAGCCATAATATCTTATATTATTTTCTACAAGATTTAGTGTTTTAACTTTCACATACATATATTCACAACCAACCCAGAACCTACTTTTCCATATGTTACAATTATAGATCAAGATCCTTTGTTCCCCCTTAAGGACAACCAGTTGAGTGGGAAATTTTTATTAAAAAGACCAGCCTTTGCTCTTTGCTTTGTAGTGTCTTCTTTTTCTTAGTCCACTGACATATATGTGCTTCTGTTTTTGACTCACTGGTCTACTTGTCTATGCTTGAGTCAAAACCACACTGTCTTAATTCTGTAGTCTAGTAATAAATTTTAAATTAGTAAATAATTTTGACAAATTACTAAATTTTGATAAATTAGTAAATAATTTTGATAAATTTTGTCATCAAAACTTATTTTTCTTCAACATTACATTGGATATTATTGGCCCTTTGCATTTGTATATACATTTTGGAGGCAGCCTAATTTACACACACACAACATAGTGTGAGTATGTGCATTTATATATTTTGTGATTATGATATTAAGTATATACAAATTTAGAGTTGTCTTTTCATATTGGTGGATTAATCCTATTTTTTTATTTCTAAAATTTGCTCCTTAAACCTCTGATATAACTATACCAGGTTATTTTTGTGTGTGTGTTGTTTTGCCTTGTTTGTTTTGGTTATTAATAGCCTGTTATTTATTTTTTCTATCTTTTTACTTCAACATTTCTGTGTCCTTATATTTAGGTGTATGCTTTCAGCCAAAGCAGCTGCATTTTAAAAATTAATATGACAACTTTTGTCTCTTAATTACAGTAGTTAGATAATTTAAACTTAATTTCTAACATATTTGGGTTTAAATCTACCATTTCCCTATCTCTTTTTGTTTACTATAAAAATTTTAAAAACTGCTTTATATTGTACCATTTTAGCTACATATTGTGCCAGCAGAAAATTACAGTATAAAATTGGCTGATTAAAACCTGATATTTTCTTCACTTCCTGATAAATTCAAGGACCCTGGAACACTTAAATGCATATATTCCCTTCTAAATAGATATAAACAAATATATGCCCTAAATATATATATATATATATTTTTTACCTTATTACCATAATATATGTTAGGTTTATATATACTTTAGATGACAAAGGACTCCATTATTTTTTATATTAAATATTTATTAATGTATCTATGAATTTATTATTTCTGTTTCTCTTTATTTCTTTCTGTTTTTATTTTATCTGAGAATACTTTTCTTCTATGTGAAGAACTCCATTAGTATAACTTATAATATTAATACTGGTGACAAATTTTTTCAGTTGTTTATCTAAAAATGAATTTGACCTTCATTCTTGGAAGGGTATATTTTTTTACTGAATATAGAATTTTCAATTAGCAGTTATTTTATTTTCACACATTAAAAATGCCATTTCAGTGTCTTAATTTCTGTGGGGATTTTAGCTTTGGCATTACCATTGCTACTTTGAAGTCACTGTCGATTTTCTCTCTTTCTCAATTAAACTATTCTCATTTCCTTTGTTTTTCAAGCATTTTAGATACGATTTTATTTGTTTTAATTGAGATTGGTGTTTATAGAGCTTCTTGTATCTGTAGCTTGATGTGTTTTGTCAGTTTTGAAACATAGCTGTTATCTCTTCAAATATTGAATTGTTGCATTCTGTTGCCTCTCTTTTGCATCATTGTATTGGACCGTTTTACCACACTCCAGATGTCTCTGTACTGTTTTTAGTATTTTAAAAATCTTTTTACATTTCCTGGCTTCAATCCACTTTTTTCTTTTTAGTTTGTTTTTTCTTTTTCAACTTTAGCTAATATGTGGAATTGGATTGCTAAATCAGATTTGTGTAAATCAGAAATCCTACCCAGTATCAACTGTTACTAATCATACGTATAGCTGATTCACTTTGTTATAAAGCAGAAACTAACACACTATTGTAAAGCAATTATACTCCAATAAAGATGTTAAAAAAAAAAAGAATGCATGCAATCAAGAAGCTTAGATGAAGTGGCAAGAGTTTTGGGACACGGGTGATGGTCTCTACTGGTGATGGCTCCTTACTACATTAGGCATGTCTCGATGGCTTAGAATAGATGAGGTCTCTAAGTGAGAGACAATGTACAATTTACTTATTTTTGATTGAACAACTATCTTATTTTCTGTTAAATAAACCGCAGTTAAAAAAATTCAGAAATAGCTACATTATCATCATTATTCCTTAACACTGAGTATTTTGTTTTTGAAATGATTCTGTTTATTCCACTTAATGTGTTTCTTAAATTACAACAAAATATCTATTATCATTATATTTATTAATACAATTATGACTAAAAATTTAGCATTATATTATTTTCGTTTTTATCTTTTCATGACTTTCTAAAGATTCTTCAGTATTTCCTTGTTTGGTTCAATACAAATGCAATCAAGTAGAATATGTCCAAAATTGTGATCAGCTTAATTGACCACAACCATTTACAAATAACAAGGAACCTAGAAATTATCAGAATATGAAAATTATAAGTTCTTGGAAACTAAGCATATCATTTTGGCTGATTATTTTAAGAACACTACATCTACATGAGGAGCATATAAAAGGTGGTTTGTAATGTAAGTAGCAAAATCCACACATTTATTTTAAAGAAGCTATTTTGGGAAGAAATTCCCTTTATTTATGAGGTCATTGCATAAAAAAAATCAGAACTCTTTTAAAGTTAATGTAACACACATACACACCCCTTCATATGTTTTGTCAATTATTTATTTTAATCCTCAAACTTATCACAAAGCTTTACTTTGAAGGATATTTTGACAGTTTCAAAAATAAAATTTAACTTCTCATGGGGAAAATTACAGAAACTAAAAGTACTCAAATCAGTTAGAGAGAGGTTCTGAAGATTATTCCCAAAGAGGGGTGTTTAAATTTTGTTTAGCAAAGGTGATATTTTTGAATTAAGGCCAAAGCTTCAATATATTGACAAGAAACAATAACATATTAGATATAAAATTTTGCTATTTTACTATAAAACGACTGTCATTATATTATAGCTATAAATTTAAGTACAATTTTCATTAACCTAATTATTATCAATCCAGGGAAAGATCTTTTATTATTCTCTTCCAGTAAAAAAATTACAAAGTCTTTATTTGAGGCATAATTTGGACTTTTAATAAAATAAACGTAGATTTATATTTTTTGACATGTGTATCATGAAATTTTTGGTAGGACCACCAAGGGGTTTATTTTAGAAGTGTGGGCAGAATACTGTAACAAAAATAGGATGATAATAAAACTTTTAGAAGCTGCTAGGATATTCTCAAAAATCTATTAATTTTTTTCTCCTTTCTTCTTTATGGATGTTTGTGTGTTTGTTAACTTGTTTTGTTTATTGGTTGATTTCTCTTCAGGCTCCTTCACTAAATGTATCACTTATTAGTGAATATACTTTGAAGTTTCTTGAAAATCTGCTATCAACTATTTATTTTTGTAGTAATTATACTTTTAAACAAATGGAATGATGTGTTTATTTTTTTAAACCTCATTACATTCTTTATCTTCTCTATCAATCTATCTATCTATCTTCTATTTTTCTATCTCCTGTCCATTTATCTATGTATCCATTCATCCATAATTGCTTGTTACTGGTTGTATAATCTTTAATTTTGACTTTTAAATACTAAATATTATAGACAGAATTTAGATTTCATATATAGACACATTTTGTATGAGCTATTGAGTACCATATGCTAAATAACTGTTTCACAATTTTAAAATGTTTAGCCTACAATGAGCATTATACTTAAAGTTTATAGATTTTTTTTTACATTTTTTGGTGTTTTTTTAAAATAAGCTTTTTAAGAACAACTTTAAATTTACAGAAGACTTGCAAAGATAGTAACAGAGTTCCTATAGACCTTCCACTGCTTTCTCTATTTATTAATATCTAACATTAGTATGGTGCATTTGTTATAATTAATGAACAAATATTAATACATTATGATTAGCAAAAGTCCATAGTTTATTCAGATTTCTTTAGTCTTTAACTTAATGTCCTCTTTCTATTCCAGTACTTTGTCCAGGATGCTACAATAAATTCAATCCTCTTGTCTCATTAGGCTCCTCTTGGCTGTGACAGTTTCTTAGACTTTGCTTATATCTGATGACCTTGAAAGTTTTGAGGATAACTGGTTAGATATGCTGTAGAATATCTCTCAGTTAAGATTTGTCTGATATTTTTCTTGTGATTAGACTCTGGTTATGTGTAGTCAGAAGGAAAACCACAAGAATTAATGTGCCATTTTCATCACATCACATTAAGGGTACATACTATCAACATAATGTATTGCGGTTGATGTTAACCTTCATTGGATGAGATAGTGTTTGTCAAGTTTCTCCACTATAAGTTACTACCTCCTCCCCGCCCATTTTCCATACTGTCCTGTTTGGAGAAAGTTTTTATGTGCAATGCACAATTAAGGAATGGGAAGCCATGCTCCACCTTCTTGAAGATGGAGTAGCGATAATCAATTTCTTAAAATAAGTCACAGATATAACATTTTTTGGCTTTGTATATAGCAATTTGATATGGCCAATTAAAAATCTATGACACTTTGATTTATAAAAAAACAACTCATTACACTTTCAACTTTTTAAAAACAATCAAGTGATCAAGAGATCTCATGTAATTTGTCTCTATTTATTTATTTATTTTCTTTATTTTTTGGCTGCATTGGGTCTTAGTTGTGGCATGTGGGATCTTTTTGTTGTTGCTGTTGCAGTGCGCGGGCTCTTCATTGCTGTGCATAGGCTTCTCCCTAGTTGTGGTGTGAGGGTTTTCTCTTTCTAGTTGTGGTGTGTGGGCTCCCCGGTGCGTGGGCTCTGTAGTTTGCAGAATGGGGGCTCTCTTGTTGAGGCACGCGAGCTCAGTAGTCGTGGCGCATGGGCTTAGTTGCTCCGTGGCATGTGGGATCTTAGTTCCCCGACCAAGGATTGAAACCATGTCCCCTGCATTGGAAGGCAGATTCTTTACCACTGGACCACCAAGGAAGTCCCTAATTTGTCTCTAAAGCTCCCCTTTTATTAGACCTCAAACCATATCTTACTTGAGTCTTACCCCTTTGGTGAGCTTTACCTGGGAGTAAAGTTGGAGAATCAGAAATGGGATAAAATAGGAAGAGATGTTTATTACATACATAATGTGGTGCATAAAAATGTTTTTCATTTTAGTTCAGATGCTTTGATGCATTTGTGTGAAATACCTCTTGTGTATATCTTCATTTCTTACATGAAATGTCTCTTATTCCTCTCCTGCCCAATAGTTCTCAAGACTGAAAAATGAAACACCCTTGATCCTACAATCAGTTCTAGAAGGGAGTAGCCTTGCAGTGTCACCAGACCTCCCACAAAGTTTGCATGGGCAAGAAACACTTGTCTGTATTAAATCATGTTGGTTTCAAGGTTTGATTGTTACTGTAATGTACCTAGCGCATCCTGACTATAATGAGACTTTTAATTTAACATCTTAATTTAAATTTAGATTTAAAATCTTTTTAATTTGAGAATCTGCCATGACCTCATCAATTTCTCCACTTCATATTCAGGGGCAATCTCTTCTACCCAGAATTATTGGGAAAGGGCTGTCTTTTTCAAATCACAAAGGGGTTCAATAAAGAGTTTGCCAAGGTTATGACATAAGTGGGAGAAATCGTTCAAAGAGTGGAAGACTCAAAGAAGACTGGTTAATTCACTAGAAAAAATTTAGTAACTTCCTCTTCCCTAGGTACCAGCTACATTAGGAAACAATCCCTTTATTGATTTATTATTGAGCTTGAAATTCCTTGTATTAGAGTAACTTCTTTGAGTTAAAACATTGTTTCCAGAAATAAAGTTCTTATTAAATATAAAAGTTCTCTGGAGAAACATTGAATTAATAATAATAATAATAATGAAATAACTAACAGTTAAAGGCAGATCCATGTTTTGTGGAAACTTAAGTTTATATTGTTTGCAGAGTCCACTTTAAGAAAAAATAATATAAAATTAGATCAGGGTACTTTTAGAAAAAGAAACAAAATAAATAGTGCAAATTTAAAGTCATAAATACTACAACAATCACAAAAAATGTAAAAAATTGATTATCTTCCTGGTAACCTTAATATTACATTTTTTGTCTGACTACTCATTCATTTGGCCATAATTTAAAACTATCTTCTCTACAGAGAATAGAAAAGTATCAGTCTTTCTTTTTCATGGTTGCTCAGAATGTGTATTTTATTCCTGAAAGTTTATAAAATGTTCCTTTCAGGTTCACAATTCTTTAGTAATGTCATGTAAATGTTAGGATTACTGTTAAAGTTGGGAAAGGCTGTAAGTTTTCAGGGCAGTTTAAATTTCCTTGTGCAGTTGCTGACTTAAATGTCCCTACCTCCTTCCAGTGCTTCTTTCCTTAAGACTCCCTCATATCTCTCAAACCTCAATGCCACCTCTTACCCTGTCACAACCAGGGATGAGATTCAGAGCAGGAGGTCTAAGTATTGCTGAGAGCTTTCTTTATGCCAGTATAGCCAGTAATAATTGGACTTTGTACATCACACAAATACGTATCATAAATTGAAACTTATGTATTCTTTTCATTTTTTTAAATTGAAGTATAGTTGATTTACAATGTTGTGTTACTTTCTGGTGTACAGCAAAGTGAAGGACCTTGAAGTTTAAAATGCATCTGCTGAGGGTTGTGCTAATGTTTGTCTCATTTTACCCAGTAATGTCCATTAGCATATTATCAGGGACTCCCTTGTATTAACTAGCTGGCCATCACCTAGAACAAAGCAAGACACTGAGGAACTTAAAACTTTAAAGAAATGTTGATTGCAGAAGAGTCCTAAATCTGGTGCATGAAAGACTACAAGGCTAAAAAGATTTGGTTGGACCTCTCTGGTGGGAGACACAAAATAACCAAGGGACAGCATGAAGTTTCTTCCCTTAGAGGAAAAGAGAGTAAAAGAATCAGGGGGTGTTGAAGACAATCATCACCACTAAGACACTTTCTTAGCTTTGGACCTATAATGGAGAACCGTAGTTCCTCCACCATAGCATTCTAAGGTTACCTGGAATTGTAGACTTTTCTTCTTGTCCGCTGTGTCTGCAGATAGTTAGAAGAGTCCTAGACATATTTAACTAACTGACTCTGCTTGAGAGATGTAAAGGAAATTTCATAAGTGTTTGATGGAGATGGAGTAGGGGACAGGAAAGAGCATACTGGACAAGGGGAAAGCATGGATTAGAGAAAGGACAGTGTGAAAAGTAACCACAAACCCAGGGAACAGTGATTTTAGAGGGCCTGGTAGGAAATGGTAGGTGTAAGGAAGCATCCAAAGATGAAGTTGTTTGAGAAGGTGGTCGAGACTAAGGAATTTGGACTGATAGTATATCTCAGGCTAGAGAGTACTACGGGATCTTTGGTAGTACAGAGACATGAGGTTATTTATTTCAGTACATATAAAAATGGATCTGAATTCAGCAATTTGAAAAGTGCATTATTTCTTTCAGGAAAAAAAGTCCCCCAGCACAAATCCAGCAGTTTTTTTGTTTTGTTTTGTTTTTAACAGTACTTGGGTGGCCTAAATGAGCTAACACATCTCTACAACAGATTTGATTCAAGGAAAACTACCAGTCAGAAATCATTCTTACATTTACAGGTATACAGTAGATTAGCGATCAGATGTTAGATTTTATGACTGAGACTAATTATTTTTACCCAAAACTATTCCAAATGTATAAACACAGATGGAGTCACTAGAATTTTTAAGAAAGTAAATGTTTAAATACTATAGTGATTTCCCCTTTCCTGGAAATCATAGGATGTTTCATGTATTTTAGCAGCGTTAACATCTAGGTAATATTGTTATGCAAAGGTAACACTGTGTTTAGTCAACTAATTTGTGAATCTTAAACATCTAAAATAACAATTGTTATTATTTTTAACCAGAGAGAAAAATTAAACCAAATCAAATGAAAAAAGTGGTTTACTTCTTAGATTTTTCCATTTTGCACATTTTTCCATAGGATTTTCTTTTACAAATCCCATCCTCCCTTGTGGAATGGGATACAGTCCTCCTGCAGTGAGCTGCCAGCACAGGGAATTCGAGCTACCAAAACATGGCATGGAACATTATCTGCTGGTCTTTTGTTTTCCTGTCCAATGTTTGCAAACATTTTATTTTCTTCTAAGTTCAAAGTTGATGTGTTTTCAGTAAAAATGGCACAACTAAAAAAAATGAAGACTTACTTTTTTTCCATCTAAATAGGGTGGGCTAAAACTATCAAACTTTTCATTCAGACACATCTACAGTGCACATCCTTGCTCTTTGCTATAGGAGTCAATGAAATGAAGACATACCATTACTCCCAGGAGAGCTATAGAATAAACAGAAATTTTATATTTGGCAATACACATTGGGTTATGTTTAACACGTTTATATAGGAAGGAGAGTGTACACATAAACGGCATGGACTGAAAAAATTTTAGTACTTTCCACAGATGATAAATTGTGCTCAATTTAACAACCTGTTTTAGGGTCAAGTCAACATATTCTAGGTAGAACTAAAGAACTCTGACAATAAATCTTGTTATACCTAACATTATTTCTTTAAATATACAAATTACAAATAATTTTAAAGTAATCTTACATATGGCTGACCCTTTTCCCTCAGTCTTGTGTTTCTGATTTCTAAGTGTTTACATGGATTATAGATGATGCCATTGCCACCTAGAAACTTCCTTACTTTCTAGATTTTTAACTAAAAGCTAGTTAGACAAGCCATATATTTCAAGGAAATTGAAACTATCATGAGATTACATGTAAGCAAAATCCTTGCCAGAAGAGATGCATTTTATTATTTCTGACACTTTGTAAAAACCATCATAAAATTCTATTACAAACACATCTATAAATAGGGCCACATTTCTCTATAATAAAAGGTTAGACAGGTAACACAGATTTCACTGCACTTAAAACCTTTCAGCATTACCAACTTATTCAAAGTCTTTTCTTCAACTTTCATGAAACTTCTCTCTCTTGCTTCTCTTTCCATCAACACGACTGTTCCTTTACAGTCTCCTTTGCTGGTGCATATTTTTTTGCTTTCTGTTTATAAGTCACTAGAACCAGGGAACATCTATGAGAGTAACTTCATTTTTTCCTACATAGTATACACTGCATGAGGCTTACAAAAATGTGTAATTACCCAGAAAGCTTTTTTCCTGAGTAATAAATTTTGTTCTTACTTGAGAATCATGGCAAAGGTGTCAATTTCTTTGAGTTTATCCTACTCACAATTTATTGAGCTTGTTGGATATGCATAGTAATGGTTTTCATTATTTCTGGGAAATTTGGGACCATTGTTTCCACAAATATTCTTTCTGTCCCTTTCTTTCCTTTCCTAGGACTCCAACTGTGCATATGTTAGTACTCTCATGATGTCCCTCAGATCTCTGTTCTTTTTCTGCATGTTTTTTTCTTTCTGTTCTTCAGACTAGAAAACTTCATTTGACCTATTTTCAAGTTCACTGGTTCTTTCGTCTTCTGGCTCATCATGCTGTATAGCCCCTCTAGTGAATTTTTCATTTCAATTATGCTTTTTTAATTTCAGAACTTCTATGTTGTCTTTTATTATAATTTTTACCTCTTCATTGATACTCTCCATCTGGTGAGACACTGATCTCATATTTTCCTTTAATTCTTTAGATGAGGTTTCCTTTAGTTCTTTGAACACATTTTTAATAGCTCAAGTCTTTGTCTGGTAAATCCAGCATCTATCTGGGCTTCCTCAGGAATATTTTCTATTCTGTGCTCCTGAGTATGAGGCATAGCTTTTGTTTCTTTTCATGTGTCCTTATTATATGTTGAAGACTGGACATTTTAAGTAATATAATTGGGTAACAATGGAAGTCAAATGCTTCCTGCTCCCAGGATATTTTTTTAATACTGTACACTGTTGTTCCTGTTGCTATTTATTTGTTGAATGACTTTCTTGGACTAGTTCTTTAAAATTTGTATTATTTATCATGTGTAGCTGATGAAGCCACTGTTTGATAGCTTAGTGGTCAGGTGATAATTAGATAGACACTTCCTTAAATACCTTAAGCCAATAACTCTCCCACTGTTTGCATAGGGACTCTGTGTGTATTCAGATATAATTTCCATGTTCTGGCAGTTTATGACCCTGCCTCAGCCTTCACTTCTAGCTTGTGCACAGCCTCAGGGTCAGGCAGAAATTAAAAAAAAAAAAAATGATGTCTTTCTTAGGTCTTTCCTGGGCATGCACACATCCTTGCACAAGCACATGGCCTTCTAGATGCTCCCAAAATGTCAGAACTTTTCAGAGCCTCCTACGGACTTTTTATTCTGCTGATTTTCCTTTTCATCTCTTCGATCATCCATTTCTTTATCCCAGCTGCGATCACTGCATTAGGAAGCAGCAATGTTACACAACTGACATTGCTTTTTTTTTTTTTTTTGATGTACACTCTGAGGATGGGGCTTTACTCACTGAGTGAGCTAAGTCAGGTTAAATAGTGACAAGCTCTGTGAACGGGGCTTTTAGAGGCTTCCAAATCAAATAGTGATAATTCTTTGGAGATGGGGTTTTTGAGGGGAGAGCTCTAACGTGTTCCTTTTCCAGTGGCTGCTAGACTGCTATTTTTCATAGCTACTGTTGTTCCAAGACTGCTGGTTTTCAAGGCTACCATGGAGCTGGGGAGAGGAATAGGTGAATAGGAAGTTTCAAAATGCGGCAATTCTTGCTGTTCTTACTGACAGTCAACTCTTTTTCTTGAAAAAACACTTAGAAAACTGTTTCAAGCCTTTGGTTAATTTCCAAAGTTCTGAAAAAGTTGATTTTAACAGTTTTTTCCAGTGTTAATATTTTTGTGGAGGAGTGGATTTTGGAGGTCCTTACCCTGCCATTTGGAAGTGCTTCTCTCCTATCTCTAGAGTTCTTTGTAAATTCTGAATACAAGTGTGTTTTTTAAAATCAGATATATGATTTGCAAATATTTTCTCCTTGTCTTTGGTTTGATTTTTATCTCTTAACAGTATCTTTCAAAAAGTAGAAACTATTAATTTTGATGGATTTCAATAAATCAATTAACTTATTTAATAAATTGGGCTTTTTTTCCTATATAAGAATTATTTGCCTAATCAGGGTCACAAAACTTTCTTCTATTTTCTTCAGGGATATTTATGGTTTTAACTTTTATATTTGGGACCATATTCCATTTTGAGTTATTTTTTGTATATGATGTGAAGTGTGAATCAAGGCTCATTTTGAAAATATGGATATATAATTTTTCTAGCATCAGTTGTTAACAAGACTAGATGTTCTTGTTGATATGTATTTATATCTTGATCAGAAATCAGTTGTTCATAAATATGTGCATCTATTTCTAACATCTTAATAGTATCAAGTCTTTGGTCAATGATTACAGTATATTCCTTTATTTATTTTGGTCTTTAATTTTTCTCAGCAATGCTTTTTAGTTTCCAATGTTCTTTTCTAACACAGTTGTAATCATTTAATGCTAGCATGTAGAAATACAGTCTTTTTTCTAATGATATTATACCGTTCAACTTTTCTGAATTCACTTATTAGTTCCAGTAGCTTTTTTTATAGATGCTTTGGAATTTTCTACATAGGCAATCATCTTGCCTATGAACAAAGACTGTTTTATACCTCTTTTAAATAAGGATACTTTTAATTTTAATATTTTTATTGCACTATCTGTAATCTATAGTACAATGTTGATCATCCTTGTGAAAGTGAACATCTTTGTCTTGTTCAGGGTCTTATAGGGAGAATATTTAGTTTTTCACCATTTAATATGATGCTGGCTGTAGTGTTTTCATGGGTATTCCTCACCAGTTTGCAGAATTTCCCTTCTATTTCTAGTGTGAAGAGACATTTCTTTCAGGATCACTTGTTGGATTTTGTAAAATACTCTTTTCTACATTTATTGAGATGATCATATGGCTTTCAAAAAAATGTTAATATCATAAATTATATTGATTAACTATAAGATATTTATTCCTCTCTTATATCTTCTGCTAGTATTATTTTTGTAATGTCTGTCTATAATGTAAGCAAGGCACATTTTAAAAGCGAATAACTATAATATATTCAGGATATAATAATCAACAGAACTATACTTAGACTCCTCTGAGGCAGTATACACAAATATAAGTTAGAGAGAAATTCATAGTTTTGCTACATTAGCATGAGGTATTATGTTTTCCTATTATGTATGTTTGTTCAAATGCAAAACCATAGTCACTAATAGAAAATTACATGTCTTGTTAAGGCAATAAAGTAAATAATATATAAAATGTGTCTTTCTAAATAAAATACATTATTCAGAACTGATAAAATTTGCAAGTGGTAATTTAAACTTTTTGTTTCTAAAATTTGCACCTTGTCCTTATCCATTAACTATTCTGATTCCTAAAGAATATATAAGTAAAAGTGTTCATTTTGATAGCATTGACTGACTAATTCACAAAAGAAAAATGAAAAAATGGCAGCAAAATGACCCATTTGTTAATAACCTAAGTTAACACAAAACAAAACAAAAATCAACAACAAAAAACATCCAGGGAATAAACTCTTAGATTTCTTAGGCATAGTTTTTCCTCCTAGGCAGCAGCGATTTACCAGATAGAATAAGTGAGGCAACACAAATTTACAAATGCTTATTACACAAACTTATTTACAAACCCTTTAGCAAATGACACAACTGGATAATGCCCAAGAAGTTTTGAGCTTGTAGTTTCAGTGTTATTCCCTCTATTTTCTAATCAAATCTAATACTATTTTAAAAGTTAACTCCCGAGGGACCTTGAAGATGGCGGAAGAGTAAGACGCAGAGATCACCTTCCTCCCCACAGATACACCAGAAATACATCTACACGTGGACAACTCCTACAGCACACCTACTGAAGGCTGGCAGAAGACCTCAGACCTCCCAAAAGGCAAGAAACTCCCCACGTACCTGGGTAGGGCAAAAGAAAAAACAGAGACAAAAGAATAGGGACGGCACCTGCACCAGTGGGAGGGAGCTGTGAAGGAGGAAAAGTTTCCACACACTAGGAAGCCCCTTCGCGGGTGGAGACTGCGGGAGGCGGAGGGCGGAGCTTCGGAGACGCGGAGGAGTGCACAGCAACAGGGGTGCGGAGGGCAAAGCGGGGAGATTCCCGCACAGAGGATCGGTGCCGACCGGCACTCACCAGCACTCACGAGAGGCTTGTCTGCTCACCCGCCGGGGCGGGCAGGGCTGCGAGCTGAGGCTCGGGTTTCGGTTTCAGTCAGCGCGCAGGGAGAGGACTGGGGTTGGCGGCTTGAACATAGACTGAAGGGATTAGTGCACCACGGCTAGCCGGGAGGGAGACCGGGGAAAAGTCTGCACCTGCCGAAGAGGCAAGAGACTTTTTCTTCCCTCTGTTTCCTGGTGCGCGAGGAGAGGGGTTTAAGAGCGCTGCTTAAAGGAACTCCAGAGACGGGCGCGAGCCGCGGCTAAAAGCATGGACACCAGGGACGGGCGGGAGACGCTAAGGCTGCTGCTGCCGCCACAAAGGGGCCTGTGTGCGAGCACAGGTCACTATCCACACCCCTCTTCCGCGGAGCCTGTGCAGCCCGCCACTGCCAGCTTCCCGGGATCCAGGGACAACTTCCCCGGGAGAACGCATAGCGGGCCTCAGGTTGGTGCAACGCCACGCTGGCCTCTGCGGCCGCAGGCCCGCCCCGCATGCAGTGTCCCTCCCTCCCCCCCGGCCTGAGTGCGCCAGAGCCCCCGAATCAGCGGCTCCTTTAACCCCGTCCTGTCTGAGCAAAAAACAGACGCCCTCCAGCGACCTACACGCAGAGGCAGCGCCAAATCCAAAGCTGAGCCCCTGTGAGCTGTGAGAACAAAGAAGAGAAAGGGAAATCTCTCCCAGCAGCCTCAGAAACAGCGGATTAAAGCTCCACAATCAACTTGATGTACCCTGCATCTGTGGAATATATGAATAGACAACGAATCATCCCAAATTGAGGAGGTGGGCTTCGAGAGCAAGATCTATGATTTTTTCCCCTTTTCCTCTTTTTGTGAATGTGTATGTGTATGCTTCTGTCTGAGATCTTGTCTGTATAGTTTTGCTTCCAACATTTGTCCTAAGGTTCTATCCGTTCCCTTTTTTTTTCTAAATAAGTATTTTTTAATTCAATAACTTTATTATACTTTATTTTATTTTACTGTATCTTCTTTCTTTCTGTCTTTTTTCCTTCTTTCCCTCCTTCCTTCCTCCCTCCATCCCTCCCTCCTTTCTTTCCTTCTTGCCTTCTTTCCTTTTTTGCTTCTTTCTTTTCTTTCTTTCTTTCTTCCTTCCTTCCCTCCTTTCTTTCTTTCTTTCTTTCTTTCTTCATAATTCTACCAATTCTCTCTACTTTTTCTCCCTTTTATTCTAAGCCGTGTGGATGAAAGGCTCTTGGTGCTCCAGCCAGGAGTCAGGGCTCTGCCTCTGAGGTAGGAGAGCCAGCTTCAGGACACTGGTCCACAAGAGACCTCCCAGCTCCACATAATATCAAACGGCAAAAATCTCCCAGAGACCTCCATCTTAACACCAGCACCCAGCTTCACTCAACGACCAGCAAGCTACAGTGCTGGACAACCTAAGCCAAACAACTAGCAAAACAGGAACACAACCCCACCCATTAGCAGAGAGGCTGCCTAAAATCATAATAAGGCCACAGACACCCCAAAACACACCACCAGACGTGAACATGCCCACTAGAGGGACAAGATTCAGCCTCATCCACCACAACACAGGCACTAGTCCCCTCGACCAGGAAGCCTACACAACCCACTGAACCAACCTTAGCCACTGGAGACAGATATCAAAAATAGCAGGAACTACGAACCTGCAACCTGCAAAAAGGAGACCCAAACACAGTAAGATAAGCAAAATGAGAAGACAGAAAAACACACAGCAGATAAAGGAGCAAGATAAAAATGCACCAGAACTAACAAATGAAGAGGAAATAGACAGTCTACCTGAAAAAGAATTCAGAATAATGATAGTAAGGACGATCCAAAATCTTGGAAATAGAATGGACAAAATGCAAGAAACAGTTAACAAGGACCTAGAAGAACTAAAGATGAAAAAGCAATGATGAACAACACAATAAATGAAATTAAAAGTACTCTAGATGGGATCAATAGCAGAATAACTGAGGCAGAAGAATGGATAAGTGACCTGGAAGATAAAAGAGTGGAAATAACTACTGCAGAGCAGAATAAAGAAAAAAGAATGAAAAGAACTGAGGACAGTCTCAGAGACCTCTGGGACAACATTAAATGCACCAACATTCTAATTATAGGGGTTCCAGAAGAAGAAGAGAAAAAGAAAGGGACTGAGAAAATATTTGAAGAGATTATAGTTGAAAACTTCCCTAATATGGGAAAGGAAATAGTTAATCAAGTCCAGGAAGCACAGAGAGTCCCATACAGGGTAAATCCAAGGAGAAATACGCCAAGACACATATTAATCAAACTGTCAAAAATTAAATACAAAGAAAACATATTAAAAGCAGCAAGGGAAAAACAACAAATAACACACAAGGGAATCCCCATAAGGTTAACAGCTGATCTCTCAGCAGAAACCCTACAAGCCAAAAGGGAGTGGCAGGACATACTGAAAGTGATGAAGGAGAAAAACCTGCAACCAAGAATACTCTACCCAGCAAGGATCTCATTCAGATTTGATGGAGAAATTAAAACCTTTACAGACAAGCAAAAGCTGAGAGAGTTCAGCACCACAAAACCAGCTTTACAACAAATGCTAAAGGAACTTCTCTGACAAGAAACACAAGAGACGGAAAAGACCTATAATAACGAACCCAAAACAATTTAGAAAATGGGAAGAGGAACATACATATCGATAATTATCTTAAATGTAAATGGACTAAATGCTCCCACCAAAAGACACAGATTGGCTGAATGGATACAAAAACAAGACCCTTATATATGCTGTCTACAAGAGACCCACTTCAGACCTAGAGACACATACAGACTGAAAGTAAGGGGATGGAAAAAGATATTCCATGCAAATGGAAACCAAAAGAAAGCTGGAGTAGCAATTCTCATATCAGATAAAATAGACTTTAAAATAAGGACTATTAAAGAGACAAAGAAGGACACTACATAATGATCAACGGATCAATCCAAGAAGAAGATATAACAATTGTAAATATTTATGCACCCAACATAGGAGCACCTCAATACATAAGGCAAATACTAACAGCCATAAAAGGGGAAACTGACAGTAACACATTCATAGTAGGGGACTTTAACACTCCACTTTCACCAATGGAGAGATCATCCAAAATGAAAATGAATAAGGAAACACAAGCTTTAAATGATACATTAAACAAGATGGACTTAATTGATATTTATAGGACACTCCATCCAAAAACAACAGAATACACATTTTTCTCAAGTGCTCATGGAAGATTCTCCAGGATAGATCATATCTTGGGTCACAAATCAAGCCTTGGTAAATTTAAGAAAATTGAAATTGTATCAAGTATCTTTTCCGACCACAACGCCATGAGACTAGATATCAATTACAGGAAAAGATCTGTAAAAAATACAAACACATGGAGGCTAAACAATACACTACTTAATAATGAAGTGATCATTGAAGAAATCAAAGAGGAAATTAAAAAAATACCTAGAAACAAATGACAATGGAGACACAACGACCCAAAACCTATGGGATGCAGCAAAAGCAGTTCTAAGGGGGAAGTTTATAGCAATACAAGCCCACCTTAAGAAGCAGGAAACATCTCAAATAAACAACATAACCTTGCTCCTCAAGCAATTAGAGAAAGAGGAACAAAAAAACCCCAAAGCTAGCAGAAGGAAAGAAATCATAAAAATCTGATCAGAAATAAATGAAAACGAAATGAAGGAAACAATAACAAAGATCAATAAAACTAAAAGGTGGTTCTTTGAGAAGATAAACAAAATAGATAAACCACTAGCCAGACTCATCAAGGAAAAAAGGGAGAAGACTCAAATCAATAGAATTAGAAATGAAAAAGGAGAAGTAACAACTGATACTGCAGAAATACAAAAGATCATGAGAGATTACTACAAGCAACTCTATGCCAATAAAATGGACAATCTGGAAGAAATGGACGAATTCTTAGAAATGCATAACCTGCCAAAACTGAATCAGGAAGAAATAGAAAATATGAACAGACCAATCAGAAGCACTGAAATTGAAACTGTGATTAAAAATCTTCTGACAAACAAAAGCCCAGGACCAGATGGCTTCACGGGTGAATTATATCAAACATTTAGAGAAGAGCTAACATCTATCCTTCTCAAACTCTTCCAAAATGTAGTAGAGGGAGGAACACTCCAAAATTCCTTCTACGAGGCCACCATCACCTTGATACCAAAACCAGACAAGGATGTCACAAAGAAAGAAAACTACAGGCCAATATCACTGATGAAAATAGATGCAAAAATCCTCAACAAAATACTAGCAAACAGAATCCAACAGCACATTAAAAGGATCATACACAATGATCTAGTGGGGTTTATTCCAGGAATGCAAGGATTCTTCAATATACGCAAATCTATCAATTTGATAAACCATATTAACAAATTGAAGGAGAAAAACCATACGATCATCTCAATAGATGTAGAGAAAGCTTTTGACAAAATTCAACACCATTTATGATAAAAACCCTGCAGAAGATAAGCATAGAGGGAACTTTCCTCAACATAATAAAGGCCATAGATGACAAGCCCACAGCCAACATCATCCTCAATGGTGAAAAACTGAAAGCATTTCCACTAAGATCAGGAACAAGACAAGGTTGCCCACTCTCACCACTCTTATTCAACATAGTTTTGGAAGTTTTAGCCACAGCAATCAGAGAAGAAAAGGAAATAAAAGGAATCCAAATCGGAAAAGAAGAAGTAAAACTGTCACTGTTTTGCAGATGACATGCTACTATACATAGAGAATCCTAAAGATGCTACCAGAAAACTACTAGAGCTAATCAATGAATTTGGTAAAGTAGCAGGATACAAAATTAATGCACAGAAATCTCTGGCATTCCTATATACTAATGATGAAAAATCTGAAATTGAAATCAAGAAAACACTCCCATTTACCATTGCAACAAAAAAATAAAATATCTAGGAATAAACCTACCTAAGGAGACAAAAGACCTGTATGTAGAAAATTATAAGACACTGATGAAAGAAATTAAAGATGATACAAATAGATGGAGAGATATACCATGTTCTTGGATTGGAAGAATCAACATTGTGAAAATGACTCTACTACCCGAAGCAATCTATAGATTCAATGCAATCCCTATCAAACTACCACTGGCATTTTTCACAGAACTAGAACAAAAAATTTTGCAATTTGTATGGAAACACAAAAGACCCCGAATAACCAAAGCAATCTTGAGAATGGAAAAAGGAGCTGGAGGAATCAGGCTCCCTGAATTCAGACTATACTACAAAGCTACAGTAGTCAAGCCAGTATGGGATCTTTCAAAAACAGAAAGATAGATCAATGAAACAGGATAGAAAGCCCAGAGATAAACCCATGCACATATGGACAGCTTATCTTTGATAAAGGTGGCAGGAATATACAGTGGAGAAAGGACAGCCTCTTCAATAAGTGGTGCTGGGAAAACTGGACAGATACATGTAAAAGTATGAGGATAGATCAGTCCCTAACACCATACACAAAAATAAAATGCATTAAAGACCTAAATATAAGGCCAGAAACTATGAAACTCTTAGAGGAAAACATAGGCAGAACACTCTGTGACATAAATCACAGCAAGATCCTTTCAACCCACCTCCTAGAGTAATGGAAATAAAAACAAAAATAAACAAATGGGACCTAATGAAACTTCAAAGCTTTTGCACAGCAAAGGAAACCATAAACAAGACCAAAAGACAACCCTCAGAATGGGAGACGATATTTGCAAATGAAGCAACTGACAAAGGATTAATCTCCAACATTTACAGCAGCTCATGCAGCTCAATAACAAAAAAAAAAAAAAAAAAAAAAAAAAAACCCAATCCAAAAATGGGCAGAAGACCTAAATAGACATTTCTCCAAAGAAGATATACAGACTGACAGCAAACACATGAAAGAATGCTCAACATCATTAATCATTAGAGAAATGCAAATCAAAACTACAATGAGATATCATCTCACACCAGTCAGAATGGCCATCATCAAAAAATCTAGAAACAATAAAAGCTGGAGAGCGTGTGGAGAAAAGGGAACACTCTTGCACTGCTGGTGGGAATGTGAATTGCTTCAGCCACTATGGAGAACAGTATGGAGGTTCCTTAAAAAACTACAAATAGAATTACCATATGACCCAGCAATCCCACTACTGGGCATATACCCTGAGAAAACCAAAATTCAAAAAGAGTCATGTACCAAAATGTTCATTGCAGCTCTATTTACAATAGCCCGGAGATGGAAACAACCTAAGTGCCCATCATCGGATGAATGGATAAAAAAGATGTGGCACATATATACAACGGAATATTCCTCAGCCATAAAAAGAAATGAAATTGAGCTATTTGTAATGAGGTGGATAGACCTAGAGTCTGTCATACAGAGTGAAGTAAGTCAGAAAGAAAAAGACAAATACCGTATGCTAACACATATATATGGAATTTAAGAAGAAAAAAAAATGTCATGAAGAACCTAGGGGTGAGACAGGAATAAAGACACAGACCTACTGGAGAACAGACTTGAGGATATGGGGAGGGGGAAGGGTGAGCTGTGACAGGGCGAGAGAGAGTTATGGACATATACACACTAACAAACGTAAGGTAGATAGCTAGTGGGAAGCAGCCGCATGGCACAGGGATATCTGCTCGGTGCTTTGTGACTGCCTGGAGGGGTGGGATAAGGAGGGTGGGAGGGAGGGAGACGCAAGAGGGAAGAGATATGGGAACATATGTATATGTATAACTGATTCACTTTGTTATAAAGCAGAAACTAACACACCATTGTAAAGCAATTATACCCCAATAAAGATGTTAAAAAAAAAAAGTTAACTCCCTTTTTTGCACAAACCTCAGTTAAACTACTCCACAAAGATTGTCTTACAGTGAAAGTAGTTAAATAACTTATAACTCTGGCCTTGGTTACTATTACTTACTTAGTTTGCATGTAACATTTTCATTACAGAATTATTAACGTGAAAAGAGGACCCAATACCTGGATCCATTAAGAGAGGCACCTACCCCATCCAGTCCAATCAAGTCCCTGAATACACATGATTGAATTCCAACCGTGTTCTTAACCTATTTCACTCTTTTGATTGCAGGAAGATAAGCATTAACCACCTTCCTCTTTCATAATTAGTCTCTTTCTCTTGATATTTCTTTTAAATTGTCTGATTGTAAATATCCTGTTTCTGTTAAATGCACAAATTATTGCTCCAATATAGTATATTTGTTTATGATAACTGCAAACAGCAGTCTCCCTAATACATATCTTTAAGAATTTTTTTCTCTTTATAGAAAGAAGTCCACCTTTTCATTTTTCTATATCCTCACCAGCTGATCATAAGTTTTATAAAATACTTTGCCACATAACTCATTCTGTTTAATTTCATCCATGAAAACCAGTTTCGAACTTCAGTTAACTTTCAAAGTAACAGCTGCACTGTTTCTTTTATCTGGCAAAAGTAGCAACATAATTGGTTTTATATAAACGTTGATCAAAAAAGATGATTTAGTAAAGGTTACAGCAAAACAGAATCTCATTTCCCAACTCGCTAACAAATTCCAATGTGCATGTTTTTTATTTTTCAAGAAATAAAGTTTAATTGTCTTTTTATATTGATTTATCATAAACTTCCCTAAATATTATTAAATTGATGATTCTCTCACTGAAAATGTATCCATAAATGAAGAGAAAAATATATTTAAACCTGGTCTCTTTCGGACTTACGTTCTAAGTAAAAAAACAAGAGATCTTAGGATCTGTAGTGTGCATAAAGCTGCAAGACTCTTCTGTCATTGTGAAAGCATACATGTAAATTTCCACACGCATAACCTGGTGTAAAATATCTTTTCGTTGGGCATTAGAGATAATAGAAGGCCAGTGGGGTGAAAATTAGCTCTGATTTTCACTGGACCATTCCGCATCACCTGGTTTCACCAGCTGTGACTTACATGTGGTAAAAAGTGCCTGAAGGAGCAGATGCAAGGATGTTCATGTCCTGAGCATGTAGTCCTGTTGGTATCAAAGCAGCTCACTGGAGGATACTTCAACCCCCAAAGACTATTTGACCACATTTCCAGAGCTTTCTGATATAAAAGACTTTAAGAAATAAAAGGTAATATACTAAAGCTTTCATCCCTATCCCCTTGGACTCCATTGTAATCACCTTCTGAGAAAGCACACCTCATTACAAAACCAAATTGCTTGCCTCCCAAGAGCTACTTTTAAGTCTGGGTGGATTTTACTTATCCTCCAAACAACCAAAAATAATCAAGATGATTGTCTTAGTTTGACAATGTCTGATGGCTTTTGCATAATAAAGTCAGAAAGGTTTTCTTTGTTTATTTTTTAAAGAAAATTCTGTCTGATAAATGAAGACTCTGTATAATTGATGCATATTAAGAATAACGTTATTAATTCACAGCATATGAATACTTATAAAGAGTTGTATTAAAAAAGCAGTTTCAGTTTATCTGAATTTAGGGAACTTAGTCACATCACTTAGAAATTATTCATAAGTGTCTAATCTTATATTATTTCTATATTATTTAATCTACCTTCTGTCCTTGAAATATTTTCCCTTGGTATATGTTTGTCTAAAATGTCTAAAATGCAATAGCATAATCATTAATACAGCTTATATAAAAGCCTTATTTTTTAAGGCAATAAATCAAGTAGTATTCAAAATGTTTCTTTCTAAATAAAAGGTATTATCAGGTGCCAAGGAGAATCTCAAACAAACTTTTGGGAAAGAGCAAGCAGAAAGTGTGACCATAAATTTAATGTACCCTTCAGTTCAACATGACGTGATCACATGAGTCACTGCTTCTCTATATTCTTGTGTGGCATTGCTTTTGTTAGTCTTGAGTTGCCCTCACTGTCTTTGGAACCGTAGACAACTAATAAGACCCACATTATCAAGAAACTTAAAGATGAAGTGCTGCTATATTTCTCAATTCAGACATGCTGGAAATATTTGGAGGAGCCAGCGTGGTAAGTATATTTGCACGATTACGTGAAGAATCTCCTAAGATGAAATTTACTATAAACGATGGTGGGGGTGGAGGAAGGAGAGAGACAGACGAGAAAGAAAGAAGTGGGGGGAAAATCAACTGATTGATGGTTGGCAGGAGCTATCCTGTGCATTGTAGGATGTTTAGCAGCAGGATATTTACTGCTAGATATCAATTCCACTCCCTGCCTTCCCCCCTACCCCCAGTTATGACAACCAAAAATGCCTCTAGACATTGCTAGTTGTACCCTGGGGTAAACTCATCACTGGTTGAGTACCGCTGATATAAAGGAAGGAGTGTTTTGAGCATAACCTTGCATTGTATTACTCAGTCATTTGGATTGGTCTGCTCTGTACCCCGATCAATCCAACCAGGATCAATTGTGCAAAGGATGAACTCCATAGAACCTATTAGGAATATTGGTAGACCTGATGGCTACAGCTGGGTGAAGGAGTTTATCAGAACTACACTCAAAGATATATCATGTGAGCCAGCTTCTGGGAACTTTCTGAAAAAATAAATACACACAAACACGAGTGTTAACCTCTCTTTTTATTCTAGTCTCATGAAATGACTGTACAGAATTTTTAAACCCAGAGAGGACTGAATGACAACACAGGCCTTATTGAACCATGAACCCCTGGTCCCAGAGGGTTATCTCGTGACCAGAGACATTGGCATCACCTGGAAATTTGTTACAAATGTAAATTCTCATGCATGACCCCAGACTTACTGAATCACTCTTTGTTCCATAATTTTCTAAGAATATTTTTCATGAACAGGTTTTGAATTTTATCAAATTACTTTTCTGCCTCTTTGGAGATGAGCATTAAGATTTTCTTTTTAATCAGTTTATGTGCCTGATTTAAAAATACATTTTTTATGATAAAAAATATTTGTGTGCCTGGAATAAATTCAACTGGGAAAAAGATATATTATTCCTTTTATATATTGTTGGGTTTGTGTGGCTAATATTTAATATATGACTAAGCATCTATATTTGTGAGTGAAATTAGATTGTAGGTTTTCTTTCTTATGCTGTCCTCACCTGGTTATGGTTTCAAGTTTGTACTAGCCTCATGAAACTAGTTGGGGAATACTACCTCTCTTTTCTATAGGATTCTATGAAATGTTTCTATAGGATTCTAATTCTCTCCTTTTGAGTGTTTGACAGTACTCATCTGTAAAGCTATGTGGGTCCAACATTTTCTCTGTTGAAAAATTTTTAAATATCAATTAAAATTTTCCACAGTTATAACATCATTTAGGACTTAGTTTTTTCTTGAATCATGCTTGTTAGTGTGTATTTTTCTAGTAATTTCTTTTTCCATCTAAAATTTTCACTATATTGGCTTAAAGTTATTCAAAATATTTTTTTTATCCTTTTAATTCCTTGTTGGTCAAGGTGTGTTCTGCAGCGTTAGCATCACCTGAGAGTGTTACAGAAATGCACATCCTCAGGTCCCACCCCAGATCTACTTAACGATGTCCCTGTTGCAGGTAGAATTGTGTCCCCTAAATTAACATATTGAAGTCTTAATCCTCAATACCCCAGAATACTACAGTAATTGGAGATAGGGCCTTTGTAGAGGTAATTAGGTTAAATGAGGTCATACAAGTGGGCTCTAATTAAATATAGGCAGGGGCCTTATAAGGAGAAGTAGAGACATGGGGTTTGCCTGAGCACAGAGAGAGCCCATGTGAGGACACAGGGGAAGGTGGCTGTCCACAAGCCAAGGAGAGAGGCCTCAGGAGGAATCAAAGCTGCCAGTGACTTTATGTTGGATGTTTAGCTTCCAGAGATGTGAGAAAACAAATTTCTGTTGTTTAAGCCTCCCAGTCTGTGATATTTTGTCATGACAGCCCTAGCACACTAATATCACCCTCAAGTTATTTATAAGCACATTCAGTTTTGAGAAGCATTGTTTAGTCTCTTCTGATCTACACTCATTCTCCCTTTCATTATGAATATTGCTTGCTTGTGCCTTGGTTCTATTTTCTTCTTGATCAGTGTTTCCAGAAGTTTATCCATTTCATTAGACTTTTTAAACAACTGACTTTTGACTCTCTTGACCCTCAATATTATATCTTTGTGTATTATTTTATTAGTTTCTTCTATTATCTTTATTACTATTTTATTACTTTGTATGAATCTATTCCATTTTTCTTAGAATTTTTAAGGTGAACGTAACTGACACATACAATGGGGCATACTATAAATATCAAACTAGATAGACATGTTGGGTTTTGACTAGACATATTGATAATATGAAGTTATTAGTTTAATTATCCATATGTCTTAGAAATTTTGAGACTTCTTAGATTAGCCAAAATTTGAAAAGACTTCGCTCTCCTCATTTTAGCAAATTCTCAGTGCACTGCATACTTTGTCAGTGGATTCTTTGTGACATGGGTGTGGGATGTTTGGGGTGCTTCAGCTGCAAAGAGATGAGGTATAATGGTTTTCAGAAGTGTTACAGCCATACAGTGGGAAGACTGAAGTTTGTTCAAGCATCAGTAAGGATCTAATTCTTCTTCTCAAAGGGAGTAAGGCATAACTTTTCCATACTGTACATCGATATTTCACAGATAATCAACAAATCCTGCTGATTTTTCTTTGATATTTTCCTATACCTTTTAAAATCTTAGTCCAAAACACTATTATCCCTCAGAAGAACTACCATAATATCATCCTACGTGGACTTGGATCACTTCAAATTAGTCTTCACACAGAAGTCAGTATTCATTGATGAATATGTCATATTACTGTTTAAAAAAAAAGTTTAATAAATTGCTGTTGTTTGTAGGATAGCAACCAAGTTTCTCATCATGCTGCATAGGACTTTTTGATGTCATTCTTTCAGCCTTTCCAGGCTTGTCTCTTAACACTATTTCTTTTTTGTGAGGATTCTACATTTTCAGCATGTTAGTTTCATTAATCTCCCCTGAAGGGTTTCATGCATGCTGACTTCTGGATCAACCTCTAGCATACCTTCTCCCTGTGAATTATTCCTAACCCTTCATGGCTCTACCTAAATATCAGGGCCCTGAATCCAGAGATTATATCCAATTCCTCAGCTATAAGCTCCCAATGGCATCATGGCAGTTCTCACAATGGCAATTCAGTAATTAACTGTGCATTTAGGTATTTAAAGTCTTGTCATGTTGCAATCATATAATCTTCATAGGCAGATAGCAGGCTTGTCTCATTCATCACCCCAGTGTTTCAAAGTAAGTGAAAGTAAGTAGAGACTAATTTAAAGCAAGTGTAATAAAAATTTTCAGTACACTTCTTGTGCAACCAAGTGTAGTAATACAAATTAAGTTATATTTTTCAAAATTATAATGAAATTTATAAAGGATAATAAAACTATTTATAACACTGATAATAATGGTTATGTATTTCTGTTTTCTTCAGATAAATACCCAGAAGTGCAATTGTTGGGTCATATGGCAGTTCTATTTTTAAATTTTGAGAAACCTCCACACTGTCTTCCACAGGGCTGTGCCAATTTACAGGTCAATCAATACTGCATGAAGCTTCCCTTTTCTCCACATCCTCAACAACACTTGTTATTTGTTTTCTTTTGGATGATAACTACTCTGATAGGTGTGAGGTAGTATCTCACTATGGTATTGATTTGTTTCTTCCTGATGATTACTGCATCTTTTCATGTATCTGTTGGCCATGTGTAAGTTTTCTTCAGAAAAACATCTATTTAGGTCCTCTGCCCATTTTTAAATTGGGGTTGTTTTTTCGATGTTGAGTTGTATGCATTATTTGTATATTTTGGATATTAACCCCTTAACATATATATTGTTTGCGAATATCTTCTGCCAGTTAGTAGGCTGCTCTTTCATTTTGCTGAATAGTTTCCTTCTCTGTGCATTTTAGTTTGATGCTGTCCCATTTGTTTATTTTTCCTTTTTTTTATTTGCCTGAGGAGACCTATTCAAAAGAAATATTGCTAGACTGATGTCAAAGAGCATACTGCCTATATTTTCTTCTAGGAGCTTTATGGTTTCAGGCCTTAACATTTAAGTCTTTAATCCATTTTGAGTTTATTTTTGTGTATGATTTGAGAAAGTAGTCTAATTTGATTCTTTTGAATACAGCAGTCCAATTTTCCCAGCACCATTTATTAAAGAGACTATCTTTCCCTCTTTGTATATTCTTGCCTCCTATGTCATAGATCAATTGACTATATGTGGATGGATTTATTTCTGGGCTTTTTATTCTGTTCCATTTATCTGTGTGTCTCTTTTTGTGCTGTACCACATTTTTTTTGATTACTGTAGCTTTGCAGTATAGTTTGATATCAAGAAGCATGCTACTTTCAGCTCTATTCTTTCTCAAGATGGTTTTGACTATTTGGGGTCTTTTGTGTTTCCATACAAATTTTACAATTGTTTGTCCTAGGTCTGTGAAAAATGCCATTGGTATTTTGATAGGGCTTGTGTTGAATCTGTAGATTGCTTTGGGCAGTGTGGTCATTTTAACAATGTTAATTCTAATCCATGAGCACTCCATATCCTTCCATCTGTTGTGTTCTTTAATTTCTTTCATCAATGTCTTACAATTTTCTGAGTACAAGTCTTTTACCTCCATGGTCAGATTTATTCCTAGCTATTTTATTCTTTTTGATGCAATTATAAATGATATTGTTTTCTTAAGTTCTCTTTCTGGTAGTTCATTGTTAGTATACAGAAATTCTGTATATTAATTTTGTGTTCTGTAACTACTGAATTCATTTATTTGTTCTAATGGTTTTTTGGTGGAGTTCAGGATTTTCTATGCATAGTATCATGTCTTCTGCAAACAATGACAGTTTTACTTCTTCCTTTCAAACTTGGATTTTTAAAATTTCTTTTTCTTGTCTGATTGCTGTGGCTAGGACTTCTAATATTATCTTGAATAAAAGTGATGGGAGTGGGCATTCTTATTTCATTCCTAATCTTAAAGGAAATACTTTCAGCTTTTTTGCCATTGAGAATAATGTTGGCTCTAGGTTTGTCACATATGGACTTTATTATGTTGAGGTATGTTCCCTTCATACGAACCTTGTCAAGAGTTTTTATCATAAATGACTGTTAAATTTTGTCAAAAGCTTTTCTGCATCTATTGAGATAATCATATGATTTTTATTCTTCAATTTGTTAATGTTGTGTATCACATTGATTTATTTTATGGATATTGAAACCTCTTTGCACCCCTGGATAAATCCCACTTGATCATGGTATATGATCCTTTTGAGTGTTGTTAAATTTGACTTGCAAACCCTTTGGTGGTTTTAATTAAGCATTTTACATGATTCCATTTTCTCTCCTTTCTTAGCCTATCAGCTATAGTTTTCTTTTGCTTTTTAGGTGATTGCCCTAGAGTTGCAATATATATTTACAGTTAATCGAAGTTCACATTCAATTAACACTATATTGCTTTACAGGTAGTCCATGTACCTTATGATAACAAAATAATTCTAATTTCTCCTTCCTATTCCTTTTATCATTGCTGTGATTTGTTTCACTTATACATAAGCATACATAATCGAATACATATTTGCTATTACTATTTTGAACAAGCTATTATCTGTTAGATCAATTGAAAATAAGAAAAATGAAAGTTTTTATTTTACTTTTACTTAGATCCTCTTTGACGTTCTTCCTTACTTTATATAGATCCAAATTTCTGACCTATATAATTTTCCTTCTCCAAAGAACTTATTTTAACATTTCTAACAATGTGGTCTACTGGTAACATATTCCCTCAACTTTTGTTTGTCTGAGAAAGTGTTTATTTCTTCTTCAATTTTGGAGGATAATTTTGCAGGGCACAGAATTCTAGGTTGGTGGTTTTTTCCCTCCAGACTAAATATTTCACTGTACTCTCTTCTTGCTTGCATGATTTCTCAGGAGAAGTTAGATGTAATTCTTATCTTCACTCCTCTTTAGAGAAGGTGATCCCCCCACACACACCTCTACCTTCTTTCAATATTCTTTATTTATCTTTTTTCTACAGTTTTACTTCAAATATTATTGCTTCAAATATTCAAAAATATTATTCCTTCAAATCTTCTTCTTTTTTTTTAACTCTTTACCTTCTTTCTTCTTTTTATGGCATTCTCATTATTTGAAGTTGTCCCACAGTTTTTGGATATTCTGTTTTGCTTTTTTTTATTTTCCAGTCTTTATCAATTTTGGAAGTTTCTATTGAGATATCCTCAAGCTTAGAGATACTTTCCTGAGTTGTGTCCAGTCTACTAAGGAGCATTTTTCATTTTAGTTAGAGCATTCTTTATCTCTAGAATTTATGTTTCTTTTCTTTCTTAGTATTTCCATCTCTCTGTTTACATTGCCTTTCTATTCTTATATGCTGTAGATTTTATTCATTAGAGCCTATAACATATTAATCACTGTTTTGAATTACCAGTCTGATAATTCCAACATCCCTGTTAGATCTTAGTCTGGTCTGATGCTTGCTCTGTCTCTTCAAACTGTTTCTTTGTCTTTAAGTATGCCTTATAATTTTTTCTTGATAGACAGACATGATCTCCTAGGTAAAAGGAACTACAGTAAACAGACCTTTAGGGGTAAGGTGTAGGTGGGGAATGGGAGCATTCTATAAATCTATAATTAGTTCTCAGTCTTTCAGTGAGAGTTTTCCTCTGGACTCTGAACTTCACCAGTCCTTCTCATTTCATCCCTTCCCCACTTACCTGGGATAAGAAATCTAGAGTGAAATGGAGTTGGGTATTTTTCTTCCCTTAGGTTGATTAGGCTCTGAAAGAAACCCCAATAGTATAGGCTCTGGTAAAATACTTCCTCTTGAGGGCAGATCTTATTAAGAAAGACAGAAAGCTGTGACATATTTCAAAATGGTATCTCCCCCACCCCATCCACAAGAAGTAAGAGCGTACATTTTTCTGGTATTCACTTTAAGAACTTGGTCAAGCTCCTGAAGGTAATACTCCAAGTGTGTGTTCTCACCATAACTGTGAACCCTGGAGTTTTTACCTCTCAGGCTTGTCTACATTAAGCCTCCAGCAATTCATCAATTACAATTCAGGTTTTCCTACCCAGCACTGTTTTCCACAGAGGTTTCTTCTTATGGGTTTCTGATTCAAAAATTTGTGATTTTCTGTATTCACCTGTTGGTATTTCCAATTTGGGGAGCAGCCATTTGCCCTATGACTTCATTTCTCTGATAGATCTAAGAAGATTTGTTGATTTTTCAGCTTTATACTTGTTCTTAAGTTGGAGTGATGCCACTGTTATTTTTTTTAATGCTTAGATAGCAACTATTTTCTCCTCCCCACTATTCTCCCTTGCAAAGTAGCCTAACTTAATTCAGGAATCCACCTGTCTCAATGTGGCCACATCCTTCAGGAGAGGTGGTCTCATTGAGCTGGAGCTGAATCATATTTGGTCTAGCTGATCATGACATTTATATTCTCCTTGCTTGAAATTGGTTTAGAAATGGATATATTAAAAAATTCTGCTCAAGGAGACAGGAGGGAAGTTTCAGAATTCTCTTTGAAAAGGTTTCTCTTTTTCTACTGTACATTACTCTGTCTGGGTGTGATATCTGGAATTTCAACATCCATCCTGTGAATGTAAGAGGGTTATGATGAGTTTGGCAGATGAGTAATATGGATGATATCATTGAGCTGTTGAATTAATCTAATCGTGGAACCAGCTCTATGAGGTGTTTTTTTAATCAGAAACACTCTCATTTTCTAACTATTTGTAGACAATTTGGAAAACTCTTTGATAAGGTTTTCTGTAACTTGCTCTTGAGAGTAACTAACTTGACTCACAAACCATTGGGTAAACAAAACAATGGGTACATTTAACATCACTTTTTCAGTTATGTCTTTCATTTATCAAATAGAGAGTATTTTCCTCCATAAGATTAAAAAAAATGACGCCTGGAAATAACATCAATTTTTTAAAATTTTGAAGCAATATTTTATATGTAGTAAGAATACATAGTAATTAATAAGGTGGAACCTGAAGTTAAACTTTCTTATTTCCAACACTTAACACACAATGACAGACAAGTTATCTAATTTTCTATTTCTCAGTTTTCTCATATGTAAAAGAGTAATAGAAACTACTTCAGGATTACTGTAAAGATTAAACGAGATAATCTATGTAAAGTTCTTAGCAGGTACCTGAAACATTGTAAGCACTAATAAATGTGAGTTTTTATTATAAATAACATTTTATTTTTCTGAATTACAACGTTCTCCACTAATTTTTCTCTGTCTTTCAATGTAATCAAGTTCCTACAAGGGAAATTTACATGGGAATAAAGTTAGTCCCGTTTACTATACCTTATTAGGTATGCTTAAAAACATTCTCAATCTGTATAATTCTACAAGAAAGCAATTAAAATTAGATTTGTTTCAACTAAATCATTTTAGAAATAACTTCAGATTTTAGAAATGAATTTTATTCTAGTTGCACTGTTGATTTTCTATCCTTCAATATAAAACAGCAGAGCAAAAATTTATTGATATTATTCTTTTTTTAAATTATTATTTTGGCCATGCTGAGCGGCTTGTGGGATGTAGTTCCCCCACCAGGGACTGAACCTCTTGGCAGTGAGAGCACGAAGTCCTAATCACTGGACTGCAACAAGGGAATTTCCTATAAGATGTTATTCTTAAGAATAAAATTTATTGTCGAAAACTTAGTTTTCAGTTTAAACTAATTTATAGGTATTGACTATTGGTCATGAGGTCAAGATTCTGATACCTTGTATGCTTTTTTAATTAATTCCTACAAATGAATATGGAAATGAAATATAAGTTCCATCTAAATATCCTTACATAATATGCACCTATTTAGTATTTGACACTGATGTATACTAGTAAGGATGAAAATAAAATTGCCATTTCCAAGATATTATTCAGTCCCTTTGCTTCCCTTTGTAACAAGGTTTTAAACATGCATTTTCCTGAGACTCTTATTCATTTATTCCTTAGATTTTTTTTAAAGCTATAGACCCAATGATTGCCTCTGCTAGCCTTTCCTCATTTTATTCTTAATAATGACTCTTTGGGGAGCAATGCTATGGGGAATGAGATTGATCACCCATCACTGCTTCTGATGTGCTGTTTAACCAAGCTGGTGAACCATAGACTGTCATCATAAAGGGTATCAAATCAACAGTGTGTGCCATGCAGCCTATAGTCCTGTGCACTTAACAATAATGAGAATTCTTTTAGTTCATTAGACAGCCCAAGGAACTGCTAAGTAAAATTCAGGCCAAAAAAGTTTTATGTGATTCTGGGTAATCTATATCACTAAAGAAGTTGAAAAATAGTGTCCCAAGTATGTGACTTCCTGATTTAGATCTTATGATGTTCAAAGGATTTCCAGAATTTATGTTACATTAGGTAAAGAGGAGTGTTTCAGTTTTGGGCTTAAGTATATGATGATATTTTAAAAGATTCATGATTATCAGTAGCAGTATCTTGTCTCCCAAATCATTCTTCAAAACATGGCAATTTATTGAGCTGTTTTTTTCATTTATTTTAAAATTCATCTTTGGCCCCATGTCATGCTCTGTTCGTTTTGGATTTGGGAAATTATTTAGACAGGAAAAAATATATTAAATTCTCATATATTAGTTAATTGTTTTACATATTAACATTTTACTTTCCAGTGAGGCTATCAGATTTTCAAAGAGGACATGCATGGTTTCTGTTTATTTCATATGTTATAGTGGTTATATCATACACAATTTTGTATGTAGAATTTTGTTAGTAGAATTATGATGAACTTCTTACTCTACTTAAGTAGATAGGATTGAACTAAATTTTCTCAAGTACTTTAGATTGGAGTTTACGTTATTTTATGATAAAGCCTATTTGTAATGCAAAGTCAATCACACCTGTTCATACACAACTTGCCACTCATCCTGTTTTCTCTAAGTATACACTGAGTATGATTAAAAAAAATAATAAATAAAACCAACTTCCTAAATAGACATAACTTAGCAAAACACACCTTTCACTTATTGGAAAAATCTTGTACCAAAACCAAACTTCTGTACAAAGCACATGTTTATTTATATATACAGAAATATCCAAAGGTTAACAATGCCCTAAACATTTCTGAGAATATCTATAATATTGCCAATAGAATAAAGTAATTATTATACATTAATATGGAATGTAATGTGGAGGAATTTTTTTCTAATATTTTTAGAAAAACTAAATGGGGGAATTTTTATAATCTTAAAAATTAAAAATGCATTCTTTATTTGAAACTAAATACAATAATAACATTTTAAAGTAATACGCTAATTCGTTCCATACCTTGCACTTAATTGAACAAAAACAGCTTTTTCATTTTTCTGTACTTCCCTGTCAAAGCTTATCATTTTCTCCTTGACAAAGCATCTGTTTTTACCTTTTCCAAGTGTATTCTGGTTTTGAAGAGAGTGCCTGAAACATAATAGATAATAAAAAAATATTTATAGGAAAATCAATTGAATGAAAAATTACTCCACATGCTATTTTTTTTCTTTTGTGGAAATTTTATAATATATTGGATAAAATTGTCAGCATATTTTACAATAATTTTGCTTTCCCCTTTTCATATTAAATTTATAAAATAGTTTGTGTATAAAAATATGAAAGAAATATAATGGGATAGATAAAAGGTAACGTATTTGAGCTTATTTGCTTGATAAGTGTGTTTAGACATTGATTATGTTAGTGCTTTTGAAGTCTCTACAGGCTGAAACTCCACTAAACTTCATAGATAGTCTTTTAACTTTATATGTGCATTATGTGAGGTAGCTTAATGAAGAAGGAGGGAATATAAGAAAGAATAATATGCACTTTAATAAATCATATATCCTTGTGTTATTTAAATGTTTCTTCAAGGTTGATTGAAACTTTAACCTCCGTCTCAATAAAAAAGAAAAGCTTCAAATTTGCCAGACCTTGAATTTTTACAACACTATGTTGAATTATGCAGTGATCAGTCAATTATTCATCTCCCTCAGCCTGAGATAGCTGTGCTTTGAAAAGCATGCAAAAATGGGGCTACAGAATGTGATGCTGTGTCAACACATTTCACTCAGGATTGCTTACAAGACAAATTTTTGTTTCAACATTGATTCTAGTTTTCTTGATGTTTGCTTCTAATAAGGTACCTGTTACAAATCAATTTCAGTTTGCATGCTTTAGTTTCTGATTCAGGATGATACACTGCCAAAATGATATTACTGCCTTTTCCATAGATTTCTACACCCATATGCGAAATAGAGACCTTTCATATTTCAAGGTAATATTAACATAAGACTTCAAAACGAACCTACTTTTCTGCTAATGGAACAAGCAAGAATGGATGAACTCATTCTAAACTCCAGAACAGATTTATGTGCAATAGTTGGAATTCTTAAAATATTTCATCAATAATATAAATAGAAAGAAGGATGCATAAATACAAGTGTGCTGTCCTCTAACAAATCTATTGACAAAGAAAGGATTCTGTTTGGGAAGCAGAGAAGGAGAGAAATATTACAGCAGTGATCGAGGGCGCTTTGGAATTTGAAGCCTGGGTTGGAATCATGATTCTGTGATTTATCAGCGCTTTCACCTAGGGCAAGTAGATTTACCCCTCTGAGCCTCAGATTTCTCATTGCTTTAACAGAGAAAACCACACTTAGTTCACAGGACAGTTAGAAAGAAAGTTAGAGTGTATGTTGAGTATTTAAAACACAATGTTTGGTCCCAGGTGAGTGCTCAAAAACTTATACCTATTTTAATTAACTGGTGGCTGGAGTTGAGAAGGGAGACTCACAGATATGTTTAGACTTCAGGACACACATTTTCTAAAACTGGTAAATATGATAAAATACTCTGTTTTGATTAATGAATGAAAGTATCCACAGTATTCTGTCCAAAAATCTGTTAGCATGTTTACATTTAATGAGAGGTATGTGGAGCTGGAAAAGGTATCTTGTATTAGTTACTTGTTGTGACTATCTATAATGTCAGCTTTGGCTGTATCATATTCCCTTCCAATGAAGTTATCTTGCTAGGCTTTTATAGGATCTTTCCAGCACAACTGGAACATGCAGAGACCCAACATAAATTATGAAATTCAAATCTCATTTGATTTCCTGTTGAAAGTGAGTGTGCCCAGACAGCCCAAAGTTGACAGTAAAATCACCCCACTAGTTCAAGGAAAGCTGCCTGAGTAGAATTGAAAATCTTGGACCTAGTCAATCCAAATACACTCTGTGCATAGTTTTAGTTTTAACATTAAAGACTTTACAAAGTTGAGTTGCTATTGCTGTTGTTTTTTAGTTTGAACACAGTACTGAAAAGGTACACATTGCCAAAATGATTGCAAAATTATAAACAACTTATTTCAAAATTAGCAAAGAAAAGTAAGTAAAGAATTAAAGATATTGTATTGCCACATTTAATAAACCAAATTAACCACTGTGTTTCTAAAAAATAATCATATCTGATAACTGTAGATTAAAAGGATTACAAACTAATTTTCCCAAATGCATATGACATTGAATAGTCTAGATATATGATTTTTCCTTGTTAAATATTTTCAGAATAAAACAAACCAACTCTAATTAGCACAAAATTTGTGAGACTAAATTCACACTACATCCCACATAGAAAGGACATTTGGGAAAAAAAATCCAACAAACTCAAGAAGAGATATTTCACTATACAGAATGTAAGCTTATCTGCATCATTGCTTTCAAAGTGTAATTCTCTTTTGTTAGAAATACTGAGTAAAAATCAGTGCAGCAGGGGTGAATGAATCTAGGATCAAATGAATCTGGGCATATGCTCCATTAATCACACAAAAAAGTACCCATGTCTTTTATTTAAATAACATCTCAGAATATATAAAACTGAAAAACCTTAACAGCCACTGACCTCTTTCATAGTCTAGTGTTTACCTAGATTTTCCCAACTTCAAGAAATAGTCATTGCAAAATCATAAATATTTAAGTCATTTCTCTTGCCATATATTTGAAGTTAGGAAAGGATAAATGTGTTTATTTTGCATTATCCAGAATTCTATCCAGAGAAAAAACAAATATATTGAAGGAGCACAGTGAAACATGGAAAGCAAATATACAGAATTGGGAGTAAAATGATGTGGATTTACATCCAGCCTCCATCACTTCCAAACCTATGCTTGTGTAACTGTGGCCAGATGTTCTACCTAAATAGATATCAATTTGCAACCTAAAAAATGGTGATGATCATATTTAGCTCAAAGGGGTATCCTAGGATAAAATGAGGTACAGGTTATAAAATACTTATGTTCCTTAACATATGACAAATGCTTAAACATGATATTTACCGACCAACCTTGATGGCCTGAAAATAGAGAGGAGAAATTATTGTTTTTCAGTAATCTTTGAAACTACATCACAAACCTAATGTGTTTCTAGCATACTATTTCTACCAGATTCATATGTGATTTAAATTAATGTATTTTCTCTACCTTCTATGTTGTTTCCTTTTTACTCTCCCTTCTTACTTTGTTAAAAAACTTCCTATCTACTATCTATCTGTCTATCTATCTATCTATCATAAATATACATAAACAAGTTTATATCTATCATAAATATACATAAACAAGTTTACATCCCTCTTTTTTTTTTTTTTTTTTCGGTACGCGGGCCTCTCACTGGTGTGGCCTCTCCCATTGCGGAGCACAGGCTCCGGACGCATAGGCTCAGCAGCCATGGCTCACGGGCCCAGCCGCTCCGCGGCATGTGGGATCTTCCCAGATCGGGGATGAACCCGTGTCCCTTGCATCAGCAGGCAGACTCTCAACCACTGCGCCACCAGGGAAGCCCTACCCCCCTTCTTTTTCACTTTGAAGAGATGATTGATCCTATTTTCTCCAGATATTCTTTTTTGTAAAATGGGACTATATGTCATATTCATCTGTGAAGATGTCCAAAAAATACAGCTAAATGGGCCCATGCTAGACTGGAGTCAGAATTCTCAGGTGTGGGACATAGGAATAATTATTTAAAATTTTAAAGAGATATTTTCTCAGGTTATGCTGATACATTAAGAGGTATTGAAGTAGAATATTTGATGTTTCTATTACTTAGTTCTGCTGATATATGAAGCCCAGCAAAGAGTTAGCCAGGGACAAAGAATAAAAATTATACAATTCATTGAAAGGAATAGTTTTATTTCTGTATTTATTTATTAATGCTCCACTTTGTTCCTAAAAATGAATCAACCCAGTCTTAAAAAGATAGGTGCTTTGGAATGCTAAAAAAGAAAGTTGAATTAAGTGAAGATAGAGGGTAGGGAAAAGGGTAAGAAATTAAGGTGAATTTGTGATGAGGGTTGATTTAAAATATTCAATGTACAAAGACTTATGCATTTGCTAAATACAGGCCACAAATTTCACTCTAAGTTTTGTCCAGCCAAAGCAAAGAAAGAAAAATGAGCATCTGTATTGTTTACATAGTCTATAACAAAAAATAAGCCAATAGATGAGGAAGCACAATTATTCCTGATAGAACTGGGAAAAATTTCTCCAGTCTGTGTGCAGAGGATACTGGGTCCAAATAACTGGACAGATTCAACATATAATTTTTGGACCAGGAAAATACAAAACTTCTAGAAAAACAAGAAATTTTGTATCTTTATAAAAAGTACAATGATCTGATGAATCAAGTCTCTTGGCTCACAAATCAGTCTGAAAGTCAACTTCTACTCTAGCATCATACATAAAATCATATCATTCTAAGAGGAAAACTTCTGAACATAGTTCTGTAAATCGTAAAGCTAATCTTAAATATCTTAAAATATTGAGATTTTTTTTCTAGGAAAGCATTTTCATCTTAGAATGAATTACTACCTTTTCTCTAATCATACCAGAGGTAATAACATGGTTGCTCAAAGGGCTTCTTCTACTAAAGCTAGTACAAGTGATGAGGCCATTATAATTTAGGGTGTGTTCCATCCTTCTGTAAGAGGTAATTCCACATGAGATGACTGTAATGGATACAGTATGCTGTGATGTAGTATATAATAATAGAGTGTAACATAGCACTGCATGACTGTAGGCCTTAGAATGACAGTCCTGGGCCAAACAACTTAGGATGATCAATTTGATTTACACATAAGGCTGATGCAAACCAAGGCACAGGAACATCATGAAATCCATCTAGTCCTACATGCAGTGATGGAGACATAGAAAATAGTCATTTTCTTTCCACCTTTTCTTACTGTTCAATTTTGGTTGAGTGCCATATAATGTACTGAAATAAACTGTCAACATACACTGTTGTTGCTCATTGGCAAAAAGCTCTGCTGCTTTTTGGATGGCTGACAATGTGTCTGTGGCATCAACACAGAATCTTTATAAGTTTAAAAATAGATACACATCATGTTATAGTGAAATGCTGCTTTGGTGGTAACAATACTATACAGATATACTTTTACACCTCTGATTTCATTTAAATTCAACTCAACATGCATTTATTGGGTGGTTTATGCACAAGTGCTATGCTGAGTGTTGGAGAGGCAAGAATGAATAATACATGGTCCTAGCACTAGAGAAAAGCATAATATGGTGGGTAATACAGGTGTGAAAACAAATAACTTGTAATAAAATATGATAAATACTTTTAGAATGAAAAGGAAATGTGCTGTGGGACCCGCTTAGAGAAAAGAACAGTTAATTACTTCTAGGAAACTTATTGAAGAGGTGACATTTGACCTGAGTTTTATGAGAATTATAGATTTTTCCATTCTAAGCACTAGGAAAGACATTTGTGTTAAATCCTGGAACATGAAAATTTTGGAAATGCTGTGATAGGTTGCAAACTTCTGTAAAGTGGAAGCATGGGAGCTTAGGACATGAGAAGAGCATGGGCCAAGTGTAGAATGAGTGGAAATTGTGGTGTTAGGGATGGACAATTGGGTGCCCACTGTGAATGACTTTGTATGCCAAACTCAGGAATTTGGATTTTATTTTGTAGCCAATGGACATGCAGGGTGGTTTTAATATAAGGAAATAACAGAATCATTTTTTTAAAAGAGAATTATCATGTTGAAGGTATTAGAGAGGTGCTGTGACAAGAGACTGCTGCACTAATTTGAGAGAATGATAAGGACGGACTTGGAATAAGACCATGACAGTGAAGAACAGAAGAGAAGCCAGATTTGAGAGACATCTCTAAAGAAAAAATGTGAAACAATGTGTTGAGTACTTAAATTTCAGCCAGTGAGAGAGTGGGCAAGATGCAAGAGATAATCCAAGTTTCCGTCTTGGAAGAAGATAAAAATGAAAGCTGACCCTCTTGACTAGAGAGAACATTAGGCAGAGTTTGGTTTAACAATATTAAATTGGATTCAGTTTTGCATATACTCAATTTAAGGCACTTGTAAGATATGCAGTTATGTTGATTAAGCATTGGACGTAGAGCATGGTTCTCAGGAAGAAAAGTATGGCTGGAGATAGACACTTGAGACACATCTGCATATGGCATGCAGTTTATGATACGGATAAGATCCTGTGTTGGGTATATTTTGGGTGCCTCCTCATATATTCTATTCTTATCTGTCTCTGGGACCCTCAGCTACTTACCATCATTGCCACGCAAGCCACCACTGTAGGGACCAGTGCTGCATGGACTCTGACCACCTTTGCGCAGATGCGTCGCATGCCCATACCTTGTATCTTTTCCCTTTTGCCTCAAGGCACCCATTTTGCTCATATGGTATGAGGCATGCGAGAGATCTTCTTGGCATCTTTGCATGCACAGATTAGAAGTAGAGGGAATTTAATATGCTGGGGAGTGAAACTGTGATCAATGGAAGTCAAGAGCCAGCAGGTAAATTATTTCCCCTTTTTCCTCAAAATGGACTTCCATTAGTTCATACAGACTCTCAGAACATGGCCCAATGTAATCCGTCAATCAATTATGTTTGGCAACAGTGGGTACCTCCATCTTAGTTAGAAACCCTTCATCCTGTTTCTCCTTCCTGCCTTATCTCATTTTTCTTTTAACTCATTCTTGCTTCCTTAGGATTCTATGTTCTAATAGAATAGTAACATTAAGACTTTATCTAAGGCACTTCTCTCTGGGGAAACTAGACTATATCACACTGGGGAAGCTGTATCATTTCTGAGACCAAACAGGAGACAGAAGTCACTCAGTAGTTTGAACAGGTAAAGTGTAATATGAATAATTATCAATTATTACAGGAGCTTACAGTAATAAAGAATTGATGAGGAAGAGGTAAAGAGAATTCTAAAAAATATAGGAATAGCAGATATAAAGGGAAGGGAGCCACTCCCTATGGGGCTGAGATAGAGAAACCAAGGGAGTTCTCCCAGGCCGAGAGCAAGGTTTTGTTGGAGAGAGCACAGCCTTGCCTCAACTAATGGCAGAGAAGTTGCTGTGGTGTCACACCATAAGAACATTCCAGAAATCTGCCCTCTAGGCTGCTGGGGAAATTTTTTACAAGGAAGTATCTCATCAGTGGTACCCCAAAATAAAAACACCCAAGAGGGTTACTGGGATAAGTCCCTGGCCGATGAGTCCTGCTGGCCACCATGCATCACAAGACACCGCAGAAGATACTGATGCTGTGGAAACTTGGTGCTGAAGAATCTGTGTGCACAGTGGGAGCCTGGTGCCACACAAAAGCACATACTACAGGCACCGGGCCCTGGGAAAGTTGAGTGTCCTGTAGAAGCTGGACACTGGAGAAAACACCTGTGTTGCAAGAGCCTGGCTACTGAGCACTGCAAGAGAAATATTTAAGGGGTCAAATCCATTTCACTGAGCAGACAAAAAGGGTAAAAGAACCAAATACTAATAAATCGATCCCTGGCATATAGACTAAGATAATCACCTTGGAAGAGTATCACAAGTAGCATATAAGACAACAAATAATATAGCCAAGTGGATCAGGACATTTTAAAAGTGGATAGAGAATAATGAGCCAGTGTGAAAGAACAATGGAAAGATCAGAGAACCAAGGAAAGAGAGGTGCTAGAAAAGCCAAGGAGATCATAGTTTTGAGAAATAGGATGTGGTTAAGAGTTTAGTCGCTTTGGAGAGGTGAAGAAGGATGAAGAGTGGACAATGGCCTTTGAATTTATAAATGTTCAGGTTATCAATGATATCAATTAGTGATGGGTCAGTAAATGATTTAAAGAAGAAGGCAGAAGAAGATGGAATGAAAAGTAATTGGATATTGAGGAAGCAGAGATATTCAAGGGATTTGTGGATAAGTGGAAAATACAGAAATATGAATGATAAGTAGTAGAAAGTATTTTTGATTTATTATGGTTGTTGTCATTTATTAAATGAAAAAAAACTTTGATGTGTGTGGATGCAGAAAGACATGAAGAGATCAAAGTTGGAGTGGTGGGAATCTCAAGTAAAGTCAAAGGGAAAGCTTTGGAAAGAAAAAGGGATCACTTTCACTCTGAGAAAATATGGAAAGGGTAGTGATGATGCATTATATTCGAGGACATGTACTATGGAAAAAACTCAGAACTACAGTCACAAGACCTGAGATGTGACTTTGTTTTTCTTCCTAGTGTTGGATTGTGGACCTTATACAAGACACACTCTTACTGTGTCTTAATTTTCTACATGTTAAATTTGTGATAAGAACTCAGTAATATCTAAGATCCTCTTGAGAGCTAACATTCTGTGACAATGTTAGGCTCTCCATATAACAGCTGGAAAATAAGAAGCAGAAAGGATAATTATTTGCCCAAGCTCATCCAGAAAGTCAGTGCTAATTTTGAGAGATGTGCACAGGACTAGAGCACAGAGATCCAGGCAAAGTGCACAAAATGTTTTGTACAAAATCAATTTTACATGAACCACCTGAATAAGCCATCTCATGAAATGTTGGAATAGTGCATCAAATATGTCTGCAATTCAGAAATGTAATATCAGTGGAATACAGTCCAGCATGACAGCCCACTCAGTGAGTCTGATGGACATGTGGAATACAAATCAGGTCTCAAATAGAACTATATTGTAGGATTTATACCAAGCATAAGAAAAAGGAACTTATAATTATCTGAGGCAACTGTAACCAATTCATAGAAATAATAGTATCAGTAGGTTGAGAATTAGTAGTGATGCAGAGGGACTCCAGGAGATTTCCCCTCTCAGCCTCTGGGTGTGACAGACAAAGATCCTCAAATTCTTCTCAAACATTTTTGGGCAAGCAGGTCACCTATAGATCTAGTCAAAATGTAGATTATGATTTTGTAGCCTGGAGCTTGGGGTAAGGCTTGAGATTCTGCAGTTCTAACAAGCTCCCAGGTGATACAGACCAACTTTGAGTGGCAAGGGTCTAAGAAATGACAGTTGGCTGAACTGAAGGGCCAGTATGGGATACATGTGAAAACAACTACAAAACAAGTTAAATAATATTGAAAAAAAAAAAACCTACTAAAGTCATAGAACAGTCTTGAGGGTGGAACGTGATTTTTTTATTCATGGCTATATTTTAGTTTTCAAATTCTTTAATATAGTCCCCTTTAAAATATTTAACAGCTAATGTTTGCAGCAGATTTATGAACATAAGTGACCATCTCGATGAGTGCTTCTCATAATTTTCTTTGCAAATCAACTGATATCAGATAAACCTAAGTGATTAATTAAAAGCAGATCCTGAGGGGCTGATACAGACTGGAGAAGACTAAGGAGAAATAATGAGATGCAGTGTGGGAAACTGCAACAGAAAAAGACACAAGTAGAAAAATCAGTGAAACTCAAAGTCTGTAAATCGGTTAATAATATTGTGCCAATGGTGATTTTCTAATACTAAAAATTATACTGAGTTTATGCAAAAATGTTAGTACTAGAAGAATTGGGATGAGGGAAATAATGGGACTCTACACAATTTTTACTAGTTTTGTATGTGTCAAATTAGTTCAAATATAAAAGTTTATTTTTAATAAAACCAGGTTCCTTTGCTTTATTCTAGAGCTACAATATCAGAATCTCTACTGGGGAGACCAGGAACATGCATATTCAATGCATTTCTTGGACAAACATTTTGCACACTAAGGTTGAAGAACAACCTGGAACACAACTTCTCCTGAATGAACCTTACTCTAATCCTGCCTCCAATGTAGAGAGTGAGAGTGGGCAGTTACAGAAAGAATGGCTACTCCAGCATCATAGTTCAGTTCTGTACACTGCAGAATATGTACATAGTTGGATCTGCATTGCAGAATGTGTATAATCCTACCATCTTAGTGTGTTTGTCCACCTGTCACCTCCCCTTTACTGGTGCCATATTCTAAAGCAATTTTATGTGTCTTTGGACTAAAGATTTTAGCTTGTCAGAATCTATTTGATATTGTGTTAACTTACATAAAATCTGCTTGCAATTTTATATGGAGGTGAAATATGCTATAGAGTATGATATTGAAGCTCTAAAATATACTTCTGTTAGATTCCACATTATAGGAAGCCTGCACATTGAAAAGAAATGTTGGATTTTTCGAAGCTGGATCCAAATCAATCACAAGTCTAATGCTTAACACTGCTGATATGTCAGTCATTTGCCAGAATGGTGTGCCATTCATACCGTTAAATGAACATTTTCATTTCCCAGAGCAGTAATCTGCTGTCCATCCTTATAATATGGAGCATTGTTCCCAGGCTATTTACATCAACATTGCTCCCTTACAATGGATCTGTTACATTGGTTTATATAAATTGAAGGATGCTTTTAAATAAACCAGAAGAGAACAAATCAACATGCTGCTTGTAATTAATCAGAGAGATTGTATGACAATGAGAAGATGCATCAGAATGTAAGAGGAATATTATGGACACCAACTTTAATAATGTAGAGTATACATTTAAACAGCCTTATTTGGAAAAGATCCATATTGACTAAATGTATCAAAAGGGTGATTTAGAGGAGTTTTTCTTATGTATACGATTATGTGACTAGAAGCAGGAAACAGTATTTGTAGTTTCAATCACCTAATGAGGTCTGTCCTAAAATGTAGATTTTTTTAGTGTGCTCTGTGGAGATATGTTTATATGAATTTTTATGAGCTTTAAAATGTAGGTTGAGAAGCTAATTTGTTTTTGTTTTTCTTTTCAAATCAAGGATATTGAGTAAATTTTGCATATATTATTTTCCTTTTTCATGCAATAAATATCTTAAAGACAAATCTGTAAATAGAAAGGAATGGATCTTCCCCATTCTTTCCAAATTCATTCATTGCTGCAGAATACAAACCCAATTCATAACAAGTGAAAAATACTCTGAGAAATGTTCTGAAATCAAATTTCTCCAAAGAAAAATACTTTCATGGATTCAGTCATTCCCATGTGCATATTAAATATGGAGATACCAAGAAATGAGTTCCTTATTATTATTTTTTTAATTCACCAAGTATCAGTTCACTAAATGAAACAAACATGAGTAAGGGTTTGTGTGCATATATGGACACACCCAATGCAAACACACACAAGTGAGCATCCTAGAGTGAAAGCTTTAACAAATCCTCATTATTCAGGTAGTTAAAGAGCAGGCTAAATAGCAGCCCTGACATGCTGTAAATCTTCAAGGCTGACAGAGAAGTGGTTATGACAGCTTTCACATTATCTTATTGCAGAATCGAGGTAGTAGTCACAGCTGGCTCATATGTCAAAATGTGTCAGGACTTAAATGGTAAAACAGGAGTGCAACAGCAATTGGCTTTTCAATCAATAACACAATCAATATATTTCACAGATATTTTCCCATATCTAAATTACTCTGCAAAGATGAGGGAGCTCAAGTGAGTGTTTATAAATCAATAAAACACACCGCTAAAGGACATCTGCTCCTGTTCTTTTACTTCAAGGTGCTGTTTGCCTTTTCTTTCCAACCCTCTTCTTATTTAAGAATGTACTTTTGAGGACAAACAGCCCTCTTGTGCACACAAATCAGCTTACTGCTGCATTTTGTGCCCATGATGTTTTTTAATAATTCTGTACTTGAGCATTCAACTAAGTGGAAGGACAGCTTTTCTTAGCTTAGAATGCTCTGACTGTTAGAATTAATGAAGCAGCTTTCAAATTTCAAGTAATATATGCTACATAAACTCAAATAAATAATATCAAAGTACAGCATCCAGCCTTGCAAGTTGAAATAATAACCCAGGGCATTATTTTTTTCCTCACATGGAACAATATTTGTACTGAAAATTATATATTGAATTTGTGCAGATATGTCACAAATGAGAAAAATGCTGTCCTCTACAAATCTATCTCCTTTGCAGGAGCAAGGAGGGGCAAAAAAAGAGAAAAATCTACAATTTAATGCAAAACTCTAATACTGACATATAATTTTATTTCCATCCTGTATATCAAAATGAGGTGAAGTATGAAGCATAGTTTAACAAAAGCTGCAGTATTTTGAGTTAAAGCTGCCATATTCTATCAGTGGCCTCTATAATACAAGGTGATATTATGTTTCATACTCTGTCCGTGCATCTTTAAAAACAGAACTTGTGTTGCAAGTGGAATGCAAATGTAATACATCAATCCATACACTTTTCCTAAGCTTGTGTTGCTGGGGAAAACACTTTCCAAGAAGCTTGCACTAAAGCACAGGCAATTGAAGGGTCATGGTAAGGACATCACTTCCATTTGAATTTGGGACATGATTAAAAAATGGGGCACCAAAATGGAAGATATTCCTCCTTATTCAAAGCTCATTTTTTTGCCAATGCTTTTTCTCTAAATTTATAGCTAAGAATATTTACTTCTTATTCCAATAACTAGAGTGATTGTTTTGCCTATCAAGTTGGCAATGCCTTATAAATATAGACAGAATTTCATTCCTATGGCCAGTGTTATCTTCTGACAACTAATGATCCTCACCCTAGTAACTGGTTAATTAGAATGTAATTTCCTTTGTCATGCCCCACCATTTTTTCCAGCCTCATGTCCCACTAACTCTGTCTTTATACCTTATAGCTCAGCTAAGTTACTCTATTCCCTGAAAGTGCCTTGCGCTGTCAGAATTTCATGCCTTTTCAACCTGCTAAAATTTGTTCAACTTGTGAACCTATTGAATTTGTCACCGTTGCAAGTCCCATTTGAAATCCAACCATTTTGGGAAGCCTAACTCAGTCCGTAACTAGAATTAGGTGGTCTTTCTTCTAAACTTGTAGATTATGTTTCTTATGATTCTATGAGATACTCAAGTGCTGCCTTCTTTTATAAATATTTATTAATGATTCCTTCCCTAAGAATACAATACAAAACTCTCTGATGTTTGGGACTTGCCTTGGTCATTTTTTGATTCTCTACTGCTGAATAAATATTGAATCATTTCATTTATTTTTATTGAAGAAAGAATGTGTTTAAGGTATCTAAAATCATTTATAGAAAATAATAAAATGAACTTTAAGCTCCTAGAAAAAGTTCAGTCTCATTAATTTCATTCACATAACAATATTCATGAGCACCTACTTTATGACAGGCACAGGACATAGCATTGGACAAAAGAGACAGAAATCCCTTCCTTCATTTTACTTACACCTTGGCAGTAATAAAAAATTGTGAGATAAAGCTATAATGGATATAATTTTTATATAAAATTCAAAAGATTAAAAAAATTTTAAAAAGACCACACACAATATATTGTCACAATTCTCTCAGGAGTCTGTCCCATAAGATATTTAGCACATTTTTTTTAATCTTTATTGGAGTATAATTGCTTTACTATGGTGTGTTAGTTTCTGCTGTATAACAAGGTAAATCAGGTACACATATACATATATCCCCATATCTCTTCCCTCTTGCTTCTCCCTCCCACCCTTCCTATCCTACCCCTATAGGTGGACACAAAGCACCGAGCTGATCTCCCTGTGCTATGAGGCTGCTTCTCACTAGCTCTCTATTTTAAGTTTGGTAGTGTATATATGTCCATGCCACTCTCTCACTTTGTCCCAGCTTACCCTTCCTCCTCCCCATGTCCTCAAGCCCATTCTCTACATCTGTGTCTTTGATACTATCCTGTCCCTAGGTTCTTCAGAACCATTTTTTTTTTCTTAGATTCCCTATATATGTGTTAGCATACAATATTTGTTTTTCTCTTTCTGACTTACTTCACTCTGTATGACAGACTCTAGGTCCATCCACCTCACTACAAATAACACAATTTCATTTCCTTTTATGGCTGAGTAATATTCCATTGTATATATGTGCCACATCTTCTTTATCCATTCATCTGTCAATGGACACGTAGGTTGCTTCCATGTCCTGGCTATTATAAATAGAGCTGCAATGAACATTGTGGTACATGACTCTTTTTGAATTATGGTTTTCTCAGGGTATATGCCCAGTAGTGGGATTGCTGGGTCATATAGTAGTTCTATTTATAGTTTTTTAAGGAACCTCTATATTGTTCTCCACAGTGGCTCTATCAATTTACATTCCCACCAACAGTGAAAGAGGGTTCCCTTTTCTTCACACCCTCTCCAGCATTTATTGTTTCTAGATTTTCTGATGATGGCCATTCTGACTGTGTGAGGTGATACCTCACTGTAATTTTGATTTGCATTTCTCTAATGATTAGTGACGTTGAGCATTCTTTCATGTGTTTGTTGCCAATCTGTATATCTTCTTTGGAGAAGTGTCTATTTAGGTCTCCTGCCCCTTTTTGGATTGGGTTTTTTGTTTTTTTGATATTGAGTTGCATGAGCTGCTTGTAAATTTTGGAGGTTAACCTTTGTTAGTTGCTTCATTTACAAATATTTTCTCCCATTCTGAGTGTTGTCTTCTGGTCTTGTTTATGGTTTCCTTTGCTGTGCAAAAGCTTTTAAGTTTCATTAGGTCCCATTTGTTTATTTTTGGTTTTATTTCCATTCCTCTAGGAGGTGGGTCAAAAAGGATCTTGCTGTGATTTATGTCATAAGACTGTTCTGTCTATGTTTTCCTCTAAGAGTTTGATGGTGTCTGGCCTTACATTTAGGTCTCTAATCCATTTTGAGTTTATTTTTGTGTATGGTGTTAGGGAGTGTTCTAATTTTATTCTTTTACATGTATCTGTCCAGTTTTCCCAGCATCACTTATTGAAAAGGCTGTCTTTTCTCCATTGCATATTCTTGCCTCCTTTATCAAAAATAAGGTGACCATATGTGCATGGGTTTATCTCTGGGCTTTCTATCCTGTTCCACTGATCTATATTTCTTTTTTTGAAGCAATACTTATACTAAAAATATTAGTCCTTGTTTATCTGAAATTCAAATTTAACTAGGTGTTCTGTATTTTTTCTGAGAACCTTAACTTAAATGCTATTTAATAAGTTAGTAATAAATGAATTTAATAAATTAAGCTTTATCCAGGACCAGATGGCTTCATAGGTGAATTCTATCAAACATTTAGAGAAGAGCTAACACTTATCCTTCTCAAACTATTCCAAAATATTGCAGAGGAAAGAATGATTCTAAACTCATTCCAAAATGCCAGCATTGTCTGATACCAAAACCAGACAAAAAATATCACACACAAAAATGAAATTATAAGCCAATGTCAGTGATGAACATATATGCAAAAATCGTAAGCAAAATTTTTGCAAACCAAATTGAACAACACATTAAAAGGATCATACACCATGAGCAAATGGGATGAAACCCAGACATGCAAGCATGTTTCAATGTCCAAAAGTAAATCAATGTGATAAACCACAGTAACAAATTGAAGAGTAAAAATTATAAGATCATCTCTCTAGATGCAGAAAAAGCTTTTGATAAAATTCAACATCCATTTATGATAAATGGATTCTGGATAAATTCTCCAGAATGTGGGTATAGAGGGAACATAACTCAACATAATAGATGCCATATATGACAAGCCCACAGTTAACGTAATTCTCAAGGGTGAAAAACTGAAAGCATCTCTTCTAAGAACAGGAACAAGACAAGCATGCCTACTTTTGTCACTTTTATTCAACATAGTATTGGAAGTCCTAGCCACAGCAATCAGACAATAAAAAGAAATAAAAGGAATCCAAATGGGAAAGGAAGAAGTTAAACTGTCACTATCTGCAGATTATATGGTACTATACATAGAAAATCCTAAAGACAGCACTGTTCTTGGAGATCTAGGATGGGTTAACTTAGGGCTTGGTGTAGCACAGAAACATTAAAAGAAAATTCTGAATATTATTATTGTTATTTTTTGAATCTTTCATTATAGGCAGGGAATGTGTTGTTGAATATTTGTTTCCAAAACAAAATTTGCAATAAACAATTTCTATACAAATTTACATACTTTAAATAAAATTGAAAATTACTTCTTCCAGATAAGTCAGTGAACTTATATTGTGTTCAGGTTTGACTAATCACTAGCAGCAACAACAATAGCAGCAAAATCTAATCTTTTTTGCGGTATGCGGGTTTCTTTCTGCTGTGGCCTCTCCCGTTGCGGAACACAGGCTCCGGACACGGCAGGCTCAGCGGTCATGGCTCACGGACCCAGCCGCTCCGCGGCATGTGGGACCTGCCCGTACCGGGGCACGAACGCGCGTCCCCTGCATCGACAGGCAGACTCTCAACCACTGCGCCACCAGGGAAACCCTACAAAATCTAATCTTAATTGAGTATCATGTCCCAGACACTTTCTATATTCAGTCTGAAATAAAATATAGCCTCAGTTTAGATGATTATCTCTATGGATGGAATCTATTTATATAGTTTTGCATTCTATTAAATATATATTTGCAAAAATAGAGACAGCAAACAGCATTTAGAATTTGTGTTCAGGAATGAGGGCTTTGAAAATGCTATAATGTCTTCAGCCAACATATAAGGTGGAAACATAATGAGGCAGAATGTAAACTTAACAGTAGGTAGCAGCCCTTGCTTGCCTGCAGGAGAAGAAATAACGGGAGAAAATTTCTCCTTAAGGCACTTGGAATTGTGTGCAGAAATAATGCTTATAAAATTGTCTATAAACTTTACTTTCCATGAAACCCCTCCCAAATGTTCAAATGATTAGCCTCCAAATTCCACCCCACCCATCATTTTTTGCTTACTTGTTGTGGTAACAAATACCTTTAAAGCTAATGAGGTAAATCTGAGGATGGATATTAAATTAGTCCAGGACAAAGGTGCACGCCCTCAGGTCAGCTGTAGAGCAATTTAGGCGTGGACAAGCTTTGAATTAATCTTGAAGAAAGTAGGCAGAGTAGTAAGTCTTGGACTGCTCTTGAAGACATTGACAAATGAGAAGATCTATAACAAGTTTTTAAAACATACTGAGGACTCAATTTGGTATATCATTACCAGAAAACTCAATACAAAGTGAAACAGTTCAGAAGGCTCAAAAATATTAATTGATAATGAAAAAGAAGAAAGGTGATTGACGAAGGGTAGATTCAATTTGATTCAAAGGCAAAGAAAACATTAAAGTTATAAGTAGCAACAAAGGAGAATTGTTTTGTTGACAGTCATGCAAATAAGCATTGACCCATATGCTCAGTGCCTAAAATAAATTTAGTGTACTTTGTTCACATTTCCTGTCAGCTTGGGTTTTATAACAAGTTACATTTTGTTGGAACTCAGAATACTTGTTGCAGGAAGGAGCTTGTCTTCTTTTAACCTGCTGATTACTAGAACACTAAAAGAGTATGGTTGAATGGAAGGCTGAAGCAATGGCATTTGTAATTTAATTTGGGTCAATGAACATTTGAGAAACCAAATATAACTTTCATGGTCTAATAATTCTTGAAAACTCTTTGAAAAGCTGGTTTAACATTCTTCTTGTATACACTTGGAAACATAAATCTTTTAAAAATATTTTAATTATGTAATATGTCAAATATATATAAAGGTACTGAGGCACTTATTTACCCACCATGTAGATTAATAGTTTGTCATCTTTTTCAGAATTTAGGTTTTTAAGAAGTAAATATTAGAGATGGCTTTGAAGTGATCTTTTCTATTTTATTTGCATCATCCATGCCTAAAAGAAAACAAATATCCTGAATTAGATCTGCATTATTCCCCTGAATATGTTAAATTATTACTGTAAAATTGCATATTCTTATATAAAACATATCAATTTTTTACACTTTTATTTTTATAATTATATCAAACTATATCACTTGTAACTTGATTTTTATCACCCCAAAAATGTACTAGAGATTCATCACATTGATTTTTCTAGAACTGGTATGTTATATTTGCTGCTTAATATTCCAAAGATTATACAATTTATCCATCCATTCTATCATTGAGTGACATTTAAAGTTGTTTAATTAACTTGCTAAAAAATGCCACAATCAATTTTTTTGCACGAGTCTCTTTGTACATGTGTGAGTGTTCTCTGGAATATATAACTAACAATGAAATTGCTAAATTTATGTGCATTTTCAATTTTACTAGATATTACTAAAATGTTTTGTTATGAAACCTTACATATGCTGTTTGCAAAATCAGTTTTTCTGAATGTTCTAAAAAGTTATTTCTCTTTATTTTTAAACTTGTTCTATGTACTTGTACTTCTTTACTCTATCAGTAAGTTATATTTGTACACTGTTTCTTATAGGAGTGTTATGTAACATTTCTTTTCTATAAATCAAGTACCAATTGTCCTACTACAATTTATTGAATAGTACATCATTTCTTTACAGAGTAGGAATCCCACTTTGGCATATAACAACCATACATAATATGTATATATAAAACATATATGTACATATAAAATACATATAGGCATATATATGTGTGTACATGTATATACATGCATATGAATATTTAAAATTTTCTACCATTTTATTTGTTTTTCCTGTATTAGTATCTTTAAACTATTGTAGTTTTATAATTTGTCTGGACAGCTAGAAGATGGAATCCCAATTGTACTACTACTTTCTTTCCTTCTCCTCATTTCCCCCCTTCTCTTTCACATTTCTTGTACTCTTCCTTCTTTCTTTTCTTTTTATTTTACTTTTTAAAATTTATTCATTTTATTTACTTATTTTTGTCTGCATTGCGTCTTCGTTGCTACAGGTGGGTTTCTCATTGTGGTAGCACACAGGTTCAGCTGTTCCACGGCATGTGGGATCTTCCCGGACCAGGGCTCAAACCCATGTTCCCTGCATTGGCAGGCAGATTTTTAACCACTGTGCCACCAGGGAAGTCCCCTTCTTTCTTTTTTTTATTTCCTCCACCTTCTTTTTTCTCCCCTCCTCTACTTTTCTTCATCTCTCTTCCTCCCTTTCCTTCACTGCTACCTCTTCCTTTTCTTTCCTCTCTCAAAATTATCATGCCCATTCTTCATCATATGAATTTTGGAATCAACTTAAACTTATAAGACCTTTTTGGGATTTTGTTGACAGGTCAGGAAGGACTTAACTCTTTAAGTAAATCTTTCTATTTAATCTTTCTATATAAAATGTCTCTGCCCTTATATAAGTGTATTTTCACGTTTTTAAAAAGTCATACATTTTTTATTTTGTAGTCTTGCATATCTATTATTGGATTTATCCCAAAATACAAGTGTTTTATTATTATTATTAATAATATTAATATTTTGGTTATTGAAATTCAGATACTCTTTATTACATACTCCAATTGTTTTTGTAGAACTATAGGAATGTTATCATTTTTATATATTGAGCTTTTCTAGAATAATTTTGAATTTTTACTAGTTCTAGTCAATTAAACGTCCATAACATAGTTTCTCTGGATATGTCTAATAAATCATGAAAATTTGTTACCTCCTTTATAGTTCTTAAATGTCATATTTTTCTTGATTTATTGTATTGCCTAGATCTTCAAATACAATGTTGACTAAAAAATGGTGACAGTAGACATCCATCCTGATTTTAAAGATAATAAGCATAAACTTTCACAATTAATAATGTTATTTGCTGTACAGTTTGGTAGGTACCATCTTCCTGTTGGAGAATACTGCATTGATTAGTGGTTTTATGTCTGTGTAATTGCATATGGGTTTTAATTTTTTGGTATTTATTGAGATAATAATGATTTTTTAAATCATCAATTTGATAAAAATTGATAAAACTACGTTTACTAAATATAATATTTTTAAAGACAAACAATTTTTGCTTTTGTCAATTAAAATTATGTTGTTAAGTTCATTGAATTAGTATTTATTTACTTATTTATATCTATATTTTGAGTTCTTAATTTTCATGCTTTCCTTCTTAATTGTGGTAATAATGTCACACTAATCTCAACATTACTTGCAGAGTATGCTTTCTTCTTTTTCTAGTCTTTGTAAATTTATTTATGAAATAGGGGTTGCATATACATTGAAACAATCACATCAAAATGGTAACAATTTCCAGTAGTGGAAAGGTACATAAAGGTCAGAGTACCTTCAGAATATCCTTGCAATTACTTATTTGCTAAATCCAACACCTGACTAGTAAGAACTATTAGGTAGTAAGTAATACTTCAAAAAATATATAGTATTGGATCATCTAACAGCTTATAACTATATATGTTTTATTATTTTCTAAATGCCATAGGCATCTGAAGAAAAACTCCACAAATCATTACTTATAATAAGCAAGTATCCTAGAAAGGTACATCAAATGTTTCAGTTCATGTCTAAAAGTGTTTACTTTTTTCTGTATGCACAGTAGGCTATTTTGCTGTTTAGATGGCAAATAACTAAGTCTTATGCCTATGAATAAGAGACTAAGTGAAAGTATTCTTTTCCTCTAAGCAGTTTGTGACTATTTCAAAATTCTCAACAAGTCCAAACATAATTTGACACCAACAGAAGTTAAAAAAATAATATTAGGGAGGCTATAAAATTCTACAATAATTGTAAGCAATGCTTTCTTTTTTTTAAAGCCATTCCTCTTAGGCAATACTGGAAACTGGAGGAGTAAGGTAAAGGGTCAGGTAGCAGATTTGTGCTAATGTAGATAACTCAATTGTTTCAATCAAACCATGACTTAGTATTTAGGAAAATATTTAAATACAGAAATAGATAAAAATTGCTTCAAAAGAAATATATATGTATATATACCTATATGTATATATATATTTGATACATATAAGATACATATATATGATATATGTGTATATCATCTTCATAAAATATCTATGAAAGGAAACATTACCAAAATTTAATCCAGAGTTTAACAATGAAACATAAAATATTAAATCTTCATTAAATCATTGCTGGTGATATTGTCAGAAGTAAACATTTCTATGGTCTAAAATATATTTTAAAATGTGTATATTTTTAAATTTATGGAGCTATAGTTTGAAAAATTATGTTTGATATGGTGGCCTCAAGACCCTATAAGATGCTTAAAAATATATATTAACATACTCTGCTTACTTGGGAATGAAATTGACCCAATACACTTCACAGTGATTTTTTAATACAGTGAAATGAAAACATAAATAATGCTTGGGTTAATTAGAAAATTTTGTGAATTAGAGTACCCATTTTAGTGAAAGATGAACTTATTTTTGCTATATGATATATATATCTCAGAAAATTTTGTCCTAATGATTAAGACTCTTATTATTACTCAGGAAAGCTGGATACCTGAGAGATGATTGGGATAATTAGTGCAAGGTTGAGCCAGGAGATGATTAATTTGTTTAATAAGACTTTTGTCCTTTTTTTCTAAGTTTTTGCAAGTATATTGATTACTTTTATATTTTCAAGACAGTTCATGACCTAAAATACTTCAGACTATATGAGTTCTAATATTGACTCTATCATTGATTTGATTTGTCATTGATCTTCCAAGGATAAATCATTAACCCTATCTAGTAAAACAAAAAAATGCTCAGTCTTTCACATGCTGAGTGAATGCACTAGTTTTAAAAGGAATTCCCTGGGTGATACCCAATACAAACAGTTGCCCTTTTGCTCATCCAGTGTTTGGCTGATTGTTTCCTCATAAAAAGAGACAGTGGGGACCTTATATGGTTGCCCCTTTTGTCATCAGCTTTCCTCTTAGAGCAAAAGAGGACATTTTGGCTTTCGACTCTCTGATTATTTAATGGAGGTCAAAAATATAATCTCTCAGTTAGATTATTTTTAAACTACAGGCAAACTGATGACCTTAGTAGGGTTTAGTGAAATATATGTAACGGGTTTTTTTGTTTGTTTTTGTTTGTTTTAATGAGACTTTAATTAGTTAGGCTGGATTCATAACTTCTCAATTTGTTTCAAAGATGTCCAATACAATCTCAAGGAAATATCCCAAGAGGAACCATTTCATTCACATTAATATAGGTTTTCCCACTGCCCAAACTATTTCTCATTTTAAATTTAAGACAGGATAAAGGTTATAGATTGCAAAATAATTAAAATATATATTAATCAATAATTATTATTACTCATTTGCTTTTTATAATTTGAGGTGATACATTTAATTTAGAAAATGCTGAACACAACTATATATAATAGAGTCACTTGCTGAAGTGTAAAGCATATAATGAATATGGTAATAGTAAAAGCAATTTGCTATTTTCTTTTTCTCTAACTCACTTTCAACAATATAGGCTGTTCTGGGATTCACAGGGTTAGTTATCCTTGTGATAAAAAGGGTGCTAAAATTTTGACTTTGACCATGAAATTTGTTCCACTCTTCTAAAGAAACATCATGAACCTGTAAAGGGATTTTAACAACATGTCTTTCAAAGTCAAACAATGCAATTCTTATACAGACGGGGCTGCATTGTCTGGTGATGAGGTGTGAGAAGTTTGAAATAGCTTGGTGTGGGATCAAGGTTAATATAATTATGGACCACAAACCCCAAGAAATCATTCACTCTCTTATATCTGACCTACCAGCCTGCAATAAAAGGTGGTCTTTCAGTCTTCAGTGCACTGATTTAAAATGATCTATTGATCTGGACCAAAGAAAGACGAATATACTAAGGGACCGAGGCCGCCTCCAAGTGATAATGAGCAGACCGGGAGGAATGTAGCTGTGGGATCCGGAATCTTCTTTCCACAAAAGACTATGGCAAAAGCTGGAACTTTAAAGAACAATGATGAAGATTCGGAGAGGAATGTCATTCTTGTGGTCTCTGAGAAAATGAAAATGCATTAAAAGAATGTCAGGAACTACAAAGGAGAATCATACAAGTGAATAAAAGATGAGTTCTTTGCAGTTGCGGACTGAAGCAGGCGCCAAAGAGAATCACACAACTTTGGGAATTGTGGAAGCTTTACTTGTTTCTAAAGGTTTTTTTTAATACCCAGGGCAAATGAAAATGTTGCAAGAAAAAAGGCCCATCAAATCTTTCAATCACGGACATTTTCATGTGTGTTTGGATCAAAAGCAATAATATTGAGATAAGTGTTTCTCTGGTCTATATGTACCTTCTCATTTTTGGTTACTCATGGACACAGATATGAACTCTCATGCTTTGTAGATAATTTCTTTTCAATAATTATGTATTAGAAAATAGTGCCTACAGTTTTTTTTTTTTTTTGCATTATAAATAAGTTACCTTTAAGAAGTAGATGTCTAAGTTTCAGAAGGCCTTGTGTTTGAGGCAGAAAATGCATTTGATAGTATAATTTAAAATGATTCTCTTTGCTTTATACATTCTGCTATTTCAGTTACACATACGTTTGGGTTTATTTCATTTTGTCTCTATCACTCTCTTCCGTGAGATATCCTTAAGTTATAGAGGACAAATTATTTTAACACATTCTTTTCCCTCCAGCATACTTAAAAGCAAAAAACACACAATAATATTTGTTCTAATTAATAATATTTGTTCTATTTAAACATCAGTGTAGATATTATGTAAACATTTAGGTCATGATTAATTACATTTATGAGGATAGTTAGACACTGCTTTCCTCACTGCTACTATTAACCCCTTCTGGGATTTTGCAAGGATGGGAACTGAGTTGTGTGTGACTCAGGTCCTGCTCCTGAGAAAACTCCCAACAAATATGCTCTCAGCTTGACCCTCAAGGCTGTAATTGGAAATGGGGAAAGAAACAATCACAATTTTGAAGGCATGTATAATATGGTAGGAAGTAAATGGCCCTAGACTCAGGAAACTTGAGTGTAAATCTTGGCTTTGTCAAATAATTAGCTAAGGTTTCTGACTTCTCTAAATCTCTTCCATGCCAAAGGGGCATAATAAGATCAACCTGAAGGTATTTTTGAGGTCTTTTATTGTCTATATATTCAGTTTTATATTTATTAAATAAATATGATATATGTCTATATCATATCATATATATTATAATAGATAAATTATGTATATATACACATATATGTATATATTCATCTATACACCTCTACACACAAAGACATGCAGCAAAAACAGCAATTGAACATTCCACACATCCCTATATCTAGTTCCCTGAGTAAATTACTTTTAACATTTCCTCTTGTTTTTTCAGCTATGCTTCATATTTCCAAGGGATTAGTCTCCAAAATTTACAAATAGGTCATTTGGCTCAATATCAAGAAAACAAACAACCCAATCATAAAATGGGCAGAAGACCTAAATAGACATTTCTCCAAAGAAGACATACAAATGGCCAAGAAGCACATGCAAAGATGCTCATCATCACTAATTATTAGAGAAATACCATTCAAAACTACAATGAGATATCACCTCGCACCAGTCAGAATGGCCATCATCAAAAAATCTACAAACATGGGAATTCCCTGGTGGTCCAGTGGTTAAGACATTGCTTTCATTGCTGGTGGGCCCCGGTTCAATCCCTGGTTGGGGAACTAAGATGCCGCAAGCTACACAGTGTGGCCAAAAAAAGAAAAAACAAATCTACAAAAAATAAATACTGGAGAAGGTGTGGAGACAAGGGAACCCTCTTGCACTGTTGGTGGGAATGTAAATTAGTACAGCCACTATGGAGAACAGTATGGAGGTTCCTTAAAAAAACTAAAAGTAGAGCTACCATACGATCCAGCAATCCCTGGGTATATATCTGGAGAAAAACATGGTTCGAAAGGATATATGCACCCCAATGTTCATTGAAGCACTGTTTACAATAGCCAAGACATGTAAGTAACCTAAATGTCCATCAAGAGATGAATGGATAAAGAAGATGTGGTGCATATATACAACAGAATATTACTCAGCCATTAAAAAAATGAAATAATTCCATTTGCAGCAACATGGATGGACATGGAGATTATCATAATAAGTGAAGTAAGTCAGATAGAGAAAGACAAATATCATATGATATTGTTTATATGCAGAATCTAAAAAAAAGATACAAATGAACTCATTTACACAACAGAAACAGACTCACAGACTTATAGAATAAACTTATGGTTACCAGGGAGGAAGGATGGGGGGCAGGGATAGATTGGGAGTTTGGGATTGAGATGTACCCACTACTATATTTAAAATAGACGACCAATAAGGATCTACTGTATAGTACAGGGAACACTATTCAATATTCTGTAATAACCTAAATGGGAAAAGAATTTGAAAAAGAATAGATACATGTATATACATAACTGAATCACTTTGCTGTATGCTTGAATCTAACACAACATTGTTAATGACTATGCTCCAATATAAAACAAAAATTAAAAATTTAAAAATTAAAAAAGTAAACTAATTAACTTCCCTATACCAACTTTTTGTTTTATGGAATAAACAAGTGCTTCATTTTATAATTTGATGGTATTCTAAGACATTAATTATTCATCCCTATGATCTCGGGTGGTCTCGGCCTGCAGAGTGTCTTGAAGCAGTATTTCGGTTCCCGGCCAGAGATTGAGATCGGGTTGAGGCGATGAAAGCACTGAATCCTAGCCACTAGACCAGTGATCAGTGACAAGGTCCTGGCCCTATGGCTTTGCAGAAAAAGAATTCCCACAAAGACGGAAGGTAGTGAAACAAGTAAAGTATTTATTGGGAGAAGAAAAGAGTACAGTACGTGTGGGTAGACACAGAGGCAGGCTCAGAGAGAGAGAGTCGCACCCTCGTGGCAGTTTGAATCACTTTTATGGGACATTTTTTCCAGGTTTCCTTTGGCCTATCATTTTGATTTGCCTGGTTCAAAGTTCATATCTGGTATGTCTCAGGATCTCCCCATGTGTGTGCGTGCATCTCTTAACCAAGATGTATTCTACTGAAGAGGCCTAAGGGTAGACTTAGCAGCACTTAGCATCACTCCACTTTTGACTTCCAAAGAGCCTTTCTGCGCATGTGTAGTCAGGGAGGTCTCCTGACTTTGAGAATGAGAAATATGTGGTCTCTTATCTTCTATCTGGGCAGGGCCCACCCTCCTCTCTCAATTGTCCTGTTATTCTCATCTTGTCTCAGAATATTGGTCCAGAGGGAACAAACACCAACCGTTTGCCCCAGGGGCCCATGTATCTGCTGCCTCACCTATGTGGTACAAAAGAACTATAAAATCCCTATTAATATAGTAAAATACATAAGATGTTTGTCATTTCCTTGTGTGTCTGTATATGATGTTTTTCTTTGCATCTGATGCTCTGCAAGGACGCTGACAAGAGCTTGTCTATCTGGCATCTCTTTCACTAGGAAATCCCTTTCCTTCTCTCTTGATTGTATCTTTTGTTTCTTTTTCTTTGTTTACCTTGTATTTTGAAGAAAACACATCTTCAAGAAGCTTCTTGAGAAAGTTTATTGGAATTTTAAAATCTTGTTTTGAGATCTTGCTTCTTTTAAAATATTTTTAGTATCATATTTAAATATAATTTTTCTATCATTTCAAAAGACTTTTTTATTGTTTTTTTTTAACTGCCAGTGTTGCCATTAATGAGTTTAATGCAATTTGATTACTGAGAATTTATAATTTTTTTGTTTTTGATTTTAACCCTCCAAATCCATTCCTCAATCCATTCCACAGAAGCTTTTTAATTCTTCATTTTTCAGTTGCCATTGCTCCCATATTTCTCAATGCTCTACCTTAATATGGATTTTTTCCCATTAATTTGTCTAGCTACTCAGTGGTCCTTTCAATTAAGAAAGCTGTGCTTTAGAAAATAATTTTTTTATTGTTTCTTTGACAATATTCTTCCATCTGTTTTTCCAGTTATTTCGGGTATTCCTTTCAGTTGGGTCTTGGATTTTACAACCCATATTCTCAAATAATTTTTAAACAAATTGTCTTATTTTTAAAGAAAAAAATAAAGTATAAAAATTCTGGCATTCTTGAGGTTAATTATTGTAAATTGAATAAACAATTATCTTAATTCCCACATAATATCTCACTAAAATGGCAGTGAAATAATCAACAAAAAAGTATTACTGTACAAACATACAAAAGAATGGAAGAGGAGACACAAAAAGTCAAGATATTTCAACATTCTGGAAAATTGAGTATAGAAGAATGGATGGATGGATGGCAACTGAATTCAACAAAGATAAGAAAGTTGGCACATATGCAACAAGGCACGTTATGGTTTACACTGCACTATCGTGAAAGGTCCAGGTGTCACAGACAGCAGGTGTCTGTGAAGGAAGAAATTAGGGATTGAGTCAAACACAGAAGAGTAGGTGACATATCTGTAAACAAGCCTCCACCAGGTGTCCTCCCTTACATAGCATAGCAAGATGACTACCTGGAGAACTTAATCTTGGGGAAATTAAACCAGAGAAGCTCAGGATATAGGGAAACCAGCCACAGCTGAACACAAAAGTAAGGTATGATATTGAACAGAAAGGCACTGAGAGAATTTGTACACATCAAACAGTGAGATCCCTACTTCTTTTTTTGTATTCAATCCCCAGAAAGGTGGATGATGAAAGCTGGACATATTGTATCATGCAGGCAGGAGTCTAAGGTTTCCATTCGGGGAAGTTTCCAGATTCCAGGAGAAAAGACTGACAGATGTATCATGAGGAATTTCCCAGTGAATTGTTCTATCTTTTTCTCCTGTGCAGAAGCTCATTATTCAGAAAGTCCCAAGCATGCATGATCTAGCAATCATCTGTTTAGTTCTGTATTAACTACATTCATTAACTACATTCATTAACTACATTCATTACAAATTGTCAGCAAAACTCACCAGGCATTTGAAGAAAATCTCTAACATAAAAAATGAAAACAAAAATAAACAGAAAAAGAAGTAAGAAAAAAATATAATTCAGGAAGAAAAAAAAAGCTTTAGTGACTATAAAGTCTAGAAAAAGATAGATGTTTTAAGTATAAACAAGAAGAGGATACTATAAAAGGAAAAAAAAATAAGATACTGTGTGTCCAAGGAGGGACTCTTGTAATTAGAGAATATGATCATAGTAATACTTTGAATAAGTCAATAGAAGTTTTAAAGGAAAATTTGTCACTTTCCTTAAAATGATAAGAATGGTAAAAATGTATCATTTTTTTTGACTCAATCCCTAATCTCTTCCTTCACAGACACCTGCTGTCTGTGACACCTGGACCTTTCACGATAGTGCAGTGTAAACCATAACATGCCTTGTTGCATATGTGCCAACTTTCTTATCTTTGTTGGATTCAGTTGCCATCCATCCATCCATTCTTCTATACTCAATTTTCCAGAATGTTGAAATATCTTGACGTTTTGTGTCTCCTCTTCCATTCTTTTGTATGTTTGTGCAGTAATACTTTTTTGTTGATTATTTCACTGCCATTTTAGTGAGATATTATGTGGGAATTAAGATAATTGTTTATTCAATTTACAATAATTAACCTCAAGAATGCCAGAATTTTTATACTTTATTTTTTTCTTTAAAAATAGGACAATTTGTTTAAAAATTATTTGAGAATATGGGTTGTCAAAATAAATTAATAAAGAGTAGAACTTTTCCAGTTGAAATGGAAACAAGGGAGATAAAACCTAATTGGATTTCATCTTTCTTATCAGCCCTCAAGAAAGTGTCAGCAAATGGAGTCCATACAAATAAGATCATAAAACATTGGTTAGAGTTCAGTACCAGACTATAGAAACCACTTTATCTAATTCAAGCATACATTTATTGCCAGGAATTCTTTTGATAGGCTAGAAGAATGGACTCAACATACAGCTCTGATTTCTTGTAATATCACTACTTCTGCTGTGATTGGGAAAGCACTTACCTCTGTTTAGAAAACTACCAGATTAGGAAACCTCTGCAATAACCTGCACCAACAAAATAGTCATTTCCCCCAAATTCTCTCTTCCTTCCTAACTGTGATTCAACTTGATGTTTGGAGCAAATTCATTTCTTTGATGGAACTTCAATCACATCTGGAATCCAATGGCAGGAAATTCTCAGAAGTACTTTTCAATCTCTTTGGTATCTTCTGGAAAAAGGGAAGGGTGGGTGTTAAGAAAGTTAATTTATTATTTAGCCATCCATCTCTCTATCTAACTACATCTGCAGCAGCTTGCTTTGTTCATACAACAATACAACTTGGATATTTTAGCTCTGCTTAAAAAAAATACAAATAATTCCAAGTGATTGAATGAATTCTTCATCCATGCTCATCTCTACCCAGGCTTAAGAGTGGAGAAGTCAGAGGCTTGGATTGATTCATGGTTTGGGTTTTGTATGGTGAGTGTAAAAGTAGAACAAGAATGCAGACAATTGAAATGAATAGTTGAGAGACTACAGTCTTTGAAAAGAAAGAACATCCAGAAAACACTAATACTATCCTTATAGTACTTATGGTATTAATCAATTTATTAGATAAAATCCTTACCTGCAATGAGTAAAACCCATTTTAGCTAGTGTAAGAAGGAAATAATATAATAAAGTTTATTAGAAAATTCACAGAACTGTTTCAGAGCCAGAAAATCAGACTTGAAGGCTACTCTATCACAAAGACCTAAATTGTACTGAAGAGTGGCTTTGGCTGAAACAATATTATATGGATTTAGTCACAGACCCTGCAGATAGCATTGCTGATGCTGGGCGGTTTGTATTACTCTTTAAGACTCGTCATTTTACTACAGAAAACTGGCTTCCTCAGCCAACATACTTAATAGAATGAATTCCAGGCAGCTCTAGTTTCTTCATGGTGCTTCTAATTAAGAGTATGATGCCTGTGTTTTAGTTTCAAAAGAGTGTGCTTGAATTTGACAAAACATGGAACAATGAGTTCGGAAAAATCCAAATGTCTTCTACAATAGGACTGAAGAGAAATTATAGGAACGAGAGAACTAGTAAAATAGAATGTTGACAACACTGGTTGTGTTATTAGGATTTAATATTTAATTGATACAGCCATTGCAGAAAATGCAAGTATTTTGAATATAGTAGTCACTAAATAAAAGTCTGCAAAATAATTAAAGGATGGTAATACCTATTAAATATAATAAATATGTATAATAAAAAATAACCTAAAATGTGCATGAATAAAAAGCAACTATTCCCACATTTAAACTAAGATTTAGACATTTTGTATGTATTAGCAACACACAACAATTCTAGTAGCAATGGAAAATAAATGGCAAAACAAACTTACTAATAGCTTATTATTGGAATTTTAGTAACTCCAGTAAAATGCTGAAGTATTTTTAAAAATACTTTGCATCAGCTCAAAATTTTCCAAATGTTTGATTTCCTTTGCATGCTAGAGAATTTTAAGTTGTATCACACATATATAAATGATACACAGTGATATAAATAGAAAATAGGTCTTTGAGTATACTTTCTAGAAATTAATATATCAGAAATTATCACTTTTGTTTCTTAAAGTTGTAATGAATAACTTTAATATGCACTTCAAATTATTAATGTATTTTGGCAAGAAAATAAACTCTCTTTAGAGCAACAGTTTCGAGGCAAAACCTGGGTGTCTCTCACTGTTTTACTTATTCTGGTAGCAGAGACACTATTAGATAAATTTCATCATGCAAATGTCTCTTTCTAAATAAACAGAATCAACATTTTCTACAAGGATCTGCTTCAAGCAACACTTACTATAACTATCACTTCAGATCTACTGTTTTTAGAACATTTTTTATGTTATCTCAATAGAAATTGTTTATATTAATGGATTGTCATATATGCTTGCTGTTTATTTCATACTTATTTTATTGTAATATTTACAATTCTTTTCTAAAATTATTTTTATTTACTTTGAGATTTTGACTGGATCACATCTTACTTCATAGTAACAAAGGATGAGAGTTAGTAAAAAACAAATTATTGACATATTATCTCCTGTATCATAAAGTTTAAAGAGAGGGTTGAAGGTAAATAGAGATAAAAGGGAGTTGGAAATAGAAGAATAATAAAGATGAAAGGGAGGTAGAGGAAAAAATTTTAAGAGAGCTGAAATAGGAAAGAGGGGAAAGAAGGTTTGATATAAAAAATGAGATGGAGGCAAGAAGCTAGAAAACAGAAGAGAAAATAAATTGACATAAAGCATCTAAGAAAGAAATTACACAGTTTGTTGATAGAGGAGAAAAGGAGTCATTTTTCTTAAATGTTTGTAAAATAAAAGAAGTCTAATCATGTCTTTAGATGAATAGTATTGCATGGATCTTATAGGAAGAATATGAGAGTATAACTGTCACAGTGAGTCACATCAACTCCAGAGATCCAGCATACTTTCTTTGATGTTTCTCAGAAAAACATGCTAGTTGCCTTCCACACCCGAACCTCGGGGAGTCTGTGATCCCTAGCTTCCTTTCGGTAACCCACTATAAACTCCATTCATGAATATATCTAAGCCTTTCCTGAACCTATTTATATTTTCAGACTATATAACCTTCTGGGATAATGGCTTGCATATGTTTACTACCAACTGTGTAAAGTACAAAGCGTAAATCCCTTTTATCTTTTACCCTACATTGGGCATCCTCTAGTCCTGATGCACTTTAATTTGGTGAAAGGAATCCATCTTCACCTTTCATGATCTGGCAAAGTTTGAATCCATGCAGTCTCATCTACAGTTTTATAAAACTGAATGTTCTAACTTTTTACAATATTTTGACATAGAAGCAAAGGTTTGCCAGAGCTTTACTTTTAATTAGTTACATGTTTTGAGAGAAATTATCTCATATTTCTAGGTCCCCAAGTTATCTATAAATCAAAGTGCTTGAGCATGTTTAAAATTTCTTCCTTCTTCTTACTTGCTTGTACATTACCACCCATTCCACCCCACCCCTAGGAGGGAGGAAAAAAAGAAGATGTGGAAGAGAGGAAGAAAACTGCATTGTAGATGAGTACATGGTCTTTAGAGTTAAACCACCAGGATTCAAATTCCACTTCCTCCACTTAGCTCTATACCTTTAAGCAATTTACTTACTTCTCCATACTTTCATTTCTTCATCAGTAAATTGGGGATAATAATAGTTTCAGCTTCATAAGGCTATATTTTGTTACCAAATGTGTGTTATGTGTATGTGTGTGTTTAACTTAAATCAGCATCTACTATATAAAATCACTACATAAAAGCTGGCACATGTACATACACACGGAGAAAGAGCGAGACAGTGAGAGCAACACACCTCCATGAACTGGTGCCTTTATGTGATCATCCTATGTTGACTCTGGCCTTGACCTTGTGACTTACTTAAGCCAATGGACATCAGTGATGAGAAACAAGTCTATTTTGAAAAGTCTTTCTACATGGGGCTTTCGGAATTTTCCTGAGACCACCATGTAAAGAAGTCCAGTCTAGCCTATCTGGAGGCTACATAGAGCAAGAAGTCCGGTCATCCCAGCTAGAGCGCAGATCCCAGTTGACCAACAAATTGCCTACAGCCACATGAGTTTGCTCAGGTGAGACAAGCAGAAGGACCACCCAGCCTTCTAGTATGGGTGGTATGGGTCCTATGATAAGGACCATCATAGAATCATGATAAAAAGTGGTTGCTCTTTAAAATCAATAAATTTAGGGTGATTAGTTACATAGTCCACAGATATATACAACTGATAGTTTGATCTCTGATTCTTCTCTATGTGCTAGTTTTGAGGGTTTATGACAGCAACTAAAAATTCACATAAAGCTAAACTAATAAATTCAAATCCCATTCTGTATTATGAGAAGTTCACACTATGTGTACACATGTGACAAATATATGCAATTGCATTAAATTGAACAGATCAGTGATGTCTAATATAGTGTTCTCTGGGAAAAAGACTTGGAGATAGAGACTCCAGGGCAGGAATTTTATTGAGGAATGTTTTTAGGATTAATATATGTGAGGTAGTCAGGTAACAGGGCTGGACAATGGGAGAAGTTAAACTGCAGTGTAGTTGATGCAAGGGTCTCAACATCACACAAGGGCTCTGGAGCTGTGATGGCCCTTCAGCATTGTTCCTTGGTAGCACAGCTGTGATTAGCCACTGGATGAGAACTGCCTTCAGGGAGAGATTTTTAACCTTGGGTGAGGCAGAGGCAATATTTTTCTTTTTTTCTCCTTTATTTACAAGTAATTTAAAAATTGACATATAATTGACATATAACATTTCATGTTTCAGGTGTGTAACAAAATGATTAGATATTTGTACATATTGTGTAATGATCACCACAATAAGTCCAGTTAACATCTATCACCATACATAGTTACAATTTTTTTTCACTATGGTAAGAATTTTTAAGATATGTTCTGTTTCCACGTCTTGGCTATTGTAAACAGCACTGCAATGAACATTGGGGTGCATGTATCCTTTTGAACCACGTTTTTCTCCAGATATATGCCCAGGAATGGAATTGCTGGATCATATGGTAGCTCTATTTTTAGTTTTTTTAATTTTTATTTATTTATTTATTTATTTTGCGGTACGCGGGCCTCTCACCATTGTGGCCTCGCCCGTTGCGGAGCACAGGCTCTGGATGCGCAGTCTCAGCGGCCATGGCTCACGGGCCCAGCCGCTCTGCGGCATGTGGGATCTTCCCGGACCGGGGCACGAACCCGTATCCCCTGCATCGGCAGGCGGACCCTCAACCACTGCGCCACCAGGAAAGCCCTATTTTTAGTTTTTTGAGGAACCTCCATACTGTTCTCCATAGTGGCTGTACCAATTCCTAAGTGTCCATCAACAGATGAATGGATAAAGAAGATGTGGTACATATATACAATGGAATATTAATCAGCCATTAAAAAGAATGAAATAATGCACTTGCAGCAACATGAGTGGACCTGGAGATTATCATACTAAGTGAAGTAAGTTAGACAAAGACAGATATCATATGATATTGTTTATATGCAGAATCTAGAAAAATAAAAGATACGAATGAACTTATTTACAAAACAGAAACAGACTCACAGACTTAGAGAACAAACATCACTACCAGGGGGAATGGTGGGAGGGAGGGATAGATTGGCACTTTGGGATTGACATGTACACACTGCTATATTTAAAACTGATAACTAACAAGGACCTACTGTACAAAAGTTTAAAAAATTTTTTAAAAAGTTACGTTCTGTTAGCAACTTTCAAATATATAATATGGTGTTGTTAACTATAGTCACCACGCTGTACATTACATTTCCAAGACTTATTTTATCAATCTTTTCTTTCATAAAATATGGGTATTATTAGTCAGCTACAGTCATAATATGATCATTATAGATTTCCCTTTTTTTATTTGTCCCACCAAACACAAAGCAGAGTTATTTGCCAGTCTAATTTTCCTCATGTGGGTCACAACTTTGGTTTGCCAATAAAATCCCCTTTCTCAGCTTCACAGTTGAGAGTGACAGAAACTGACTCTTCCTTCTCAGATGTAGACATCACAAGCCTTGGAATGATAAACATGGGATGGTCCAATTGCAGGGAGGAAGGAGAAGGTGTCAAATTTAAGCAGGGTCCAATGCTTCTGTTCTACCTGATATTGGTACACTGTGTCCAGTGCTCTTGTGAGAGCCATTTTCTAATGAGGTACATGTGTTTCTCAACCATCACAGCTAAATGTGTGGCACAACCTATATAAAGGGCCCCAGTGTGACTCAGCTTCCACAAATTCATGTCATTTATATCAGTGCAATGGAGGTCATCATGGATTTTTCACCTGATGAGCCTCTGTGGATGCAAAGCTTTGTCCCTGCTGCCATCTTCATATGATTTTCCCAGGAAAATTGTTTTTTATTTTTGTGGTACACAGGCCTCTCACTGTTGTGGCCTCTCCCGTTGCGGAGCACAGGCTCCGGACATGCAGGCTCAGCGGACACGGCTCACGGGCCCAGCCGCTCTGCGGCATGTGGGATCTTCCCGGACCAGGGCACGAACCCGCGTCCCCTGCATTAGTAGGTGGACTCTCAACCACTGCGCCACCAGGGAAGCCTGGAAAATTGTTTTTTAATGGGTCTTTTGCTGAGACCAGGTTAGAATGTTTGCATCCCACACATGTAGATTCAATCCTTCAGGGGTTGACTGTCTCACTTTCCTCAACTGAAGACGTACAACAGGTTTCCAAAGATTTCTAATAGGGGATGGAATGTTTTTGGTCATGGTGGGGGGTGAGGGGGCTTATGGTCATCTCTAGAATGGTCCAGGTTCTGGCTTCAGAATTTTAGGACTTGCCGACAATCTTGATTTCCTGGCTGCCCGGTGCTTCTAAACACCCTGATGCCATATCTATAGGGTACACATCTGAGAAGCTCACATTTGAATTTTGTCCCCCAGTGATGAAGATCTTCCCTCTCTTGAAGTCACAACTGGGGGTAATCATGAGCAGCTATGACCATGAAGGACAAATGTATACCATGTTTCTTTCTTGGGCTTCTCTCTAGGCTTCAAGACTAGCAGCAACTTCATGGTGTCCCCACCAGACTAAATTTCAAAAGAGGAGGTCCTGGGCTTCCCTGGTGGTGCAGTGGTTGAGAGTCCGCCTGCCGATGCAGGGGACGCGGGTTCGTGCCCCGGTCTGGGAAGATCCCACATACCGCGGAGCGGCTGGGCCCGTGAGCTGTGGCCGCTGAGCCTGCGCGTCCGGAGCCTGTGCTCCGCAAAGGGAGAGGCCACAACAGTGAGAGGCCCGCATACCGCCAAAAAAAAAAAAAAAAAAAGAGGAGGTCCTGATAAATTCATTCAGTTGTCTCCAGAACCCACCAAAGCATAAAGTAGAAGTCAGTGAGCAATGAGTGAATTAAGAATGAAAATGGTTGAATAGATGAATGAATGAATACAACCAGATGCCTAGGCCATTGATTGCCATTCTCAAAGCACAGAATTCAGCAGTGAAGACTTCCTGTAGGCAGAAGGCCTCCTGCACCGGTCCCTGTTACAGTCCTATTCCTGTGTAGCAGCCTTGGAAGGGGGAGACAGGATTGGGAAAGAAGAGGCTGGTTTCTTTAGTTCCATGATGCAAGCCAGAGTCCAAGTATGCCTTCTCTATCCCTTACCACTGTGCCCAGGTCCACTTACCTAAGAGCCTGGCTTCTGGGATAAGAAGCACCTTGATATTTGTAAGGAGAAATCTGGACAGTACTACACAGCATTCACTAACCATGGTTTGCCACAACATATAGCAATATAAAACCTTTGTAGAAATTCCTTCTATGGAAATTTCTGAAAGACTAAGAAGACAACAGACTTAGGAAAATATGCTTTGAATGAAAGCAAATTGGTTAAGTAGCCATTTAAAATATTGGAAATTTATTTATTTATTTATTTATTTATTTATTTATTTATTTTTGTGGTACGTGGGCCTCTCACTGTTGTGGCCTCTCGCGTTATGGAGCACAGGCTCCAGACGCACAGTCTCAGCAGCCATGGCTCACGGGCCTAGCCGCTCCACGGCATGTGGGATCTTCCCAGACGGGGGCATGAACCCGTGTCCCCTGCATCAGCAGGTGGACTCTCAACCACTGCGCCACCAGGGAAGCCCAAAATATTAGAAATTTAAAAGACAGATACAAAATCTATTTGAACATACAACTATATATTTGCAATTAGGTAAACTAAATATGTTTAGAAAAATGAGGAGATATAGAAATGATCAAAGCAATCTCTTTGAATTAAGGCCATTGCACTGAAAATGGTTGGTAGGTAGATAAAAAGGGTGAATATGAATCTCTTCCTCCCCTCTATGTTTTAATCTTGGGACAAAAAAATAAAAACTCAAATAAAAATTATCCACACACTCATTCTTTCCTTCAAGCATGTAAGAGAATATGCTTTTTGGATTAAATAGGCCACATTAAACACTCACACAAACCACTAAATAATGATGATTTGACAGATGAGAAGCTGATTTCTTTCAAATAAATTAAGTTTGAAACAAGTAGTCCAGAGCTGGTATGGCAGCCCCTTGCTGTCCTCTAGATTTTTGCTTGGCCATCCTTAGTTATAGCCCTCATTGATTTAAGATGGCTGCTGAAGCATCAGCCATCACATCTGTATTCCAGTTATTAAGATGGAGTTAGAAAGGGAGCAAGTGCCCAATGTTTTTGAAGAAATTTTCTTAAGCACTCAACCCTTTAATTTGTAACTTATTACCTGGAAATTAGTCACATGGCCAGAGCTAGCTACAAGGAACTCATCCAGTTATATGTCTAGCTTAATGGGCAGGGTCTCTGGATGATTGCCGATTCTTTATCAGATCCAATAGCTCTTTATTTTTTATTAACTTACTAAACTAAAAGGAAAGTTATCTACCTGATACACACCCAGAAGAGAAGGAGTAGGGAGAATGACATAAAAATTCCATTTAGAACAAGTATAGAGTAGAAAACGCTGACATCATTAGCTCATCAAAATGATGGGCAGGAGTAATGGGGCTCCTTAAACTACTTGTAGAACAGAATCCTCCGTTACATTATCTGTCTGTTCTACTTCTGCTTTCTGGAGAAGCTCTCCTGCCATTGACCTCTCTGGTTCCTTGTTTTACCTTCCTGATGGGGAAGGTGAAGGTGGGGGGCAGGTAGTTCTTTCTGTTCCATGACCCTCCACAGCTATTTCTAATGTAAGAAATGGAAATTGTCATTTCATGGAGTTTGCAGATTCTAGAGACCATTTCCTTCCAGGACAGGTTCAAGTACTATTAAAGTTTTAATAATAATAACCATTGCAGTCCAGGTTTGTGTTTTCTTTTGGCTTTCAGATCTGGTAGTTTCTAAGCCTGATTCTAACTTGAGATCATTTAAAAGAATCAGCTTGTGTAGGAAGACAACATACTTCATCTAATCTTTGCCGCTAGCTTGCCTTCCATTGTCTGACAGAGAACTATTAATGGAAGGCCTTTTAAAAAGCATTGGGGCCAGTGATTTATCTCCTGCTAAGGCTGCTTTTTCAGAATAGACTTCTAAATGCTTCAGTTTGAGCACAGAGCATTTGTCTTTTTTTTTTAATCTTGAAAGTTTCCAACTTTTAAAAAATTTTATTATCTTTTAAAAAACTTTATTGAGGGATAATTGGGAATAATTGCCAACTATAATTGTATATTTTTAAATGTACAACTTGATTTAAAAAAACCTTTTTATTGGGGTATAGTTGTTTTACAATGTTGTGTTAGTTTCTACTGTACAGAAGAATGAAGTAGAGTTCCCTGTAATATAGAGCAGGTTATCATTAGTTATCTATTTTATACATATTAGTGTATTTATGTGAAAGGCTCCAGATTTAATGCATTTAGATTGTGGACCACAGAGAGAGAACACGTCTCTAACATCTCTGCTGATAAGCGGGATCTAGTCTGAGTTAATCAATCCTAAAACTGTTAAAATCAGCAAGAAGCAGCCAGTGTAGACAACATTCTAATTTTTCCACATTTTCCCTTAAGGCCATTTAGTTTGCTTTTTGACTGCTTTCCAAGGAAAGGTAGGCAGCAGTTTGACCAAATATTTTAGTATTAAATGATAAATGTTGCCAACTTCCCAGCCTATGATATGGAGGATGTTAAAGCAACTGGATTAAGCCCAAGATGATGTCATTCATGCTAAGCCCCATATCAGCAAACCAACAATATCTAGGCTCAGCTGTCCCAGAAAAGGAAGGCCTAGGTCAACCAATCAGCAATTGACTGCTCAACACAAGTCATTTGACCTGGCTCCTAAGACTTTCCTTAGCTCCTTATAAGGAAACTATCCCTGCTTTAACAAATCAGCAAATGCCCAGTCTAACTTCCTTGTTCCTGCTGAGTTTGGTCTATAAAAGTGCTTGTACAACTCTTCTGAGCTCCTTTCTATCTTCTAGATTGGATGCTGCCCAATTCATGAATAGCTGAATCAAGCCAATAACATCTTTCAAGTTTACTCAGATGAATTTTGGTCTTTAACAGGGGCACATTTAATGTTCCAATATTTCAATGTTTCATGCTCATGTAACAAATTCTGTATATATTAGGATTGTGATAGAGACCCAGAAAGTACTTGCTTAAAAAATACATGGAGGGCTTCCCTGGTGGCGCAGTGGTTGGGGGTCCGCCTGCTGGTGCAGGGGACACGGGTTCGTGCCCCGGTCTGGGGGGATCCCGCGTGCCGCGGAGCGGCTGGGCCCGTGGGCCGTGGCCGCTGGGCCTGTGCGTCCGGAGCCTGTGCTCCGCGGCGGGGGGGGCCGCAACAGTGAGAGGCCCATATACCGCAAAAAAAAAAAAAAAAAAAAAAAAAAAATACATGGAATGGGCTTCCCTGGTGGTGCAGTGGTTGAGAGTCCACCTGCCGATGCAGGGGACACGGGTTCGTGCCCTGGTCCGGGAAAATCCCACATGCCGCAGAGCGGCTGGGCCCGTGAGCCATGGCCGCTGAGCCTGCGCGTCCGGAGCCTGTGCTCCGCAACGGGAGAGGCCACAACAGTGAGAGGCCCACGTACCGCAAAAAAAAAAAAAAAAAAAAAAAAAAAAAAATACATGGATTTATTTCTGTCTTTGATAGTCAAGTAGTCCAGGGCTGGGGGACAAGACCCTGATGCCATCAGGAGCCCTGGTCTCTATCTTTATTGTGTATCATTCCAGTGAATAACACTTATGCATAAGGTCAACTGAAGGCTCAAGGGGGCTGCTCCAATTCTGATCATTATGCCTACATGACAAACCATAAGCAGGAAATTATTCAATGGAACTGACAAATTAGGAAACGCACCCCTTTTTTGTTCCTCTAACTTGAGTCATCTTGCTTAGTAATCTTCCTAGTTGTTCCACTTAACACTTATATATCATTATTCAAACATAGTCATCTGGTTGGCAAAGCTCCAAGAGGGTTAGGAATAGTTGTCTTTTATTCTAGGTGGCAATGTGTCCATCTGAAAATTGGTTTTATGCTACTAGGGAAGAAGAGAATGGTGATTGAGATAGGCAGCTCACAGAGGAAAATAAGAGGGGGAAGGAGAGATGAGCAGAATGAAAGAGATTTATTTCAAAACAGGAAGTATAAAGATGTTCTTTTCTTCTCTGGCTAAATGACTTGGAAATTGTTGTTGGTACCATTTCTAGGAAATTAATATTACTATAGTGTGTTATCCATAACATCTTAGGGACAGCACTTTAATTGATCCAAATCAGGATACTGTAGGATTGAGAAAAGACACTATTCATATGTTGGAATAATGGATATAAATTGGAATCCTCTTGGGTAAATCAAAGTATATGAGTACTCTTACCTCACTGCCTCCTGTCATTTACCCTCTCAGTTGTCTACAGCTAGGACTACTGTTACTCCGGCATAATAATAGTAATTACCTTTATTAGTAGATCAAAGTATATTCACAGATACTTTGCTTGTTGTTTTCAACAAATTGTTGAAAAATTTTCAAAACAAATTTAATAAACAATTTTTGAAATAAACTTGTTTAAGCCAAGAGTTAAAATAATTATTCAAATTCACAATAGAAGGGATAAAATCAGAATCTGAACCTTGGTGTGTCTGATGCCAAGTTCTTGTCTTGATTCACCAAGCCACATTTTTAAGAGCATCCCTTCTTTAAAGATAGGAATATCTATGTGAGTCAGTAATATGCCCCATCATCAGAAGGTATATGCACAGGTATAGTTTAGAACACCTCCAGTCAGTACTAGAGTGACATATCAGAAATTATGGTCCTGCTCTGGACTGCAGTGTACCAAGTCACGTAGTATTTACTTGGGCTTGTCTGGAGTTGGGAACTTTGTGGACCGTTTGCTGTTATACTTTAAAACAGATATAACTAATCAATCTTGACATTTTCTCTCACTTGACTTGACTTGGCATCATAATCCTTTTCAACACAGCATTTCAAAGAGCCCCTTCAAGAATGGGCATAAAGGAAGTGACAGCAAAATGGTAGAAGGCAGTGCCTTGCTCTCATACTCCCACAGAAATATTGAAAAATAAGCAGAAACTGTCAGAACCAAATTTGTCAGAACTCTGGAAAGTGGTCAAAAGTTTACAGTAGCCAGGTAAATGCTGAATCAAGAAAAAGGTAAATGTAAAATCATATCACCTCACACCAGTCAGAATGGCCATCATCAAAAAATCTACAAACAGTAAATGCTGGAGAGGATGTGGAGAAAAGGGAAGTCTCTTGCACTATTGGTGGGAATGTATATTGATACAGCCACTATGGAGAACAGTATAGAGGTTCCTTTAAAAACTAAAAATAGAACTACCATATGACCCAGCAATCCCACTACTGGGCATATACCCTGAGAACACCATAATTCAAAAAGAGTCATGTACCACAATGTTCATTGCAGCTCTATTTACAACAGCCAGGACATGGAAGCAACCTAAGTGTCCATTGACAGATGAATGGATAAAGAAGATGTGGCACGTATATACAATGGAATATTGCTCAACCATAAAGATAAATTAAGTTATTTGTAGTGAGGTGGATGGACCTAGAGTCTGTCATGCAGAGTGAAGCAAGTCAGAAAGAGAAAAACAAATACCATATGGTAACAGATATATATGGAATCTAAAAAAAAAAAAAAAAAAAGTTATGAAGAACCTAGGGACAGGACAGGAATAAAGATGCAGACATAGAGAATGGACTTGAGGACACGGGGAGGGGGAAGGGTAAGCTGGGACGAAGTGAGAAAGTGGCATGGACATATATACACTACCAAATGTAAATTAGATGGCTAATGGGAAGCAGCCACATAGCACAGGGAGATCAGCCCAGTGCTTTGTGATCACCTAGAGGGGTGGGATAGAGAGGGTGGGAGGAAGATGCAAGAGGGAAGAGATATTGGGATATATGTATATGTATAGCTGATTCACTTTGTTATAAAGCAGAAACTAACACACCATTGTAAAGCAATTATACTCCAATAAAGATGTTAAAAAAATAAATAAAATAAAATCATAGGAAAGTTTTGTGGTGCTTTTACTTGCCCTTGCTCAGCCTCTCACCATGGTGGTGGAAGTGTTGGTTTTAAAGTGGAAGCAGCTTGTATTATCAGGGGAAACCCACTGATTCCAGAGGAAACAAAGCAGAACTATGTGCAAATTATTGTGTTTATCTGTTCTAACCTGTCTGGGAGCTACCTGAAGGACTGGTGCAAGGCACTTATCTCTATTGCTTAACTGGAAGTCAAGTGGTGGGCATTGCTCAAAAATACTGCAAGGTGAACTAACAATCCTCATGTGCCTGGGACAAAAGATTATAGTCAATAAAACAATAGACCACCTAAGACCCAGGAACAAAAACTGAGAGAGTTTCTTTGGGAAATTACAACACTCAAAAGCATCATCTATATAGGGAAATTTGCAAATATGTGCATATGCCCAGGTTACAATACATGCTCAGAGAATGCTTGAGAAAATCCTCAGCTTTCATTTTGGGCTGATCCATAGACTTGTGTAAGCCTGGGTAAGTGTGGAATGAAAGCCCTGGCACAGAACCAATATGCAAGGACTAGCTCCTTTTTTATGACTTCTAGCTTTCAGCGATATCTCTGTCAATCTCTAGCTGAACACAATCTGGGGAGCAGAATTGGCAGCTGTACATGGCATGAATGCAGTATTTGAGGGAATAGTTTGGGGTCACTGGACAGGTAAACTACTATAGCGTTCAAGAATTGAAAAATCAGCAGACCCTGGGTAAAGGAGAGAATGATTTCCAGAATTACCATAGGATCAGATTTAAATACCCAATTTTCAACAACAACAAAAAATTACAAGGCTTACAACAAAACAGGGAATAATGGCCCATTCTAGGAACAAAGAAATTTGACAGAAATCCATCCCTACAGAAGGTAAGACTTACCAGGCAAAATCTTTGAAACAAATGTTTTAAGAATGCTCAAATGACTAAAGGAGGACATGAGTAAAGAACTAAAAGAAATCAGGAAAATGACATGTGAACAAAATCAAAATACCAATCGAGATGTAGAAATTACAAAAAAGAAACAAACAGAAATTCTGGAGCTGAAAGGTACAATAACTAAATGAAAAATTCACTAGAGGGATTCAATATCAAATTTGAGCAGGTAGAAGAAAGAACCAATGAACTTGTAGATAGGACAATTGAAATGATTTATTCAGGATCAGAAAGAAAGGTGAACAGAGCCTGGGAGATATGTTGGAGACCATCAAGAGGACCAACATGCTCATTGTGGGAATGACTACCAGAAGGAGATGAGACAAATCAAGGGGCAGAAAGTGTATTTGAAGAAATAATGGCTGAAAAGTCCCCCAAATTTATGAAATACATGAATCTACACATCCAAGAGGCTCAATGAACTCTAAACAGGATAAACTCAGAGACTCACCTGGAAATACATTATAATCAGACTTTTGAAAACCAAAGACAAAGAGAGAATCTTGAAAGCAGCAAGAGAGAAGTGACTGGCTAAAGTCAAGGGATCCTCAATAAGATATCTGTTTTGATCACAGTGGAATAAAGCTCAATTAATAACAAAAGAAAAACTGGAAATTTCACAAATATGTGGAAATTAACAGCATATTCTTAAACAACCAATAGATACAAGAAGAAATTGCAAAGGAAATTAAAACTATTTAGAGATAAATGAAACAAAAATAAAACATACAAAACTTAACGGGATGCAGCAAATGTATGCTCAGTGGAAAATTTATAACTATGAATGCCTGTATTAAAATAAAAAAGACTTAAAATTAATAACCTAATTCTATACTTTAAGGAAGAAGAAAAAGAAGAACAAATTATATCCAAAGCTAGCAGAAGGGAGGAAAAAAATTTAGAGTGGAGGTAAATAAAATAAGCAATAGAAAAGCAATAGACTCAATAAAACCAGAAGTTGATTCCTTAAAAATATCAACAAAGTTAAAAAATCTTTAGCTAGACTGAATAAGAAAAAAAAAAAAGAAAGAGAGAAGCCACAAATAAATAAAATGAGAAATGAAAGTGGAGATGTTACTACTGACCTTAAAGAAATGAAAAAGATCATAAGAGAACACTATGAACAATTATACACCAATAAATTAGATAACTAGATAAAATATACAGATTCCTAGAAACACACAAACTACCTAAACTGACTCAAGTTGAAAAGAATAGACTTAATAGTTAGAAATAGACCCACATGGAGATGTTCAACTGATTTTCAACTAAGGTGTCAAGTAAATTCAAAGGAGAAAGGATTGTGCTTTAATCTTGTGGTGCAAGAAAAATTGAATATTCACTTAAAAATTAAGCCCTCAATTCACAACATACACACACACACACAAATTCAAAATTGATTATAGAATAAAAAAAGGAAAATTAAAAGAAAAATCTTTTAGAAGAAAATGTAGGAGAAAATATGCAGAATCTTAGAGTAGAATTTTTAAGAATTGATTTTTAAAAATTAATATTTAAGAAAATATTTCTTAATAAAGTGCTTTTAAAAGTATTAATATGTGTGGTTATATGCATTTACTGTTTTTGATTGATGTTGACAAGCATCTGTCTAAATAAGTCGGTGTTCCAGGCTCATTTTACATATTGATAAGGAACTAGTCCATATGGCAAATCCATATACAATGAGAAGAGAGAAGGGGAACAGAAAAACAGGAAAAGTGGCAGTCATCATAAAATTTAGTAAGATGTATTTTTTTTTTTTTTTTGCAGTATGCGGGCCTCTCACTGTTGTGACCTCTCCCATTGCGGAGCCCAGGCTCCGGACGAGCAGGCTCAGCGGCCATGGCTCACGGGCCCAGCTGCTCCGCGGCATGTGGGATCTTCCCGGACCGGGGCACGAACCAGTGTCCCCCGCATCGGCAGGTGGACTCTCAACCACTGCGCCACCAGGGAAGCCCTAGTAAGATGTATTTTAAAAATAATGAATACCTTGGTATACATGTGGCTATTAAGTTTGTTTTTTGAAACCTAATATTTAATATTTATTACCTATTGAAGTTAAAGTGTAAACTTGTCAGTATTGAGCTGGAGTTTGAGCTGGAGAAACATGGAAAACCGGAATTAAAAATTTTGAATCAATAATTTCAGGAAATGATATGTATAAAGTTGTATCTGGGGTAAATATAATATGAAATATATCTAGGTTAAATCTCATCCAAATATGAGATGAATTTGGAAATGACAGAACATAAAATATTTATTATGAGTTTCTGAAAATAGAACAAAACCATATGCTTGCCTCAAACTCGAGATTCAATTTCTTGCAAATTTCCTGGTGAGAGAATTCCTGGTCAACAAAATGAAACTTTCTAAGAAATAGGGAAGACAAATTTGGCATGAAGTTAATGAAGATGAAGCTTCAGGGCCCTACACTGGTAAAGATATTAGTAAGGTTTTGAGAAGGGTCCTAGCAATGGTTTAGGTGGTCACCTGATTAAAGAGGAAGCCTAGTATTTAAAATTTAGGCTTACAGTTCTCAGAAATAGGTATAAAGAGCCTGAGAAAACAAATGAACACGTAAGGGATTTGCAAATACTTTAGGTTTCTTTTGCTTTCTGAAAACATTTCACAGTGTCCCTCTTCTGCAATCTCAAAAAAAATGTTTGTAAATTGGTTTTGCTTTGTTTCAGAGAGTATGTGTTTTAAAGACATTCTTTTCATTTTCCCTTGTCTAGTCCTGAAACCAAAGATTCAACGCCTTCTTGATTTTATGGCCTGGTTTTGTTGACTCTTGTCTCTTGGGTCCCACTGTAATCCCCAAAATGCCGAGTAACTTGGATGCTCGAGGTGGAAGAAGCTTTGTTTAAGGTTTATTCAACCTACTCAGCTCATCAGAGTGGGATAAGCATTTCTCAAACACTCTTTTCAATAAACTCAATAAAAAGGGTTATATAGCCCTTGAGCAATTAATGGTAACTTCATGCCAGCCTGCATAAGAATCCAATAGAGAACTATAATATGGCTCTGCCAGGACTTTTTGCACAAGCCTTAGCCTGCCACAGTGTGAACAAATACAGGAGAATAGTTCCGAGGCTTGTGTTTATTTTGGTTTAGTTTCCTTTTTTTTTATGAGCCTTAGCTGCGAAAATCACTATTCCATCCAGTGTAATTCTATTGTTTCTTCCCTAATTTAGTACTTGTTTTCCTTGTTTCTAATGGACATAATTTACAATTTTTGTGTAATACAGAAGTAATCTGAGATGTTCCCTACCCTCTCTAAATGCACACTTTCTCTGTTTTATTCTTAGTCATTCAAGGATCTGAATTCATGTACCACATAAGACATTCACTGGCAGAGTTTGATTTTAATAAGCATAGGCTTAACAATTGGGTGGTATTAAGTTGCATTTAGAACATTTGAGATGTGCTGTAAAGAATAGATGCATGGTATTCCCCGTATGAGAGCCTAAATGAAGGATCGCATAATAACCACAGATCCCAAACCCTGGATCCCTCACACGGGTAAGTTTTAAAAGATCTTACTACCCAAAGGTTTTTGGCCTATGTACTGAAACATGTTCTTTAAAACGTATATCAAAAAATCTTCAGATTTGGGAGTGTGGGGGTAATGGAGGGGCTTTGAAGATGTGAGATTGCATCTACAGTGGGAAGAAAAAGATGTTATTTTAAGTGGCATTTACAGAATTTTTGACAAGTGGATAATTCTCTTCTTTATGAACACATTCTAATAGATGTTTGATTATGGATATGAACTTGAATGAACTAAAGCTGGGCAAGGAGGACACTTCTGCAGAAAAGGTTAAAAGGAATTTTTTTTTAATGAGGAGAGCAGAGAATAGAAGAGAAAGAAGGGAAAATGAGAGAACAAGTGGAAAATGTGGGTGAAATATCAGTCAGTGAGAAATTTCTAGAGGTGGGAGAGACTAAAGGACTTTTGAGAAGTTTGCTTAGTGCTCATAATTTACTTCTTTATTTCATGGCAATGTAATTCATCATCTAAAAACATTCAGTAAAGGCTGTGTGAGTGATAGTTCAAATAATGAAGGATAAGAGGCTGTTTTTATAACTGAGTCAACATGGTGGTGAAGAAAAGAATGTATCTTCTAAAGGCAAAATGGAATCCAGATCAAATTCAGCAAAACTAGAAAACAGAGTAAGAGATGGAAATAAGATTACATGTGTTTAGAAATTCAACAACAACTTGGAAGTGAAGTGATACCAGAAAATGAGACAGAGAATAATCAATTTTATTTAAATATCAAAAAAGAAGATAATACAATTAATCAAAACATTTGTGTACAATTACATTAGTCAAGATAATGTATGCTAGTTGTTTTAACAAATGACTCCACTTTTAGTTGCTCAGTACAATAGAAAGTCTATTTTTTACTTTCACCACAGTTCAGTGTGGACTGAGAGGTCCTTTTGGGTGGCTCTCCTCCAATCAGTGACTCGAGGATCCTTCCATTAGGTGTTTCAGCCATGTCAGCATCTTGAACTTTCAGCCATGTGAGTGGGACATGGAGAGACTCGAGTATTACATGGAACATACTATGAATAGGTCTGGAAGGTCACACATCGGTACTACTTATATTCCGTTGGCCAGACCCCATCATATGGTGATAAACTAACTGCAAGTGAAGCTGGGAAACCTTGTCTTGTCCACGGTGGTCTTGGTGTGCTTCTGGCCAGTCTCTGCCACAGTTATGTTTACTTCTATTTCTGTAATCAGTTGAAGTTAGTAAAGCTGGGGGCGGGGGGTGGCTTGCGTTTGGGAATAGAACAAGCTAAAAACTCTACTTGTTAACAATTTCTTCAAAATCATACCTTATGTTTTGGGTTTCAAATCTCCAGATTAGGATCAATAGAGCTTGAGACCCAAGTTTTAGTTGATCCCTAAAGGAACCCATTTTGACACCTAAATATAGGTATCAATTCACTTTTAAAAATATAAATATATATTTTAAAATTCACTTATAAAAATGCGAGGGGTTGGCATTTTGCATACTTTTCACGAAAGGACAGATTTAAGGCTTGCAGACCTATTGTCTGTGTCTCGGCTATGTAAATCTGCCAGTGTGCCCCCAAAGCAGCTATAGACAGTTTGAAACAAATAGATTCAATAAAATTTATTTACAAAAACAGGCATCTGGTCTGAGGGTCATAGTTTGTCAACCCCTGTTTTAAATAATTTCTGACCTAAAGGAAAAAACAAAGAAATAGTTAATTTTGTATATATATTGCAAATCAAATTCCTATATATCATATTTTTAAACGACTGTTGAAAGTTGTATAATCTGTTTTCTAAATGATAATTCCTTTATTTAGTAAATAATTACCCTTTGAGTTATTTTTGGTTTAAATATATCTTATATTGTGTATATTTGCTATTACTTGAACAATTATTTAATGGTACTTGTGTTTGAACTCTTTGTTAAAGCCATAAATCTTTTTATAAGTGTGATGCATAGTCTGCTTTTTCAGTATACAGATTCATTTGTATTAAAGTCAGGGAACACCCATATAACAAATTCAAATTTTTTTCTCAGTGAAAAAGATAGATATTTTGAGGAATCCCTGCCTTCTAAGGCAGGCCTGAATGGTTTTTCTAGTATGGGTAAACATTTGGAAGACAGCATTGCTCTGAATACCACTGGGGCCACTTGTAAGTCAGAAAATAATTGGGACACTATTGCCATGTTGAAGTTGGCCCAAATGTCAATCATTTAAGTAGGCTTAGACTCATTAATACAGTGGAAGTTAAGGCAAGACATGGGAAGTTCCACAATCAGAGGGCCATATTTTCTTCTTTGTTCACTTCCTTTCAGACCAGCTGACTTTAGATTAGGTTTATCTCTTCTGTAGTGCCTAGAAGAAAACTGCAAGAAATAGACAACAAATTCCAGTATTCTGAATTTTCCTACTATTTCTCATAACACTAAAGATTCAAAGGCGACTTACTATCCCAAGGTATTTCAATAAGGCTGCTTAATTAAGAGTTAACTGCTTCATAATGGCCACCAACTTTCCAGCCTGGAAGAGTTAAGTTCTCAATTCTATATCCTTCACCCCAACAATTCCTTGTTTTAGAATTTCTTGATTGTACCAACCCACATTCCACCTACAAATTACTTATCACTTAGTGTGCTTTTGGTTGTAAGTAATAGAAAACTTGTCTGTAATGTCTTAAAGACTGGACAGTTTTGTCTCATATAACAAGCATTCCAGAGAGAGGTGGTAGCTTTTCTAAGATTAACTTCTCTTTTTTCTTAAGACATTTCTTGAATGTCCAAGAATTAACTTCTCTTTTTTCTTAAGACATTTCTTGAATGTCCAAAGCAAATCTAAGCAGCACAGTCTCAAATTACAGTATCAAAAAAGAATTAGTGGGTAGAATTTTTTTTTTTCCCTTGGACACCTCATTTTTATTAGAAGGAAAAATCTTCCCAAGAGGCCAGCCAGGTCACCTTCTGTGAAATTTCAGTGGCAGTTATTGAGTCATTTGTCCATCCCCAGATGAAAGAGCGGAGGCAGGGGAAATGAGTACTTGGTACTTTCAGTTTCTAAATGAAAAGGTAAGATCTAGCAGCAAAGAAGAGAAACTGGGCTGTGAATTGCTTTGGGGCAAATAGGTAAGTGTCTGTCACAACTCTAAAGCAAATAACCATCAAGTGGTATTTTGGTTTCTGGTAGGAACTTGTGAACAGGTAAAATTTTACCTAACAACTGCCTCAAATCTCGTATGCTGCCTGCAGCTGAGTGCCAGTAAGAATCCCCATCACGTGCTGGAGAAGGAACTGAACACCTTCTTCGCGACATTCCCCTAGCTGGTTGCCTACCTCCCTGTCCATGGTGCTGGCAAAATACACTGCTGCACAGCTGTGATTTATAGCATTGGCTCTATCGGATTTATTGATTTATTGATCGTGATTTTAGGAAAATGCTTAAGAATGCTTTCCCGGAAGAAACATGCTTGAATTGGATAGTAAGAGGCCACGGTTTAGGTCAGTGTAGTGAAATTTGTCAATCTTGGATCATTTTGTTAGTAAATCCTTCTCTCCTCTAGGCAAGCCCCAATTGTGTATAGTTTTGGTACAATATAGTGGCTGCCCTCAATCTGAAATCTGAAGGAATCATATCATTACTATCCCTATCTTGGTCCATCAGGGGTCACTTAGGTGATTTAGGCTCAGCCTATCAAACTCTATCTCATGTGAATTTGAATCTTTAGTGAATGACACAAGAACATGGGGATGGTGAGATGTCATACTTATTGCAGCATCTTCTGTGAAACCAGTGGAATTTAAGTGCACTTGCTGTGGTTCCAGCCTTTTTTTCCTGCTCATTTTCTAAAACTTATTGTCCAGTCTTTTGTTAATTTTGTGAGTGCTTAATTATACTTTTAATAAATTAAGGTCCAGTAAGATCTTACTAAAGTTAGGTGAGGCAGATTTCTGTGCTTGCATTTAGCCGCCTGAACTAGGGGGCAGGTTGGTACCCAGCACCAGCCCCCATACTGCAGTTCCATGATGTGTATAGTATCCTGCTCTATTGTGCATGCCTGAGGCTTCAGCAATGCCTGTGGCTTAGACTTGTGCTTGCTTCTGTTCTAACTGAGTTTATTTCCCCTACTTCTAGGTAGAGTTGAGTAAGGAAAATGACAAGAGAGAAATTGAGTAAGGGTACCATAAGAGGTTTGTTTGGATAAATTATGTGAGTTTTTGCTGTCTTTAACTTAATGTTCTGGTAGCTCCCAAAACATTGCTTCTAATAACTTCTGGTAAAATATTAGTAGCTTGAGTTGCCTGAATGCATTAGAGACTAAACTTTAACCACCCTTTAGAATCTAACTACTGACTACCATGCCCTCCTAGAGTAGGTGTTCTCAGAGCCTGGCTGAGTGCCTGCATGGGGACATGTCTCAAGAGCTTAAAACAGAGCATTTGAGGTCAAGATCTGTGGGGTCTTTCTTCGTATCTCCCTGCTTGAAGGACAACTTTCCTGCCTCATTCTCTGAGTACACTGGCATCTTATACATAATGCAGCCCAGTTTATTTTTTTCTCTAACCATTTTCACCAGAGAGGGCTAGTCCTCATGACTAGGTTCTTCTGCTTTTTCCATAATTGACAAGTAATTCACAATGCATATAAATAAATATGCCTAATATTTTCTTGGCATTTTTTAATGTACAAAATGCAGAACAGTACTATATTTGATTCTCACAGGAGCGTGGAAGTAGGGAAAGAGATTAATATCTCTTATCTTATTATTTTCTTATTAGAGAAGATAAAATATTTCAGAGCACTTAAGTGATTGTCCAAGATTGCTGAAATAATAAACAGATCCAGGATTCAAACCCAGGTCTGGCTTCAAATGTCAATGTTCTATTTCTAAGAGAATAATCATTTGTGGAAGATGAAGAGGTAACTTTTTATAACTGGATCAGAAATATAGATTTTGTCCCTTTCAGTTAAAGTTTGACCCTCAATATTAATTATACTCTGAGGAATGGTAACTGACAGCTGGAAGAGGCTACAAAGAAGGAGTTCTGGAAAACAACGTTGTTGGGGAGACAGGAAAGCTAGTTCATAGCTACCAAAAAGGTAAATATATCTTATAAACTCATATTCATATTATGAAATGTAAAATTTACACCACAACCAGAAAGGATTATTAGAGAAAGAGACCTAATGGCATATAGTCTAATTTCTGTATTCTATAAGAGGAGAAATAGTTTCAGGCACTGTGTAAGAAATTTCTTGCATGTTAGTTTATTTAAATTTAGTCTTATTTAAGCCACCTAATGGGAAAGATTTTTAAAAAGCCAATTTAAAATTTACAAAGTAAAAAATTGAGACTCAGAGAAGTTTAATGATATGTTCAATACTACTAGATCTATTAGGAGGCAGAGAGGAAACTAAAGCTCTTATCTACAGATTCTGGACTATGCTTTTGCCAGAATCTATATAATCCATTTTGAAATCATCATCAATTCACTGTTTTCAAAGGGAGTGAAAGGATAGTTAATTTTTCTTACAAAAAGGCCCAGTTCTGGCAAGATAAATCAATCAAATACTTTATTAGATTCATTTAAGGATCATAATTCAAAGAAAACCAAAAGCACAAATGTTTTAATTTACAAATGAACTCTAAGAACAAATATTGAGTCTAGAACAATTTTGTTCATAAATAGTTCAGACTTCTTTAACACTTAGGATTAATTCTGAGTAATAAAGTTCAGTAAATAGTATGCAATTAATAGATTAGTGAAGCTGGGACATGGGTACAAAATGTTACAGTGCATGGAGGATATGTATACTTCAAAGAGAGCACAATTCTGGCAAGCAGAATAGTTAGTAAAAGCAACAGGAAAGTATATAAACAGTGGTCCATTAGTCATATTAAGATAGAAAGTAAACCAAACAGGCTTATTGATGTGGTAATGAACACTGCACTGGAACAAAGATAAAATATTTGTTCAGAGAAAAGGATACAGGAAAAGACTAAAGAGTTATTATTTTTTAAGCAGAAACTTTAAAAAGAAAAAAATGAATATTCATGGTGATACTGAACAATCTCAAATGATAATAAAGTAGTAGATAAAATACATGAAGTAATACAAGTATAATATACATCTATAATATATTATACTTGGCATTTCAGGTTAGATTTGAAAATTTTTATTTAAACCTTTTTAAAAATATAAATGTGGATTTTAATACAAATTTAACTCAAGGACAGTTCAGCTTACATATGTAAAATAAAGCTGTATGAAATACAAAGTAGTTCTTAAAACACAGGTTTATGGTTCATCTTTTTTTTCAGAAAAAATATTTTTTGGCAAAGATTATGTACCAAACTCTGTTAATAACACTACAAGGCAGGTAATACATTATTACCTTGTTTTAAAGGTGAAAAAAATAAGGGACAGAGAGGTTAAGCAATTTGCCGAAGGTTACAAAGTTATTAAGTTCAAGGATAGGAATCCAATACATTTTTCTAAGACATAAATCTTGTAATGGGTCTTATGTTGGCTCTGTAGCAAAAAACTCTGCGCAAGGATTGGAGGATATGCATAAGCAGTTATATAATTCTTTTTTCTCTTTTTTTAATTGAAGTATAGTTGATTTACAATGTTGTAATTTCTTCTGTACAGCAAAGTGATTCAGTTATGCATATATATACATTATTTTTCACATTCTTTTCCATTATAGTTTATTACAGGATACTGAATGTATTGTCCCTGTGCTATACAGTAGGACCTTGTTGTTTATCCATTCTATATGTAATAGTTTGCGCTTGCTAGTCCCAAACTCTCAATCCATCCCTTCCCCACTCCCCTTTCCCCTTGGCAACCACAGGACTGTTCTTTATGTCTGTGAGTCTGTTTCTGTTTTGTAGATAAGTTCATCTGTGTAATATTTTAGATTCCACAGCAGTTATACAATTCTTATAAATCACTCCACATTCAATTTTATTAGGATTTCTTCATTATAATATGAGTACAATGAATGAAATGGCTCTTACTTATTAGAAGTTCTTATTAGGGACATTAAATATCATTCAAGTACCATCCTAGAAAAACAAAAGAAACAAATAATAGTCAACAAATTTAGATGGAATTTAATAGTTTATTGACAAATATACAAAATAATAAATTAAATAGTTGTTACTAGATTTAAGAGATCAATTTATTTAAATCCAGGCAAGTAAATATTACAAAAAGAGAGTTCTATGAAATACATGACTTATTTTGAAAATATATATTTTTAAAATTAGGTTCAAAGATTAAAAACACTGAGGAAATTCATTAATCAAGAAGAAATGAATAAGTTTGAAAATAGCTAGCTACAAAAGTACCCTAGAACCAAACATCTTTGTAAATTAATCTTATACAAACTTTAAAAAACAGAACCTCATTCAGAACCTGAAAAATTTAAGAATACAGAGAATTAAGGAAGAAAGGACTCTCTGAACACTTTTTACCTGCACAGTGTACAAATGACATCCACAGGTAGCAATCACAACACAAAAAAGACCAATCTCAATTATAAATATATAAGCAAAAATCTTTTAGAAGATATCTGTGAATAGACTCCAAAGAATGTTAACATGAATAAATGACATTTGTACCAGGAAAAGAAATATAGTTTGAAATGAGAAAATATACTAACATAAAATTTAGCACATTATGTCATACAATATGACAAAGGAATAAAATAATAATTTCTATAGATGCTGATAAGACATGATAAAATTTAAAATCAATATGTGATTAATCAGTAAGTCTTAAAAGTAGACTAAATAATTGCTTCTGTAATAAGGCAAAAAAAGTCATATAGCAAGAATCAGCTTGAAATCTTCCATCTGAAGTCAAGACCAAGACAAAAGGCCCACTGTGATCACTATTATTTAAAATTTTTCTGGAAGTATTAACCAATGCAATTAGTTCACAAAAATTATCAAGAAATATAAAAATTTTAAAGGAGCAGGCAATATTCTTTTGATGATATTTTATACTTCTAAGTAAAAACAAACATCTGAAAACATAAAAACAAAGAGAAATATGTATCGTTGCTGGTTAAAAAGCAGTCATATGTAGGACTTCTTTTAATTAGGAAGAAAGGGAGAAAGGATATTGAGAAGAGAATAACATTGCCTACCACAAATAATAGAATTTAACTCTTTCCTTCCTTGCTCCTAACTGGCCAAACAACTCCAAGAACTCATTCCACAGAAAGAACAGACAAAATATATGTATAAAATACAAATATAAGTAAGACCACAACATCATAAAAGATTGCTATACTTTTCAAATCTATTTTAAGTAAAAAAAAAAAAAGCAGTCATATATAAACCAAAAATCAGCTAAAAAATATAAGTGAAGATGAGCTTCTACTCACAGGAGCAAATATATATGCATAATATCTCAGAAAAAAGAAAAAAACAAGAAATGTGTAACTGTTATTAAAATAAAACTTAAAATAATGCTACCTAGGGACTTTAATCCAGAAGATTTTAATAAAAGAGAAGACATATCCTATTCATGGAAATAAACACTCAATATTGTGATGAAATCAATCTCTTTAATTGATACAATATTAATTACAAATCCAATAGCATCTCTTGAAAAATAATCAATTCAAAATGTGTGAAAAAAAACATTAGAGAGAATGTTGAGAATTTTGACATAATGAGTCCTCCAGCTGTTAAAATATATGTTACAGCTACATCAATTGAAATAATTTATTATTTAACATTAATTGACAGTTGCTTTCCTCTTCTATTTATAATTTACATAACCATCTCATTTGTTTCTTTCTTCAAACTATGGTATCTGCAGGCTGGCATCTTTCATATATGCACCAAAAAATCTGTTTCCTGAATGCATTAAAGAAAGACTAACACTGGGGTCCATTTTACAGATGTCATACAGATTGTATGCCTTGTGTTTTTGCCTACATCAAGGAGTAGAATTTAACTTATTTGAGTTAAATTTTTTAGTTAAAATCCCTTTTCAATTATTCTTCTCAGGAATAACATTCTCACCAAATGATTACATTTCAGTTGTTTCAGAAACTCTTTAATCACCAACAGCATATATTTGACTATGAAATCTTTATGAATTACTGAACTCACCCACTATATTGCTTTACAGCCATAATAAATGGGATTTCATATAAAAGTACAAGGAAGAGTAAAGAAGACAGGCATTTCAACTAAGCACTATGCTGCTTAAAATTTTATTACATTGAGAATTTGTTGGCAACTCATGTGACTGAATTGCCAAAGTAGTAATGGTTCCTTCAGAAGCCAGTGCCCTTTGGTTACATATCTAGTCTTCCATCGTTATAGGATTCAGCTACTTTCTCTTCCTTTATCCCCCTCCATGTGTCTTGATTTCTGTTCCTTTTATACCAGCTGGTTAACTCTTTATCTAGAAGGTAACTCCATTTGAGAGCTAATGGTCCCATTAATCTCCACAATCCCTACTAGACAGAGCTTTTTTACAAAACACTTCCAACTCTAGATTGACTACTTGAGGCAGGTTCTACGTAATTGGAAAGTATCTGTGAGAAAAACGGTGGAATCTGGCAGGCTTACTCTCTTCAAGAAAACATGAAAAATTCTGTCTCAGGGAAGAATATTGAGGATAACAATTGTTGGAATGATAACCATGGAAATCAACGTCTTGCAGTAATTTCTATCAATTATGTATTATACTTGTATTTATCCTAAATTTATTTCTCAAGAATATCATTTTATTTTAGGAATCCCTTGCTATCAATCTCAAATACAGCAGAAAAATTTGGAAGTTTTGAGGAAGCTTCAAGATGGCAGAAGAGTAAGACGTGGAGATCACCTTCCTCCCCACAAATACATCAACATGTGAAACAGCTCCTACAGAACACCTACTGAATGCTGGCAGAAGACCTCAGACCTCCCAAAAGGCAAGAAACTCCCCAAGAACCTGGGTAGGGCAAAAGAATAAACAGAGACAAAGAATAGGGATGGGACCTGCACCAGTGGGAGGGAGCTGTGAAGGAGGAAAGGTGTCCACACACTAGGAAGCCCCTTCGCGGGCGGAGACTGCGGGGGGTGGAGTGGGGGAGCTTCGGGGCCGCGGAGGAGAGCGCAGCAACAGGGGTGCGGAGGGCAAAGCGTAGAGATTCCTGCACAGAGGATCAGGGCCGACCAGCACTCACCAGCCCGAGAGGCTTGTCTGCTCACCCGCCGGGGCGAGAGGGGCTGTGAGCTGAGGCTCGGGCTTTGTAGGTCGGATCCCAGGGAGAGGACTGGGGTTGGCAGCGTGAACACAGCCTGAAGGGGGCTAGTGCGCCACGGCTAGCCGGGAGGGAGTCCGGTGAAAAGTCTGGAGCTGCCGAAGAGGCAAGAGATTTTTTCTGGCCTCTTTGTTTCCTGGTGCGAAAAGAGAGGAGATTAAGAGCGCCGTTAAAGGAGCTCCAGAGATGGGCGTGAGCCGCGGCTAAAAGCGTGGACCCCAGAGACGGGCATGAGATGCTAAGGCTGCTGCTGCAACCACCAAGAAGTCTGTGTGCGAGCACAGGTCACCCTCCACACCTCCGCTCCGGGGAACCTGTGCAGCCCGCCATTGCCAGGGTCCCGGGATCCAGGGACAACTTCCCCAGGAGAACGCATGGCGCCGCTCAGGCTGGTGTAACGTCAAGGTGGCCTCTGCCGCCGCAGGCTCGCCCCGCACCCGTTCCCCTCCCTCCCCCCGGGCTGAGTGAGCCAGAGCCCCCGAATCAGCTGCTCCTTTAACCCCATAATGTCTGAGCAAAGAACAGTCGCCCTCAGGCGACCTACACGCAGAGGGGGCTCCAAATCCAAAGCTGAACCCCAGGAGCTATGCGAACAAAGAAGAGAAAGGGAAATCTCTCCCAGCAGCCTCAGGAGCAGCGGATTAAATTGCCACAATCAACTTGATGTACCCTGCATCTGTGGAATACCTGAATAGACAACGAATCCTCTGAAACTGAGGAGGTGGACTTTGGGAGCAACGATATATACATTTTCCCCACTTTTTCTCTTTTGGTGAGTGTGTATGTGTATGCTTCCTTGTGTGATTTTGTCTGTATAGCTTTGCTTTTACCATTTGTCCTAGGGTTCTGTCGGTCCTTTTTTTTTTTTTTTTTACTTAATTTTTTTTTCTTAATTATTTTTTATTTTACTAACTTTTTATTTTATATTACTTTATTTTATTACATTTTATTTTATCTTTTTCTTTCTTTCATTCTTTTTTTTTTCTCCCTTTTATTCTGAGCCATGTGGAGGACAGGCTCATGGTGCTCCAGCCAGGTGTCAGGGCTGTGCCACTGAGGTGGAAGAGCCAAGTTCAGGACACTGGTCCACAAGAGACCTCCTAGCTCCATGTAATATGAAACAGTGAAAATCTCCCAGCGATTTCCAACTCAACAACAAGACCAGCTCCACTCAATGACAAGCGAGCTACAGTGCTGGACACACCATGCCAAACAACTAGCAAGACAGGAACACAACCCCATCCATTAGCACAGAGGCTGCCTAAAATCATAAGGCCACAGACACCCTAAAACACACCATCAGATGTGGACCTGCCCACCAGAAAGACAGGATCCAGCCTCATCCACCAGAAAACAGACACTAATCCCCCCCACCAGGAAGCCTACACAACCCACTGAACCAACCTTAGCCACTGGGGACAGACACCAAAAACAATGGAAACTACGAACCTGCAGCCTATGAAAAAGAGACCCCAAACACAGTAAGTTACACAAAATGAGAAGACCTAGAAACACACAGCAGATGAAGGAGCAAGGCAAAAACCCACCAGACCTAACAAATGAAGAGGAAATAGGCAGTCTACCTGAAAGAGAATTCAGAATAATGATAGTAAAGATGATCCAAAATCTTGGAAATAGAATAGACAAAATGCAAGAAACATTTAAAAAGGACCTAGAAGAACTAAAGAGCAAACAAACAGTGATGAACAACAAAATAAGTGAAATTAAAAATACTCTAGAAGGGGTCAATAGCGGAATAACTGAGGCAGAAGAATGGATAAGTGACCTGAAAGATAAAATAGTGGAAATAACTACTGCAGAGCAGTATAAAGAGAAAAGAATGAAAATAATTGAGGACAGGCTCAGAGACAACTGGAACAACACTAAACACACCAACATTACAATTATAGGGGTCTAAGAAGAAGAAGAGAAAAAGAAAGGGACTGAGAAAATATTTGAAGAGATTATAGTTGAAAACTTCCCTAATATGGGAAAGGAAATAGTTAATCAAGTCCAGGAAACACAGAGATTTCCATACAGGATAAATCCAAGTAGAAACATGCCAAGACACATATTAATCAAACTGTCAAAAATTAAATACAAAGAACAAACATTAAAAGCAGCAAGGGAAAAACAGCAAGTAAAACATAAGAGAATCCCCATAAGGTTAACAGCTAATCTTTCAGAAGAAACTCTGCAAGCCAGAGGGATTGGCAGGACATATTTAGAGTGATGAAAGAGAAAAACCTACAACCAAGATTACTCTACCCAGCAAGGATCTCATTCAGATTTGACAGAGAAATTAAAAACTTTACAGATTAGCAAAAGCTAAGATAATTCAGGACCACCAAACCAACTTTACAACAAATGCTTAAGGAACTTCTCTAGGCAGGAAACACAAGAGAAAGAAAAAACCTACAATAATAAACCAAAACAATTAAGAAAATGGTAATAGGCACATACATATCGATAATTACCTTAAATGTAAATGGTTTAAATGCTCCAACCAAAACACATAAACAGGTGAATGGATACAAAAACAAGATCCATACATATGCTGTTTACAAGAGACCCACTTCAGACCTAGGGACACATACAGACTGAAAGTGAGGGGATGGAAAAAGATATTCCATGCAAATGGAAACCGAAAGAAAGCTGGAGTAGCAATTCTCATATCAGACAAAATAGACTTTAAAACAGAGACCATTATAAGAGACAAAGAAGGATACTACATAATGATCAAGAGATCAATCCAAGAAGAAGATATAACAGTTGTAAATATTTATGCACCCAGCATAGGAGCACCTCAATACATAAGGCAAATACTAACAGCTGTAAAAGGGGAAATCGACAGTAACACAATCATAGTAGGGAACTTTAACACCCCACTGTCATCAATGGACAGATCATTCAAAATGAATGTAAATAAGGAAACACAAGCATTAAATGATACATTAAACAAGATGGACTTAATTGATATATATCAGACATTCCATCCAAAAACAACAGAATACACATTCGTCTCAAATGTGCATGGAACATTCTCCAGAATAGATCATATCTTGGGTCACAAATCAAGCCTTGGTAAATTTAAGAAAATTGAAATCATATCAAGTATCTTTTCTGACCACAATGCTATGAGACTAGATATCAATTACAGGAAAATACCTTTAAGAAATACAAACACATAGAGGCTAAACAACACACTACTTAATAACCGAGAGATCACTGCAGAAATCAAAGGGTAAATCAAAAAAACCTGAAAACAAATGAAAATGAAAGCACAATGCCCCAAAACCTATGTGATGCAGCAAAAGCAGTTCTAAGAGGAAAGTTTATACCTATACAAGCCTACCTTAAGAAACAAGAACCATCTCAAATGCACAATCTAACCTTAAACCCAAAGCAACTAGAGAAAGAAGAACAAAAAAACCCCAAAGTTAGCAGAAGGAAAGGAATCATAAAGGTCAGATCAGAAATAAATGAAAAAGAAATGAAGGAAACAATAGCAAAGATCAATAAAACTAAACGCTGGTTCTTTGAGAAGATAAACAAAATTGATAAACCATTAGCCAGACATATCAAGAAAAAAAGGGAGAAGACTCAAATCAATAGAATTAGAAATGAAAAAGGAGAAGTAACAACTGACACTGCAGAAATAGAAAGGATCATGAGAGATTACTACAAGCAACTATATGCCAATAAAATGGACAACCTGGAAGAAATGGACAAATTCTTAGAAATGCACAACCTGCCAAGACTGAATCAGGAAGAAATAGAAAATATGAACAGACCAATCAGAAGCACTGAAATTGAAACTGTGATTAAAAATCTTCCAACAAACAAAAGCCCAGAACCAGATGGCTTCACAGGTGAATTCTATCAAACATCTAGAGAAGAGCTAACACCTATCCTTCTCAAATTCTTCCAAAATATAGCAGAGGGAGGAACACTCCCAAACTCATCCTACGAGGCCACCATCACCCTGATACCAAAACCAGACAAGGATGTCACAAAGAAAGATAACTACGGGCCAGTATCACTGATGAACATAGATGCAAAAATACTCAACAAAACACTAGCAAACAGAATCCAACAGCACATTAAAAGGATCATACAGCATGATCAAGTGGGGTTTATCCCAGGAATGCAAGGATTCATCAATAAATGCAAATCAATCAACGTGATACACATATTTACAAATTGAAGGAGAAAAACCATATGATCATCTCAATAGATGCAGAGAAAGCTTTTGACAAAATTCAACACCCATTTATGATAAAAACTCTCCAAAAAGTAGCCATAGAGGAAACTTTCATCAACGTAATAAAGGCCATATATGACAAACCCACAGCCGACATTGTCCTCAATGGTGAAAAACTGAAAGCATTTCCACTAAGATCAGGAGCAAGAAAAGGTTGCCCACTCTCACCACTCTTATTCAACATAGTTTTGGAAGTTTTAGCCACAGCAATCAGAGAAGAAAAGGAAATAAAAGGAATCCAAATCAGAAAAGAAAAAGTAAAGCTGTCACTCTTTTCAGATGACATGATACTATACATAGAGAATCCTAAAGATGCTACCAGAAAACTACTAGAGCTAATCAATGAATTTGGTAAAGTAACAGGATACAAAATTAATGCACAGAAATCTCTTACATTCCTATACACTAATGATGAAACATCTGAAAGTGAAATTAAGAAAACACTCCCATTTACCATTGCAACAAAAAGAATAAAATATCTAGGAATAAACCTACCTAAGGAGACAAAAGACCTGTATGCAGAAAATTATAAGAGACTGATGAAAGAAATTAAAGATGATACAAATAGATGGAGAGATATACCATGTTCTTGGATTGGAAGAATCAACATTGTGAAAATGACTCTACTACCCAAAGCAATCTGCAGATTCAGTGCAATACCTATCAAACTACCACTGGCATATTTCACAGAGTTAGAACAAAAAATTTCGCAGTTTGTGTGGAAACACAGAAGACCCCGTACAACCATAACGATCTTGAGAAAGAAGAAAGGAGCTGGAGGAATCAGGCTCCCAGACTTCAGACCATACTACAAAGCTACAGTAATCAACACAGTATGGTACTGGCACAAAAACAGAAATATAGATCAATGGAACAGGATAGAAAGCCCAGAGATAAACCCATGCACATATGGTCACCTTATCTTTGATAAAGGAGGCAAGAATATACAGTGGAGAAAAGACAGTCTCTTCAATAAGTGGTGCTGGGAAAACTGGGAGGCTACATGTAAAAGAATGAAATTAGAACACTCCTTAGTGCCATACAAAAAAATAAACTCAAAATGGATTAAAGACCTAAATATAAGGCCAGACACCATCAAACTCTTAGAGGAAAACATAGGCAGAACACTCTGTGACATAAATCACAGCAAGGTCCTTTCAACCCACCTCCTAGAGAAAAGGAAGTAACAACAAAAATAAGCAAATGGAACCTAATGAAACTTAAAAGCTTTTGCGCAGCAAAGGAAACCATAAACAAGATGAAAATACAACCCTCAGAATGGAAGAACATATTTGCAAATGAAGCAACTGACAAAGGATTAATCTCCAAAACATGCAAGTAACTCATGCAGCTCAATATCAAAAAAACAAACAACCCAATCCAAAAATGGGCAACCAACCTAAATAGACATTTCTCCAAAGAAGATATACAGTTTGCCAACAAACACATGAAAGAATGCTCAACATCATTAATCATTAGAAAAATGCAAATCAAAACTACAATAAGATATCATCTCACACCAGTCAGAATGGTCATCATCAAAAAATCTACAAGCAGTAATTGCTGGAGAGGGTGTGGAGAAATGGGAACCCTCTTGCACTGTTGGTGGGAATGTATATTGATACAGCCACTATGGAGAACAGTATGGAGGTTCCTTACAAAACTAAAAACAGAAGTACCATACGACCCAGCAATCCCATTACTGGGCATATACCCTGAGAAAACCATAATTATAAAAGAGTCATGTACCAAAGTGTTCATTTCAGCTCTAGTTACAATAGCCAGGACATGGTAGCAACCTAAGTGTCCATCTATAGATGAATGGATAAAGAAGATGTGGCATATATACACAATGGAATATTATTCAGCTATAAAAAGGAATGAAACTGAGTTATTTGTAGTGAGGCAGATGGACCTAGAGACTGTCATACAGAATGAAGTAAGTCAGAAAGAGAAAAACAAATGCTATATGCTAACACATATATATGGAATCTAAAAAAAAAAAAAAACTGAAAATGATCAGAAGAACCTAGGGGTAAGATCGGAATAAATATGCAGACCTACTAGCAAATGGACTTGAAGATACGGGGAGGGTGAAGGGTAAGCTGTGACAAAGTGAAAGAGTGGCATGGACGTATATACACTACCAAAAATAAAATAGATAGCTAGTGGGAAGCAGCCACATAGCACAGGAAGATTAGCTCAGTGCTTTGTGACCACCTAGAGGGGTGGGATAGGGAGAGTGGGGTGGAGGGAGATGCAAGAAGGAAGCGATATGGGGACATATGTATAACTGATTCACTTTATTGTAAAGGAGAAACCGACACATCACTGTAAAGCAATTATACTCTAATAAAGATGCTAAAAAAAAATTGGAAGTTTTATGACTCAGACTTTCTTCTTTGGCATCTTTGAATGAGGCTAATTTCTGTTTTCATAGACTAAGTAACTTTTGTGTCCATAAGTGAGTTAATTCTAAAAGGGTAAACAGTATTTTAATTTTTATCTATCATTAATGGGGTAATTTTGTATAGTCAAAAGTTATAATTAAACTTTAAATTATTTCTATAAGATATATGAACTTTACACACATAGGGAACAATTTGGTAACATATTTCAATATGTAAAATATGCTCATCTGTTAGACCAGCAATTCCAAATCTAGAAAATCTTCTTTCTAGTAATACTTACACATATGCATGCACACACACACACACACACACACACACACACACACACATATATATATATATAAATGCACCTGACTCCTAGTGTAAAATGGCAGACTAGGAAAGAAATTAAATATTTATAAGTAGAAATAGGTAATTGTTGTAATCATACTGTGGCAATTTATGTAGAAACTAAACTGAATGAAATAAATTTATAAATATTGGTATAAAAACATCTTCAATACAGAGATCTCTACATACACTTATAGCTATGAAGATATCAGTCTCTTCCACACCACACTATTAAAATGATTGCATATGAGGTGTGGAAGAGGTGTGATGATAAGTAATGTGTTGAGAAATTTTTATTTTTTTATTTAAAAAATTATGCATTGCTAGATTTATTTTAATGAGAAGATATTTATGAATTGTATATCTAGATTTTTGAGATCTTTGTTAAAGTATAACATCTGTACAGAAAAGTGCACAAACTATGTTTTCAGCTTGTTTACATTTGCACAAAGCATGAATTTGCCCAAAGCATGAATTTGCCCATGTATCCATTGCTTGTATCAGGAAATGCAACCACAGAAATCTCTTTCTTGTCCTTTTCTAGATAATACCTCTCAAATGTTAACCACTATCCTGATTTTTAATACCACTGATTAGCTTCACCTGATTTTGAACTTCTATAAATGGGATGTTTCCGTATACTTGATTTGGCTGTTTATCTTGCATATTTGATTCTTTCGCAAAAATTTGTTGAATCTCCATGTTGTATAATACTCAATTGTATGAAAATAATACACATTATTCATTCAACTGCTAAAGGACATTTGAATCATTTCCAGTTTCTGGCCATTACAAACAGCTGCTGTGAATATTCTGTATGTTTCTTTTACCAAACATATGCATACATTTCTATTGGCTGTATACCTAAGAGTGCAATTGGTAGGTTATAAGGTATACATTTGCTTAGCTATTATAGATCAAAAGTAAGAAGTTTTCGAAGTGTTTTTTGAATTTAAACACCCATTGGCAATGTATAGGAGTTATAGTTGGTACACATTCTTTCCAATACTTGGTAAATATTTAATCGTTTTCATTTTAGCTATTCTGATACTTGTGTATATTTCATTTTGGGTTCAATTTTCATTTCTCCTATTACAAAAAAAGTCAAATACCTTTTTATTCATTTAATAAGCATTTAGATAAGCACTTCCTGAAGTATGTATTCAAGTACTCTGCCCACTTTCTATTTTGATGCTTCTCTTTTTCCCTAGCTATGTTGAGGAATAAATATATAATTTACTAATAAAAATTATATGTATTTATGGTATATAATATGATGGTTAGATATCTGTATACATTGTCAAATGATTACCACAATCGGGGGTGGGGGAGAACCTTGAAGATGGCGGAAGCGTAAGACGCGGAGATCACCTTCCTCCCCACAGATAAACCAGAAATACATCTACACGTGGAACAACTCCTACAGAACACCTACAGAAGGCTGGCAGAAGACCTCAGACCTCACAAAAGGCAAGAAACTCCCCACGTACCTGGGTAGGGCAAAAGAAAAAATAAAAAACAGAGACAAAAGAATAGGGACGGCACCTGCACCAGTGGGAGGGAGCTGTGAAGGAGGAAACGTTTCCACACACTAGGAAGCCCCTTCACAGGCGGAGACTGCGGGAGGTGGAGAGGGGAGCTTCGGAGCCACGGAGGAGTGCACAACAACGGGTGCGGAAGGCAAAGCGGGGAGCTTCTCGCACAGTGGATCGGTGCCGACCGGCACTCACGAGCCCGAGAGGCTTGTCTGCTCACCCGCCGGGGCGGGCGGGGCTGCGAGCTGAGGCACGGGTTTTGGTTTCAGTTGGAGGACGCAGGAAGACGACTGGGGTTGGCGGCTTGAAGATAGCCTGAAGGGGTTAGTGCACCACGGCTAGCCGGGAGGGAGTCCGGGGAAACGTCTGCACCTGCCGAAGAGGCAAGAGACTTTTTCTTCCCTCTGTTTCCTGGTGCGCGAGGAGAGGGGTTTAAGAGCGCTGCTTAAAGGAACAGAGACGGGCGCGAGCCGCGGCTAAAAGCGCGGACCCCAGAGACGGGCGGGAGACGCTAAGGCTGCTGCTGCCGCCACAAAGGGACCTGTGTGCGAGCACAGGTCACTATCCACACTCCTCTTCCGCGGAGCCTGTGCAGCCCGCCACTGCCAGGTTCCCGGGATCCAGGGACAATTTCCCCGGGAGAACGCACGGCGGGCCTCAGGCTGGTGCAACGCCACGCCGGCCTCTGCTGCCGCAGGCCCACCCCGCACGCAGTGCCACTCCCTCCACCCCGGCCTGAGTGCGCCAGAGCCCCCGAATCAGCAGCTCCTTTAACCCCGTCCTGTCTGAGCAAAAAACAGACGCCCTCCAGCGACCTACACGCAGAGGCAGGGCCAAATCCAAAGCTGAGCCCCTGTGAGCTGTGAGAACAAAGAAGAGAAAGGGAAATCTCTCCCAGCAGCCTCAGAAACAGCGGATTAAAGCTCCACAATCAACTTGATGTGCCCTCCATCTGTGGAATACATGAATAGACAACGAATCATCCCAAATTGAAGAGGTGGGCTTCGAGAGCAATATCTATGATTTTTCCCCCTTTCCCTCTTTTTGTGAATGTGTATGTGTATGCTTCTGTGTGAGATCTTGTCTGTATAGTTTTGCTTCCACCATTTGTCCTAGGGTTCTATCCATCCATGGTTTTTCTTATAAATTATTTTCTTAATAATTAATTTTAATAACTTTATTATACTTTACCTTCATCCTTTCTTTCTTTCTTTCCTTCCTTCCTTCCCTCCTTTAGACAATGAATCATCCCAAATTGAGGAGGTGGTCTCTGAGAGCAAGATTTATGATTTTTTCCCCTTTACCTCTTTTTGTGAGGGTGTATGTGTATGCTTCTGTGTAAGATTTTGTCTGTATAGCTTTGCTTCCAACATTTGTCCTAAGGTTCTATCCGTCCCTTTTTAAATTTTTTTTTTCTAAATAAGTATTTTTTAATTCAATAACTTTATTATACTTTATTTTATTTTACTGTATCTTCTTTCTTTCTGTCTTTTTTCCTCCTTTCCCTCCTTCCTTCCTTCCTCCCTCCCTCCCTCCTTTCTTTCCTTCTTGCCTTCTTGCCTGCTTTCTTTCTTTCTTTCTTTCTTTCTCATTTTCTTTCTTTCTTTCTTTCTTCCTTCCTTCCTTCCTTCCTTCCCTCCTTTCCTTCTTTCTTTCTTCATACTTCTACTAATTCTCTCTACTTTTCCTCCCTTTTATTCTAAGCCGTGTGGATAAAGGCTCTTGGTGCTCCAGCCAGGAGTCAGGGCTCTGCCTCTGAGGTAGGAGAGCCAACTTCAGGACACTGGTCAACAAGAGACCTCCCAGCTCCACATAATATCAAATGGCAAAATCTCCCAGAGACCTCCATCTTAACACCAGCACCCAGCTTCACTCAACGACCAGCAAGCTACAGTGGTGGACAACCTAAGCCAAACAACTAGCAAAACAGGAGCACAACCCCACCCATTAGCAGAGAGGCTGCCTAAAATCATAATAAGGCCACAGACACCCCAAAACACACCACCAGACGTGAACCTGCCCACTAGAGAGACAAGATCCAGCCTCATCCACCAGAACACAGGCACTAGTCCCCTCCACCAGGAAGCCTACACAACCCACTGAACCAACCTTAGCCACTGGAGACAGACATCAAAAATAGCAGGAACTATGAACCTGCAGCCTGCAAAAAGGAGACCCCAAACACAGTAAGATAAGCAAAATGAGAAGACAGAAAAACACAAAGCAGATGAAGGAGCAAGATAAAAACCTACCACACCTAACAAATGAAGAGGAATTAGGCAGTCTACCTGAAAAAGAATTCAGAATAATCATAATAAAGATGGTCCAAAATCTTGGAAATAGAATGGACAAAATGCAAAAAACATTTAACAAGGACCTAGAAGAACTAAAGATGAAACAAACAATGATGAACAACACAATAAATGAAATGAAAAAGACTCTAGATGGGATCAATAACAGAATAACAGAGGCAGAAGAACGGATAAGTGACCTGGAAGATAAAATAGTGGAAATAACTACTGCAGAGCAGAATACAGTAAAAAGAATAAAAAGAACTGAGGACAGTCTCAGAGACCTCTGGGACAACATTAAATGCACCAACATTCTAATTATAGGGGTTCCAGAAGAAGACGAAGAAAAGAAAGGGACTGAGAAAATATTTGAAGAGATTATAGTTGAAAACTTCCCTAATATGGGAAAGGAAATAGTTAATCAAGTCCAGGAAGCACAGAGAGTCCCATACAGGGTAAATCCAAGGAGAAATACGCCAAGACACATATTAATCAAACTGTCAAAAATTAAATACAAAGAAAGCATATTAAAAGCAGCAAGGGAAAAACAACAAATAACACACAAGGGAATCCCCATAAGGTTAACAGCTGATCTCTCAGCAGAAACCCTACAAGCCGGAAGGGAGTGGCAGGACATACTGAAAGTGATGAAGGAGAAAAACCTGCAACCAAGAATACTCTACACAGCAAGGAGCTCATTCAGATTTGATGGAGAAATTAAAACCTTTACAGACAAGCAAAAGCTGAGAGAGTTCAGCACCACCAAACCAGCTTTACAACAAATGCTAAAGGAACTTCTCTAGAAAAGAACACAAGAGAAGGAAAAGACTTATAATAACGAACCCAAAACAATTTAGAAAATGGGAATAGGAACATACATATCAATAATTACCTTAAATGTAAATGGACTAAATGCTCCCACCAAAAGACACAGATTGGCTGAATGGATACAAAAACAAGACCCTTATATATGCTGTCTACAAGAGACCCACTTCAGACCTAGAGACACATACAGACTGAAAGTAAGGGGATGGAAAAAGATATTCCATGCAAATGGAAACCGAAAGAAAGCTGGAGTAGCAATTCTCATATCAGACAAAATAGACTTTAAAATAAGGACTATTAGAAGAGACAAAGAAGGACACTACATAATGATCAAGGGATCGATTCAAGAAGAAGATATAACAATTGTAAATATTTATGCACCCAACATAGGAGCACCTCAATACATAAGGCAACTGCTAACAGCCATAAAAGGGGAAATCGACAGTAACACATTCATAGTAGGGGACTTTAACACCCCACTTTCACCAATGGACAGATCAACCAAAATGAAAATAAATAAGGAAACACAAGCTTTAAATGATACATTAAACAAGATGGACTTAATTGATATTTATCGGACACTCCATCCAAAAACAACAGAATACAAATTTTTCTCAAGTGCTCATGGAACATTTTCCAGGATAGATCATATCTTGGTAACAAATCAAGCCTTGGTAAATTTAAGAAAATTGAAATTGTATCAAGTATCTTTTCCGACCACAACGCTATGAGACTAGATATCAATTACAGGAAAAACTCTGTAAAAAATACAAACACATGGAGGCTAAACAATACACTACTTAATAATGAAGTGATCACTGAAGAAATCAAAGAGGAAATAAAAAAATACCTAGAAACAAATGACAATGGAGACACAACCACCCAAAACCTATGGGATGCAGCAAAAGCAGTTCTAAGGGGGAAGTTTATAGCAATACAAGCCCACCTTAAGAAGCAGGAAACATCTCGAATTCACAACCTAACCTTGCACCTCAAGCAATTAGAGAAAGAAGAATTAAAAAACCCCAAAGCTAGCAGAAGGAAAGAAATCATAAAAATCAGATCAGAAATAAATGAAAAAGAAATGAAGGAAACAATAGCAAAGATCAATAAAACTAAAAGCTGCTTCTTTGAGAAGATAAACAAAATAGATAAACCACTAGCCAGACTCGTCAAGAAAAAAAGGGAGAACACTCAAATCAATAGAATTAGAAATGAAAAAGGAGAAGTAACAACGGACACTGCAGAAATAAAAAAGATCATGAGAGATTACTACAAGCAACTCTATGCCAATAAAATGGACAACCTGGAAGAAATGGACAAATTCTTAGAAATGCACAACCTGCCAAGACTGAATCAGGAAGAAATAGAAAATATGAACAGACCCATCACAAGCACTGAAATGGAAACTGTGATTAAAAATCTTCCAACAAACAAAAGCCCAGGACCAGATGGCTTCACAGGCGAATTATATCAAACATTTAGAGAAGAGCTAACACCTATCCTTCTCAAACTCTTCCAAAATGTAGCAGAGGGAGGAACACTCCAAAATTCCTTCTACGAGGCCACCATCACCTAGATACCAAAACCAGACAAGGATGTCACAAAGAAAAAACTACAGGCCAATATCACTGATGAACATAGATGCAAAAATCCTCAACAAAATACTAGCAAACAGAATCCAACAGCACATTAACAGGATCATACAGCATGATCAAGTGGGGTTTATTCCAGGAATGCAAGGATTCTTCAATATACGCAAATCTATCAAAGTGATAAACCTTATTAACAAATTGAAGGAGAAAAACCATATGATCATCTCAATAGATGCAGAGAAAGCTTTTGACAAAATTCAACACCCATTTATGATAAAAACCCTGCAGAAAGTAGCCATAGAGGGAACTTTCCTCAACATAATAGACCATATATGACAAGCCCACAGCAAACATCATCCTCAATGGTGAAAAACTGAAAGCATTTCCACTAAGATCAGGAGCAAGAAAAGGTTGCCCACTCTCACCACTCTTATTCAACATAGTTTTGGAAGTTTTAGCCACAGCAATCAGAGAAGAAAAGGAAATAAAAGGAATCCAAATCGGAAAAGAAGTAAAGCTGTCACTGTTTGCAGATGACATGGTACTATGCATAGAGAATCCTAAAGATGCTACCAGAAAACTACAAGAGCTAATCAATGAATTTGGTAAAGTAGCAGGATACAAAATTAATGCACAGAAATCTCTGGCATTCCTATATACTAATGATGAAAAATCTGAAATTGAAATCAAGAAAACACTCCCATTTACCATTGCAACAAAAAGAATAAAATATCTAGGAATAAATCTACCTAAGGAGACAAAAGACCTGTATGCAGAAAATTATAAGAGACTGATGAAAGAAATTAAAGATGATACAAATAGATGGAGAGATATACCATGTTCTTGGATTGGAAGAATCAACATTGTGAAAATGACTCTACTACCCAAAGCAATCTATAGGTTCAATTCAATCCCTATCAAACTACCACTGGCATTTTTCATAGAACTAGAACAAAAAATTTTGCAATTTGTATGGAAACACAAAAGACCCCAAATAGCCAAAGCAATCTTGAGAATGATAAAAGGAGCTGGAGGAATCAGGCTCCCTGACTTCAGACTATACTACAAAGCTACAGTAATCAAGCCAGTATGGTACTGGCACAAAAACAGAAAGACAGAATAATGGAACAGGTTAGAAAGCCCAGAGATAAACCCACACACATATGGACACCTTATCTTTGATAAAGGTGGCAGGAGTGTACAGTGGAGAAAGGACAGCCTCTTCAATAAGTGGTGCTGGGAAAACTGGACACATACATATCAAAGTATGAGATTAGATCACTCCTAACACCATACACAAAAATAAGCTCCAAATGGATTAAAGACATAAATGTAAGGCCAGAAACTGTCAAACTCTTAGAGGAAAACATAGGCAGAACACTCTATGACATAAATCACAGCAAGATCCTTTCTGACCCACCTCCTAGAGTAATGGAAATAAAAACAAAAATAAACAAATGGGACCTAATGAAACTTAAAAGCTTTTGCACAGCAAAGAAAACCATAAACAATACCAAAAGACAACCCTCAGAATGGGAGACGATATTTGCAAATGAAGCAACTGACAGGATTAATCTCCAACATTTACAAGCAGCTCATGCAGCTCAATAACAAAAAAAACAAACAACCCAATCCAAAAATGGACAGAAGACCTAAATAGGCATTTCTCCAAAGAAGATATACAGACTGCCAACAAACACATGAAAGAACGCTCAACATCATTAATCATTAGAGAAATGCAAATCAAAACTACAATGAGATATCTCACACCAATCAGAATGGCCATCATCAAAAAATCTAGAAACAATAAAAGCTGGAGAGGGTGTGAAGAAAAGGGAACACTCTTGCACTGCTGGTGGGAATGTGAATTGCTTCAGCCACTATGGAGAACAGTATGGAGGTTCCTTAAAAAACTACAAATAGAACTACCATATGACCCAGCAATCCCACTACTGGGCATATACCCTGAGAAAACCGTAATTCAGAAAGAGTCATGTACCAAAATGTTCATTGCAGCTCTATTTACAATAGCCCAGAGATGGAAACAACATAAGTGCCCATCATCAGATGAATGGAAAAAGAAGATGTGGCACATATATACAATGGAATATTACTCAGCCATAAAAAGAAATGAAATTGAGCTATTTGTAATGAGGTGGATAGACCTAGAGTCTGTCATACAGAGTGAAGTAAGTCAGAAAGAAAAGGACAAATACCGTATGCTAACACATATATATGGAATTTAAGAAGAAAAAAAAAATGTCATGAAGAACCTAGGGGTAAGACAGGAATAAAGACACAGACCTACTGGAGAATGGACTTGAGGATATGGGGAGAGGGAAGGGTGAGCTGTGACAGGGCGAGAGAGAGTTATGGACATATACACACTAACAAACGTAAGGTAGATAGCTAGTGGGAAGCAGCCGCATGGCACAGGGATATCAGCTCGGTGCTTTGCGATCGCCTGGAAGGGTGGGATAGGGAAGGTGGGCGGGAGGGAGACGCAAGAGGGAAGAGATATGGGAACATATGTATATGTATAACTGATTCACTTTGTTATAAAGCAGAAACTAACACACCATTGTAAAGCAAGTATACCCCAATAAAGATGTTAAAAAAAATGATTACCACAATCAAATTAATTAACCCATTCATCACCTCACGTAGTTTACCTGTGTGTGTGTGTGTGTGTTAGTGTGTAGTGAGTACACTTAAGATCTACTCTCTTAGTAAATTTCGATTATACATAGCTTATTATTAACTATAATCACTCTCATTTATTTTAGATTCTGAGAATCTATCTATCTTAAAACTAAAATTTTGTACTTTTTGACCAAAATTTTCCCATTTTTCACACCTCCCAGCACCTGGTAACCACTAGTGAACAATATGGTTTTATGAGTTTGACTTTTTTGGATTCAATATTAAGTGAGATTACAGACTATTTGTCATTTTCTGTCTGACTTGCTTCATTAGCATTATGTTCTCCATGTTCATCCATGTTGTTGCAAATGGCAGTATCCCATTCTCTTTTTATGGCTGAATAAAATTCCACTACACACACACACACACACACACACACACACACACACATGCACAGAGTGCACAACATTTCCCTGTTCTCTGCATACTTATCAGCATTTATCTCCTTTATGATAATCATCTTAACACATGTGAGGTGATATCTTGTTTGGTTTTGATTTACATTTTCCTGATTGGTGATACTGAGCACATTTTCATGTATTTGTCAGCCATCTGAAAGTCTTCTTTGGCAAAATGTCTATTCTGTTCCTTTGCCCATTGTATTATTTGGTTTTTTGCTTTGTATGTGTTCATTATATATTTTGGATATATATATATATTTTTAACATCTTTATTGGAGTATAATTGCTTTACATTGGTGTGTTAGTTTCTGCTTTACAACAAAATGAATCAGTTATATATATACATATGTTCCCATATCTCTTCCCTCTTGCGTCTCCCTCCCTCCCACCCTCCCTATCCCACTCCTCCAGGCGGTCACAAAGCACTGAGCTGATATCCCTGTGCTATGCGGCTGCTTCCCACTAGCTATCTACCTTACGTTTGGTGGGGTATATATATCCATGCCTCTCTCTCACTTTGTCACAGCTTACCCTTCCCCCTCCCCATATCCTCAAGTCCATTCTCTAGTAGGTCTGTGTCTTTATTCCTGTCTTACCCTTAGGTTCTTCATGACATTTTTTTCGTTAAATTCCATATATATGTGTTAGCATACGGTATTTGTCTTTTTCTTTCTGACTTACTTCACTCTGTATGACAGACTCTAGGTCTATCCACCTCATTACAAATACCTCAATTTCGTTTCTTTTTATGGTGGAGTAATATTCCATTGTATATATGTGCCACATCTTCTTTATCCATTCATCCAATGATGGACACTTAGGTTGTTTCCATCTCTGGGCTACTGTAAATAGAGCTGCAATGAACATTTTGGTACATGACTTTTTGAATTATGGTTTTCTCAGAGTAACCTTGGGAAAAGAATGAGACACTAGAATATATGTTTTTAATTGTCAGTGCCATGTTTTAGAGGAAGAGAACCTGTGTGTGGCTGAGTGTGTTCCCCAAATTATTTGACTTCTCACAGGCTTATTTTCTTCAGGGCAAAGATCTTTGGGAAAATATAGTCATGATACAGTTGCCTAGATAAGATACAACTTATTTTTTCATTTTCTTTATTAAAAATAAAATCTCATTATTGTTTTGTGTGCAATGTAACCAGCCAAATTTCACAACTTTCCTTAAAGACAGAACTGGTTCTTTGCTACAGTTGTAGAAAAAAATGTGCCCCCTTCTTCTTGCATACTTCCCTTCTTCTTCTTGCTGAAAATATTGTCAAGATACCTGAAATGTTGGGCAACCATATTTTTGCAATGGATTAAGCTACACTTTGAGGAAACAAATATGAGGATGAATATTATAAGCTAAGTGAAGCAAAAATATGGAATTATAGATGTGGTTGATTCCATTAAATTAATTAAGCATTCTTGGACACCAACTTCTGGACTTTTTGATATGTGACACTATTTGTTGGTCCAATATGGTCTGGTGTTTCATTTCATGCAGCCAACTGAAGTCATGCTTGGGACAACTGTCTATTTTTCACTGCCAGCCTCCTCCTCCCACTCAGAAGAATTATCTCATAGTGTGCTCATTGGAGAATACACAGTTATTTTATTAATGCTAAATTAATATTTCAATGTATTGGTGTTACACTTTTATATGAAGTGGCTTATTATTGTTTTCTTACTGCTAATAATTAAAATATCCAAGTTTGAAAGAATAATTTTGTACACGAGGAAGGATTTGAGTTTATTTGTAAAATATGATTGCTCTAACAGACTTAACATTCCTCTATACTTTTGTGAGTAGTAGATAAAGAAGTGGGTTTAGAGTTAGCAAGTAATTGACTCGTGTAAAGCTAGTGATTCAGGAAAACCAATGCATATGTACCTCTGAATAAAAGAGACAAAAAAATAAAACAAATTAGAAAGCATTAGTAATAACAAAAACAGTTAAGGGCTTCCCTGGTGGTGCAGTAGTTGGGAGTCCGCCTGCCGATGCAGGGGACACGGGTTCGTGCCCTGGTCCGGGAAGATCCCACATGCCGCGGAGCGGCTGGGCCCGTGAGCCATGGCCGCTGAGCCTGTGCATCCAGAGCCTGTGCTCCGCAACAGGAGATGCCACAGCAGTGAGGGGCCCGTGTACCACACACACACAAAAAAAGTTAAAATCACTGTCCTAATTGAATTTTAAATTTAACATGAAATTTAAAAGGTAGATAAAAATCAATATTAAAATAAAATACAAAGAACAAGTAGCTCAATCAGTTTTCAACATGCACAATGACTTTAAATTGTTAATCTACACCAGGCTATACTCATTTTAATAATTTACTGTTTCATAAAATACAGGCTTGGTGGGTTTTTTTTTTTTTTTTTAGTTTGGGAAACACACAGAATAAACTGCTTATATTTTCTGTCATTAATTTTGGATGTCTCCTACCTCTTACTTAGTGACACTAGTTTTCTTCCATCCTTCCATCTGTTGGGGAACTAAATAAAGTATGAACTGTAGTCCATTATGCTTTGTAGAAATGGCAAATGCAAACACTTAGTCTACTCTTTTCCGTGTTAAATATTGTGCTTTTTTGTTTTTTAGCTTATGTATTTATTTTTAACAAACTTTAACATTTAAATTAAGCATTGCATTTTAAGTTTTAAAATCTATTGTCATTAATTGTAAAATAACTGAATAATATTTAATTTCAGATATTCTCCATCATTTCTTTGGATCTGATATTATAGCAAGCAAGGAAATTATTAATTCCATGGAAGAAAAACCTTAAAAAAATACTGACTCATTCAGTCTTCAATATTTTTAAAATAGTAAAAGAAATGTATAAATAATGCTTGGGAAAATCCAAATACTATTCAGGGAAAATAATCTGCAGTTAATTACATTAAAAATATAATTGAGATGGTGATAGGTCCCATGAAGACAAGAAAGTAAAATCATATGATAGAAAGTATTTGGGGAGGGATTACTTTTGATAGTGTGCCAAGGGAATGTCTGAATTGTAGTTGAGCTAAGGTCCTATATTAGTTAGGATAAATGTATAGCTCCTCTAACAAAGTCCCAAATGAATGATAATAGTTTAAACAGTTTTTTCTCTGCCATGTAACAGTCCTTGAATTATCAGTCTACATTGTTGAGGTCCATTTTTCTTCTATCTTTTTCCCTACACTCAAGACATTGTTTTCATCATCATGTCAATAAGCACTCAATACTACATCTAAAAGATTTACATTTCAGGCAGAGAGAAAAAGAAAAGTTAGAAGGAACACACACCATTAAGTTGAAAATGCATTGCCTTGAAGTAACTCAAATCATGTCTATTTACACCCCATTGGCTAGCATGTAGTTACATAGCCACATCTGGTGCAAATGAAAAAAGAAAGGACAGCTTCATTTTAGCCAGATACAAAATTTTAGTTCCATCACTAAGGAAAGACTGGACTTCGGGCGACAAATAGACTTTTACCTGAAATGAAGGTAAGGATGAAACTCTGTTAAGATTTTGGGAGTCAGTTTTCAGACCATTATTTCTTCAAATTATTTTTCATTCTGCACCAATCTTTGGCTTCTCTTTCTGGAAAGCTAATGAAATGATTATTAGACCTTCTGATATTAGACTCATAGGTGCTTGAGCTCTGCTTATTTTTGTTCAGTTTTTTTTTCTTCTGTTGTTAAGATTGGAAATTTTCTACTGATTTATCTTTAAGTTCACTGAGTCTTTCCTATTTAATTTCCATGTCTACTATTGAGCCCATGAAATGAAACTTTTATCACATACACTGTGTTTTTCAGTTATAACATTTCCATTTGGCACCTGATTCTATAATATGGTTTCTATTTCTCTGCTGAAACTTTTTATACTTTTATTAATTTTGAGAGTGATCAACTTTAGCTCACAGGGCAAAATAATAAACTGCTTTAAGGCTTTGCCTGATAATTTCAACATCTGAGTCATCTTGGGATTGGCAATTTTTTTTTTTCAGTACATGGGCCTCTCACTGTTGTGGCCTCTCCCGTTGCGGAACACAGGCTCCAGACGCGCAGGCTCAGCGGCCATGACTCACAGGCCCAGCCGCTCCGCGGCTTGTGGGATTTTCCTGGACCGGGACACGAACCCATGTCCCCTGCATCGGCAGACGGACTCTCAACCACTGCACCACCAGGGAAGCCCGGGATTGGCATTTTAATTATTTTTTCCACTAGTGTCTGGACAGATTTTCTCAGTTCTTTCAATGTCAAGTGATTTGGGATTATATCGTGGACATTTTGTGTATTATGTCGTAAAAATCCAAGTCCTGTTAAAATTCTTTGAAGATTAACTGTACATTTTTTTCTTGTTTGTTTTAGCAGACAGTTGGCATGGTTAAGTTCAGATCAAAAGTTTTGATTTCCCTTCTGTAGGTAATGCTCTCAAAGTCAGTTTGGGTTTCCAAGTTAATACTATGCTGTTTGAGTTTTCTTGTGCTTGTTCACTCAGGGATTTGCCTAGGACTTATGTTTTGGTATGAACAATAATTCAGTTCTAAAGCTTTGATCATGTTTACTGTTGTCTGTTCTATTAGTGCACAGACTGGGCTAAGCCTGTTTTTTTCAGTTCAGATACAGTATTTGGGCAATCCTATCTCTCACCTCCCCAGTTTCCCAGCCACTGTTTGGTTCCCTGGGGCTCCCTTTTCCCAGTCTCCTGACATGGGAGCCAGAATTTCTCTCAGGGTTTAGCCTTTTGTGCTAGTGAACAATTTTGCAATACTGTGGCCATTCTCAGGTAAAGCTGAGAGAGAAACGCAAGACAAAATATTGGTGATATCCCACACACTCTTTGGACCATTGAGGCCACTTTCTTGATTCCTCTGGATAGAATTATGCTTTTACCCTGAGGTTTAGATATCCCACCATGGAAGCAGAGCTGCTTCACGACTGGAGCTTCCTAAGGGCAGGACTAAAATGGAAAATAAATAAAAGGAGATCCTCCTTCCAATCCACTCTCTGTCTTTTTGCTTTGAAAAACAGAATTTTCCTCCTAAGGTTTATTGTCCATCTCTACTTGTGCTGTCAGGTAAAAGCCAGGAGATAAAGAGTGCAGAGTAAAAATGAGTAAAGTCATGGCCTCTCCTTTCTTCTTCAAGTTTGACTTCCCTCCCATTTTATCTGCATCATTTACTTTCCAGAGTAAACATAGTCATTCTTTGTATTCTGCCCAGAGTTTTTTTTTGTTTCAATCATGGGGAAAGATAGGCTGTAATAAGCTTATTCCAGCTTAGTCATCATTGGAACTCTTTTACTAGAGCTCTTTTTTTCCTTCCAGTTTTATTGAGATGACTGACATACAGCACTGTATAAGTTTAAGGTATACAGCATAATAATATGATTTACATACATCATGAAGTGATTATCACAATAAATTTATATCATTAAAGAAAAATAGAAAAAACATTTTTCTTCTTTTGATGAGAAGTCTTAGGATTTACTCTCAAAATCTTTCATGTATAACATACAGCAGTGTTACTTATATTTATCATGTTGTACGTTACATCCTTAAATTCTTATTTATCTTATAACTGGAAGTTTGCACTTTTTGACTGCCTTCATCCAATTCCCTCTCCTCCCACCCCCTGTTTCTGGTAACCACAAATCTGATTTCTTTTTCTATGAGTTTGCTTGTTTGTTTTTAAAGTATAGTTGACCTACTACACTATGTTAGTTCCCGTTACACAACATAGAGATTCGATATTTGCATTTCAAACTGATCACCACAAGTCTAATTATAAATGTCACCATACAAAGATATTACATAATTATTGACTGTATTTCCCACAATTTACATTACATACTCATTACTCATTTATCTTGCAACTGGAAGTGTATACCTCTTAATCTCCCTCACTTATTTCTCCCCTCCTCCTACCCCCCTCCTCTCTGACAAACCCCTGTTTGTTCTATGTATCTATAACTTTGATTATGTTTTGTTATGTTTGTTCATCAGTCTTGTTTTTTTAGACTACACATGTAAGTGAAGTCACACGGTATTTGTCTTCCTCTTATGACTTATTTCACTTAGCATAATACCCTCTATGTCCACCCATGTTGTCACAAATAGCAAGATTTCATTCCTTTTTATGGCTGAGTAATATTCCATATCTTGTTTATCTATTCTCTATTTATGGCCCCTTGGTGAATGGGGCTGCATCCTGTGAAGGCTGGCTGAGGGCCTAAAGGTGTCCTAAAGTTGGTTGTCCTGCTGGTGAGTGGGGCCATGGCCCAGGGGAATCCAGGCCTGGTGCCCACCCACTGGTGGATGAAGAAGTGTCCTGGGGCTAGTGCCAGCCTACTGGCAGGCAGAGTCAGGTCCTGAGGGTCCCTGGCTGCAGGGTTCAGGGTTCCTGGATCCAGTGTTGACCCACTGGTAGGTGGGTCCAGATCCCATCGTGGCTGGCTAAGGAGCTCAAGGTGTCTTAAAGCTGATGTTGGCCGCTAGTAGGGAGGGCCAGGCTCCAGAGTTTTCTGGGGCTTGTGCTGGCCTGCTGGTGAGTGGGCTGTGTCCTGCCAGGGTGGCTGTGGGGCTATGGTAGTCCTGGGAATGGTGTCTACCCTCTGGTGGATAGGGACAAAGCACAGGGGGTCTTGGGGCTGATGCCAGCCCACTGGTGTGTGAGGCTGGACCCAGGGCTATGTCGGCCCTCTGGGGAGTGGAGTTGAGTCCTGGAGTCTCTGGATGCAGGGCCCAGGGGTCCCACTGTTGGTGTGATGTCCCACAGGTTGGTGGGCCTAGGACCCAGAGATTCCTGGGTTATTGTGGGCTCACTGGTTTGTGGGCCTTGTCCTTGGCCCTCTGGTGGACAGGGTCATGTCCTGGAGCAGCTTTGGGCTCAAGGGTTATTAAGGCAGCCTGCCTGCTCGTGGGTGGGGTTCTGTCCCTACTGGGCTAGTTGCTTGGTTTAGGGTATCTCAGTACTGATGCTGACAGGCTAGTGGTTGGGGCTGAGTCCTGGTGCTAATAAGCTAGAGGGAGGATTCCAAAATGGTGCTTGTCAGCACCAGTGTCCACGTGGTAGGAAAGACTCCCCCATATGGCTGCCGCCAGCATCTCTGTCACCAGAGTGAACTCCAGTTGCCTCCTGCCTCTCCAGGAGGCTTTCCAAGATGAGCAGATATGTCGTATCCAGGCTCCTTTCAAAGTATTACTTCTTAACTGGGTCCAAGAGCATGTGAGATTTTGTGTATACCCTTTATGAGTGAGCCTCTATTTCCCACAGCCCTCTGGCTCCACTGAAAATAAGCACCCCTTGCCGTCAAAGCCAAATATTCTGAGGGCTCATTTTCTTGGTGCAGGACCCCTGGGTTGGGGAACCCAATGTGGGTATTGAACCCCCTAGCTCCTTGGGGAGAAACTCTCAATTGTAATTATCCTCTTGTTTGTGGCTTACCTGCTGGGGTTATAGGTCTTGACTATACCACATCTCTGCCCCTCCTACCCATCTCACTGTGGTTCCTTCTTTATATCTTTAGTTGTAGAAGATTTTTTCTGCTAGATTTCAGTCTTTCTTATCAATAGTTGCTCTGTAAATAGCTGTAATTTTGGTGTGCCCATGGGAGGAGGTGAGCTCATGGTCTTCCTATTCTGCCAACTTGGTCATTCCTCACTCATGCTTAATATTTTACCATTAATGACTTATTCATCATGCTACTTTTTGGTTTACATTTTTGGCATATAGTTTGCCAAGTACCTCTTCTGGGCTTCAGTGAGGAAAGGGGAATTCGAAATATTTGGAGAGTAAAGAAGGAAATTATGGATAAATATAACATAGATTTCACTTCCTTTAGACTAATATACATTTAAATTATTTTATACCCACTTTTCAGAGACAATGTGTGAAATATGCATGTACTAGGGTTTCATTAATTTGTGACATCTGTTTGTGGTGGCATTGTACCTATATCTCACATTTCTCATTAATCTCATTTCAACACCTAGTTGACACATACAATATTCAATTTTGACTCCTCAAAATTTGTTTTCTAGAATTAAAAATAGCTTCATAACTTTATAGAAGAAACATAGCAGTGTTAATAGCACATTAAATGGTCCTGCCATTTAATAAAGTATTTAGCCAACCCGACCATTTTTGCACTTACTTTACACTCATGTAACCTCCTAAGATTTCTCTGGAATATCATATGCTTTATAGCACAAAAAGTACATAGTGCCATACAAAATAGACAATAGAATAATGCAATGTATACTGCAAACATTTTTAATAGTAAATTAAAGTCATACTGCAAGATTTTTCTTGAGCATTTTAGTTTTTGAAGGATGCTTTCAAAACTAACCTTTCTTTATTCTATCTCCTCTGGGTAATTATGTGTGAAATATTTTGATACAATGAGGAGGGACATTGTCTAAACAATTACTTTTTCCTGTTAGTAAACTTTGCATGACTCTATTACTCATAATCTAAATTTGGACAAAGCAATGGATATAGCAGACATTCAATACTATTCTGGATGGATATAACCCAATCTATATAGCAGTATATTTCCTGGAATTGTTTTCCAGAAAAATCATGCACTTTTCCATGAACAGTAGTTCTCATGTACAATGTTAACCGGCAGGTCAGGCATTCCTATCCTCTCATGTCATTAATACTGCTCAAAATCGGAGATTGAATTAACTTCAGTAAAATTCTAGTTAAAAAAAACAAACAGATCTGTTTAAAGAATCATCTAAATTTATAACATTAACTGTTATGATGGTTATTTAGCATTGGAATTTAATGTAATAAATTTTATTAAACGCCAACTCTGTAAGCACCTACACAGAGACTACAAAGAGAAATATAAGAATATCAAAATTAAAATGTTGTGCTCAAGAAAGTTATAATTTTATAAGGGCATATTAAATAATTAAGGCAGTGATTTTTATAACTAGTAGCTGTATAAGAAAATTAATATTTATTGAGAACTTACTATATGCCTGGTCCTGATTTTAGCACTTTAAAGTTTTTATGCTGTTTTATATGAAGGAAGTTTATATTTTCCCCACAATACAAAGAAAGGCACAGACTCAAGAGTTTAACAATTTTCTAAAATAGATCCAGTATTCAAATGTCTGTTGGAAGCCTGTGAAACACTGTGGAGCCTCACACAATATTCTGGGGATACTTACCAATACAGTTGCAAGCAAAATGTCACAGGAATTGATAAAAAAGGAAAGAAATCTACATGTTTGATCACAAGTAGTTCATGGAAGTGGTGGTACTTGATATTGGTAGGGTTTTTAACAAATTTTTATTTTATATTGAAGTATAGTTGATTTACAATGTTAGTTTCAGGTGTAGAGCAAAGTGATTTGGTTATACACATACCTATCTGATTCTTCTCTCACTTAGGTTATTACAGAATATTGAGTAGAGTTCCCTGTTCTATACAGTAGATCCTTGTTGGTTATCTATTTTATATATAGTACTGTGTATATGTTAATCCCAACCTCCTAATTTATCTCTCCCTCCAACTTTCCCTTAGTGTGCAAGTGAGGGCACTCATTATATTTAGAAAGTGAAGACTAAACTAGAATCCAGAAGATGGAAATCTTAAGATTATTTCAGTAAACTACAAATGTTAGAGTTTTAGGGTGTCCACAGTGGAGCGGCATGTAGATGGAGCAGAATAAAATAAATTTAGGTTGAGGAGTTTGCTTGTTGTTCATCAGGTAGGTGATATTCACTGTAGGTCATTGAGAGGAAGAATGAAATCATTGTTTATCAAGGTAAATCATAATTCCTTAGGTAGGAAATAACATGGAAAAGAAAGACACTGGAAAGAACAGACATGAGTAGAGTACATATTATTGTAAGAGTTTAGAGAAGAAGGTATTAACAAGCAGACAAATGTGAGGAATATTAGGGGAGATAGAATAAATTAAAACTAGCTAAGTATATTTTATAGATCAGGAACAGGGAGGCATTAATTAAATAATAAAAGTTGGGTCACTATAGTTGAGAGAGCAGAGGTGCCCTTGAGGGAAAAAGAGAAAACAAAATAAAGCATTTTGAGAAGATTATATTTTTAGTATTGGGTACATTTAGTTTGAGGTGAGGGAGGTATCTGCAGACAAATTATCATTGAAACTCTCAAAGTGAATGGAATATCCCAAGAATCAAGTGCATAGGAAACAGAAAAAAAATTTTAAAGCACCATAAATTTAGGATTCCAGAAAACAAACAAAATCAACAGAAGAGAAAATTAGAAGCTGTGTTTCATACATAATACATATAAGCAAGATTCAAAAAGCAGAAAAATAATTGTAGCTCTCTCTTTCTTTACACTTAAGTGCAGTCACATATTATCTCATTTAATCTCAACATTCCTCAGAAGTAGGGCTACCATCATCCCTTTATAGAGGAGAAACTTGAAACTCTGATGAGCTAAGAAACTTCCCCTGGTCACACAGGAATGGATGGCTGAACAAAGATTCACACCAAGCAGCCTGCATCTAGATTTTATACTTTTAATTTTTATGTTATACTGTCTCTTGGTTATCAAAAAGCTTTTCATTTTCTAAATATGAATAATTGGAGATTTATAATTATTCTTGTTTATAAGTCCTTATTTTACTCTTGCTATCTTGATAAGCAAAACTGACCAAGAGACAGAGAAGGATTAAAGTGAGGTAGGAGAGATTTCAAGGTGGGGCATAATCTATGGGTGATACAGCGTCACTGAATTAAATATAGATATGGTGCTGTTAACTCCATTTTCCAAGAGTGACCTCTTATACAGCTGATATAATTTAAATTCATCATACTCCTAATCAGTACATGGAATAGTTTCTTAGCTTTAATTTATTCATGTCAAACACACAGAATTGTGGATCCTACTAAAAGGTAATTGTTTTTCTGATAGCAAAGAAACTTCATCCTTAGCATAATGACCTTTGTTATGCTTTAAGACATGTTTAATGAGTGGATTGGGGTATCTATATTTTGAGATAAGTGTTGAGAAAAGCATAATGCTCTTTACTACACTTAGAGGCTCTACATGTACTCTACATCATAAACCCCTTGCTCCATTGTGCTTACAGAGGATTCAGCAACTTTTAAATAGCTCATTATACTCTGATGAGATTATACTCTGATGATAGTGAAGTTTGCTTTCGGTCAAGCTTAAAGAAAAGGACTATGCGATACTCACGTATGAGTCATACACCTAAAGAAGTAGGCTTATGCTTTTATTAACAGAAGACAGAATAGCATGGAAGCTAAGTGTGGGCTCTGGAGCCAGACAGCTTATGTTTGAATATTAGCTTTGCTGCTTACCCTAGCTATGTGATGGTAGATAAATGTTGTGTGCCCCATAGTTTTGTGTGTGTGTGTGTGTGTGTGAGGATTAAATTAGATTATCCATATATGATGCTTAGAATAGTGCCTGATGTGTGGTAAGTATACAGTAATCTTTCCCTTCTCTTAAAAATGAAATTTGAATGAGTATTTAAAGCATATTTGCTTAAAGTGGTACCTATTTATTCTGCCTGTGGCAAGACATAGGGTTAATTCTTTATTCCTGATGAGCTCTGTTTGAATTATTCTTACTTAGTAATTTAAATAAATTTAAAAATATTCCAATATTTTCATCACGAAAATGTATTAGAGTTTTAACCTCTTCTGTTACACAACCTTACTAATTTTAATGCTATCTTTTTCTTGTTACAATTCTCTCTTATTCTGGTTTGCAAAATTTGTCTATTTTATTGATCTTCTTCAAAGAACCAGTTTTTGGTTATATTCATGAAACCAATTTCCTTATTATCTTCTGTTCCATTATTTTTTGTATTTATCTCTATTTTTTATATTGCTTTTGCTTCTTCTTGTTCTTCAAAGTTTTGAACAATAGGTGGATTCCTTTATTTTCAGTCCATCTTAATTTGAAATTAATACACATCTTAACATATTACAAACAATACTTTGGCTACTCATACAGCTTTTTTTTTTTAATGGGAAACACCATTAGTTTTTGCCTGATATATAGCTTATAAAATATGCTTTTAAATATTATTTTATTGAGGTTTTCCTTTGGACTCTAAGGTCAATTTTGTAACAATTTCATGTGTTTTGAATAAATGCATTTTCTTTGACACATTCAAAATGGTCAGTGGATATATTAGTTCCACACAATTTTGTTATTCATATCTTAATATTTTTTTTAGTTTTCCTTAGTTTGGGGGTTTTGATATGTCAGTTGCAGAGGGAAATTTGTCACATCTTTCAGTATATATTATGTATTTGTCATTTGTCCCCTTTCCTTTCTCTTTTATATTTCAATATATATATTGATGAATAATAAATTTTAGCAAAATATAAAGTGTAGTCCAATTTTGACCCAAATTCTATTTTGCCTGACATTACTAGTGCTAAAATTGGTTTCTGTTAGGAAATATTTCTTGATAGGTATATTTTTTCAAATCAATTATATTTATATGTTGAGATGTATGTAATTTTGCTTTTTTTAAACTTCTCATATATAGATTTTTATTTTCCCACATTATGAATTTTCTTTTAACAATGTTGCATAATTTGTATCTTTAATGAAGGTATGAACTCAGTCTTATTTGTTAGGATCACTCATAAATTTGGGTTTATTAACATGCTGTACTACCATTTTATTATATTTTCTTTTATGGTTTTGCATTTTTACCAGTTTTTTTCTTCCCTTTATTTTTTCTTTTCTAGTGGTTTAGGGGATGCATATCCTATTTCTAGTTTCCTTCTCACTATTTACTAACATTTAAGAGATAAATATTTTTAATCAATATATAAATAATGATCATCTATATCTTTCTTCTGAATAAGACAAGAACTTTGTTATTAACCTTCTCCCCAGACCTTCCACCCATATCCTGCCTCAAACACCAGTCATGACCATCTGGAGAGTTAGTGACAGAATTATAATAATGTTTAAACAGAGTATTATATGGAGTATTAACCTTGAGTATTTTTTTATCTGAAATATCTTTATTTTGTTGTTTTTGTTGTTTTCACATGTAAATGAAAGTTTAAGTAATTAGTAAAACTTAGGTTTAAAATTATGGTTTCTTACAAATTTGTTAAATGCTTTTTTAGAATCCTGAAAAACTTTTTTTTTCACTCTACAAGCTTTTAGGATGTTCTCTTTAACCCTGCAATGCTGAAATGTCATGATTTATCTAATTGTGTGCCTCTTCTATTAATCCTGTACAGTATTTTGTTCATCCTTCAATCTGAAGACTTGTGCTTTAGTTCTCAACTATTTTCTTCTATTATTTTATTGATTATTTTTACTCTTTTATTCCCTTTTGGGACTTTTAATTTTCTAATTATTTAAAACACATTTGAGAGCAGTTTTAAGTTCATAGCAAAACTGAGCAGAAGGTACAGAATTTTCTGTATAGCCCTTGCTCCCACACATGCATAGCTTTCACTTTTATTAACATCCCCCGCCAGAGTAGTACGTTTGTTACAATCAATAAACCTGTATTGACACATTATAACCACCCTAAGTCCATAGTTTACCTTAGGGTTCTCTCTTGGTGCTGTATATTCTATGGATTTGCACAAACACATGTAATCATAATTATAGTCTTTTATAGAGGATTTTCACTGCCTTAAAATTTCTCTGTGTTTCACCTTTCATTTTTCCCCTACTCAACCCAACCCCTGGCTACCACTGATATTTTTTCTATCTCCATCATTTTGCCTTTTCCAGAACATCATATACTTAGAATCATAAAGTATGTAGACTTTTCAGACTGACTTCTTTCACTTAGTAACATGCATTTAGGATTCCTCCATGTCTTTTTATGGCTTGATAGCTCATTTCTTTTTAGTACTGAATCATATTCCATTATATGGATATACCAGAGCTTATTCATGCATTCACCTACTAAAAGACGTCTTGGTGGCTTCCAAGTTTTGTCAGTGATGAAAAAAATCTGCTATAAACATCTGTATGCAAGTTTTTGTGTGGACATAAGTTTTCAACTACTTTGGGTAAATTCCCAAAGTGTGATTACTGGATCATATGTAAATATTCTTCTGGAAATTTTATGAGGTAAAGGTTAGAATAAATGATCATGTTCTCCATCTTTTCCCTGTCTGAATCTTTCTGAGATGATCTAGAATTCTGATACACCATCAAGCATGGCTGCTAAGAGCACACACTCTGGGGTCAGATTACTTAGGATCAAATGCCAGTTAGTTCTTCTGCTTCTTAGCTGTATGACCTGAGGGTTATTATTTCATCTTTCAAGCAGAAAATTCCTTACCAGTTAAAATAAAATAAAGTGGAACTACTGATATTTGTTATAAGTTATTGTAGAGATTAAATCAGATAATGAATATAAAGTACATAGCATAGTGCCTGTCACATAAATTTTTGATGTCTATTAACTATCATTGTTGTTGGTTGATTTTCCTGAAATTTTGGGAATTCTTAATATGGGTTAATAGTCTCTAGTGTAGATATGTGGATTATCTTTTCTGGTAATTAGTGGTTACCTAAACCATAGTCCCATTTTTTTTTTCCACATGCACTAGATCCACTGCTATAGTTTGTCTATAAATATCACAATTACTAATGCTTAGGGCAATCAGGGAAAGAAGGAGAATCTGGGCCACCTAACTACTCTAAATGTATCTCTCTGGTTTATCACCCCAAGACAGTGACACTGCTTATTGATTCAAGACCTGGTCTTTCTCCAATGTTTCTACTTTGTCATATTTCAGCCTGAATGTGTTTAGGACTCCAGTTTACTCCAGTTTTGTTCTTCAGCATATTCATATTCATAGATTTTCTAACTTTAAGAATTCATTATTTATGGACTACTGAAAATGTAATGTACTTATTTATCAGTCAGTATGGATTTGCTCTTCTTTAAAATATGCTTTCTGTTATATCATGAGATTTGGGGTAGAAGGAAGTCATTGACCCCCTTAAACCAATCTCAACTGTTTGTTGGGAGTGTCTTGAATTAAGTTTTTCAGTTTATGTTTGATGTTTTGCCCATCCTCCATGCCTAGTTTCTATGATCTATTCTAAGCAAGGGGCTCTAGTGGAAGTATACCCTTGGCTATGTGGACTTTTATCATGGTTTCCCGCCAGTCAGAGACACCAGAATTCCAACAGTGTTCCTAGGAGAGTTGTCCTGCTTGAAGACCATTACAAACCTTTTCACTTTTTGTTTCAAGAAATCAAATATTTTTCTAAACCTCTTTCCTGTCCTTCAACTCTTGCTGTTCCTCCTCATAGACAGTAATATAACTGCTTGAAATTTATTAACATTAGCTACAGCTTGAACAGGCATTAGGCCATGTTTCTTGCAACAGTACATTATAACATAGAGCATAACATTTTCTTTCTTAAGCTAATCTTGAGAAAAAATACAGACATCCCTTCCATGTTGTAAAAAAATAAGCTATTTTCTAAATAATCCACTGCTATTTAGTCTTACTAAAGAATTAAAATTCCATTTAGCCAATAATTTTAAAAAGTAAAATAAAGGGACAAACACATGTTCTTTGGAGGTGTTACTTGCCAAGAACTTTAAAATATTTTATTCTTTAATGTTCAAAATAATCCTATGAAGTAAGTGTATTCTCATTTTACCAAAGAAATAGTTGAGGTTCAAAGAATATAAGTAACATGTCAAAACACCAGGAAAGGCTACAAAATGGGTCAGAGATATAAGGTCTGCTGGACAACAATGCCCATTTCACTTAATTTCACAGTTACAGATAGGTAATTAATAAATGAACCCTTTAAGCAATAGAGGTCACTTGCTTCTTTTTAAGATTTACATGAATGTCATATATTACAATATAAAATATATATATGACTACAAAATAGACTCAAAAAAGAAACGATTAGAGAGTGTGATATTTCTATATCAGGGGAGGAACTTATTGAAAATGTACACATAAATCTTTGGCCTGAGACTAAAAAGAAAATAAAATCTGTTATACATCATTCCCTTAATCTAGTTAACTTTAATGATAAAATTCTAATATGTTTAATTCATTTTTCTTTTTTAATTGAAACATAGAAAAAGATTAATAGTTTACCTACCATAATACACTTAAATTCTTCCATTTGCTTCCCTATGAAAATGCTTTTGGAATATGGGGTTAAAAGTACAATGCCTCTAAAATTAATTTGTATGATTAGGAAAGTTATGTTTTAGCTAAAGCACTGAATGAAGTAATACGTGCAAAATAGTATCATAATATTTATAGCAAACAGAGTTGAGCTTTGGTACAAAGAGGGAAATGAGATTCCCAGATCAATTTCAAACTATTGTATTGTATGAGTCATTTCAAATGTCTCTTCTGGGACTATTTAGATTGTGGGGTTCAGGGTAACTATGCCTTCCATACACATGAACCTTTTCAGGATATAATCATTAGTAAATGTGGCTTATGTGATTAATCATTGGTTAAGGAAAAAATTCATTGGAAAATTGAATAATAAAAGTGCCATGTTTCTCTATAACTTGATAACATCAGTTCAAATTAGTTTGGTGGCAATTACATATATCAGTTAACACTGAAGAATGTCAACCCAGGCTATTATTTTAAAAATTGCCATAACTTGAATGGAGTCAAAATATACTCACTGAATGAGTTTAGTTTTTGAATCAGTTACAGTATATTCCTTGAAAAATAATTTATTTTGTTTTTATAAATTGTTTCCTTCACTAACTGAGCAGAGATGAATATGATATCTTCCAATCCTGGAGTATATTGTTTCAATTTAGATGGTAGAAATAAAGATGAGTTATAGGTAATCCAAAGGAAAAAAGAAACATTTTAAAGAGGAATGTTTGTCACATAGGGCAGAAGGTGAGAATGTTTATTTAAGAATTTCATTGAGAGCACCGTTGTGTTGTGATGTAAGTGATTTGAACTTTGCGCTAAAGGTAAGGTTTCCTTATCACACCTTCAAATATTTAATTTTCAAAAACCTTGAAATAAATTTAGAAATATGAATATATTGTTAACCAAAAGGTTTTTTTTTCTTTTCTATAACCTAAATTATTTAACTTACATGAACACATCATTCACTATAGCATGCGTTCTAAAGTATGGAGGGAATTCTAGTTCAAATCAACCACTAGCTTTACTAAACTTAAGAAAGTGAAAGCATTCTCGAAAATAACATTGCCAGAGACTAAACTGTTAACTTCCACTTCAACTGGCAGATCCTGTATTTTATTGTTCTTAGTGTACTAAAGCACAATTGTGCGACTGTGTTCCCTCTGGATCCTCTATAAAAATAGATATATATCTTAAAAAGCTGTCTAAGGAAGTAGAGTTTTAAGTAAACAATATAATAACCTGTCTTAAGGCTAATCAGCATTTTCAAATATCAGAAAAGAAGCAGTTGAATTGAATTTTTAGTTACTGTTTCTTTAGGTGAAACAAATACTGTCTAAATCTTTTGAACTGTAAAATAATATAGCTTATTTGAAATTCTCATAATTATAAAGGGTTAAAATTTTGTCTGTATATCTCATTTCTCCTTTTAAGTGTCTCTAGCATACACTGTAAGTGAATGGACAATACATTTATGAATATGTGGAATCACAAATAAGTTAGTAAACACAGAAAGCATTTTGAGAAGCACTGAAATATAATAGATATGTAGATAATGACACATTTCAACTGCGAGTTTGCAATAGTTATCTTCCAAGCAAAATGTAAAAGCTTGAGTGAACAAAAGATAAAGCTAATACTATCTAATAAGAACAGACCATTATAGATCAGTGAAACTGCAAAACAGATTTGTAAGACAAGGGGCAAGCCACATTATCTAGATTAACATTTTTCCAGCTCAAACAAGAAGGGTCACTGTAGGAAAGTAAGAACTAAGTAGTATGGCCTGCATTTAGTCATCCTGAAGTAATTATTAATTTATGGTTGTCTGTGATTTTAATGAAAATGAAAGTTGTGAGGAAAGAATTGAGAGAGATAATGTGCCGTGAAATTGAGTTTCATTTACTTAGGGGCCACCTTTTCCTTTTTTGTTGTTGTTAAAGGAAAGAAAGTTAAGGCAAGATGTCTACATTAAAATCTCACTAGGATTATGTAACCACCAAGTTAAATGGTAATCATTACATTCAAGGTAGAGTTAATGCAAAAGAAATTGAAGCCTGGATTTAGAGCTTATTGGCAAGGGCAGAGTAAAAAAAAACACCAATGGGCTGCAATTAATGTCAAAGTTATAATTATTGTCTTTATAAATATGAAGAATCCAATAGCTATTTCATCAGACATTTTATTCTTATTGTCATCATTAAATGTCCCTTTCAGTGATGCCATTGTTGGAAAGAATGTATTTCAAGAGTAAGGAGGAAGCCATAGGAGGCAAACCAAATCATCAGAATGCAACCTCTTTCTCTGACCTCAAACAAAGTGTTTCTAGAGAGTCATAAGAATGACAAGCCTTCCAGAGAATAACAGGCATATCTAGTGTAATAGTGTGGAAAGAACAACTGTTCATGAATTGAATTTTGTAGCTTCCCTCTACAAAAATAACAACTCTGTTCCAAGAATCATCTGCAAACAAGAAGTCAAGTGCTAAGTCTAAATTCCTCTTACTAATTGTAATGGGAAAATAATGTTCAATGACTTTTCAACATCTTAGTTCTTTCATGAAAGAAAAACTTATTTTCTGATATTTTAATTTTAAGTGTTAAGAAATAATAAGAAAACAGTCAAAATTGGGATAATGTCGGTGCTTATTCCTATCTTAGATGTGAAACAGTTACCTTTGCTCTAGAAAATGTTAGGTGAAGTCCATATAATAGAATGTATACATGACACCTGATTTTTCTTGAAAAGCTTATTATAAAATATACTTTACCACATATATATTATGTCTTTTTATTAGGCATTTATTAAGTGCTGACATTGTGCTGAAGTGTTGGGAATACAAAATTAGATAAGCATTACCTCTATTATTAAGAAGACTACATGTGTACAGATGATTTAGTGCTGAATATGGTACGTTTCTGCAAAAGAATAAAGATCTAAACGAAGCTTAGTGAATGCAGTCTTGCTTTCTAAGGTGAGAGGGAAGGATTTATGTAGGTGTGGGCATTTGAAAAGCACATTTTTGAGGTATCCAAGAGGATAGAGCATTTGAGGATGTTTATAGAAGGCAATAGAGAATGAACATTTACTACTAAATGAGAGAACTGGCATTCAGAATAGTATCCTCCAAGGATTGCCAGAGACCTATGATATTGGAAGTAATCCTTAGAAGAGTGTACTAACAAAGCTGCAGTATCAAATGAAGACTGGAATTTGAGAAATATCTATAAATCAGCCGATTTAAGACAACAGCAAAAAGTGGAGGTTGGTAGTGATGGGGTATAAATTTCCTCTCCTTGCAGAAGAAAAAGAAATGTTATCCATTTCTTGTTTATTGTATGTAAGTTATCTACTGGGATTGAAGTGCAGGGAAAGCAACGTGGAAGCAAAAGCAACAAATATGTTTTACTCCATGAGGCAAAGATAACTATATTTCTCAAATGACCTAGGAGGACTCAAATAGTAGAAATTCTGGATGGTTCTGAACTCAAAGATCCAAAGCATCTAGATACCTACATGGTACTCCAATTCAGAAAAGAGAGATAGTTTGTATTGACATGTTCTTATTAGCAAATTCCACATGTATTTTTTACATTTGAACAACTCTCTATATAAGATTGATATTTAAAAATCCTGTACTGACTTGGAATATTTAGCCAATGGCTAAATGTTGCTCTACTACAGCACTCCAAATTCTGGACATTAGACCCTCCTGAAGTAATAGCTTCCCAACCCAGAAGAGAGTTGTCATGTTTGACACAATATAAGGAGCAGATGATAACCCATTTGAACAGAAAACATTCCTTTGCCTGTTTACATAAAACGAGGATAAATAGAACCTCTCCCTTAAAATGAAAAAAAAAAAAAGGTTTTGTAATACCACCTGAGTTGATCTTACTTGTAATGTGCATTGACTAAGACACAAAATCAAACAAAAAAACAAACAAGCAAAAATCAGAAACTTGGCAGTAACAGAAAAATTCACAACTTGTTCCCAAACTTCCTTCATTTTCTCCTTATGCCTTATCACCTGGTAACAATCTCTTACTGCAAGAAAGAGCAGCTCCTGATTTCCTGAACAAACAATGCAGTTTGAACCTTCTCTTTCCAAAAATTCTTGAACTGAATGCTCTTTTTCAGTTTCCTACTCATCTTGAACATGTCCCTAGTGAAAACTTTCTTAGGATTCTCTCTCAAAGTAGGAACTCTTTCTCTGTGCTTTCTTCTTTCTGAAAATGTAACCATATCATTTTTTGTTCAAGTTAGTGGTATCTAAGGTCCTTCAGCTTTTCAACCATACTTCATTCATTTTTACAGTACGGACCCATTTTTATCATTTAAAATAAGTGTGCAATACATGCTAGTTGAATGCTGAAAACTAAGGAAGCCATACCATAAAAAAAGTTTCTAAAGCTCAAGATTTCTACTGCCTAGACAATTCTATGGATTTGGAACACTCATGACTCATCTTAAAATAAAAATTAAGAGTTGTCATCATTCTTTAAAGACTAAGTACATTTGTCCATCTATGAGGGCATCATAGGCTGGGAAGTGCAAACATTATTAATAGAAAGACATTCAGCAAAATATTAGTGTATCTATTATTATTTCCATTACTCCACTAAGTTTCATCAATAAAACAATAGAAAATAAAAATTAAAGAAACTTTTCAATTAGAAAAATTACTAAAAAACAGTATTATTGAAGATGGGCTGAACCATTTGTCAGAAAATGATAGAACTGATTTGTATTAGCACCATGAATTTTCTTCAGAATACACTTTCTTATTGAAGAGAAAGAAATAATGAGTCTTCATTGTTCTATCTTCAGTAGGTCACATCCTAATACTAGGTTTTTAAAAAATTAATTAATTAATTAATTTTTGGCTGTGTTGGCTCTTCCTTGCTGTGCACGGGCTTTCTCTAGTTGAGGCGAGCGGGGGCTACTCTTTGTTGCAGTGCACAGGTTTCTCATTGTGATGGCTTCCCTTGTTGCAGAGCATGGGCTCTAGGCTTGTGGGCTTCATTAGTTGTGGCTCGCTGGCTCTAGAGCACAGGCTCAGTAGTTGTGGCACACGTGCTTAGTTGCTCCGCAGCACATGGGATCTTCCCAGCCCAGGGCTCGAACCCGTGTCCCCTGCATTAGCAGGCGGATTCTTAACCACCGTGCCACCAGGGAAGTCCCCTAATATGAATTTAATGTTTATATTCACACAATGGTAAATGGAAAGGAATTTCTTACACTGTTAGATATTTGAACCTAAGAGAACATCTATTACATATTACTGAGTCAAAGTGCAGGAATCTGAATCTGATGTATCTGCAGAGACCAGGAAAAAAAACCCACAGCAATTAACTTTGTTTTTCATTCTTGTATTCCATTATGAATACTTTCAAAAGGATTTCCCCTCTAGATTTGCCTACCTGCTAGAGTCCAAACACCTCTTTAAACAAAGTGGTAATAAAAAGCTTTAATAAGTGCAAGTCTTGCTGAGTGAGGAATCATTAGTGTAGAGGTGCAGAAAAATACACTTTCTTATTTGTAGAAAAGTGTCAGGAAAGCAGAGTGTGGAAATAAGAGTCATCAAAATGCAGATATAATAAGCCACTTAAATAAGCAAATCTCACACTAATGTTGTGCACTAAATCCTGTTTTCCGTAGCCTCCCCTGAAGTAAAATTTTCATTTCTTCTCCTATCTCAGCCTAAATTTTTATTTACTTTAGACTCTGTTGGAATACTTCCACCTTAGCAAGGTTCACATGTGAATAAACTGCAGAGTTTGATCTTCTAACTCTGATAATTTCTTTTTTCTTTTATAGATGTCTGTTTACAAAAGGAGCAGGGTTTTTACTCTTGCTACTGGCCTTCTTAATGTTATACCTATCTTACAGAGTCTTGAGGAAAAGAAAAGCATGGCACTTGAAATTAAAGAGTTTAAGAAAAGTGATTTTACTAGCTACCCCAGGTCAGAGGCTGATAAATGTAATTAAAATGATAACTCTAAATCATTCTAGATAAAATAAAACAAAACAAATTTTCTTAATCAAACAAGTAGCAGTATTTTGGCACCTTCATAATATCAATCAATTTTTCATTTTATATAAATGATTGGTGCACAGAAAATGATGTTTAAATAATAGCCCATATACCTGACTACCAAAATAAATAGATATTTTTGGTCCCATCAGAGCAAGGGATAGAAAGATCTGAAAGCAAATAGTGGAGCTAAAAAAAATGCTTGAAAGGTGTTTTAAAAGATTTTTGTCATTGAGATATGTATCTGGTTGTGTGTATTAGGAGTTAATTTAAGAAAAGAGCTGAGGTAGAAATACATACCTGAGAAGAAACAATATTTATATGTATAATTCATGGAAATACATACACTTTTTCTTAGACCCGAATGGTAATTTCTTATTGGCAATTTGCAGCTGGTATTACTCTTTTTATTTTTGGGTAAAAATGGCAGAGAGAGATGAACAGAAAGGTAGCTTGAAGTTTGAAAGGGACACAATTCTCAATTTCCATGAGTTTTAGGATATATATTTATGTTACCTCTCACTTGATTAGGATACAAAATTATGAATGTCAGAATTATGAATTTGATTCTCATATAATTTTTATTTACTTTTTCTTGTTAGTCATTGATTATACAAATTTATAACTCTAAAATGTTGTAAATATTGTTCAAGAGTGACTAGACCACAGGGCACATTTAGATAGATACAATCCAACATCCTATTCTGAAAAACTGAGTGTTTATTTCCTGCTGCTTATGAGATAATACTAGTACTACCATTTGCATATACAGTATAATTTATTATAATGAATATCATCTATCAATTATTTATAATGTGTCAGGCACTGTGCAAAGCATTTTTTAATTCTCAGAATGATTCTCTGATATAGGTATCATAATTATTTTTTCCAATTTATGGAAGAAAAAAAAGCAGGTTAGAAACATTTTAAAATTTGAGCAATGCTGTAAAATTACTCAGTGAAAGAGCTAGGATGTGAATCTATGTTGTCCAATGTGATATCCAACCTATTGACTAGAACTATACAGCTATTGCTACCAAAAACAAATGTAAAAACAAGAAACTTTTAATAGTGCTATGAAAAGATAGCAATAGGGTAAATTCAATTATAAAGTATTAAAGATGAAAAAAACATTTTGGTGCCTCTATCTTCCAGCAATTCAACTGCAAATATAAGATATGAAAAATAATGGTTTAAAGAAGATAGTGGCTTAAAGAAGACAGAGGTTTTTATTTATTTAGTTTTTCTCTTGTAAAATAAGTGCAAAGGTAGATAGTCCAGCACTGATATGGAGGCTCTTCTGGCTGACCTCATAAATATTCTGAGTGCCTTCAGTCTTTTCTCTCTATCTATCTATCTCTATCTCTGCCTGGCTTTTATATTCAGTCTGTGGTTACAAGATGGCTGCTGAATCTCAAGCAATTACATCCACGTTCCAAGTAAGAGAGATTAAAATCAAAAAGAAATAGAGGGACTAAAACTACCTTTTGGCTAAGTCAGATACCTTTATAAGGAGTTATCTAGGAAGCCCCCATTAAAACCTTAACCAGCCTCATACAAGCCCCAAGTTAGTCACGTGGCCACTGCTATCTATAATGATAGGAGTCAAACACTATTTTTCAGTGAGCATGTTTCTTATTCATTCGCCCCAAAAACGTGTGTTGGTAAAGAAGGAAGAGTGAATTTTTTTTTGAGGTTTCAGACATAATTTATTATTATTACTTTTAGTAATAATAATTACTCATTAGTTATCTATTTTATACATATAAGTGTATATATGTTAGTCCAATATCCCATTCCATCCCACCCCCCCCCCTTTTCCCCCTTGGTGTCCATACATTTGTTCTCTACATCTCTGTCTCTATTTCTGCCTTGCAAATCAGTTCATCAGTACCATTTTTCTAGATTCCACAAGTATGCGTTAATATACGATATTTGTTTTTCCCTTTCTGGCTTACTTCAGGAAGAGGGTATGTTTATCTTGTAAATAATCAACAGACTCTTCCCAATGCCTAAAATTATGGAAGTTTTATTTTAAAAACTATACATAAATATGTATGCATAACTGTATATTTGTATGTTTCATGTCTTTTTTTCTCCTCCTTAGGTAAGACCCAACAAATTGTATATTTCATTATATTTTAAATATAGTGTAAAGAAAGGATTATAAGGAAATCTAATTCTAATAAAGGAAAAAAATCTGTAAGAACTATTCTACATCCAGAAAAAGGCAACTTTCCTCAAGATCCACCGGTTCTTGGTTTCTCCAGGAGGACCCTGTTCTGACTGTCTGGGAAATCAGGAGGGCATAGCTAGGTGATGGCCAATTCAAAGTGGGATCACAGAAAAAAAGACACACTAGATTTTTAATTTTATTATTATTACTATCATTTTTTAAAAACTCGGTGAGGGAGCACTAAATTCAGATAAAATAAATACATGCAATTTAGAGTAGAGTTAACACACACACATTCTATCTTTAATAAAATTGTCACTGTAATTTTATCTATGCACACAAAGTTAACCACTTCTTGTCTCTTCTGGTTCTTTGGTTTTAGGAGAAGTTCACTCTGGATAACTTAAGCAAACAGGAAAACTTATGGGAAAATTATGAGCATAAATGAAGGAAGAGCTGAGGGAAAAAGTTTGAGAAGTCTTGAAATCAGGACAGCTGTACACTTCCCAAGTTGATGATAATGGCAACTGAGGGACAGTTTTTTAAGATTAAACCAGCCCCAAGGTCTCTAGTTTTTTGTTTTTTAAAAATTTTTTTTGGAATATAGTTGACTTACAATGTTGTGTTAGTTTCAGGTGCTCATTAAAGTGATTCGGTTGTACATATATGTATAAATATATATATTCTTCTTTTTACATTCTCTTCCATTATAGGTTATTACAAGATATTGAGTACAGTTCCCTGTGCTATACAGTAAGTCCTTGTTGGTTATCTATTTTATATATTGTAGTGTGTATATTTTAATCCCAAACTCCTAATTTTTCCCTCCTGCTTTGGTAACCATAAGTTTGTTTTCTATGTCTGTGAGTCTATTTCTGTTTTGTAAATAAATTCATTTGTATCCTTTTTTTTAAGATTCCACGTACAAGGGATATCATATGATATTTGTCTTTCTTTGTCTGGCTTACTTCACTTAGTATGATAATGTCTAGGAAGTTTCAGTTCCAGGCAGAGAGAAACCAACTAGTTTATTGAGCATCATTCCTTGGTAGGGACAATCACTTGGACTGGCAGAAGGATCAGACTGCAACCAATGGAAAAAAGATGGTTCTCTAATACAAATTCACAGTGCTTTTACCTAAAGTGGCAAAAATGACTCACATTTAGTTTAGCTTCTGAAGATTTTAACTTTCTCTGAGGTAGCATAGTAAGTTTTCAGTGACTCAAAAGTGTGAATATTGGGAATATTTGAAAAAACAGAATAATAGGCCCATTGTAAAAGAATAGGTTGTCCTTACAACTTCCTTTAATGTTTAAATGCCAGGTGCTGTGGAAACTTTTTATTTGTCTTATTATATCAAGATGAAGGTCACATTTTTATGACCATTGATGTCACCCTGTTTTCCTCCTCATTCCTTGTATATTTTCAGGCACTGTGGCCAAAAATGAAAAGCACTTCCCTTCGTTTTCCTACGGGATCCCATACAACACAACAGTGGCAAAGGATCCAAATGACGTTTTCCTACTGTGAGTCTGGCACCAGAAACTATTTCATCTCTACACAAGCAGTTGCAATTGAAATTGCTTCTTGATCCACAGATATATTTATTTTCCTGTTTTCTTCTTGCTATTGCTTTTGTTTCTCTTCAAACACACAAATATAATACAGATATTTTAATTCACCTCTGAAAAGAGAGGAGGCAAGTATGCCTTTTGTATAAACTGGGTGAACATTCACATTTACAGGTCAGCTTGTTTTATTTGTAGGAATGATAGGCAGATACCAACAATGTGACCAACACTTTACTTTTCATTTCTTTATGTATTTCTCATTTTATTTCTATACACACAACTTGATGTTTTCAAGTGCATTTCCTATTTTTTCAGCCACTTCAGACAAGTTTTGCATAGGTGAAGGTTTGATAACTTCATGGCCCACTATTAAAAATTTTATGGAAATCATGAGGAAAACCTGAAAGTTAAGTTTGCTGCTGGAAAGCTATAGCAGTTGACCTTGGACCTGGAACATGTTAAAAAAACAGTGGTTATTAAGAAATTAAATTAAGGAGATGTATGAAATATGTTCATAGGTAAAGACACAGAGGACCAGGGCCTGAAATATATTTATCAACATATATCATTATTAATATCTTTGCTATCTTTTTTATATCTTTTTTGTCAGAATGTTAATTCCACTAATATGATTGCTGTAGATCCTTGTAGGAGACTAGTCAAGAGCTCCTCTGGATGTATATTTCTATTCACTCATCCAAATTATAAAGAAAATCCTCAGTTATGAGAAAAATGAGATGAAATGAGATATTTGCTAAATATTTCTGCTAAAATTCTTTTTGAATTGTCTTTTTTTGAAAAAACTTTAATTGTGAATATAATGTATTTTTGGATATTTATGAAAATACAGACAGTAAATTACTTTCATGGTCTACAGATAGAAGATTATGTAAAACAAGATAAAACCTAAACAAACATGGTTAGCTGGCTCACAGTTTGAGTGAGGTCATAACCCTAAGCAATATTCTTAGATATTATCATCAGCAATACTTCAAAAATAAAGACTGAGAATTTTTCACAAAAGGTCAAAATTTATAGGAAAAATAACACACAATAAAATTGAATACACGTGCTATACTTCCTTAGTTGTAGAAAAACAAGATTCGTTCATAGAGTCACTTAGTTAACTCATGGGATTTGAGAAGCTGTGAAGAAGAACATGGAAATGCTAGGGTATAGACTTTGGCCTGGGGGATTTGAGTAGAAGCTACTCTAAGAAGAGGGCAGGGACATGGTAATGACATAAATATTTGCAAGTGGCAGTGAAAAGGATGTGTCCCATCTCAGGCTAGTTGCTAACTACATTATTATTACACACTTAATTTGGAAGAACAAGTTCTGGAGAAGTAAAATCATACACATTCCCTGAGATGGACCTGTTTCTGAAGAACTGCTCTTGTCTGTTATACACTTACCCAATTTGCCTAGGATTCAGTGTTAACAGTTGACTGTCTTCATAAATAGGCAAATAAAAGCTGTGTGTGTGTGTGTGTGTGTGTGTGTGTGTGTGTGTGTGTGTGTGTGTGTATTTGGAGTGTGCTTGTGAATGCCTACGTTTAAAGCCTGTGTAAAGACTCCCTAATCCAGAGTCAGCAGATCCACATTTTACTTTTGTCAGAAGTGGTGGAGGACCTTGATGAGCCTGTTGAAAACTGTGTAGCTAGAGAAGCTCCCTGTGTAGATTAATTCAGTGCACAGCTGGGGCTGGGATGGCAAGCCCATTCTAGGGAATGAAGAACGACCGATCGGGGTGGAGCTGCCCGCCTCCCTCTCCACAATATACTAATCCTCAATTTGGCACTGCTTTAAAAGAAAAGAAATCTAAATTGAGGCCAGCTGATTTCTTACTGAATCAGCCAGCTGGATGTGGAGCCAATTTCTGCAGCTTCCACGCTGTGGTAGCCAGGAAATATTTTAATTGAAAGAACTCTATGTTGACAAATACCGAAGACAGCCTATTTATAACTTTTAACCAATATTTATGGAATTCCCTGATTTAATAACATTTCCCTTTAAACTCAATTGCAAAATAGAAAAATTGTTAAGCTAGAACCAAAGCTAAATGATGTGGAAGGATAATAAGTAAAATCAGAGTAAAGGAAAAGGAAAGAACTGGTAAAGGTTGTACACATATTAATAGGCACATGTAACTGAGGAATGACATATATATGTATATACATATATATTCAATAAAAATAGTTTCAAATTGTAATTAAAATATAATTTAAAAGATTTAATATAAAATCACCGATGCTATGATTTTCAGCACATATAGTCTTATGAGGTATGTCTAAATGATGCATATTAGCAGGGAATTTTATTTTTCTAGATAATCTGAATGACTTGGCTTTTTCATTCCCCTTTGATGAGGAACCAGCTTGTGCTTAAATAATCTTAAAACACAAACAAAATCCAATATAAATGTTCTCTTTTCTTTAACATTGGTACAGTGATTGGAAACTACAATCTTGATTATAAGGATGATATCATATTATAATCTTTAAAATATATACCCTTCATTATTAAAAATTGTGGCAGAGTTTATTTGCCTTGTTCCATAGTCAAAACTGCTTAGTTTTTGCAGTTGTTTTTTTCATCAATGTTTTTTAAATGTTTAAAAGCAATGTTTTGCTTTTCAGTTATTTCTTCTTTACATAAATCTATTTTATTTTAAATAACAACTTTTTATAATATTCAGTGCGATGCACATGGTGATTTGTTTTTTCTTATAATTGGGAATATTATCATAAAGTTACTTTTCCTCAGCCAAAGAGGAGACAGGATTTGGACAATAACAATGGTTTGGAACAGGGTTCTTTCCATAATGAAATGGGAGCAAACTCCTAAGTTGATGATTTATGTTGTTCCAGATACCTGTGAATCATAAATAATCACACAGTGATATGGAATGTTGGGAAGATACTATTACTAACTTTACCTGGTTGGGAAATCTACTGTTATTTTTTCCATTACTGTTACTGATGATGGAGAGTTATCAAGTTTGGCCGTGCTGTTAGCTGTGGTATGCTGTAAGGCAGCTCTCCCTAGTGGACACTTTGCTATAACCATGCTCAGTCTATGCCTCAAGAGTAAAGAATATTCCCATGAACTTTCTGAATATCTATCTATCATCTATCTATAAATATATATATAAATAAATATCAAGGATGTTAGGTATAGTATATATACATTTAAGAATATTATCTCAAATGATAAATCAATTTTGGAGTGGAGATATTAAAAATCCAATGCTATATTAATCTCTCAAAATAGGCAAAGTATTTTTGAGCACTGTCACCCTTCATATTAGTTATTATTTATGAAAGTAACTAGTAAGAGGTGATAAGAGAAATATTTGGGTTCATTCAAGGGAGAGATAAGAGAAATATTTGAGTTCATAGAATCTGGAATAAAAACATTCAAAAATAAAACCCAAGTGTAATATTTTTCAAAGTTTGGCAGAGAACTGTTGAGAATTATTTAATCATAGATGAATATGCCTGCCATAGAATTTCATAAGTAATCATATTGGGGAGATAGATGCACCTCATTACTCACTTTCCATTTTTATGAAAGGTTCATCCACGTGTGCAATGATGCATTTATAGGTTTACGCCCTCTTTGAAAAAAAAAAAGCATTTTGCATTTAAATTGCCCTTCCTATTACTAAAGAAGCTCCAAGGAGAAAAGTATGAACAGTATAATGTATAGTTTGAAACAATATTACATGTTTTAATTTCTTATAATTCATTTTGTTAGTTAGGTGGTTTACTTTTCATTGTATGACATTGTGAGGTAATAATTATAGGGGAAACAATGTCTTCTATAGTACTTGAGGCAAAGTGATGGATAATGGTGTGGCCTATGGGTTACAGTCAGCTAGATAGAAACCCAACTAGGCACGTAGTCTATGTTCATTGCTATTCCTCACCTATTCTCATTTAGAATGTAAGGAGAGATTAAAAAGACATAAAAAAGAATTACTCCACGTGCAATCCTCAATATAATTTTTTTCCATTCCTAGAATACCTTAACCTTTGTTCTGAAGAGGCATAGTTAAAGCAGCTACCGGGCTTTGTTCCCATGTTGTTGTCAAGGGAAGTAGAGGTGGTTAATATTATTTTGGAGACAAGGGGGAGTCTGCATCAGCCCCAAGGACTATTAAAATAATATTTAAATAGTAGCTCATATGGGCTTATTGCCTAGGTAACTGTCTAAATATGTGAATAACTTAACACTACCTAAGGAAAGAAGAAATTCCATTTCCCAATCTGCCTCTGCATTTATGTAGGTTTTTTAGATCTCTACTTCAATTAAAGAACAGATTAGAAGAATAGGGGTCACCCTTAAAACTGTAGCCTCTCATTCAAAGCAATACAGGAGACTCAAATTAGCATATCATTAAAAAACACCAGGAAACATAAAATTCATACTGTAAAAAATGCTCATTTCTGTACTTAAAATCCTGGGCTAGCTAATTTCTACTAAGAGAAAATGAGGAGTCAAAGAGAGGTGCATAGATAGGTTGAGAGGGGAGAGAGAAAGATTTGAGAAAGAGGAAACTGCAGAACTCAGTGGCCTGCAGTGGGGTTAGTGGAAATCTAAACCCTCTGCAGATTTCTGAGGTTGTAATTCTCATATGGAGAAACTGAAGAGAAAAACAGGAGAGTCATGTTATCCACATAGAAAGACTAGGTGACTTGGGTGCTAACACTCCTTAAAAAGGGATTTTTTTTTTCTTTCTTCTTCTGTCTACATGGGTTACAAGAGTAAACTTTGCAGAGTAGCTGCAGGAAAGCAGCACGTGTTGTAGACAGGAGCCGGAAAGGACAGATGCACTAGATAGGCAAGTAGAAGCACAGTTGTCACCGTTCTTGTAAGGAAGACTTCTCCATCGTGTTTCCATGTTAAATTCTCATTTTCAGAGGCCAAATCAACATTTAAACAGAAAAAAGGAAAAAAGAATGAGATGAAGACTTGGGCTCCTCACTTGCATTTATAGTTATTTAGGATGATGTTTAACAAGTTACTATTTTATCCTTATGTTAACTTTCCCTTATCAATGCATTGCTCTTGATTGAATTTTTAATCGTTTTAAATGTGAGAAGCAATGCAGCAACTGAGCTTCATTTTATATTCATTATACATGCAGATTTGTTATTATGAAATAATTTTCTTCATTACTATTGTCAGAAAATTTAGGGTTATTGAATAGGTTCTAGATATATTTTCTAGCTACATTCATATATTCGCCCAACTGTTTAAAAAGTTATTTGATTTTAAATATAAGAATATAGCATATATATGTTTTATGACTTGTCTAAATGTCACTTAAGTTTATCATTTAATTAAATTATTAAATAAATATATATTATAACTACTTCCTTTAGAAGTGCTAGGTTTAGGAGTAATTTCTATATATCCAGTTTATTATGATTCAGAGAAATTGCAGCATTTTTTCTCTTTTCAGAAATTTATATTTTACTATATTTGTATAATACTATCTACAACAGTGGGAACATGATGATTTTTAATAATATCAACATCATGTGGGTCCAATTATTTGTGCTGAATATGGCAGGTGTAGAACTAAAGATTTGTTCACTTGCAGGGGAATAACTCTTGTTCTCATAAACCATCTTCACCATAAACTGTGTTGCTACATTTTTACTCCCATGAAAAATCCCTTGGTATTTCCTGAATCAATTGTATCCTTTCTCAAACAATGGTAAGCAGCATGATATTATTTATACAAGGTAGTGTATCCCAATGATGGCACATGCTTATAAGTATTCCTAAACAGAGATAATTGCTAAATGATTAATAAAAAATACATCTTACCAATGTTGTAAGCAAGTATTATTATTATTTTTAAATTTTTATTTATTTATTTTTGGCTGCGTTGCATCTTCGTTGCTGCGCATGTGCTTTTCTCTAGTTGCAGCGAGCAGGGGCTACTCTTTGTTGTGGTGCGCGGGCTTCTCATTGCAGTGGCTTCTCTTGTTGTGGAGTGCGGGCTCTAGGCACGTGGGCTTCAGTAGTTGTGGCACACGGGCTCAGTAGTTGTGGTTTGCGGGCTCTAGAGCACAGGCTCAGTAGTTGTGGCACGTGGGCTTAGTTGCTCCGCAGTATGTGGGATCTTCCCGGACCAGGGCTCAAACCCGTGTCGCCTGAATTGGCAGGCGGATTCTTAATGACTGTGCCACCAGGGAAGTCCCAGCAAGTATTATTTTTAGATATGAATATAAAATTCCATCTGACATTATCCAAAGATAATACAGTGCTACTATTTCACATATTTGTTAAATGTCTTGAAGTCTTTCAGTAATATTGCAGGAAAAATTTGAGAAAAAATCTAAATAGCTCTCTACAGAATTAATAATTCTATAGAATTATTAATGAATAACTTTGTTTTGGCTATTAGTGACACTGGCCCTTTAAAGGCCAATAACACATAATCAGTCATTCCTTGACCATTCAAATAGAAATCTAAGGGTGTTTTCAGTTGAATAGTTGCATTGCAATGTGAAATGGGGTGTATCAACAGAAATAACGCTTTCATTTTACCTAATCCCAGGAAATAAAAGCTTTAGCTAATAATAACCCATCCTTACATTACAAATGTAATTTTAATAACGGAAAACTCTGAAATAGCTGAGCACATACCATTCATCATGGAATGTCAAACAGCCATCAGTTCAAGAATAGACTTGAGGTGCCAAACTAGTAGATATGAAGGTTTATTTGCAGGTACTTTTCCTATGAAAAGCAAACAACAGTGGAAAGCTTGCCAGTCCACCTCCTTTAAAAATGTAACATTTGTGATGGAGTCAGAAATACCAAGCATTCAAAATCATACTTGATTTCTTCCCTTTCACATTTTAAAACACTTTATTGCCAGATATATTCAAAAGTAGGCAAACCAAGCTTTATTAAAAGGAGCTTCAGTACATGATCACAATTACTGTATAACCTAAGAAAACAAATTTGCTGAGAAGGCAAAAATTACTTTCTTCCATCTCATGCACAAAAGTCTCATAGATTAGTCCACTGAATAGTAAAATACTTATTTGAATTTTTTATATTTAAGTATTATCTTAATAGTTTATATGATGATACATATTATAGCAATTGACATATATCATTGGAAAATATATAAGCCTATATATATGTTGTATATATTAAACATAATATATACAATATACATATTATATATATCATATATTAAACCACAGGCTAACATTATACTCATGTGGTCTCCAAACAGCAGATGGTTAATACAAGTTTGTAGAAGTAACAAAAGTGTTTTGCCAAGATTTTCTTTTTAAAATGAGTGTCATAGGTTAAAATTTTATACACACAACACTGATCCAAGTAAATATCAAGAAGGTGAATAATTAAGAAATTATGTACAGTTCAGTAGCTTTTCCACAGTCTGTATTTTTTTCTGTTAATTCCTTCCCACCAATGCATTGGATTTTACATGAAAATTTTTGCTTTCTTCAAAAAAATAGTTTTAGAATTTATGACCATATCCTTAAATAATATGGTTTAGTTTTGCCTGTTCTCAGAACTTGTAAAAGTGGAATCACATTGTAATTATATTTCGTGTCTTGATTTACCCTTTCAAAATTGCATTTGTAAGAGTCATCAACGTTGTTGGGTGTAGTACTAGTTGATTCATTTACTTTGCTATATATTTCACTGTGTAGCATAATTTATTTATTTATTCTATTACTGATGGACATTAAAATTGTTTCCAGTTTCAGACAATTATAAACAATGCTTCCTCAATATTCTTTTTTACATATATCTTGGTGCATATAAGATGTATTTTTATGGTTCTATATTTGGAAACGCAATTATTTAGTGGATCATAGCATAAATATTTTTTCAACGTTTTGAAATATTTCACATAAGTGTTTAAAACATTTTACCTTCTCATTAGCAGTGAGTTCTTCAGGTTAATAAAATGTTTAACAAATGCATAGCCTGTGTAACCTAATCCTCTTCTGGGTGTAAATTCTTATTATTACCCAAGGAAGTTCCCTCCTGCCTCTTTCCAGTTAATATTATCCTACATCTCCATAGAAGCATCTGTTGCTATGATTTTTCTTTGCCATAGATTAGTTATGCCTGCTCTAGAAATTCACATATGTGGAATCCTACGATATATATTGTTTTAGGTAAAGTTTTTTCTCCTTTTACTTGGCATGTCATTTGGAGATTCACCCATATTATTGCATGTATTTGAAGACTGGTTATTTTTATTGCTAGGTGGTATTCCATTGTGTGAATATACAAATATTTATATTGGGTTATCCATTCTCTTCCCAAGGGGCATTAAGGTTCTTTACAGTTTTGAGGCATTTGAATATAGTTGTTATGAACATTCTCTGTCAAGTATTTTTTGTTTGCTTGTTTGTTTTTTATATGTGTGGCATTAAATTTTCTTAGATAGAAACCTAGGAGTGGAATTGTTGGGCCATCGGGGAGTATTATTTATTTTTTATAAGAGAACTGCCAGCCATTTTGCATAGTGCTAGTTCTTCTTTATTCTTATCAACAGTGTATGAAAATTTGCACTACTCCATGTTCTTGCCAATGTTTGGTGTTGTCAATCTTTTAATTTTAGCCATTCTTATGGTGTGTTGTAACTCATGGTTTGAATTTTCAGTTCCCTGATGACTAATTATTTGATCATTTCTTCATGCAATTTTTGGCTGTCATACATTTTATTTTCTGAAGAGTCTATTCAAGTGTTTTACCCAGTCTTTTAAAAAATTGGGCTGTCTTTTATAGCAATAATTATAATGCCATAGACATATTTTATCTAAGATGGAAACTCTTTGACATATATACATGGCAAATATTTTTTTTCCGGATATGGCTTGTGTTTGGATTTTCTGAATGATGTTGTTTTGGTGAGCAGAAGCTTTTAATTTCTGTTTTACATTTTTAACTGATGTGATATTCATATAACATAAAATTACCCACTTTAGTGTAAAATTAAGTAGTATTCAGTACATTCAGAATGTTGTGCAGCTACCTCCTCTATCTAGTTCCAAAATATTTTCATCACTCCAAAAGAAAGCCTTGTGCTCATCGAATAGTAACTCTCTATTCCTCCCACTCTCCAGCCCCTGGAGAGACCATTAACCTGCTTTTTGTCTCTATGGGTTTAACTATTCCAGATATTTAATATAAATAGAATAATGCAATACCTGTCCCTTTGTGTCTGGTTTCTTTCATAGAGCATAAAGTTTTTGAGTTTCATCAATGTTGTTGTGCTTACGTATTCTATTTTATGACCAAATAATATTCCACTGCATGTATATATCACACTTTGTTTATTCCTTAATCAATTGATGGACACTTCATTAATTGTCGTCAATTTTTTTTTATGTTATGATATATAAAAATAGATAATTTAACCTATTTTCTATAAAACTCAGTATCAGGATAATCTCAGGGTTGTTTTTTTTTTAATGTATTCATTTATTTATTTCTTCTTGGGTGCACTGGGTCTTCGTTGCTGTGCGCGGGCTTTCTCTAGTTGCAGCGAGCGGGGGCTACTCTTTCGTTGTGGTGTGCAGGCTTCTTATTGCGGTGGCTTCTTTTGTTGCGGAGCATGGGCTGTAGGCGCATGGGCTTCAGTAGTTGACGCACACAGGCTTATTTGCTTCACAGCATGTGGAATCTTCCCGGACCAGTGCTCGAACCTGTGTCCCCTGCCTTGGCAGTGGATTCTTAGCCACTGCACCACGAGGGAAGCCCAGGACTATTATTCTTTTTCTCTATTTTTTAAACATTTTTATTGGAGTATAATTGCTTTACAAGAGTGTGTTAGTTTCTGCTTTATAACAAAGTGAATCAGTTATACATATAAATATGTCCCCATATCTCTTCCCGCTTGCATCTTCCTCCCTCCCACGCTCCCTATCCCATCCCTCTAGGTGGTCACAAAGCACTGTGCTGATCTCCTTGTGGTATATGGCTGCTTCCCACTAGCTATCTATTTTACATTTGGTAGTGTATATATGTCCATACCACTCTCTCAGTTCGTCCCACCTTACCCTTCCCAGCCCCATATCCTCAAGTCCATTCTCTAGTAGGTCTGTGTCTCTATTCCTGTCTTGCCCCTAGGTTGTTCATGACCATTTTTTTTTTTTTTTTAGATTCCATATATATACGTTAGCATGCGGTATCTGCTTTTCTCTTTCTAATTTACTTCACTCTGTACGACAGACTCTAGGTCCATCCACCTCACTGCAAATAACTCAATTTCATTGCTTTTTATGGTGGAGTAATATTCCATTGTATATATGTCCCAATCTTCTTATTCCATTCATCTGTTGATGGACACTTAGGTTGCTTCCATGTCCTGGCTATTGTAAATAGAGCTGCAATGAACATTGTGGTAGATGACTCTTTTTGATTTATGGTTTTCTCAGGGATTGCTGGGTCGTATGGTAGTTCTATTTTTAGTTTTTTAAGGAAACTCCATACTGTTCTCCATAGCGGCTGTACCAATTCACATTCCCACCAACAGTGCAAGAGGGTTCCCTTTTCTCCACACCCTTTCCAGCATTTATTGTCTGTAGATTTTTTGATGATGGCCATTCTGACTGGTGTGAGATGATATCTCATTGTAGTTTTGATTTACATTTCTCTAATGATTAATGATGTTGAGCATTCTTTCATGTGTTTGTTGCCAATCTGTATATCTTCTTTGGAGAAATGTCTATTTAGGTCTTCTGCCCATTTTTGGATTAGGTTGTTTGTTTCTTTGTTATTGAGCTGCATGAGCTGCTTATAAATTTTGGAGATTAATCCTTTGTCAGTTGCTTCATTTGCAAATATCGTCTCCCATTCTGAGGGTTGTCTTTTCGTCTTGTTTATGGTTTCCTTTGCTGTGCAAAAGCTTTTAAGTTTCATTGGTCCCATTTGTTTATTTTTGTTTTTATTTCTATTTCTCTAGGAGGTGGGTCAAAAAGGAACTTGCTGTGATTTATGTCATAGAGTGTTCTGCTTATGCTTTCCTTTAAGAGTTTGATGGTGTCTGGCCTTACATTTAGGTCTTTAATCCATTTTGAGTTTATTTTTGTGTATGGTGTTAGGGAGTGTTCTAACTTCATTCTTTTACATGTAGCTGTCCAGTTTTCCAGCACCACTTATTGAAGAAGCTGCCTTTTCTCCACTGTATATTCATGCCTCCTTTATCAAAGATAAGGTGACCATATGGGTGTGGGTTTATCTCTGGGCTTTCTATCCTGTTCCATTGATCTATATTTCTGTTTTTGTGCCAGTACCATACTGTCTTGATTACTGTAGCTTGTAGTGTAGTCTGAAGTCAGGGAGCCTGATTCCTCCAGCTCCGTCTTTCTTTCTCAAGATTGCTTTGGCTATTCGGGGTCTTTTGTGTTTCCATACAAATTGCAAAATTTTTTGCTCTAGTTCTGTGAAAAATGCCAGTGGTAGTTTCATAGGGATTGCACTGAACCTGTACATTGCTTTGGGTAGTAGAGTCATTTTCACAATGTTGATTCTTCCAATCCAAGAACATGGTATATCTCTCCATCTATTTGTATCATCTTTAATTTCTTTCATCAGTGTCTTATAATTTTCTTCATACAGGTAGGTCTTTTGTCTCCTTAGGTAGGTTTATTCCTAGATATTTTATTCTTTTTGTGGCAATGGTAAATGGGAGTGTTTTCTTAATTTCACTTTCAGATGTTTCACCATTAGTGTATATGCAAGAGATTTCTGTGCATTAATTTTGTATCCTGCTACTTTACCAAATTCATTGATTAGCTCTAGTAGTTTTCTGGTAGCATCTTTTGTATTCTCTGTGTATAGCATCATGTCATCTGCAACAGTGACAGATTTACTTCTTCTTTTCTGATTTGGATTCCTTTTATTTCTTTTTCTTCTCTGATTGCTGTGGATAAAACTTCCAAAACTATGTGGAAAAATAGTGATGAGAGTGGGCAACCTTGTCTTGTTCCTGATCTTAGTGGAAATGGTTTCAGTTTTTCACCATTGAGAGCGATGTTGGCTGTGGGTTTGTCATATATGGCATTTATTATGTTGAGGAAAGTTCCCTCTACATAATAAAGTGATTATTTATTTAAATTTTCTTAAATTTACCAAGGCTTGATTTGTGACCCAAGATATGATCTCTCCTGGAGAATATTTCATGAGTACTTTAGGAGAATGTGTATTCTCTTGTTTTTGTATGGAAAGTCCTGTAAATATCAATTAAGTCCATCTTGTTTAATGTATCATTTAAAGCTTGTATTTCCTTATTTATTTTCATTTTGGATGATGTGTCTATTGGTGAAAGTGGGGTGTTAAAGTCCCCTACTATGAATGTGTTACTGTCGATTTCCCCTTTTATGGCTGTTAGTATTTGCCTTATGTATTGAGGTGCTCCTGTGTTGTGTGCATACATATTTACAATTGTTATGTCTTCTTGGATTGATCCCTTGATCATTATGTAATGTCCTTCTTTGTCTCTTGTAATAGTCTTTGTCTTAAAGTCTATTTTGTCTGATTTGAGAATTGCTACTCCAGCCTTCTTTTGATTTCTATTTGCATGGAATATCTTTTTCCATCCCCTCACTTTCAGTCTGTATGTGTCCCTAGGTGTGAAGTGGGTCTCTTGTAGACAGCATATATATGGGTCTTGTTTTGTATCCATTCAGCCAGTCTGTGTCTTTCGGTTAGAGCACTTAGTCCATTTACATTTAAGGTAATTATCAATATGTATATTCCTATTACCATTTTCTTAGTCATTTTGAGTTTGTTATTGTGGGTCTTTTCCTTCTCTCATGTTTCCTGCCTAGAGAAGTTCCTTTGGCATATGTTGTAAAGCTGGTTTGGTGGTGCTGAATTCTCTTAGCTTTTGCTTGTCTGTAAAGGTTTTAATTTCTGTGTCAAATCTGAATGAGATCCTTGCTGGGTAGAGTAATCTTGTTTGTAGTTTTTCTCCTTCATCACTTAAATATGTCCTGCCACTCCCTTCCGGCTTGCAGAGTTTCTGCTGAAAGATCAGCTGTTAACCTTATGGGGATTCCCTTGTGTGTTATTTGTTGTTTTTCACTTGCTGCTTTTAATATTTTTTCTTTGTATTTAATTGTTGATAGTTTGATTAACATGTGTCTTGGCATTTTTCTCCTTGGATTTATCCTGTATGGGACTCTCTGTGCTTCCTGGACTTGATTAACTATTTCCTTTTCCATAATGGGAAAGTTTTCAACTGTAATCTCTTGAAATATTTTCTCAGTCCCTTTCTTTTTCTCTTCTTTTTCTGGGGCCCCTATAATTCAAATGTTGTTGCATTTAATGTTGTCCCAGTGGTCTCTGAGACTGTCTTCAATTCTGTTTTCTTTATTCTGCTCTGCAGTAGTTATTTCCACTACTTTATCTTCCAGGTCACTTATCCTTTCTTCTGCCTCAGTTATTCTGCCACTGATCCCTTCGAGAGAATTTTTAATTTCATTTATTGTGTGGTTCATCACTGTTTGTTTGCTCTTTAGTTCTTCTAGATCCTTGTTAAACGTTTCTTGTATTTTCTCTTTTCTATTTCCCAGCTGCTGGATCTTCTTTACTATCATTATTCTGAATTCTTTTTCAGGTAGACTGCCTATTTCCTTTTCATTTGTTAGGTCTGTTAGGGTTTTGCCTTGCTCCTTCATCTCCTGTGTGTTTCTCTGTCTTCTCATTTTGCTAAACTTACTGTGTTTGGGGTCTCCTTTTCACAGGCTGCAAGTTCGTAGTTCCTGTTGCTTTGGTGTCTGTCCCCAGTGGCTAAGGTTGGTTCACTGGGTTGTGTAGGCTTCCTGGTGGAGGGGATTAGTGCCTGTTCACTGACTCCTGGCTGCAGCACCAAGAGCCTTTCATCCATGTGGCTCAGAATAAAAGGGAGGAAAAAAAGAAAGAGGACAATAAAATAAAATAAAGTAAAATATAAGTATTAAAAAAAGAATTTTTAAAAAGTAATAAAAAAAGAAAGAAAGAAGAGAGCAACCAAGCCAAAAAACAAATCCACCATTGATAAGAGTGCTAAAAGCTATACTATTTAAAAAAAAAAAAATACAGACAGAACCCTAGGACAAATGGTAAAAGCAAAGCTATACAGACAAAATCACACACAGAAGCATACGCATACACACTCACAGAAAGAGAAAAAGGGGGAAAAAAAGTATATATATATCGTTGCTCCCAATGTCCACCACCTGAATTTGGTATGATTCATTGTCTATTCAGGTATTCCACAGATGCAGGGTACATCAAGTTGATTGTGAAGATTTAATCCGCTGCTTCTGAGGCTGCTGGGAGAGATTTCCCTTTCTCTTCTTTGCTCGCACAGCTCCCGGTGTTCAGCTTTGGATTTGGCCCTGCCTCTGCATGTAAGTCGTCTGAGGGCGTCTGCTCTTTGGTCAGACAGGACGGGGTTAAAGGAGACGCTGATTCGGGGGCTCTGGCTTACTCAGGCTGGGGGGACGGAGGGGTATGGATGCGGGGCGAGCCTGTGGCGGCAGAGGCCGGCATGACATTGCACCAGCCTGAGGCGCACCATGCGTTCTCCCGGTGACGTTGTCCCTGGATCACGGGACCCTGGCAGTGGTGGGCTGCACAGACTCCCGGGAGGGGAGGTGTGGATCGTGACCTGTGCTTGCACACAGGCTTCTTGGTGGCTGTAGCAACAGCCTTAGCGTCTCATGCCCGTCTCCGGGGTCCGCGCTGATAGCCGCAGCTCTCGCCTGTCTCTGGAGGTCTTTTAAGCAGCGCCCTTTATCCCCTCTCCTCGCACACCAGGAAACAAAGAGGCCAGAAGAAGTCACTTGCCCCTTCGGCAGCTCCAGACTTTTTCGCGGACTCCCTCCTGGCTAGCCGTGGCACACTAACCCCTTCAGGCTGTGTTCACGCAGCCAACCCCAGTCCTCTCCCTGGGATCCGACATCCGAAGCCTGAGCCTCAGCTCCCAGCCCCCGCCCGCCCTGGCGGGTGAGCAGACAAGCCTCTCGGGCTGGTGAGTGCCGGTCGGCACCGATCCTCTGTGTGGGAATCTCTCCGCTTTGCCCTCCGCACCCCTGTTGCTGTGCTCTCCTCCTCGGCTCCGAAGTTTCCCCCCTCTGCCACCCGTAGTCTCTGCCTGCGAAGGAGCTCCTAGTGTGTGGAAACCTTTCCTCCTTCACAGCTCCCTCACACTGGTGCAGGTCCCGTCCCTATTTGTCTATTTTTTCTTTTTGCCCTACCCAGGTACATGGGGATTTTCTTGCCTTTTCGGAGGTCTGAGGTCTTCTGCCAGCGTTAAGTAGGTCTTCTGTAGGGGCTGTTCCACCTGTAGATGTATTTCTGAGGTATTTGTAGGGAGAAAGGTGATCTCTGCGTCTTACTCTTCCACTGTCTTGAAACCGTCCCTCTCAGGGTTTTATCGTTACTGCTTTTTTCCTTGCCTTTCGGTCACAGTTTCCTATTTCTTCATGTCTTCATTATTTTTAAAATATATTCTGAGCAATATAAATGGCACACTGTAGAAAATATGATTTTTGTTATGTGTCTCTAAGAAGTTTTGATTTTCATGAAAGCAGGCACTTAACTTGGGTAGACTCATATTTCAGACTCTATCTTCCTGGAAGTAGGTGGCACCTGAGACTGCCCATTTCATTTAGTTTTATAGCTTTTCCTTTTCACAGGAAAATTTTCAAATACATTTCAGTGTTCATTCAGGGGTTTAGGTCGGTGAATGACATGATAACTGGATTTCAGCTCTGATACTCCTTTTTGTCCAGGGCCTTCTTGCTGTGCCAAAGTACAAAAACCATTTATTTAGGAAAGCCTTGATAAAGTGAAATTACCCAGAATTGAATGAATTTGCTAAAATTAAAATCTTTGCCTGGCCTCTAAGTTATGTAAATAGATATTTATAGTCTACTCCACCTTTCAAGTATAACTTGGGTTAACCCCTCAATTTTGCCATTGGGAAGTGTGTTAAACCATCTCAATAGAAGAAGGATTTTGAATAATAGACAAAAGTGTAAGTTGTGAGAAAGTGGACAGAAAATCTGTAGTTGGTTCATACTAGTTCTCTATAAAGGTTTTGTCATAATTTTTATTCATATCACTACCCCAGAAATGTTCAAATTGTGACTTATTCAATCTCTTCTTTCAAAAGCTATTTTACATATAGCTTCTTTAATTGTCATTGTGGTAAAAGAGAAAGAAAATCTGGAACACTTGTAAGTTAAATTAAAATTAAATTGATACTGACACATAATCCCATAGTAGACATGGATGACATAAGACAAACTAATTTTCACTTTCTACTTTTAAATTAATGTAATAAATGACAAAACAAGAATCAAGTAATGCCCAATGAGACTTAAAACATAGCTTTAAGTCTAAGAAGTGTTTTCCAATTATTAGGTCATATTTTCTTTTTTTGTGTGTATTTTTATTTTATTTACTTCTCACTCTTACTCATTGGCTTACATTTCTTTTTCATAAAGAGATAATATGTGATTGTGGGGAGCATCTAGAAGTTGTATCCTTAGTTTTTATTTCAGGAATCACAAACGTTAGGTGTTGAAATTTCATTTTTTGGGAAAATGATTTCAAATTTAGTGATGAAAGGTTATATATAAAAAATGGTAAATGATAAGACAGGCAAAATTATTCCATGCTGAGGCTTCCCTTGCAGCACAGTGGTTGAGAATTTGCTTGCCAATGCAGGGGACACGAGTTCGAGCCCTGGTCTGGGAAGATCCCACATGCGGCGGAGCAACTAGGCCCGTGATCCACAACTACTGAACCTGTGCATCTGGAGCTTGTGCTCCACAACAAGAGAGGCCACGACAGTGAGAGGCCCGTGAACTGCGATGAAGAGTGGCCCCCCCTTGCCACAACTAGAGAAAGCCCTCGCACAGAAACGAAGACCCAACACAGCCAAAAATAAATTAATAAATTAAAAAATATATTCCATACTGTTAGAAATTAGGAGAGAGGGTAATCTCTTAAAGCTAGTTCAAGGGGGGCATCCCCAGTGTTAGTAATGTTCTGTATTTTTACTATATGAGCATGTAAAAGTTTGTGAGAATTCATAAATGGTGCAATTATATTTTCACTTTCTATAAGCATAAGTAAAGTGGGATATACACATGTATAGCTATATCTATATGCTGAATTAGAATAGTTGCCTGTATTAGAAGAAGCAAAAGAGAAATGTGGATTAAAGTTGGAAGGACCTTGTAATAATCAAGAAATAAATGATTTCAGGTAGACCGAAAGTGATACAAAAGGAGAGCGGAAGAAATTAATGACTTGTACTGTATTTTGAAAGTAGAATTTATAGGGCTTGATAGGTGGCATTGGGAAGAAAGAATATTGTCTCAATTGTCTCTTGGTTTTTTGGTATGACACGTCACATGACAATTTTTGAGATTATTAAAAATAAACATGGAGAATCAGCAGATTTCAAGTGGAAGATCAGTAATTTATTTTTATCTATGATCAGTTGAGATGCATGATAAAGAGATATCAAGCAATCAGTTGTACATATTAATCCAAAGTTCAAAAGGAAAGTTTAGTTTAAAATTAAAATATTTTGAATTATTGATGTCTTGATAATATACAAATGTGGGGAGTAATGAGGTTACTGTGTAGATTATGAAAGCTAAGAAGGAATAGAGTCATGGAATGAAGCCTGAGTAATTTTAAGCGAATAGGTAGAAGAAAATGAGTAATGAAGGAGACTGGCAAAGGTAGGGCAAGTATGACTTAAAGGATACCAGCTGAGGGAAAAGGATACCAGCTGAGGGAATTCCCTGGCGGTCCAGTGGTTAGGACTCCATGCTCCATGCTTTCACTGCTGAGGGTGCGGTTTCCATCCTTAATCAGGGAACTAGGATCCTGTAAGCTGCATACTGTGGCCAAAAAGTAAAAAAAAAAAAAAAAAAGGAAATACCATCTGGATGTGTCATAGAAGTCAAGATAAGGGTATCTTCAAGAAAGAGGGAAAGTTAACTTTATAGAATACTGCTGAGTGGTCAGGTTCAAATGAAATATAAAAAATATTGTTCAGGGCTTCCCTGGTGGCACAGTGGTTGAGAGTCCGCCTGCCGATGCAGGGGACACGGGTTCGTGCCCCGGTCCAGGAAGATCCCACATGCCGCAGAGCGGCTGGGCCCGTGAGCCATGGCCACTGAGCCTGCGCGTCCTGAGCCTGTGCTCTGCAACGGGAGAGGCCACAACAGTGAGAGGCCCGCATACGGCAAAAAAAAAAAAAAAAAAAAAAAAAAAAAAATTGTTCAGTGATCTTAGCATAAGAAAATATCTATAGGGATTTTAGCCACAGCAGATTTTAATGAAATATTGGCAATCAAATCAATATAGGAATTTATTGAAGAATGAAGGAGAGATGAAGAGAAAGCAGTGTATATAGTCAACAACTGGTTAGATTTTATAATAGAGGTAGAACAGCCATAAGAGCTTTATGTGTGATGATCAAAATAATGTTTAAATTCTGGCAGGAAAGATCCATAAAAAATGAGAAGTTGAAAATATAGGAGAGTGAAGAGATAAAGATGAGGATAGGATAGGATAGGATAGTAAGATCTGGCATCTAGAACAAATATGAAGGGTTTTGTCTTTGTTAGGAAAAGGGATAATTCTTAAATTGAAAAAAAAAAGGAAGGCATAGAAAATTAGTGTAATTGCAGGGGGGACTTGTAGATTTTTGGAAGTAAGATGAGGAAGTTTCCATCTGATAGCTTCTCAGATTAGAGAATGATTGAGTGGGGGAAAGGGACAGGGGTGTGGTTTAAAGAGAATGCAGACTGTATTGATTAGTCATAGTGGTGAATAAATCCTTTGGAATAAATACATGGAATGAAAGTAAAGTCCCTAGAGATGATGAAGGCAAGGAGCTGAGAGACCAGGCAAATGGGAGAGTGCTGAATCCTAACACTACACCACCAGGGACGGTTCAGGCAAATGGGTATTTATTTATCATGGCCTTGGAAGATCTTCATGATGATATCAAGAGTTAGGGAGAACAATCACAATTATTTTCAATGAATTGGATGTGGATAACATAGTCCATAGATGACAGCAATGAGGAGGGAGAATTGTGAAAGAGCCTAATAAACTGAAGTTCAAAAGAGTATGAATTTTCTTTATTTAATTGAAATACAGTTGATTAACAATGCTGTGTTAGTTTCTGGTGTACTGAAAAGTGATTTAATTATACATATACATATTCTTTCTTATTTTTCTTCATTATAGGCTATTATAAGATATTGAATATAGTTCCCTGTGCTATATAGTAGGACCTTGTTGTTTATCTATTTTATATATAGTAGTCTGTATCTGCTAATGCCAAACTCCTAATTTATCCCTCCCCACCTTTCCCCTTTGATAACCATAAGTTGGTTATCTATGTCTGTGAGTCTGTTTCTGTTTTGTAAATAAGTTCATTTGTATCATTTTTTAGATTTCACATATAAATATTATCATATGATGTCTTTCTCTATCTGACTTACTTCACTCAGTATGATAATCTCTAAGTCCATCCATATTGCAAATGGTATTATTTCATTCTTTTTTATGGCTGAGTAATATTCCATTTCATACATATACATTACACCTTCTTTATCCACTCATCTGTTGATGGACATTTAGGTTCCATGTCTTGACTATTGTAAATAGTGCTGCTATGAACATTGGGGTGCATGTATCTTTTCAAATGAGAGTTTCTCTGGATGTATGCCCAGGAGTACGATTGCTAGATCATACAGTAACTCTGTTTTTACTTTTTTAATGAACTTCTATACTGTTCTCCATAGTGGCTGCACCAATTTATATTCCCACCAACAGTGGAGGAGGGTTCCCTTTTCTCCATACAAAAAGGGCAGGGATTTTCATAAGACTGGGATTTCATAAGATTTTCATGATCTGGGACAATGAACAGAAGAGATAACAGTAATACCATTTTCAGACCAAATGTAAAGAAGAAAGCTTCCATTTAAGAAACATACGAGGGGTCTTTTATGTTTCCATACAAATTGTGAAATTTTTTGTTCTAGTTCTGTGAAAAATGCCAATGGTAGTTTGACAGGGATTGAATTTAATCTGTAGATTGCTTTGGGTAGTAGAGTCATTTTCACAATGTTGATTCTTCCAATCCAAGAACATGGATTTATTTCTCCATTTATTTGTATCATCTTTAATTTCTTTCATCAGTCTCTTATAATTTTCTGCATACAGGTCTTTTGTCTCCTTAGGTAGGTTTATTTCTAGATATTTTATTCTTTTTGTTGCAATGGTAAATGGGAGTGTTTTCTTGATTTCACTTTCAGACTTTTCATCATTAATGTATAGGAATGCCAGAGACTTCTGTGCATTAATTTTGTATCCTGCTACTTTACCAAATTCATTGATTAGCTCTTGTAGTTTTCTGGTAGCATCTTTAGGATTCTCTATGCATAGTATCATGTTATCTGTAAATAGTGACAGCTTTACTTCTTCTTTTCTGATTTGGATTCCTTTTCTTTCTTTTTCTTCTCTGATTGCTGTGGCGAAAACTTCCAAAACTATGTTGAATAAGAGTGGTGAGAGTGGGCAACCTCATCTTGTTCCTGATCTGAGTGGAAATGCTTTCAGTTTTTCACCATTGAGGATGATGTTGGCTGTGGGTTTGTCATATATGGCCTTTATTATGTTGAGGAAAGTTCCCTCTATGCCTACTTTCTGGAGGGTTTTTACCATAAATGGGTGTTAAATTTTGTCGAAAGCTTTCTCTGCATCTATTGAGATGATCATATGGTTTTTCTCCTTCAATTTGTTAATATGGTTTATCACATTGATTGATTTGCGTATATTGAGGAATCCTTGCATTCCTGGAATAAACCCCACTTGATCATGGTGTATGATCCTGTTAATGTGCTGTTGGATTCTGTTTGCTAGTATTTGGTTGAGGATTTTTGCATCTATGTTCATCAGTGATATTGGCCTGTAGTTTTCTTTCTTTGTGACATCCTTGTCTGGTTTTGGTATCAGGGTGATGGTGGCCTTGTAGAATGAGTTTGGGAGTGTTCCTCCCTCTGCTATATTTTGGAAGAGTTTGAGAAGGATAGGTGTTAGCTCTTCTCTAAATGTTTGATAGAATGCACCTGTGAAGCTATCTGGTCCTGGGCTTTTGTTTGTTGGAAGATTTTTAATCACAGTCTCAATTTCAGTGCTTGTGATGGGTCTGTTCATATTTTCTATTTCTTCCTGATTCAGTCTTGGCAGGTTGTGCATTTCTAAGAATTTGTCCATTTCTTCCAGGTTGTCCATTTTATTGGCATAGAGTTGCTTGTAGTAATCTCTCATGATCTTTTGTATTTCTGCACACAAAAGACCCCGAATAGCCAAAGCAATCTTGAGAATGAAAAACGGAGCTGGAGGAGTCAGGCTCCCTGACTTCAGACTATACTACAAAGCTACAGTAATCAAGACAGTATGGTACTGGTACAAAAACAGAAAGATAGATGAATGGAACAGAATAGAAAGCCCAGAGATAAACCCATGCACATATGGTCACCTTACATTTGATAAAGGAGGCAGGAATGTACAATGGAGAAAGGACAGCCTCTTCAATAAGTGGTGCTGGGAAAACTGGACATGTACATGTAAAAATATGAGATTAGATCACTCCCTAACACCATACACAAAAATAAGCTCAAAATGGATTAAAGACCTAAATGTAAGGCCAGAAACTGTCAAACTCTTAGAGAAAAACATAGGCAGGACACTCTATGACATAAATCACAGCAAGTTCCTTTTTGACCCACCTCCTAGAGAAATGGAAATAAAAACAAAAATAAACAAATGGGACCAATGAAACTTAAAAGCTTTTGCACAGCAAAGGAAACCATAACCAAGACCAAAAGACAACCCTCAGAATGGGAGAAAATATTTGTAAATGAAGCAACTGACAAAGGATTAATCTCCAACATTTATAAGCAGCTCATGTAGCTTAATAACAAAAAAACAAGCAACCCAATCCAAAAATGGGCAACCAACCTAAATAGACATTTCTCCAAAGAAGATATACAGACTGCCAACAAACACATGAAAGAATGCTCAACATCACTAATCATTAGAGAAATGCAAATCAAAACTACAACGAGATATCATCTCACACCAGTCAGAATGGCCATCATCAAAAAATCTAGAAACAATAAATGCTGGAGAGGGTGTGGAGAAAAGGGAACCCTCTTGCACTGTTGGTGGGAATGTAAATTGATACAGCCACTGTGGAGAACAGTATGGAGGTTCCTTAAAAAACTACAAATAGAATTACCATATGACCCAGCAATCCCACTACTGGGCAAATACCCTGAGAAAACTATAATTCAAAAATAGTCATGTACCAAAATGTTCATTGCAGCTCTATTTACAATAGCCCGGAGATGGAAACAACTAAGTGTCCATCATCAGATGAATGGATAAAGAAGATGTGGCACATATATACAATGGAATATTACTCAGCCATAAAAAGAAATGAAATTGAGCTATTTGTAATGAGGTGGATTGACCTAGAGTCTGTCATACAGAGTGAAGTAAGTCAGAAGGAGAGAGAGAAATACCGTATGCTAACACATATATATGGAATTTAAGAAAAAAACGTTGTCATGAAGAACCTAGGGGTAAAACAGGAATAAAGACACTGACCTACTAGAGAATGGACTTGAAGATATGGGGAGGGGAAAGGGTAAGCTGTGACAAAGCGAGAGAGAGGCATGGACATATATACACTACAAAAGGTAAGGTAGATAGCTAGTGGGAAACAGCCGCATAGCACAGGGAGATCAGCTTGGTGCTTTGTGACCGCCTGGAGGGGTGGGATAGGGAGGGTGGGAGGGAGGGAGAGGTAAGAGGGAAGAGATATGGGAACATATGTATATGTATAACTGATTCATTTTGTTGTAAAGCACAAGCTAGCACACCATTGTAAAGCAATTATACTCCAATAAAGATGTTAAAAAAAAAAAGAAGCATACAAGGAAACGGTTTTATTTGCACTCACATGTGATAGTGTTCAAAGAGTTTTAAAATGAGAAGGGTAGAAAGAGCACAGATCCAGAGTTCAGGGGATACAGCAGTAGAGTGCGAGAGGGAGGCAAAAGTGGAGAGCTTGGGTCAAAGGAACAGATGTACAAAGTATTATGGGATCAGATAATGAGTTAATTATGATAGGAATGTCTTTGTTTTGGCAACAACAAAACAAAGTAGTAGTGTAAATATGCGCTTGAGGCCGCATGCATTCAGCAGGGATGATGTCTTAGACCAATGGCTCCACTATCTACATGTTTGTTTCAAACACAGGAGTTTTTTGGTGTTTGCTTATTTTCTTTTGCTTATATGTAGTCAAGAGTTCTTCACTAATAAGAGAGGAAAGAGGAAATAATAAAAAAAAGGAAAGGGTGACTGAGAATGATAAACATTGATCATGATCATAAAGAATTTAGATATTAACCACTAGTTTAACAGACCCAGCCTTCAATCTCTAGGTTGGTTTTTATGTGGCTGTTGGGGCTGGCTGTAGATTGATGCTCTGTCTCTCTCTGTACAGGTGGATGTAGTTTTAGGTTGAAAAAATGTTGGAGGTTTTAGGGGACAATGTTCGTACAAATTCATGAGGAAATTTTTTTCTTCCCCGAGGGTAAAATATTGTGCTCAAATAGGATAAAGATATCACTTTAAACTCTACCTCATTCCCCAGAGAGCTTTGCAAAAACATTTTTAGCTATTCTCCAATACTTTGATTTATTTTAATGCAAAGGAAAATACATGAGTACATAGTATCTTCAAGATATAAAAAGAAAGGAGTAAGATTTAGAATTATTTTTTTAAGACAGAAACAGGAGTAAGTGGGATAATCACGATTTAAAGCCCAAACTTCAACCAAGAATCTGACTTTTTCCCCAGCACTTGTTCAGTGGTATATATCAGTCTGACAGTGAAAGGACACTCTAATTCCTGTGTAATACCCTGGGGAGTGACATTTGTGTGGAATGTCAAGTTCTGGGAACTTGCTGTTAATTACTATGCTTTTCAAGATATTTTTAATTTAATATGAATTAGTAGATTTGTGTCAGTATCTCCTTTCTTTATATGATACAATATAATTTCCAACTTATCCCATTCTCTAACCCCCATCAAATTTCAAAGTGACCTTTTGTTGCACTGGCAGGTCTAAGATTGTATCAATTATGAATTGCAATGTATTATCAATCAAATGTTACTCATTAGGCTGCTTTTCTGCTCAGATCAAATACATTTTCAGAAGTTATAATTTTATATTTGAAAATATGATATGAAGAATTTTATTGTCCTATCAATGAATGCACATACATTTTTATTTCCACTAATATTAATGGGTAAGTTACATGTATGTGTCAAGTATAGAATAAAAAATATCTTAAATATATTCTTAAAAAAGAATATTAGATAAAGATTTATCATTAAAATTTTTGAAAGAGGATTAAAAAGTGAAATACCTTAGCAGAGTTCTAATAGATACATTCTTAAAAACAATCATACCTAAAGATGTTATGGTTTTGAGAAATGCATTTTTTAATATTATAACTATTCTAGTTAGAGTCAATATGATGCTTGCTATTAATCAGTATCTCAAAATTGAAGTGAAACACTATATTTATGTTCATTTACTTAGAGGCTGAAAATTTTATTTCCAAACAAAATTGATCACTCAGACAAGATGAATGATCACAAAAATGTTGTGTTGAAAGTGTACGTTATTATAAACAGAAGTAAATAGAGGTAAGTGTATTTATTATTTTTTTTGTACAGCATTTTCTCTTTAATTCAATGTTCCTCAAAGTTTGATCTTTACCAGAATATTCTGTAAAACTTTGTAAAAAGACAGGGGAAAGACAATCCCTCCCATTCCAGTTTCCTGTGTGTCACCTAGGGATTCACAACAAATTTTCAGAACCAGTGCTCTAAAAAACTTCTATTTGGTATAACTTCTGTATTTCTTTAACTCAGAGAAATACCTTTTCTATTTTCTTCCTCTGTTCCAACTATTTTCAAATCAATTATGCATTTTATAATAAAGGACACATTCAAATTTAGAATGTGAGGGATGCCCAAGAAACAGCACCACTACTCTCCCAGTGCCTTTACACAGCGTCATACTGCACAACTCTTTTGGATACTGAAGAGTAACAAAATGGATGAATTTGGTAAAAATGTAATCTCTCCTTTGATTATGTAAATAGATATTCAAGGCCTAATTTAGTTTTCATGTTAAAATTCCCTTACCTGATTTCTCATTTTCTATCACCTGCAAGTATCTCATCAAAAGGAAACTGGTTTCCATATTGTCTTTCTTAACAGAATGATCTGTGAAGACCTCCATGGGTGTTAAAGTTTGAGGTAGGGTAAAACTCTTCTCCGTGTCTCCAAATGCTTAGAAAGATACTATGTATGAAGTGCACAGTTTAGTAGCCCTAAATTTATTCCCCGGATGCCATGGTGTTCCCACTTGACCTACTCTCAGATACAAAACTCCTTTCTAGCAGTCAGAAGTCTTATATCTATCCTCAACCCTCAAAGCAAACCCAGGCTCTGACGTTCAGCTCTGGTATTTTGTCCAAGTGCCATGGTAAGCTTTTCCCCATAGTTCTGTGGTTTGCTTAGCCACTGATGCAGCCAACCCACACTGTCTTTTTCTGGACTTTATTCATCAGTTTCAGATGGCACTGGCTAACACTGTCTCTCTGGAAACCCTTGGTCCCTTGGTTGCAATCTCAAAACCACAGCAAGTAAGCAACTAGGAATCCATTAAAATATAAAGTGAATAAAATCATACTGTTCCTAGATTTAAAAATCTATGTAGTACCTACTGTATAACCCAGGGAACTATATTCAATATCTGGTGACAAGCCATAATGGAAATAATGTGAAAAAAATGTGTATATATATGTTTCCTCAGTTTTATATATACATAACCAAGTCACTTTGCCGTACAGAAGAAATTAACACAACATTATATATCAACTATACATCAATAAAATTTAAAAAAAGAAAATTACAGTAGCAGCTACCATGCCAGAACAGTATTAAGTTCATATTAATCAAGTATAATTGAATCCTTACAACAAGCCAGGTTGCCATCCCCAATTTACAGGTTAGCAAACTAAGGCTCAGAGGAATTAAATAACTGTTGAAGGTCGTCCAGCTAGGCCAGTGGCCAAGCTTTGATGTGAGTCCAAGTCTCTTGAGCCAATCTCTTAAGCCTCAGAGTACACTCCAGTGTCTAAAGATGTGCGTAAGGAATGATCACGGAGGAGAAGCCAGATGGAAGGCAGCTGTCACTGTCCAGGTGAGAGTAGGGATGCCTAAGGGGGCTGTGGCAGAGGCACTGGAGAGGATGAGACAGGTGACAGCAGCTCTTTGGAGACAGAATAATAAGCAAGAAAAAAAAGAAGAAGAAAAAAAAGGAAGAAAAAAAAAGTAAATTGAAAAGGGAAAAGAGAAGGAAAAGCAAAGGGAGAGAAGGCATGGTGAGGATCTGGCACCCTGGTCACATGAATCTATGTAAGAGACTCATGCCTTTGTTAACCTAGATGACTGTTCCACCCTCAAACAGAATTATATCAATGTTCTGAGAATGGGGGCTGGAGAATATATTCATTTCACCACTTGCTTACTACTGTGGGTCCAATAATGGATGTTGCATGCTAGTCATACAGAACTGGTAAGAGGCACATCTGTGACATGTAAGTAGCATGGTCAGAGCAGTGAGGGAGTGGTTGTTTTCATGTATCCTTTTTTTTTTTTTTTTTTTGCGGTTCATGGGCCTCTCACTGTTGTGGCCTCTCCCGTTGCGGAGCACAGGCTCCGGACGCGCAGGCTCAGCGGCCGTGGCTCACGGGCCCAGCCGCTCCGCAGCATGTGGGATCTTCCTGGACCGGGGCACAAACCCTTGTCCCCTGCATCGGCAGGCGGACTCTCAACCACTGTGCCACCAGGGAAGCCCTGTTTTCATGTGTCTTTGAAAGGACGCTCTGTGCCATTCCTCCTGTACAATATATCTGAATACCCACTCAGAGATTAATCTCCAGTAAGGAATATGATATTGCCTGTTTCTCTGCAATAGGTGTTGTCTGAATAATGCCATGTATTTATTTCTCCAGCATTTTCCTTCTTTAATGCTGCCACCACTGGTATCATGTGAAATATGGAAGGCTTTTTGTGGCTGGCAAGTCAAGGCATTATAAAATAGTGTTTTCCATTTCCTCTTGGATGTACTAGCATGAGAGGTGTTCAAGAGTTGTGTAAAGATGGGGACTATCCTTTGAGGGGCACTGAAGCAGCAGAGCTAAGGTGAAGAGCCAGAAGATTGGGAGAATTTGAGGTTGAAGCAGTTATAACATTATCATGCATTGAACCTAAAGGACAGAACAAGAATAGGAGTAGATGAGCAGGTACATACAAAAGCCAAGAGCAGAATAAGAACAATTTGAGGAATACATCCAAAAATGTGGTTCATCACATACTGTGAGCCAAGTGAATCCTTGAGTACCTCTTTACTTCCTGTCCTGTGGGAGTAAGACCTTGTGGTCAAAGGAGCCACGCTAAGTTAAGCATTCAATTTTGTCCCCTCTTAGACAATTTTGTCATTATTGGTGACTTCGGTTTCTTCTTGTCTACTGAACCCTTCTCCTTGCAGCTATTTTAGGTGATCCTCAAAGCAATTAGCTCATTGTTTTTAGTTCTATTTTTTTCCTCTTTGTCAAACTCTGATTGGATCCATTAAAAATATTAGTGATGAAAATCAATGTCCTCCCCACGTGCTTTTCAGTAAATTTCAAACACATATCTCAACATTCAAAGAACTCTTGTATCCTCTATCCACTTTTTTCCCCTCTTTTTTCCCCCAGTAGCTTCTCTGATCAAATGTTTGCTTTCTTTTTCTCCTTCTCATCTTTACTCTTTTTCCTCTTGTGTAAAGCATTTTTTTCTGCACATCTGTCAAATCCTCTGTCATTTCTCCTTTAGTTCTTTACTGCCACAGAGCTTAGACTTACACATCTAAAGACCAAGGTTGAATCAGCTGAGACTGATGAAGAATCAAAAAAACAAGACACCACACCTCCCTGGACTTGCCTTTACCATCCATTATTTTCACTGCTTTTTATTCTTTTAATCATGGGTATATTAATATCCTCATTGCTATACCTCATAGAACAGGAGACAGCATCACCCACTTAATTTAAATTTGTGGCTAATGGTTTTTACATTAAAAGTTTATTCCTTCTACATGTTCATTTCTGGGGGGAAAAAACACAACATTTTGAAGTGCCAAGCAAAAGAAAAATGCTAAGCCAAACACAAGTAACAGAGAATCTTATCGTTGGAGTGTAATTTAATAGCATGCTAGATTTTGAGGTTTTTTTAAAAGGTTATTCTATCAAAGCCTTTCTTACAAAAGTGTAAAAGTAAGCTAAGATTATATAAATGGTGTGCCTGTGGTGACTGGTATCAGAATTTGTTTCTCCTGATTTTAAGCTCATTGTTTCAGAAAATAACAGAAATTGAGTATAAAAAATATATTTTAAGTATTAAGTTATATTATAAACAAGTAATTTTTGAGTAATAAACTTATGAGCAAATTTCACATATTGGAGGTAAACATGAGTTGTTAGCATTATAAGCAGTGTAATGTTTGTGTTTTAAAAATAATTCTGGGCAATATTAACTGAAAATTAATTTCACTTAGCTTAGGCAAGAATATTGTCACAAGACCCAACACTGACTAAAAAAATAATGATGAATGGCTATTTATTGAGCTGAGATGCTAGATATCAAGTAGAGTGAAGCAAGAATCAATGTAAGATAGGTTTTATTTAATATCTTCATTATGCTTGAAGATTGTAGGAACAAAAATGACAATGGATCTTCAAGGATTGATTCATGAGAAAAAGATTAAAATCACATAGTATTTATAGATTTGCTAAAAAATGACTTGTGGGTAATGATAAATATTTACAACAATGGAGATTAATTATTCAAGGGGAGAAAACTAGATAAAAATAAGCTAATTTGTTCTCCAATTGTTTTTAGTGTGCTAGAACATAATGTATCTTCTCCAGCTCCAAATTGTAGAGAATACCATCCCTTTAAAATTGGAGGTTATAATAACAATCAGCATTCATTGAGTTATTGCTATATGCTAGGTATTGTTCTCAAGTGCCTTACTTTTATTAACTCCATTAGCCCTCATGATAATCCTCAGATGGGCTCTATCATCTGTAATTATAGAGGATACCAAGGCACAGAATAGTAATATATAGTAATGGTAATAGTAATATGATTTTTCAAAGGTGTCACACCTTGAATGAGGTAGAAAAACTGTGGGGATAATTAACCTCTACTCTATACTGTCTGAGATTAGATTTCAAAATAACTATAAAGTTGCTGCAGGAATTATGTGGTGCCAGATATGGGAGATTTAATGGATTCCATTCAGAAAACATTTATTGAGAGCACACTACATTCTAGGAATTAACAGGAGCCACCAGACCCTGATAGAAAAATAAAATGTCAACTTGTATATTTCCTTCTCTTTCATTTTCTTTTTCCTCCAGTCTAATAGGTTTGATTATTGACCCTTACTGAATTCATGATGTTACTTAACCCCCCTCTAGCAAAATCTGCTCCCAATTAATTGCCATGTTGTAACTGATATATTAAGTCACACCAAGGGAGAAATAACAATAATAAATAGCATTTTTATTTTAATAACACATAGTCACTTTTCTTGAAGAAATAATTCATGAACCCAGTATCATTAACTGTGGAGAGAGATTTTCAAGTTAGGGTCTTTCTAGGCCTATGCATGCTTATAACTTTAATAGTAAAAAAATATGACTTTCAATAAATTAGTCCTTCTTATTTGGAAATGTCTGGAATTGCTTGAACAACTCAAGCACAGTCCCAATTGTGTTCCTTTCTAAGCCACCTTGGTTATTTGATTTGGTACATTTTGTACCCCAAGTCCTGAAGGAGAAGGGAGTTATGAAATTCTTATAGAATATTATTTTTAATTGAAAGCTCCCTCTTAAAAGAGCATTTTAATTGAGATTTAATAACACCATAAAAGATAAATCTAGCTGCCATGTAATAAACAGTAATTAATTAGTTAATATCAATTAGATAGTAAAAATATTAATTTACATTTAACATCTAACTACTGTAATTTGCTATAGCTATCTTATTAAATGCTAATTAAATTCCTACATATTCTCACAAATTTAATGCATTAATGACAATAATGTAAGTACATATTTACTGTATCTGCATTTCTGAGTTCATTACCTGGCAATGAGATTTATCTCTTTTACAGTAATTAAATATACTAAGCAAACCTCAGTAACTTTTCCTAACACATACCATAACTGTTTTATTAATTTCAAATTAAATGCTCATTTAAGGTTTTTAATCTACAGCTGCCCCAAACAATTTTCTACAGGCAGAGCGAAGGTTATTAAATGTGTAATTAAATTTTAGTTTTTAACTTTGGTTTGAAGCTTTTTAAATATGACTTTTGTTTCTCAATGCATTCAATATTAACTTTTTGATAATAATATTTATTCACATTATCTATATCTACAATTTTTTTTCCTTTGCCCTGTCTTTGTACCTTTGTTCTCCATCTACTAAGTCTATAACTATTTTTTTTTCCTCTGTTTAATACAGGTCAGCAAAGTGTTTTCTTTCTTTTTCTGTCATTGAAGAACAAAGCTTTTACTAGCAACCTCTTCAGGTATCTTTTATTTCCATTAATTACCACTCCATTGTTAGAGAAACATCCCCATCAGGAACATTTATAAAAATAAAGAAGAAGAAGAAAGAAAAGAAAGAAGACAAAGGTCCTGTGACATTTGTAAGCAAAAGTGAGTCCGGTTAGAAAGGCTGAAAGAGAAATTAAGTTCTGCCAAGGTTCCAGCCTCAGGATTGTTTTTGAAAGACTAAAAGAAAATACAGTCCTTGCATGTATCAAATGATTTAGAATCTTCAATCCTTCCAGATATGATGGGGGATGTCATAAAGACAGGAGGCGGCTGAACAGCAAGGAAAGCACATTAGCTATTAACCTTCCCCCAGCCGATCAACTTTATTTTGCAATCTTCCCTCAGAACCATTAGAATACCCTGAAGAAATAACTTTCCAATTAAAAAGGATCTCAGAGAACAAAGCCATTTTATCTCTGACTCCTGGTGTTCTTTATTCCAATAATTTAAATTGGAATTGATTTTTCAATTTAGCCGTTGACTTGCTATGGACACACAGCTGAAAAGGCCGAATGGAATTGCATGGCTGAAATATTTGTCTCTGTGATGCACTTCTCATAAATTCACAGGAGCCCTTTCTTTTTTTAATGCATTTTCTTCTGCTGCCTTTGCCTTAGACAACAGCTTTTTAGCACAGCATGGGCAAACTGAGAAAACACGTCCACCATGACCTCAGGGGCCGCATCCTCCATTCCTCATAGATCTATCTCATTGTTACATCTCTCAGAAAATAAATAAATCCAATCTATCGAAAACAGCTGGGCTTCTTGAAGCCTAAATGTTTGTTTTCTAATTTACATAGGAGATTTAATTTTTTGAAGAAAGGAAAATACCCTTTTCAGTATCTTTTACCTCAAAAAATATGTTGTAGTGGAGATTGAACTCTCCCATAATTACTTTAATTGTTAGTAGCTAAAAATAATGGATTTTCAATTAACACTTGATAATTTTGAATTAAATACTCCAAGTATTAAATTGTTCTTTATTACCCTTTTATATTTTATAATAAAAGCACTAGTAATATCTAATTATTAAGGCTCTTGATTAGCAGTCAGAACTTTCTTGTCTATTCACATTTCTGACCATTTGCTTTCTGTGACCTTAGATGAAATGTCATAGTCTTTGTCACCAGCTCCTTCCTGTTTCCTCACCCTGTCACTCCAGCAGGTGTCTCTACTTTCCTTTGTCTTATAGGCTCAAGTCTTGTTCTGCGATCAGTACTGATGTGAATAGCAGGTATGGAAGGAAATCCTGAGCTCAAAACATTGTTTAATTTTTACTAAACACCATACTGCTTATTACTCACACCCCTTGTGGTTTTGCTAGGCATTGTCCTTCTCAGAGCCGTCCAAATGCATGAGCTCAGACCTGGCCTTGAATACTGGCATAGCAATCTCTTTTACAAAATCAAGAGCAAGAGAGAACATGGAACACGCAGAATGTAAAGGCCATAAGAACACGTTCCTTACAGGTATTTCTTACTCACCACTTTAGTCCTTATGACAAAACACTGCTTGGCACCTACTTGGTACTCAAAAATCTTCTGAATACATGAATTTCACCCTGGCTTCTGTCTGAATTTTCTTCCCTACAACCAGTTATGAATTAATGCAGGGAGAGAAAATATTTATAGTAAATATAATAAATATACTTTTGTGCTGATTGTTATAACAGAGTAGCTATTAGTTACTACTATTAAAACGTATTTTCCATAGCAGTTTGATAAGGTTTTGACACTGTTTTTTCACCTCTGGGTATTGCATGGTTTATACCACTTTTAAATTCACAGTGATTAAAATAACAACACATGGCACCATTGGTCACACGCTTATGAGAAGCATGAGTTTCTCACCAACTAACATAAGAAGTCAGCAAAAATGTTTTTACAGCATTTATTCATTTAACAAATTGATCATGTCCTGTTATGTGCTTGGCACTGTTCTGAGCACTAGGGATGCACCAACAAATATACTGGAGAGAAACTCCTATCCTTGTGGAGCTTAGTCTAATGAGAGGAAACACATAAAAACATAATTTACAAAGTGATATAGTAGGATAATCATTATAAGAGAAGAAACATGTAGTAGTAGGTTAAAACGTGACTAGATCAGTGTAAAGAGTTTCCCCGGTAGGGCAGGGGGCATGGCAGCAATTTAAAGAAGGATGGCCAGAAAAGGCTCTTTGTAAAGGGATTTGAGCAAAGACTTGGGGCAGGTGAGGAGAGGAGCTATGTATAACCTGGGACAAGTGCCTTCCAGGAAAAAGGAGCAGATTGCCAAGGGCTCTAACCAAGAAATGTGCTTGGAAGGCTTGGCAGCCAGAAGCCAGTGTGGCTGGAGCAGAGTGAGTGAGGCTGGGAGAGTTTAGGTCAGAGGAACTGACACCAGATTCTGGCGAACCTTGTGAAGTGACTGCATACTTTATCCTGTGAAAGAATCAGAGCCACTGCTAGCTGCTCCTATTCTGACCCTACTTTGAATAAATGTAGCTTTCTCTGCAGTAACAACTGAATACACATTGTGTTGCTTTTGGTGGGGGGATGGGGGATGGATTGAGGCATTTCTCAAAGGAAGACTTGTATCTTCATTCTGATAATAAGTTTTGCAGAGATCACACCTCTTATTTTCCCATTTCCTCTTGACTCTGAACACTTACTCTGTCCAACTACATCTGTCACTCAAGAGTATGAGAAACTGTTTCCAGGCTTTCCCCACTGAAATGTACGTAGCTTGAGGACAGCCTTGTTTCTTTTCATTTATCTATTTTTTGGATCTGACACAGGATAAAGGCTCTATCAGTGTTTGATGAAATATTGAGCTTAACTGAGAATTAGCAGAAAAAGAAGAAAGAAAATTTATGGAATTAAAGCACTACTGGTTTCTTTTCACAATAACTTCAGTTCTTCCTGCTTCAATTGCCATGCTAGATTTTTGTTGTGAAAGCAATGTAGTTAGAAAACTGGAGTCTTCCTAATGTAGACAATAGTTATATTTCAAAAACTGTTCAGTATTCTCTCAGAAAATCTATTAATTTAAGATTTCCCTTACTTTGACAGCTTCAGGAAATTTGTCTGATGTCTGTATGCATTCAAATTTACCCCCACACACATAGGGAATCTCTATTTGCCTGAGTCTGAGAGAATTCTCTATTTAGTCTACAGAAAGTGAATATGAAAATTTCCTTATTCTTTTGAGGACTCTATGAAATCTCCTATCTTTAGAACATCTCTCCACTATAGAGGACAAATGGGGAAAGCAAAGAATAAGAATCTTTTACCTTCTGCACATTAATATCTGAAATAGCATAAATGCACATGTGTGTGCATGCACACACACACACACACTTTGAAAAAATTCAGTCTCTGATTTGTTTATACTGAAACTCGTTTCCCTGTCCAACATTCAATAATGTGGACCATCAGTGGGTGGGAGGCTACTTGCTCGGCATGACATCAGCATGGCATAACATGTCACTGTAACAACTTTCATGTTACAACATTTCGTTGTACTTCATGAGACACGTTTAACTCAACCCCAAATACTGCTTTTAAAGGGTCATTTACAAACTGAGTTTTATGAATTAAAAAGAGAATCAGTTAGGAGAAACTGCATTTACATCCCCCACTGATAATTATATATCTATTTTCAGTGTATTAACCTGACCACAGGAAGTTCAACTAGAAGTAATATTAAAAAGTGGGTTTTGTTATATATCTGCTCTGTACTACAAAGGAGTAATCCTAAACCATTATGTGGAACTGAACATTCACATAAGTCTGTAATAAGCTCTTGTCTGAATCACTCATTATACAGACTCTGCTATTCTTCATCCCTGTGTTTCATAGTTGTCCTTCACATGATGGCGTCCCTGATGCAACAAATCCCATCCCCTCTTGTCTTTTCTAGCAACATTGCTCCAGCAATCTTTCCATCTCTATGCTGAATAATCATACATTTTCCCTCTTTATTGGATCGTCCTCACTATAATCCAGAGATACTAAAATTTCAACTCCAAAGCAAAATCTCTTATAACTCCGCACCCTCCTCTAGCTACTATCCTACTTCTCTGCTATTTTTCACAGCAAATTTCCTCAAAAAAGTTGTTTATAATTTCCATAACCAAACTGTTTTGTCCTATTCCATATTGCAATCAAGCTTTTGTCCCAACTACTTTACTGAAAATACTCTTGTCATGGTAATCAATGGTCTGATTTATCTTACTGACCATCAATCTTTCATACAGTTGATCACTGTTTCTTCATTAATACATTTTTTTAAAAAATTATTTATTTATTTTTGGCTGTGTTGGGTCTTCGTTTCTGTGCGAGGGCTTTCTCTAGTTGTGGCAAGCGGGGGCCACTCTTCATTGCAGTGCACGGGCCTCTCACTATCGCGGCCTCTCTTGTTGCGGAGCACAGGCTCCAGACGCGCAGTCTCAGTAGTTGTGGCTCACGGACCTAGTTGCTCCGTGGCATGTGGGATCTTCCCAGACCAGGGCTCGAACGCATGTCCCCTGCATTAGCAGGCAGATTCTCAACCACTGCGCCACCAGGGAAGCCCTAATACATTTTTTTTAAACCTCTATGGCTTCCCAGATACCACATACTCCTGGTTCCTTCTTCCTTAGTAAACACTACTCCTTGACCTTAAACATTTGGAGTAACTCAGAGCTTTTCTCTTCTTTATTTGGCTGTATTGCCTTGGTGATCAGATTATTTCTCATGGTTTTAAGTATGCTCCATACATTGATATTGCCAACTTACACTACTCACCTGGATTCTAGAATTGTATATTTAATTGCCTACTTGCCATCACTATGCAGTTTGCTATAAGGTAACTCCATATTAGCATGACCAAAATTTAACACTTGATCTATCTTTCTAGCTTAGGAGTGAGAGGTCTCATCCATAATCTCCCACATCTAAGAAAATGGTAGCTCCGTTCTTCCAGTTGCTGACAACAATGTTTGAATCATCCTTAAGTTTTCTCTCTTTACCCCACATTTAACCTGTCAGAAAATCATACTGTCTCTACCTTCAAAATATATGCAGAATCCAACCATTTACAACCTTGGATGTTGCTACACTAATGCAAGTTAACAACATCTTTCAACTTGACTATTGCAATGATCTTCTAATTGGTGTCCCTGTTCAAAGCTAGCAAACTTTTTAATATGTAAGACAGACCAGGTTTCTCTTCTGCTCAAAACTATCAAGGGTTTTCCATCTCATTTAGAGTGACAGTCAAATCCTTACAATGCCCTTAAGTTATTCTTGGTTACACTGTGCATAGCCTACATTAATGTGGTGAGAAATATGGGGCAAATTGTGAGGGAAAATACCCAAGCTGCCACAATGTACATTTAGCTACCCTGATCCTGCCTTTCTTTAGACAGTTTTGGCATGAATCTGCCTCAGGGCCATCACACTGGCTATTCCCTCTGCCTTGAAGGCGATTCTCTCACCTGCCTTAACTCATTCCCTCATTTCCTTAAGGACTTTTTTCAAGTGCCTCTTCTCAAGTAATACCTACTTTTACCACCTTATTCAAAGTGCACTCCTTTCCCATCCACTTTCTTACATTTTATTTTCTTCATAACATTAATCACCATCTGACACACTATGAATTTTCCTTATTTATTTCATAATTACTTGTCTGCCTCACTAAGTGTAAAGTGCATGAGGGTAGAGGCATTTGTGCTCTTTTTCTTCAGGGTAAATATTTGTTGAAAGAGTAGATGATTAAATAAGAGTTTCTGGCTTAAGAGCACTTATTACTATTTGCAGATTATTCATATTTATGGCTAAAATAACTTCAAAGTTTATTTTAAATAATAAGACTTTGTTTTTAATATCTTTGGAGATTTGTTTCTTCTCATGTGCTCAGTAAATGCCTGCTAAAATTTATATGCTAATCTAAGAATTATTTCTCTCTCTTTCTCTAATATTTTTACTCAAACATACATCTGCATTCTCTGTTGTAAGCTTATTTTGGTATAGAGAATCGAGTTATATTTGGGGTTGAAACAAAATATAAACTGCATTTAGGCAGAAAACTACATTTTGGCAGGTCAGGTTTTTCTCTGATAAGCTGTTCGTCACCAAATTCATGTAGACTCTGTTAAAAATTATATCCTATTAATTTTAATTAACTATTAATTTGACAACAGAACTTCAGGTTTCATTGGTTTGTTTTGGAGGCTTTTCTATAAAACTATTTATTAATTGCCTGGGGGGTTATTTAAATCATCTAATGATACATATTCGGCTCCAAAATAACAAATTCATCTAAAACCCATGAGGTGAAGCTCCTTTAAGTTTAAAGTAATAATTAAATGGTTCACCTGAAGAAAGGTTAATATTGTTCATCTTAAAATAAAATTACAGACAAAAATATTGTCCTATATTTCCCAACTTTTTGAGTTTTTAAGTTAACAATGAAAGCCTTTGCTTAAAGTGCAGGGAAACTTCACCAGAAATGATGCCTGAGTGTTGAATATAACCATATAATTTGAAAATGGAACTGATATACTCTTTAAAAATCATATGTTCCTTGACTTTTTAGACACACTGTTATAAACAAACTTGATAGTTAATGATTGACAAAAAGTGAAGTGAAAATATCAGTCTTAATAATGTAGGTGTAAATGGCTGGTGGACAGAATTCAGGAAATAGAAGGAGAAAGAAAAGGTTGAGGGAAAGGTAGAAATATAAACATCCTCAATATATTTAATTTGAGGGAGATAAGAAATTTTATTTTAGAGGAAACAAAAAATTTTTAAAGTCTTGAAAAATTAAATTTCAGAAAAACAGAAAATATTAATAGATTTATTAGAAATTAGAAAAAGATGGTGGGTATAGTTTAAGTGATCTAAATCTCCTGTTCTTTGGGCCATAAATATGACCTCAGTCGATAAATCAGTGAACATATATATATAAATGTTTTCTAATGTTATAAAAAAATTCAAGGAAAAAAAACAAGGTCAGGAGTCATTAAAAAATAGGTTTCAGGATTAAAATGGCAGAGTGGAATGAAATAATTTTCTTTCGCTTTTCACTGTCATCCTAAACATTGAAACTTTTTGTTTTCTATGTGCATACTATCATTTTGACAAACATTTTTAAAATAAAGAAAAAAGCTATGGAAAGCACATCTTTACTTAAATCACAAAATATATCCAAAACAAGAAAAGGGTATTGAGGAGGAGAAACCTAGGTGCAAATATACATTAAGAGCATCCCTTTAACATGTTGTTCTCCCTTTGAGCAATGTTTGTGAATGTATGTTAAGGTGTGAATTTCCCTCAGTATTTAAATTTGTTTTAATTGTGAACTGTGTCTTTTTTCCCCAACTCTAAATGTAGAGAGAAAAAAATTCCCTACTTATTATTATGTTCACTAACTGCCAAGAAAAATATTGGATTTGGATCAGGTATCTAGCAACAGAAAGCATTAGAGTTGCTCCAAAAAAAATAATGATTTGGCAGTATATTTTTAGAAGAAAAATAGGGAATGATTTGGAAAATAAACATTAAAATAGCAAAAGTTGAAAACAGCAGCTGGATTGTTTGATCCTCAATGAACTTCTCCATTGAAGTCTGGGTGAATGATGGAAAGGAGAAGAATAAAGCAGAGCTGGGATATAAGATCAGGAGAGAAAGGAAGCTTTTATTTGCATGTTTCATCTGAGTGAACTTGAAGGCTATCATGACATTTTCCTACAGATACTTAAAAGTAAAGCTGAGTTTAGAAGGAAAAAAGAAAATTCAATGAATAAAGATTTTTGCATAGACTCAAAATTATTCAAATCCCTAGAAGGAACTTGTACTTTTCCATTTTTTCAAAAATGAAATTTTTGAAATATCTGATGTTCTTCCCAAATAATTTTAACATACTTAAAAAAAAAGCATCAAGTAAGCAAGAAATGTCTGCTTTTACTCTGCAGAGACCTACTTGTCTACTTTAAAATGTCTGCTTTCCTAAATGTTTATTTTATTATGCTGACAATCTACTGTTATGCTGAATTTGACAGTAGTGTTAAGTGACTAGCAGGGGAGCAGAGGGATATTTTAAGACACTGAAGAATGTAAGGGGAAAGAGACTATAAGCATGTGCAGGATTATAAACATGGATGAGTTAATGCAGTTAAAGATTACCTCCCAGTGACTACCTAGAATGCCCTAGGGAACAGGGTTAGAGTACATGATTCATCTTCCTGTGAAAATGACATGGCTACTTCATATTTCCTGAGTACCTCCCATTCATTTGCTCTTTCTATCTGTAGGTATCAAAATTTGGGTTAGATTTCTAATTGCCAACTCTTGATGTCCTCTGGGTCTATAAAAATAGATCTAAGTTGTCAGCTTCCCCACCCGACCTCACCTCTGCAACCCTTCAATTTCTGTTGTAGATTATATTATTTTCCCATCACTTCTCTTATTCTTTGTAAGTAGTTTATATATTCACACCTTTGTCATGGAACTTTTCATTGTCTTATCTCTAGACAGAGAATGCTTGTCTATTCTACTGCTGTTGAGCTTGGTCCTCTGACTCCCCTTGGCTAATGGAACGTGAGCACACATGAAGCCAAACCAAGAATAGCAGAGCTCAGGTGAATACAGGTCAGTCCAGCCAAGTCCAGTCAAGACTGATGGACCCCAGCCAAATCCAACAGCAGCCAGCCGATCTCCTAAAAACACAGCTCTAATAGGACACGAGCAAGAAACAAATGCTTGCTGCTATAAGCCACTAAAACCTTTGGGCTGTTTGTTGGTGTGCAAATGCTATTTCATACTGCTATTTCTGTAAGTGTTGACAGTTGATAGATACAGGAAAATAAGGTTTTAAAAATTTGCCAAGAATGAGTTTGGGATAGGGATTGATAGAGAGACATAATGATTTTTAAAACTGTCAGAAGCTGTTGCTCTTAGTTTTTATGCAAATATGAATTAACCCAAGCCCGATATCAAAGTTTCTGTTCCTAAATTCTGTTTTAGAAATCTGATGGGAAACTAATTCTATCTGAAAGTGAACCTGCCTAATACTATGTGAATTGGAAACAACACCAAGTCATGCAAATGTTGGCTTGAGGTGGATGTGAGTTTACAAACCGCTAAGATTACCTAAGTCGTCAGGGTCACAGCTTCAAGCCTTAGAGTTCTCTGTATATACTTGGAACCCACTTCTTAGGTACTGCATGCAGTAGGAACACCTTGTGTGTTTCTCTTTACTTGTCCAGGGAATCTTTCCTTGATCCTGTACACTAAACATGAACTGTCTATGGCTACAACAGTAAGCACTTTTGTTAGTTAAGTTACAGAGCCCAAATCATTCTAGTTCTTACAAAAATAGACATTTCACTGGATCACATACTTGCAAAATCCAAAGGGGATCTGTACAAAAATAATGATCTCCCTCTCTCTCTCTCTCTCTCTCTCTCTCTCTCAAATTTCAGCTTTCCTTATCTCTCCTTCTCTTTTCATGCTGACCTCATTTTTCCCTGTCCAAGTACGACTCTCTCCATACAATGTGAAAAATAGCTGCTGAGCCCCAAGCCCACAGATGTAGGTCCGTATTCCAAAGTTAACAGACAGTTTTACTTGTTAGCTTTAGGGAAAAGTGTCAGGGCAATCTGATTGGCTCAGGATGGAACTTGTTTTCCACCTACATGACCCGCTGTGTTTGCCTTGATTGTCCCAATGAAAGCACACAGAAGGATTAATAATTTTCACTGGAAGGAGGAAAACAGGATCTTGCAAATTTTTTGCCTTTTTTTTTTTTTTTTAATTTGAGCATCTATGTCTTTGGCCCCTGGGACTCATGTCTTTACCCCAACCCAAGTCTCTTTATTTATTTTGCTTTGCTAAATGAATTTGTCTAGCTAAAGCTATTTCTACCTTGAGGTGATGAGAAGAGTTTTAAGCTAGTTTCTGATCTTATGAAACAAGAGAGAATATGTTCATAAATAACTGTCACTAGATTCCTTGTATAAGGATAATCTATTTTTAAAAAGGATTATAAGTGTTTGGCAATTGAAAGTGAGATCCTGAGGGATTAGAATAAGAGAGATATTAGGCATTTATCAGGAAGAAGAGGAAGTACATGGAAAAGAAGCGAAAATAAAAAGTGTGCAGTGAGGCAATGGAACCAGCTTAATCGCTAAAGACTTTATGCTCTGAAGTATAATTCTTCCCTATGACCTTCAGATATTTAATAAAGTCATTAAAATCACGAAATGATTGAAATATGTGGACTGTGTGCAGAGAAAAAAGAAGGGGCTAAGTTTTGTATCTAGATGGAGGCAAGCTGAGGTGACACAGGTGGGCAACATGGGGGTCTTCGGGGAAGCAAAGAGCACAAGGAAAGTATAAACTGCGTGTAGTTTTCAGAATGGTGTGGCAGACTCGGGATTCTCTGGGTTTGTAAACTTGGTGGTTGTAAAAGCTAACTTAAATCTCTGAGGAGCAAGAAAGCCATAACTGATTTCTGGGATAAAAGCTTCTAATATCAGTATCCCTATCGACTGATCAGGAAAATAATCTGAAACTTTTTGGTTCCAAGATTGCATGTATTTTAACTGCCTTTTCCTAGCACTCTATTTAGTGGAAACACCCCACAATATTGGTTGAATGACAAAGGAATCCTCTGTTGTGCACTGTATGTTGTTTCTGTCACACAGTGTCTGGTATTATCTACTCTACAGTAATGTAGTGTTTAACCTCTCAGCTCGACACACCGTTTATTTGCCATTTATTTGCTCATGATACTGCGGGTCAGGATTTTGTGTTGGGTTTGATTGCACTTACTCATACATTTGGACCTTGAGTAGAATGGAAAAGTCTGGGACTTTTCTCTCCATATCCTCTCTCATCCTCTGACATACTAGCCTAGGCTTTTTAAAAATCCATGACAGAAGGGTTCCCAGCAGCAAAAGAAGGCAAGACCCAATGTGCAAATACTTTTCAAGTCTCTGAATGGATCACAACTGTAATATCTCATTGGTCACATTAAGTTCATGCCCAAGTCCAGAATCAATGTGGATGAGGTCTACACACCATACACTGATAGCCATCAGTGTAACAATCTACCATAGAAGCCTTAGTATTATTGATTATGAAAAGTTTTGAGTCTATGCTCTGAGTTTAGTGTCTTTAATGAAGACTGAGGACCAGTGTGTGTATGTGAATTCTCTCCTGCTATCAGATAGAGGAGGAAGGTTAAACTCTTTTGTAAAAGGCTCTACTTTTGTTTAGAGTAAGAAGTGGAATTTGCCCCTGTGAAATTTATACTTTTCAAAAATGGCCACAGCAATATTCTCTTTTCACATATTCTTCCAAAACCTTGTTACTGCTCCAACAAGAAGATTAGTCTCCCCTTGCAATGGGACAGGACTTTGTGGTTGCCTCATTGGATAGAATGCAATAAAGTGGTGTTATGTGACTTTCAATCCTGGATCATAAACAATGATAGTCTCTCTCTCTCTCCATTCTCGCTCATGGAACCTAGACCCTAGGTATCATACTGCTGCAAGGAAACCTCAGCCATGTGCAGAGGTCATGTATAAAGGTTCCAACCAACTGCCCAGCTAAGGTCCTAGCCAACATCCAGCCAACCAACAACCAGTACCAACTAACAGAAATGTAAATCAATGAACATTCAGATGATTCTAGAACATAGATTTTGAGCCACCTCATTTGATGCCAGTTGAAACAGAATTGAGCTCTCCTGACCAAGCTCTACTCAAATTGCAGATTCCTGTTCAAAATAAATGTTGATGTTGTTTTAAACAACCATGTTATAGAGCAGTTTTTTATACTGCATTAGATAGCAAGAACAGACCTCTGATCTCTTGCTATGATGTTTCTCCCTGTGCAAATCAATGAAACATTCCTAAAATTACAGTCATTCTCAAGAATACTACTTATCTCTCCATGTGTAAAATCACATAAAGTAAAAAAATACCTACATTTTACAGTGAGAATGAAGTAGTGATGTGCAAACTCAGGGCATGCATACAATAATATGAAAATGCTACTAATCAGATACAGTTAAGGGAAGAGAAGTCTTCATCTAATTAATGCAATTGTCAATTCATGATGGTTTTTCACAGTTTTTGAAATTACAAGTACAAATCAGTAAGTCAAACATCAAGCCATTGTCAAAATGAAATATTCCTCTTTAAGTGTTTGTAACTTCTAGAAATGTAATGCACAGATTTAGAAGCAATTTCAGAGATAATGTAGGTTAATGATGGAAAGTCCTTGTATGATGAAGAAAGTAACAGTACAATGAACTAAATTGACATCTTTGTTTGACATATGCTTTGTTTCATACTATGACACTTACCTTTTTATTTATTTTCTGATTTGTTAGAAAGCATGAATTATTTCTTTTTATTTATTGGGGAATCCTAGGTTTAATCTCTACTAGGTTGAACATTACTTTTAAAATGTAAAGCCTAATAATTAGTGCTGTTGAGCATTGTTTCACGTACCCCTTGGCCATCTGTATGTCTTCTTTGCTGAAATGTCTATTTAAGTCTTCTGCCCAGTTTTTGATTGGGTTGTTTGTTTTTTGATATTCAGCTGCTTCGTCTGTTGCTTCATCTGCAAAATATTTTCTCCCTTTGTGTGAGTTGTCTTTTCATCTTGTTTATGGTTTCCTTTGCTGTGCAAAAGTTTTTAAGTTTAATTAGGTCCCATTCACTTACTTTTGTTTTTATTTTCATTACTCTAGGAGGTGGGTCATAAAAGATCTTGCTGTGATTTATGTCGATGAGTGTTTTCCCTGTGTTTTCCTCTAAGAGTTTTATAGTGTCTAGTCTTATATTTAGGTCTTTAATCCATTTTGAGTTCATTTTTGTGTATGGTCTTAGGTAGTGTTCTACTTTCATTCTTTTACATGTAGTTGTCCAGTTTTCTCAGCACCAGTTATTGAAGAGGGTGTCTTATCTCCATTGTATATTCTTCCCTCCTTTGTCATAGATTAAGTGACCACAGGTGTATGGGTTTATCTCTGGGCTTTCAATCTTGTGCCATTGATTTGTTTTTGTGTCAGTACCATACTGTCTTGATTACTGTAGCTTTGTAGTATAGTCTGAAGTTGGGGGAGCCTGATAGGTATCACTTCACACCAGTCAGAATGGCAGTCATCAAAAAATCTACAAACAATAAATTCTAGAGAGGGTGTGGAGAAAAGGGAACCCTCTTGCGCTTTTGGTGGGAATGTAAACTGATACAGCCACTGTGGAGAACAGTATGGAGATTCTTTATAAAACTAAAAATTGAACTATTATATGACCCAGACATCCCACTACTGAGCATATACCCTGAGAAAACCATAATTCAAAAAGACACATGTACCCCAATGTTCATTGCAGCACTGTTTACAATAGCCAGGACATGGAAGCAATCTAAATGTCCATCAACAGATGAATAGATAAAGAAGATGTGGTACATACATATAATGGAATATTACTCAGCCACAAAGAGAAATGAAATTGGGTAATTTGTAGAGATGTAGATGGACCTAGAGTCTGTCATACACAGTGAAGTAAGTCAGAAAGAGGAAAACAAATATGTGGAATCTAGAAAAATGGTACAGATGAACCTATTTGCAGAGTAGGAATAGAAAGGCAGACGAAGAGAACGGACATGTGGACACAGCGGGGGAACAGGGAGGGTGGAATGAATTGGGAGATTAGTCTTGACATAAATACACTACCATGTGTAAAATAGATAGCTAGTGGGAACCTCCTGTATAGCACAGGGAGCTCAGCTCAGCACTCTGTGATGACCTAAATGGGTGGGATGGGAGGGGAGTCCAAGACGGAGGGGATATATGTATATATATAGCTGATTCACTTCACTGTACAGCAGAAACCAACACAACACTTTAAAGCAATTATACTCCAATAAAAAAATAATTAATGTTCCTACTAAAAAAAAAAGAGGGAAAGCCTAAAATACATTTGCAACTTAGAATAAGTATAAGGATTAAACAATTAAGTTATCTTTTATTGTTTTTGTGTAATCTTCAGAAATTTTAGAGATTGTGTCAATACAATTGGATATTTTAAACCTCTTTGGCAAGTCATTCATTTTCTTTGATGAGGCACAACCTGAATTTTCTAATATATATAGCACTTTAAGAAACCTCAGCCTTCTCACCCTAATTGGACCTATCTATATCACGGAAGCATCTAGCTAGGGAATAAATTAAACAAGTTGTATGGCATGATGTCATTGGCCTTAAACAGAGATGTTTGGCGAGGTAGAAATAAAAGTTGCTTAGACAGTGCTTCTCAAACTTCGATGTGTATACAAATCAGCTCCTGGGTTTGTTAACATGTTAATTAGATCCAGTAGACCTGGGGGGGAAACTTGAGGTTCTGACTTTCTAACGAGCTCCTAGGTGATGCCATGTTGCTGGTCACTGGACCACACTCTGAGTGGTAAATGTTTAGAGGTATTACAACAGACTCAAGTATTGCCAAAGTGAAGAATTCAGTCCAGTAGAGCAAGTAAGGGATGCTTTGCCCGAAATGCTCAGAATAATTATAAAGGAACATTGCTTCTCCAACCAGGAGCTCTAGAAAAAAGTGAGAGGTGTTTTATCAAAATCCAGACTAGTCACCTTTATCAGAAGCAAACTCAGCAGATGGTTAAGTAGATTCTGACCTTACCTGAGAAACTAGATCCTCATCTACATGGGATCTCTCAGCATTCATTTCTGTGAGTCATGTCATATCTTTTCAGTATATTTATGTCTCTCTTGGTAGATACACGGATGCTCTTGACTTTCTGAGACATAGTCCCTTGGGCTCTTCTTTTTGTTGCCTCTGCTATTCCTCCTCTTCTGCCTTCTCCTCCTCATTATGTAATCTTTACAGCTGATTATCAAGTAAAAATGAAACATTGTCCTGGGTTTTACCTTTTATTTAATTTGCTTCTCACAAAACCAGAATGAGATAGGTCTTATTCTCAACATGAAAACACAGGAAATTGAGGACTAGAGAGTTCAGTTTCATGTTTAAGGTCCCATGTTATCAAGAACAGAGGAAAGTCTGAATTCCAGGTCTGAAATCCATGCCTGTCCACTCCAATCCACTTCCTTAAAGTGAGAATCTTTCTTCTTTGAGGTCCTCCATTATTTCCTTTAGCTGAAGTTTTGTGACAAAAGACCTTTGACTGAAATCTACAATTTCCCACTAGATGAGGGCAGGATAGATATAATATAGAAAATATTTTAGCATTAAAATTATTATTTACAATTAAAGTGCCTACCTATTTTCTTTAGTCAGAGGTTGATTTTTTTCAATATTTAGACAAAAGTGTCCTGGAAACATCACAGGTGTAGGTTTTTATTCTCCATTTTATGCTTGGTGTCCAGCACACAGCTTAGTACATGTTAGATGCTAAATATTAGTTGAATAAAAAATGAGTGAATTTATTAACCAAGTTATGGATGAATATTGAATACATAAAAAAGAATTGTCTTACTTGGTCATCTATTTTGAATATTATAATAATAAAAAAGGAACACAGGTAGTTTGGTTTAAATTTTAAAGTGTAATAAAATAAAATTGGTTTCAATCCTAATACATGGTCTGAGAGAAATGCAGTATACTTGAAATTGTATTTAACATGAATACTTAGTTTGGAGTCAAAATAAACTTGTCTGTCCATTTGTTTTTCTAATACACATTTACACCATTAGAAATCACTGTTATGTCTACATATCTTCAGCCATTCTATTATATGAGCCTCAAATTCATGTCCCAATATAACCCTTTTTTCTGAGCTTCTGAACTTTCTTTTAGAAATCTCCAGTTGAAAATCTCTAAGCTGGTAAAAGTTAAAGCTTTCAGCAGTGAACGTAATCATCTTTTTTCTATAATGTTGCTTTATTCCTTAGTATTTTCTGTCTTGATGCAAAACATAATCTTCTGTATAATTGCCCAAATCAGAACACTAGGAGTTGAAGTTTTTCTCTCCAACTTCATTGCCCACATTTAATTAGTCCTACTAACTGATGTCTCTCAAATTCATTCTTTACCATCTATCCCCATGATCATTATCTTAGTTTGAAACTTTAGTGTCTCTATAGCTTTTTAAAAAAGTAAAACAAACAAACAAACCAAAAACCCACTTAACTCATCCTTTTTTATCTAGTCAGTCCTTCCTTCATAGTTCTGCCAGAATGCTCTTCCTAAACATAAGTCTGATTTTGTCTTTCCCCTTCTAAATATATCTAATCATCATAACCCTTCTAGAAACATCTCCACAAACATTTCTTGGTATACAGGCACCTTGTCATCTGAACTAAGCCCATAGTTGCAGACTCCATAAACTATCTTTTTCCTCAAGAAATATACATAATATCAATACAGGAATGTTATTCTCCATTTGTTTCATGCACTGGTACCTTTGTTCTTTCTGCCAGAAATGCTCTACTCAACTCTACTTGTCCATTACTCACTCGAAGCATAAATGCTAGTATTACGCCATGCACACTGTCCTTCTGCCCATTTTAGAGCATTCTTTATATCCCTGTGTGACTTGGTCCATACCTGCTTAGTACTAATCTCATTGTTTTGTGATTATTTGCACACATATCTGTTCCCCTGATTTCTTACTGAAGTTATAAAATATATTGCTTGTTGTATCAGTCAGAGTTTCACAAAAAAACAGAACCAGTAGGAAATATATATTAAAAGAATTATGGTAAGGAATTAGCTTACATGATTGGGAAGACGGCTAAGTCAGTCCCAAATCTGTAGCGCTCGGTGTAAAAAGGGCAGACTGGAACACTTGGGCCCTGGCTGAAGCTGCTTTTCAGAGGTAAAATATCTTCTTCAACTTGGAAACCTGAGCTCTGTTCCTAAGGCTTTTCAATTGTTTGGATAAGGTCCAGCCAGGATATCTAGGATTATCTCGTTTATAATTATGATTATATTTACTGATTATCAACTGATGATGAACTTTAATCACATCTTCAAAATACCTTCATAACGACACTGAGATCACAGTGTGATTAAGTAAATTGTGAACTACAGCCTAGCCAAGTGGACACATCAAAAGACTATCACAACTGCTAATATAACTTTAATACAATCTGAAATATTTTAGGATGGGAGAACCGAAAAAAAGGAAGAGGGGCTAACTTTTGTATTTAGAATTGATTACACCTTAACTTAAAAGTGAGTAACAATTATGTAATTGATTATTTTGACATTTTTAAACTATTCAATATAGAAGATCATTGAATCATTTTTGTTAAGACTACAGTAAATAACATTTTACCAAATATTGAGTTCATTAGAATTGTTTAAAATAGTGGAATGTGTGGAGGTACATATGCAAGAAAATATGAAATATTGTCTGGTTTGTTATGGTTGAGAATTAAGTATAGAATTTAAATGTAAGATGGGAAATAAACATTCATAAACAATTTTTCAAAACATTTTTCTTTGATAAAATCTTTTCACTAAAGGTATATTGATTGTGTGAATTAATTGTAAAATACACTAGTCCCCCCTTATTTGTGGTTTTGCTTTCTGCAGTTTCAGTTGCCTGTAGTCAAGTGCAATCTGAAAATATTAAATGGAAAATTCCAGAAATAAAAAAAATTCATAAATTTTAAATTGGTCATCCTTCTGAGTAACATGATGAAGCCTGCTGCCATTCCACTCCATCCTGCCCTAGGCATGAATCATCCTTTTGTCTAAAGCATCCCACCCATTAGCCGCTTAGTAGCCTTCTGGATTATGGGCTTGACTGTCTTGGTATCGCAGTGCTTGTTTTAAGTGACCCTTATTTTATTTAATAATGGCCCCAAAGCACAGGGTAGTGATGTTGGCAATTTGGACATGCCAAAGAGGAGCTACACAGTGCTCCCTTTAAGTAAAATGTGAAAGTTCTTGACTTAATAAAGAAATTGTATGCTTAGGTTGCTAAGATCTATGATAAGAATGAATCTTCTATCCATGTAATTGTGAAGAAGAAAAAAGAAATCCATGCTAGTTTTGCTGTTGCACCTCAAACTGTAAAAGTTATGGCTATGGTTACAGTGCATAATAAGTGCTTAGTTAAGATGGAATAGATATGAAATTTGTACAATAAGATATTTTGAGAGAGACCACAGTCACATAACTTTTAATACAGGATATTGTTATAATTATTTTATTATCTGTTATGTTGTTAATCTCTTATTATGCCTAATTTATAAATTAAACTTTATCAGAGATATGTACATATAAGAAAAAAACATTGAATATATGAGGTTTGGTACTACCCACAGTTTCAGGCATCCACTGGGAGTCTTGGAACATAACCCTCATGGACAAGAGGGGAATACTGTATTATCAAGATAATGACCAAAGACATTTAATTTCTAAATAAGCCTCTATTATAATAAATCATTATATATAGAAGTTCCTTTAGTAGTTAAGCATAAAATAACATTTTTAGAAGCAAATATTTATATTCTTCTTTAAAACAATGTGCACCTCACACGTGAACTTCTTTCACAGTATAAAATTAATTTTGCACAACTAAGAATGAGTCCTGAATTACAACTTTAGGCATCAGGTAGTTAAGTAGAAACATATCAGGTCTATTTAATTTGCAAATTCAAATAATTAATGCTCTTAATTGATATTCATTATTTTTCCAAAAGATTGAAATCTTAGAAATAACAAATTTTGGCATGTATTTCATTGTTTACAAAATCTACAATTGCATACTGCATTAACATATTATTACAATACATGAATACACAAAATATAATACTAGTCAAACATATAATTTTACATGTGCTAATAATATATATCACTGCAATAATTGGTGTCACACATGATGTGCTGACCTCATACCAAAAATGTTTGAAAATAATTTGAAAAAACACCCTAAAGAAAAATAAGTTTACAACCTATGTGTTTAAAAGTTAATGTACATTTTCAGGGCATTCACAGGTAGAAGAAGGCAACAGATACAGTCCTCTAGTCTAGCACATCCATACTCATAACATCTATTTGATTTGCTTTGTCAAAACATATGAAAAATCATTAAAGTGTTTTAATAAATGTCTGGTTTTCCTGCTCATTCATCTTATAAATATTAATTAGCCATGGATCAGGCAATTAAAGTTTAATCAATTTGCACTAATTAGCACCACATACTTGCATAAAAAGATAAAACCAACTCCTGCATCTGGCTGTTATTTGCAGTTTTTGTCAAGTGCTGATGAGTTTAATCTTGAAGAGAAGATTAAGAAGAAAAGAAAGAAAAATAAATCAAGAAAGTAGTGTTAATTTTATTAAAATTTCACTCAAAGCTCTGGTCATGAGAATCATGGAGATAATGGCAGCAACATTACCCAGTTTTACCAAAACCTGATTCACTCCCTCCTTCCTCATAAGCCCCATTCGAAAGGGAGGGGCTCCCTATCTTCTGCTTGTGACACTGTTATATGTGTTTTATTTAACTTTCACTATGAATTCAAATCTGACTCATTTCTATTCTTTGTGACTTAAAAACTTAAAATGAACAGTCCCTGTAGTCATCGATATTAAGGATACATGTTCTTCCTTCAGAATAAACGTGAATGGTCTGTGTTGGAGGAGAAATGAAAAAGTTGCAGCCTTACCAATGAAATTGAAATGTTCATAGAATAGAAATTACATGCAACTGTTAGGCTGAGAGAGATCTCTGAAAGACTTAAAATTTGCATTCTGATCTTTTGTGGGCATTTCTTAACAGAATACATTTTTGTCCCGCATAGACTTTGAGACTAACTCCTGATTCTCTGTCTTTGACTTCCGTATTTGATTAAATAAATTACACTGCCAATCTAGTAAGGAGACATTGTACAGTGCATTTGCATTACTATTTTGTGTTTTAATAACCAGAGAAAATAAAGTGTTCCATTACTGCCTATTCATATAATTGACAAGGATTATAGGGAATGGAACTAATCTTTAATCACTGATGGAAATTTATCTTAGGCTTGGCAGGTAAAACTACATGTTTTAAGATGATTTAACATTGTACTAAAAAATAGCGCATGATTCATAAAAAAAGCTGTGCACCATTTACATGGGGATTTTTATTCAGTTTATGCAAGAATAGACCAGTGAATGGTTATTGATATTTTTCAAATAAAGTATGTATGATTCATTAAACTCCCTATTCCCCTGTGAACAAGTCACTGCTCTGCTAAGCACTCTTTGCCTACATAACCCATACAGAAAGCAAAGGCAGAAAAAGGGGGTGTCATGCTTCAATGCCTTCTTTCAAAAAAGTGCCTAAAAATGAGATCACATACAGTAACAGATAATTCTTGCAATTACCATCTGGATTTCAATACATATGATTATTCACACTATTGTTAAAAAAAGTGAATATGTTCTTTGTTAACACAGTATAAGCATGCTGGTATAGAGATATATACCTGTATTTACTTTTAAAAATAAGATTATGAATCGAATTCCTGTACTCTAGAATCTTTCTACTATGAATGAAATAATGTATGAGAAAATGCTTTTTAAATCTAAATTACTATAAAAATAACATAGTTTCATGGGGTAAAGAAAGAAGATATCATGGTTATGCTTCAGTAGACTCCTTGGAAACACATTTCTTATCTTCTGACATGAACAGTATTTAAAGTCCAACCTTATATGGAGGAAAGACAGCAGAGTACAGAGGCAAGATCTGAGTCTACAACTATGTTCTGCCTCCCTCAAGGCTCAAAGTTTTAGGCCATATATTTAATCTTTCTAACTCCTTATCTTCCCCCACACAAAATACTTCATTCTCTATTTTGTTCAACAAGTATTTATAGATTGCATATTTTTTTATAAGTTGCATTGGTAACCAAAACATGTCACTTCACAAATGATAAAAATAATTGAGTGTGTTACACCTAGAGACAGGCATCATAATTGTCTTCAATATTTAAATACCTACAATATGAAAAAGGACTTAAAACTTATTTGGTTTGATCGCAGAAGAAATGTGTAGAAGTCACAAGGAAAATAAACATTTACTTCACATAGAAAATAACCTTGAAGTCTGAATATATGCCTTTTAAATTGTTTGTCATGGGAAGAAATGAGTCCAGTTGATCCTTCGTGAAGATTTTCTTTTTCTTTTTGTTGCTACTGAGTAGAGTTGGAGATCTTATATAATTATAAGATTATAGGAGAAAATAAAAAAATATGATATAAATATGTAAAAAATAATGTATTTTGACAATATCCTCTCTTCATAAAACATATTTATAAATTGCTGGTTTTTACACACAAAAAATGCAAGTTTAATATCCTTATTCACTTAAGATTAACACAAATAAATTCCCATTGTCATCATTAACCTGGATCCCCAAAATAGTGCACTCTCCTTTACAAACTGGGAACCAGATATTGGTAAGTTCTCTTTTCTTTGAACTATCTTTGTATAGTATGACAAGTCAGTATTTAAAAAAAAGAAAGAAAGAAAAAAAAAAGCACAACTTATATAGCACACTTTTCTGATCTTCTTTGGCTTAAAGGTATTCTCAGATTCTACATATTTCTGAGAGAAGAAAGTTTGTGTAAAAATTATGTTAGTTTTAATTTTTCTTCTCAGTCCTTCTCATCTCATTGTACATTTTTGAGAGAATATAATTGAAAAATAATTGAATCTTCATCGCTTGTTCTAGCCTACCTGACAAAATTTCCTCAGTCTGCTTATACACTATTCATTAGAGAAATGAAGACTATACAGTAGTGGAAAGCATCTCTTCTCTAGACAATTAAAAATATCATTTTTAATTATCTGGAAATAGAGTCATCAGGCATAGATTTTACAATCAGATATATATATATATATATATATATATATATATGGCTTAAGAATGTTCAATTTTTAAAAAAATGGTATATATCTTTGAGTTTATTGATATTTTGTCCTATTCTCCAATAATATAGTTTATAGATATTGTATATCATGATTAATTAATGAAGGTGTAAAACAACATATGAAATGGTGATGAAAGAAGTCAATAGCTTCAATGAAGAAATCTGCTTGTTATAAATTTGAATATTATAATAGTTATTTCTTATCTGGATCAAATTTAGATGCACATAAAAAATAAAGTCGTGGGGGCTTCGCTGGTGGCGCAGTGGTTGAGAGTCCGCGTGCCAACGCAGGGGACACGGGTTCGTGCCCCGTTTCGGGAAGATCCCATATGCCACGGAGCAGCTGGGCCCATGAGCCATGGCCGCTGAGCCTGCGTGTCCGGAGGCTGTGCTCCGCAATGGGAGAGGCCACAGCAGTGAGAGGCCCGCGTACCACACACAATAAAAATAATAATAAAGTTGTGTTTACCAATTTATTGATTCATTAAAGCGCTAATAATTATCTGAAGCTCTACTTATTTAGTTATCTAAGATAAACTAAATCACACCTGTAAGATGTAAGGAAGAATAATAATTTAGTAAAGAAAAAACAGAATTTTTAAGGAAAAATATTAAATACAGTATATGTATTCTCCATCTGGTAAAACAGAGAGATTAGGACAAACTCTGTTGTAATTAATTGAAGTAGAAGTGGTATTTGAGAAATGAAATAGAAAGTATGAACAGAAATGTGAATGCATTCTTCCCCAGGTGATATTTAACTTCATTTAATTGCATGTTAATAAGTATAGTGATTTTATTTTAAAAATTATGTAGTAATTAATTTATTTTTAATAAAGAGAGATTTTGACAATTTTTACATCTGACATTGAAATTACATAAGTAATTTCAACAAATGTGAAAACTTTGGTTGGAAGAAAGTATGTTTTCAGCAAAGAAAAAGAAAAAAAAGTCTCCATCAACCTACAATTACATTGAAAACCATTTATCCAGACTGGCAAATAATTATCTGAAATTTCACTGATGGTATCAAATAGCCAGGGATATTTCCAGAATTTAAAGGAAAAACATTCTTATTCACTCCTTCAGGACACAATCCATAAAATTTTCTCTAGAATTCCCTTCGTGATTATTAGAAAACCAATTACTAAGAAATCCCTTTGGTCCCCTGTAACCTTTTCTCCTACTTACGTATTGTACCCTTCCTATGTACTCCTCGTGTACTTTGTATTTTGCATTTCTTTATCATGCTTTCCCACGAGAAAACATGCCTAATTAAAACACTTGTACAGTGCCAAGAACTCTATGAAAACTCATGTGCTAGAAATGAGTGTGATGATTTTCCATCCCCATTGCATGAGAAACTACTAATGCTTAGGAGCAATTGTAATGTGAAAAAGAATATCTAATCAGGTTGTAAAGATTGGTTGGATTACTGGAACCAGGTATGATGATGGATCTTAAACCAACTTTGTTAGTTTTTTTCCTTAACGTGGTGATTAGAAAGGGGCATATTAAAATGAGACAACTTTTTATACTAAATAAAAATCTAGAAGTCGGGATAAAAATACATTTGGTAGAAGAAAAATGACTGCAATTTCCTTTCCTCCCCTTCAAGAAATAGATATAGCCTTTTTAAGTTACTATCCTGGAACTAAAATTTTACAGATTATTTACTTGAAATTTAAAACCTGTTAGGAAAAACAGAGTATTCTTATGGATAAATTCTGATGTTGGCCAAGTTCTGTCCAGTGGCATCTCCAATTTCCTTTTAGGCACATGTCCCCTCATAAATTTGCACCTCTCACTTGTTTAACCACACCTTTTAATTTTTTCCAGAATTCAGTAAGAATATATGGGGATTGCTTGTCTCGGTTCCATGGTGCCTAGAAACTAACCTGAGGTGGCTCAAAGAGCTGGTATGGTCATTTGGAGATATTCCTCTGGGACCTCAGTTCTTAATTTTAGCTTCTAGGCTGGAAAGTCTAGGAAGGCTTCACTCACACGTCTGATATCTCAGTGTTTTCCTTATAAGATCTCTGTTACTTGACTAGGTTGGTCTTCTGAGTATGGGGGTCTCAAAGTAGTTCAACATGGTAGCTGTCTTCCACAAGGAAGAAGCAGATGTTGTCGATCCTTTTATAGGCATAAGCCAGGAATGGACACATCATTACTTCCATGATGTTCTGTTGGCTTAAACATAAACAATCCTGAACCATATTCTGTCTCTGAAAGGGAAGGATGGTAAAGAATTTGCAGCTACCCCTGACCACAAGTTACTTACATACCTCCTACTTTCTGAATGCAGTCAGCCTCTCCTATGATATCCCAAAGTCTCATCTCATTAATGTCATTAAATTCTAGCCTGGGAACTTATCATCTAAATTGGTCCAAGTGTAGGTTGAACATTTTTGGTGCAGTTGCTTGGGTTTAATTCCTTGGATATGACTCTTTGTGACCTGAAAACTTCATAAAATAAAGTTATCTGCCTTCCACACACAACATGCAATTATAAGGTTTGGCTAGGAAAATTTCAATAGACACTCTCATTCAAAAGAAGGAAAAAAAAAAAAGAACAAGGGAGATCACACAGCTATTAATAGTCCATAACATTTCTAAAATCCTGCCATGTCCTGATTAAGGCATAGCCTTGTTCCTGGAAATGGTTCTCTGTGGCTCTTTAGCTGAATCTGCTGAGCTCTCAGCTCCACTTTCTGAGTCATTCTTTCTTTTCTATAAAAAAGTAACCATGTTTGCTGCTGAGTAGCTTTCTTACCCTATTTTCTGGCCTATTTTAGGCCCTAGAAGTTCTAGGGTTTATTTTAGGTCCTAGAAGTTCTAGGGCCTAAAGGATCTATTTTCATTTTGAACTGGCTCTGTCACTTTCAGACCAAGTTGATATAACTCCTTTAAACATTTCTTGGGTCTCCTGTGTATTACATTTTAATCCATTCAGACAGAAGTGATAATCAGAAATCTTTTTTGATGATAGATCTCTCTCTACCTTAAACTGGGAATTAGGGTACTGTGGAACAATGTCCTTAAGATTCTTAGAAATCTTTTTCTCTCTTTTTGCAGATCTGTTAGACACTGCCATACAATTTTTTGAGAGATTAAAAAAGCGTCTTGCAGGATGACATCATTTCTTAAGTTGAGATTCTTTTTCTAGGAAGGACTAGGGATGAGAAAGTTTTAATTTTGAACCCACCAAGTTTTAACTCAGAAATGTTTCCTCTAGGTATGACTGGAAATTGAACATCTCCTTTTCTAGTTCATCTCTCTGTAGTCATCCTTTATCACATACAGCTAAAAGAAATCCATTGCACTTTCAACACACTGAGTGGAAATTTCCTTGACCAAATTCATTAGTTCATTAGGTATATTTCTATTTTCCAGAATTTGACAACTTTTCAGCCATATGTGACATCTGTCTTCCTTTTGCCAGATTCTAATAATGGTTTCCTTACTGTCCTTCAATCTTTAATCCTCTGCTTGAAGGCCTTTAGGTCTAAGCTCTTGACAAGATCCCAAAGTTAATACTACATATTCTAGGTTTTTGTGATGGAAATACTCCTTTCCTGGTAAGAAATTCTGTGCAAGTTATCAGATCTCTTTTCTTCCCAAGAAAAGAAAACAAAAGTATATTAAAAAAAAATTAGTTTTAGCTTCCATAGTTTTATGGCTTGACAGCACAGCTAGTCCATTGGAGTCTCCAAAACAGTTCGATTAGATAGTGGCTAAGATTGGAGTCATCTGAATATTCAACTGTGTTCATAGTCCAGATTCTTTATACTTTACTCACATGATGACCTTCTCCTAACACATGCCTCTTTTATATAAGAAACATGCATAGGGAAGAAAGGGCACTGCCAGATTCTCCTCTTTAATAGCTGCCAAGCCCTCACCTTTTCCCCAAATATTTGCTGTATACATGAACTTCTGAGTCACCCAGGGATGTGTTTCTAGAAAAGCCATCAAGGCCTAGAGTGTATTTTTTAGTTTTGAAGTTTTTGTGTGTGTGTTTTGGTTGTGTTCTTACGCAAAAATATAATGAATTCATTTCCTCAATGGATTTAGGGATATTCAGATAGTCTGTTTCATCTTTGCCAGTTTGGGCAAGATTTATTTCTCAAGGAATTTGTACATATCTTCCAAGTTTTAAAATTTGTTAGCCTAAATTTATTCACACTTCCATTATTATCATTTTTATGTTTTTTAGGATCTGCAGTAGTGACCCCTCTCTCAAAATTGATATTTCTATTTTTTGTTCTTCTTTCCTTGATCATTCTAGTTAGGAGTTTACAAATTTTTAAATATTTTTAAATGTCTAGTTTTGGGCATTGTTAATTTTCCCTATATTTATCTCTTATATTCTACTAAGTTCTGCTTTTAAATATTTAGTTTCATCTATTATTTTGACTTTATTTTGACCCTAGTTGTTTTTTGTTGTTTTGTTTTGTTTAGCTTCCTAAGGGAATTTTATTTTTTTAATTTATTTTTAAAATAAATTTGTTTATTTATTTATTTTTGGCTGCATTGGGTCTTTGTTGCTGCGTGTGGGCTGCCTCTAGTTGTGACAAGCGGGGACTACTCTTTGTTGCAGTGTTTGGGCTTCTCATTGTGGTGTCTTCTCTTGTTGTGGAGCACAGGCTCTAGGCATGCGGCCTTAAGTAGCTGTGTCACGTGGGATCAGTAGTTGTGGCTCTCGGGCTCTAGAGTGCAGGCTCAGTAGTTGTGGTGCATGGGCTTAGTTGCTCCACAGCATGTGAGACCTTCCTTGACCAGAGATTGAACCCCTGTCCCCTTCACTGGCAGGCAGATTCTTCACCACTGCACCACCAGGTAAGTCCCCTAAGGGAGTTTTAGATTATTGAGCTCAGATCTTTTTTTTTCTTTTTAAATATTACCTTTCCAAGCTATAAATTTCCCTCTTGGTACTGTTTTAGCTGCAGTCCACAAATTTTAATATATTTTATATTTATTATAATATAGTCTTTATTATTTTCTTTGTGATTTCTTAACTCACATATTATTTATAAGTATGTTGTTAAATTTTCAAAACAAAATTTGAGGGGAGTTCCACATATCTTAATTGATATTGGTTTCTAATTTAGTTCTACTGTAGTCAGAGAATAGACTCTGTATGACGCCAATAATTTTAAGTTTACTGCAACTTATTTTAATGTTCAGCATACAGTTTCTTTGGTGAATGAAGCATATACACATATTTACTTGAAAATAATTTGTATTTTGCAGTTGTTGGTTATTGAGCAAGTTCCATAAATATCAGTTAATACAAGGTGCTTAATAGTGTGGTTTAGGTAATTTGTATATTTGCTGATTCTTTATATAGTTGTTCTGTCAATTGCTGAGAGAGGTGTATTAAAATATCCTGTTATAATTGGGAAATTATCTATTTTGTGAGTTTTTGCTTCACGTATTTTCAGGCTCTATTATTAGGCACAGAACATATTCATCATAATTGTTGCTTCATCCTTATGAATTGCCATTTGCCTTTATGAAACATTTCTTTTTATCTTGAGTAATAATTTTTATCTTGAAATATATTTTCTAATATTAATATAACCACTAAAGTTGTCCTAACTTTAGTGTTTGCCAACTATGTGTTTATTCTTCCTACTTATTTTCAACTTATGTGTAACTTTTTAATTAAAGTGACCCTGCACACAGCATATAGTTGGGTCTTACTTTTTTAATCTTTTTGGTAATCTTTGCCTTGTAATTGGAGTGTTTATATGATAACATTAAATGTAGGTTCTTGTAAAGTAAGATTTAGGTCTACAATTTTACTGCTGTTCTCTGTCTCCTCTGATTTTTGTGCCTCTGTTTCCCATTTCCTGACTTCAGTTAAATTATTTGAATGATTTTAGAATTCCATTTTAATTTATCTATTTACTTTCATGTCATACTTTTAGGCATAATCTTTTATTTACAATGCTGGCACATGAGAACAACTTCAAAGAGGTGTTTTACTTTGAGGAAGAAGGACAGAATTTTTATATAGCTTTATCATGAGTGGTCAGATGAAGTTTCACAAGTTTGGGAAACAACTATTTAAAGATGGTTCCCAGGACTTCTCTGGCAGTCGAGTGGGTAATACTTCACTTTCCAGTGCAGGGGGTGCAGGTTTGATCCCTGGTCAGGGAGCTAAGATCCCACATGCCTCGTGGTCAAAAAACCAAAACATAAAACAGAAGCAATATGTAACAAATTCAATAAAGACTTTAAAAATTGTCCACATCAAAAAAAAATCTTAAAAAGAATGAAAAGGTCGATTTAAAAAATAAAATAAAATAAATAAAGGTGGTTCCCAAATAGGGGGAAATTATTCTTGTGGCTTAGTAGCCACTTATTGGGCAATTCAGGATTATCAATAAGGATAGGAAGAATGAAGACAATGCATAGAACAGACTGAACAATTTTTAGTATGTTAGAGTCTCTTATATTACTCCACTGTATCACTTAATCTATTTCACTTTTCTTCATAGTACTATTTTCACTTTAAATATTTTACCAGTTTATTCATTTCCTTTATATTGTTTGTCTCTGCCTTTGAAATATAATCTGCATAAGAGCAGAGCTGCTGTCTACCCTCTTCTCTTTGGTGTTCCCAGTGTTTACAGCATTGTCTGGCATATCATGGACTCTCCAGACATACTGCTTGAATAAAAATTGGGGGGTGTGGTAAATTATAACTGGAAAACAAATATACAGTTTTGAATGGATTTGAGGCAAATTGTGCTGTAATCGGATTTTCTTTTAAACAAAGTTTAAAAAACAAATAACAATAAAAGAAAATGGTTCTGGTACAGAACCAGCAGTACAAAAAAATAATGTATGAGTAACTGGGTAATACACCCATTTGGCAATAGTGCAACTTTTAAATACATATTGTTGACTGTTCATAGGCCACCCAGAGTTACCATTCCACATTTCAACAACATGCTGACAGTTCCGAAAGAAAACTACTTTAAAAAAGGCATAACCCAGATGTTCCCTCATTTGACCATCTCCATCTAAGTTTAGATGTACAGAAGAGCTTAGATATATCCAGAGTAAGTCATATGAAACATGTTACCTGATCAATTTTCTAAAATAATATTTCAGGACAGTGACAGTAAGATAAGGGAAGAAAACATAGAAGAATGAAGTCCTAATTACATACATGCATCTTTTTTGACAATGGGAAATCTTTACAGATACATTTCAAACAAAGAAAAGGAAAATAAATAATTTTGCACAAGAACTTTCACACATTCTGTACAATGTGTTTATTTTGCTGTCTTCATTCCGATAAACTCGTCATAGTTTACTTGACCATCACCATCAATATGTGCTTCCCTGATCAGACTGAATGACTGAATACTCTTTTACTACCACTTTTACATTCCCCATCATGCACAGAAACTAGAGCTTTACCATTTAGATAGATCCCTTCTCTTATAATCTCTCAATTCCCTCAATTTATAACTTCTTATAACTTGAAACCTAAATCCAGTCATCTTTCTAATCAGGAGACTATAGTTTACCAAAGGAGATAGCAAACAAGTGGGGAGGAAGAAAGAAATGAATATAACCTACAACATACAGTCACCATGCTGCTCCTCCAAAATAGACTTGGCTCATTTCCAAGAAAGGTGGAGATTTATTTAAAAGGATCTAGGGGAATGAGAGAAGAAAGTAGATGGAGGAAGGCAATAACTTCCTCTCTCTCTCTTATACATATGAGATTTTATCTTCACGCTGAGTTTAAAATAGTTCTTTATATTTTAAAGTAAAAACAGAAAGCCACTTAGTTGCATTCCAAATTATCCATTAACATAAACTCACATTTGCATTTTAACCAAGATAATACTGTTTTTCAGTCCCAATCTTGAAGATTTCTCTTAAATTTACAATCAATTTTGAGGGAATTAATGTTTTTCTAATAGTAGTTCCCCCCTGAGAAATTTATCCTATTTCAAAGCACATTTTGAACTGTGTCATACTTCCTCTGTCTATATTCATAACTTTCTCCTCCTAGGTTTAGATTGTATAATTCCATACCTGTAACCCAGCCCTTAGGTCCTTTCTGCCTACTTTGCTTGACCATATTCAATGTCTGATATAAATAAGTTTTAATTTTACCAAAAAATAAAAATATATTAAAACTGAGATACCTAATTCTAAATATGTAACTAATGTACTATTTTAGCAATTGTTGAAGGGTAAATGTGTTGCAAAACAAATTTAAGTTTAATTTGTTTTATTAACATTGATGTTGTAGATAAAAAGTTCTGTAAATAAGTTCCCAATTATTCTACTTTTGTTCAGCAAATTTCTTTACATTGTAATATTTTCTAGGTTTGATTAACCAGCTCTAAATATTTCTGAATAATTAAAACCTTTCTCTAACACATTTTCCTTCAAGTTGTATTTCTATTTGTTTACAGTCTTGATCTCAGTTTGTGACTCGCCTGCAATGTTTTCCATTATTGTGCATGGTTTGAAAATGCCTAGATGGTGATAAACATTGGGCTCCTGTGGTGTGATCAGTGTGGCGAGCACCCTGACTTGCCTTTTAAATTTTCTCCACTTTCCCACAACTAAACAGATTTTAGTCTTGTTTACTATTAGCCTCTCACTTTAATTTTTTTGTCAGCTGTGTAATGTCATTTGTTTTCAGTATAATCTTGTAATATATGATTTTCAATTTCTTCAAACTTGTAACCTATAATTATTTTCAACACACAATTGAACACTGAAGTTAGTTGATGTTAAAGTTTAGGGATAAATTCTATGTATTTTATTCATGCAACTTTTCCTGCCATCTGTGTGTGTGTGTGTGTGTGTGTGTGTGTGTGTGTATTTATATATATTTTGCCAAGAATAGTAATATCAGTATGCCCTAAGTGAGATAACATTTTATTTATATTCTTTTTCTTCTGATCCTATTTTATAATCCTTTTAAACAAAATTTATAAGATTCTGAGTGAGAGAGAAATATTAAGCTTTTTCTAAAGGAGGATAGCATATGAAATTTATAAAGTAGATCCAATCATGCTGCACCCTCTACTACTTCTTTCTGACATCTTCAAGCTAATCTTTCCTAAATCTTCTAACTAAATGCCACTGTTCCAAGATTTCTTCCAAAGAATTGACATCCTCCTTTGTAGGGTACCTGCATTCAAAACAAGCCAATAGTCTTTAAAATATAAAATTGGTAAGTATAATTTCAATGTTTCCCTTTGTTTCATGTTGAATTGCCTACAGCTAAAGTGCTTCAGTTTTATTAGTTAACATTACCAACTAGAAATAATATTGCAAAGTTATACTCAAGTTAGTTTTTTTTAAAAAATTAACCTCATATTTTAGCTGTTTAAAATCTGAAAGAACTAAAGCATTTCTCTCTCTCTTTCTCTCTCTCTCTCTCTCTCTCTCTCTCTCTCTCACACACACACACACACACACACACACACACACACACTGTAATTCACCACTTATAATGTTATATAGGTCATTTGCCCAAATTGTCAGGCTTAACCAGACAGATCATTTTAAATAAAAGATTATTACTGTTTTTGACCAGTCCATTTTTGCAGAGTCAAGGAAACATTCCAGCTCTACTGTGGTAAAAAATTTGTTGAACTTTGTATTATTCGGCATACCCTAATGCATTTTCTAAAATTAATGGTAGTTTACTGACTATTTAAGATGCCAAAGTAGCTCAGTGGGGTGTGATCTTTCTCCCAAGTCTTTCTGCACCACCCAATATGGGTCATTTAATTGGCAATTAGCCCATTCATGTACGCATAGCAGCTGTCAAGGAATCTTATAATTTTAGGGAATGTATCATCCTGTTTGTGGATCCCAAAGGCCTATTTGTCATAAGAATCCTTTTGAGCCATGTGCACCCAGCATTGTCTGTAAGAACCCTGGAATTTCATTAGTTAGGTAAGCACAAACTGTTAGGTTGGCAAGACAGGCAAAACCAAGATTCACAGCAGGTGTGTATCAAAAACCATCTAAGCAATAACAATAGTGTTTCCAATTAACAGTCTCCCTATCTTCCAGCTCCAGTAATTTGTATGACTTTAGGCTTGATTCACACTATTTACAACAATTCTCTCTATATAGTACATGCACATTTAAATAATTTGACAAATCCTAGATTTATTTTTTTAAGAGTGAAGCATAAAACGTTGGGTTGACAGTTGAATGTCTTGTAACAATAAAAACAATATTATGGGGCTATTTGCAAACAATAACAAAAAACAGTACCCACAAGCTGTGACTAAAAAAAGAGAGACTTTATAGCGAGAATTTTATATTTGCTAGTAAATTTCCAGGAGTTACTTCATTGATTCCTGAGGAAACCCATAAAAGATTAAGTACTCCCATTTTATAGATGAGGAAAAATTACTCCAGATCACTCTCATCAATCAGACCCTATAGAGATGGAGGCTCCAGTGGCCTATCAATCCCCCCTGCCAGCCTGCTGGATGTATACCTATTGATGACATAGCCTGAGCAGGGCCTGAGTTTCCAGATGGGCAGCTGGACACTGCAAAGCGAGAAGGACCACAGTCATTATGGAGCAAGAGGGTCAGAGCCAGGTTGTCAGACCAGGTCTATCTTGGTTCAGAGGCAATCATTCTAACACACTGAATTCTGATCAACTAAAAATCAAATTATTAACCAATTTAATGAACTTGCAGAATTGAAATAAATTTAAAAGTAGTTATTGATTGCATGTTATAAACCAACAGCTCTATCATATATATAAATTTTGTATATGTATATATTAGCTATTCTTCCCTTTCCAATCTTCAGTAAAGTGTTTATGTGTATATATACATATATATATATAAGATATATATAGAGATAATTTTTTTTTTTTTTTTTTTTGCGGTACGCGGGCCTCTCACTGTTGTGGCCTCTCCCGTTGCAGAACACAGGCTCCGGACGTGCAGGCTCAGCGGCCATGGCTCACGGGACCAGGCGCTCCACGGCATGTGGGATCTTCCCGGACCGGGACACGAACCCGTGTGCTCTGCATTGGCATGTGGACTCTCAACCACTGAGCCACCAGGGAAGCCCAGAGAGAGAATTTTTTGAGTTTTTTGTTTCTCTGTGCATGTACACTCATATTCACAAATAATAAAAAATGGCAGAATGGGGAAACAATTTCCAAGCAACATTTCTTTGGTTGAAGCAGGAGGCAGGAGCCACAGTGATCAAGAGATCGGAGACCGCCTCTCTTTCTCCATCTCCCGACTTCTAAGAATTTGAATGACTATTGGGATGGCTGTACACTTACTACAATATTTGGAGTTAAAATGTTGTTGAAGTTTATGCAGACCTTGAGGGTTAAGTTGTCCAAACTAACATCTTAATTATAAATATCTTAGAAACATGCCAGTTTTAAGAAAATATTTGATGTGGTTTGTTGCTATAGACTGAATGTTTGTATCACCCAAAATTCACATGTTGAAACCTAGTCTCCAACTTGTTGGTATTTGGAGGTGGGGCCTTTTGAAGGTAATTAGGTCATGAGGATGAAGCCTTCATGTATAAGATTAAGGCTCTTATAAAGGAGGCCCCAGAAAGTTCCCTTTCCCCTTCTGCCATATGAGGACAAAGTAAAAGAAGACTGTAAACCAGAAGTGAGCCCTCACCACACACCACATCTGCCAGCACCTTGATCTTGGTGGACTACCCAGCCTCCAGAGCTGTGACAAATAAATTTCTCTTGTTACAGGTCACCCATTGAGCTGTTCTAGCAGCTCAAATGGTCTAAGAGACTTGTACATCATCTATTAATTTGCAATTTAATTGGGATTTATTATTGGATTATTATGATATTTTCTGTTGCAATAAGCAAAAATTCCCATAGGCTTTACTTTATTTGAACACATTGATAATTCTAACCCAAGGAAAACAGTTCTGTAGAAATATCCGAAAGGAGCTCTATAGACAATATAAAATTTCATAATATTGTAATTTAAGTCTATAAACGATCTGAAAAATAACAAGAGAAAATTTCATTTTTTTAAGTGCAGAATGAAACTTGCAATCTGAATCTCTTAGCAAGTTAGTACTCTCTATGCCAACTAAGCAACATATGTGTGATAAGGCAGACCAGTGACTCCCCCCCCAACCCAAAGATGGTCACGTCCCAATCCCCAGAACCTGTGAATATATTAGGATTCATGGCAAAAAAAAAAAAAAAAAAAAAGAATTAAAGTAGCTGGTAAAATTAAGATTGCCGATCACCAGACTTTAAAGTAGGGAGGTCATCCTGGTTTACCAACTTGGGCCCAGTGTAATCACAGGGCCGTTAAAAGTGGAAGAGGAGGCAGAAGCATGTTACAGTGAGGCAGTGTGAGAAAGACTTAAGATGCTATTGCTAACTTTGAAGATAAAAGGGGACCACAAGCCAAAGAATATGGGTGGCTTCTAGAACCTGGAAAAGAGAGCCGATTCTCCTTGAGAGCCTCCAGAACAGAACACAACCCTATGAACAACTTGATTTTAGCCCAGTGAGACCCATTTCAGATTTATGTTTCTTAGGACAGTAAGACCATACATTTGCATCGATCTGAGTCACTATGTTTGTGGCAACTTGTTACAACCGCAACAGGAAGTTGTACACTAAGTGATGTTTATTGCATAATATTACTGCTGAACATGTATTCTTTGGCTAAAGATAGAGCAATGTAGGGTGAAGTTGGAAATCTTATAGAAATATCAATTTACACTTTTTGCCTTTTTATTTCTAATATCTAAATTTCAGAGATGGCCTTTTTGCCACTGGATAGGCATGAAGCATTACCTATTCTTACATCAATAGCTATCTCTATATGTATATATATGCTTTTAGGAAATCTCAGATAACATTATAGATTTTCACAATTTACATTCGATGTGGTCAACTTCCTACTCCATCAACTTCAGCCAAAGACATGGGTCATTAAGCTGTGTTTGTATACCATTTAAACAATGAATATACACTCAACTTTTAGCATGGACCACTTTGAACTTGGCAATACATAATCAAAACCTAATGTCTCTTCTTACAAGTTTTATTCAATGCTAGAACTTTGGTGCCTAGTATACTGCCTACTGTGTGATTTTGTCTCTAAAATCTTTATGAACTAAGTAAGTGGAGATAACCAGTGACCAGAGCACTGAAGTACTGTTGAGGCATTGTTTGTAAAGGCATCACCACAGTGCTAATGACTATCTTTTCCTTGGTTGTCCACAGCCCATTTCAGAAGCACACAAGCCTGTGCAAAGTTTTTCATTTTCACATTTTGCTGATATAAGTACTACTCAGGTACTTAAGTTCTCAGTGTCTCAAAGGTTTTTGTGAAAAACTCTTTCACTTTTCACCCATCCTTTTCTGAGCATCCTCATCTAAAACATATCCACCAGTCTGTTCAATATCTGGGCTGATCCTGTGCTATACTCACAACCACTTCCTCTCTAATGTAAGATTTTTTCTTAAAAACAAACTATTCATTTCCTCACCTTAGTAGATTTCTTTTGGGCTTACACCACTCCTTCTCTAAAATAAAGCCGTGCAGAGTAAAACCAAATTATAAACACAACTTAGGTGCAAGCTCCCATTTCTTTAGCTTCAAATGTACTCATTATTTCCACAGATAACCTTTAAAAATATTTATGTTGTAAAAAGTCTTTAACACAGAGACTGATACAAAGTAGATACTTAATAAATGTTAGTTTATCTGCTCCTTTCTATGAAGAACCATGAAATACTTTCCTACAGGAAAAAACTGCTTAGATTAATGTGAAAATATAATATTTTGAATATTTAAAGCCATAAGCCCCATAAGACAGCTATTTAACATGATTTTATAAAAGATATGTAGTTAATATGTAATAAAAATGTATATGAAGAGCAGTGGAAGCATATCAGCACGTAATATCCTAGACTTTTTAGTCCAATGGTAGAAATCTCCATAATTATTATAATTATTATAATTACGGAGATTGGGGAGATTATCATTAATGCTAATTCTCTACTAAAGTTGGTGCATCTAAAAGATAGTTTTAGCTCTAAATTACAATGAAAAATTTGAAATTGATGCTAACAATTAAATTAGTCAAAATTTCTCTAATCAATATTTAAACGATTTTTCTAAGAAAAAGACAATACAAATTTGTTTAAGGACTTGATTTTTTTAACCTTTTTTTATTGAAGTATAGTTAATTTACAATGTTCTGTTAGTTTCAGGTGTACAGCAAAGTGATTCAGATATGTCTGTCTCTCTGTCTCTCTGTCTCTCTCTCTCTATCTATCCATCCATCTATCTATATTCTTTTTCAGATACTTTTCCATTAAAGTTATTACAAGATAGGGTTTCCCTGGTTGCATAGTTGTTGAGAGTCCACCTGCCGATGAAGGGGACACAGGTTCGTACCCTGGTCCGGGAAGATCCCACATGCCGTGGAGTGGCTGGGCCCGTGAGCCATGGCCGCTGAGCCTGCGCGTCCGGAGCCTGTGTTCCGCAATGGGACAGGCCACAACAGTGAGAGGCCCGCGAACCGTAAAAAAAAAAAGTTATTACAAGATATTGAATATAGTTCTCTGTGTTATACAGCAGGTCCTTGTTGTTTATCTGTTTTATACATAGTAGTGTGTATATGCTAATCCCAAACTCCTAATTTATCTCTCCCGCCCTCAACCTTGCTATCCCCTTTGGTAATCATAGGTTCGTTTTCTATGTCTGTGAGTCTATTTCTGTTTTGTAAATAAGTTCATTTGTATCATTTTTTAGATTTCACATATAAGTGATATCATATAATATTTGTCTTTGTATGACTTACTTCACTTAATATGATAATCTTTAGGTCCATCTATCATGCTGCAAGTGGCATTATTTCATTCTTTTTCATGGCTGGGTAATATTCCACTATATATACCACATATTCTTTAACCATTCATCAGTTGATGGACATTTAGGTTGCTTCCATGTTTTGGCTATTGTAAATAGTGCTTCTATGAACATCAAAGTGCATGTATCTTTCCAAATTTGAGTTTTCTCCAGATATATGCCCAGGAATGGGATTGAAGGTTCATATGGTAATTCTATTTTTAGTTTTTTAAGGAACCTCCTTACTATTCTCCACAGTGGCTACACCAATTTACATTCCCACCAACAGTGTAAGAGGGTTCCTTTTTCTCCATACCCTCTCCAGCATTTATTACTTGTAGACATTTAAATTATTACCATTCTGACTGGTGTGAGGTGATACCTCATTTTAGTTTTGATTTGCATTTCTCTAGTAATTAGTGATATTGAGCATCTTTTCATGTGCCTTTTGGCCATCATCTTTATGTCTTCTTTGGAGAAATGTCTATTTAGGTCTTCTGCCTATTTTTTGATTGGGTTGTTTGAGTTTTTTTTGATATTAAGTTGTATGAGCTGTTTGTGTATTTTGGAAATAAATCCCTTGTTGGTAACATCATTTGGAAATATTTTCTCCCAGTCCCTAGGTTGTCTTTTCACTTTGTTTATGTTTTCCTTTGCTATGCAAAAGCTTTTAAGTTTAATTAAGTCACATTTGTTTATTTTTGTTTTTATTTCCATTACTCTAGGAGGCAGATCCAAAAAAATTTTGCTGCAATTTATGTCATAGAGTGTTCTTCCTATGTTTCCCTCTAGGAGTTTTACAGTATCTGGCCTTACATTTAGGTCTTTAATCCATTTTGAGTTTACTTTTGTGTGTGGTGTTAGAGAATGTTCTAACTTCATTCTTTTAGCTGTCCAGTTTTCCCAGCACCACTTACTGAAGAGGCAGTCTTTTTTCCATTGTATAGTCTTGCCTCCTTTGTCATAGATTAATTGACCATAAGTCCGTGGGGTTTTTTCTGGGCTTTCTATCCTGTTCCATTGATCTATTTGTCTGTTTTTGTGCCAGTAACATACTGTTTTGATTACTGTGGATTTGTAGTATAGTCTGAAGTCAGAGAGCTTGATTACTCCAGCTGCGCTCTTCTTTCTCAAGATTGTTTTGGCTATTCAAGGTCTTTTGTGTTTCCATACAAATTAAAAAATTTTTTATTCTAGTTCTGTGAAAAATGCCTTTGGTAATTTGATAGGTATTACACTGAATCTGTAGTTTGCCTTGGGTATATGGTCATTTTAACAATATTGATTCTTCCAATCCAAGAGCACAATATATCTTCCATCTCTTTGTGTTGTCTTCAACTTCTTTCATCAGTACCTTAAGGTTTTCAAATACAGGTCTTTACCTTGTTAGTTAGATTTATTCCTAAGTATTTTATTCTTTTTGATGCCATTGTAAATAGGATTGGTTTTTAATTTCTCTTTCTTATGGTTTGTTGTTAGTGTATAGAAATGCAACAAATTTCTGTACATTAATTTTGTATCCTGAAACTTTACTGAATTCATTGACAAATTCTAGTTGTCTTTTTGGTGGCATCTGTAGGATTTTCTATGTATAGCATCATGTCATCTGCAGTGACAGTTTTACTTCTTCCTTTCTAATTTGGATTCATTTTTTTTCTTTTTACCTTAAGTCAAGAATATTATGGTTTTGAAGAAGTGATCCCCAAATATAAAAAATATATAAAAGAAATTTTATTTAATTTCAAACTGTTTCTTCTCTTTTGTAGTTTGTCATTTGACTTTAAAAAAAGAAAAAACCCTCACAGTCAAAAAGATGTTGCCACATACAGCATTTGATTTTTTATATTCTAGTGTGATTAAGTATACTTTTTGTAAAAATGAAAAACTGATAACCAGAATATTATAATCATCGAAATTTGGTGTTTTGTAAATATGATTGTAATTTTCCTAATATTTTCAATGCCATTTAAATGTGTTTCAAAAGTTGCCTGAAATTAATCACAAAGAAAAAATAGTAACTTTTCATTGAAGATATGGTGAACACCACCTTAACTAAGTAATCAAAGTTAGTATCATTACTAACAGGAAAAATCAACATCATGTGCCTCTGGATATGATACACTGAGAAATACCCAAAATTCATGAGAAAAAGCTATATAAATCCAAACTGAGGGTCATTCTATGAAACAACTTCCCGCAATCTTCAAAAATGTGAAGGTCAGGACTGTTGAGGTACAACTGAGGAACTTTTCCAGAGTGAATGAACCCAGAGACATGTCAGCTAAATGTGCTGTGAGATGCTGAATCTGATCTTAAATCAGAAGAGAAAAATAGCTCTAAAGACATTATTTGGATAAGCTGATGACATTAAATTTGAATATGGAGTAAACTTTAGGTATAGCATTGCATCAATATTATATCTCTTAATTTTGAAAACTGTACTATTTTCATGTAAAAAAAAATCTTTGGTCTTAGGAAATATACATGGGAGAATTTAGAGATATAGGTCACCATGTTTCCAACTTAATCAAACAGTATTAAAAAATAAAATGCATATATCAAAAATATACAGACAAATAGAAATAAAGCAATTTGGGTAAAATGTAAACAATTAGGTGAATCTGGGTAAAAAGGGCAGAAACTCTGTACTATTCTTGCAACTTTTGTTTAAATTTGAAATTATATCAAAATGTTAAAATTACCATAAACATAGGTGCCTGGAAAATGTACATTATTTACCCTTGTAAGGTAAAACTATATATTTAAAATATAGAGTATTTTAAATATTTGATAAACCCACTTCTTTCATTAGAAAACATGTAGTGTGGATAATATGTTCCAAGACTAATTTAAGAATATGTAGTATTATTTTATATGTAGGTGATATCACAGCAAGTGATCATTTTGGTGAAAGCATTATTGTTTATGATTTTTTGGTTCTTTTACTTATTTCAAAGATTAAGGAAATAGCTCTCTTTTAGAACAGTTCTGAGTCAAGGTGAATTCAAACCAGATGTTTTAATTCCACTCCAAAATTTTCGAGACACACAGTGCATAGAGACTGTCTAAGATGTAATGACCAGCCAGAATTTCCCATTTAAGATTGGACGCTCCTGGATCAGCTTCCAAGTTAAATGTTTATTTTTCTAACTGTTTTATAGTGAAGTTTGGTTAAAGGACTTGGCACAGTGTTCTTCAGTTTAATTTTAAGCCTGACAGAAATGCTGGCCTCAGTGTGTGTATGTGTGTAATTTAGTTGCTTTGCTACTGGAAGTCTATGGAAGATTAATGAATGGTGGGGCTCGGTGGCAGTTGTGGGGATGCAGGATAGAGAAAACCAGCCACCATCTGTTCAAAATGTCTTTTGTAGTGCTTTTAAGGAAAACAGTTATCAGCAGCAGACAAAGGCAAACAATGGCTTTAAATATTAATGTTTCTGTTGTTGCAAATAAATATTGCAATTGTGCTTCTATTATTTCAACAAATAAATATGTTTATATCATGTTGTGACCAACTGTATATTCAAATCAATTCTCCAAAAAGCAAGAAAATTACTAAGAATTTAATATCCTTAACAATATTTACTCTCAATTAGTATCTTTGGGGATATGATATATATTAAGCCCAAAGACAAGCTCTGTAAATCATCTTTTCCCTTAGAGTTAACCTTTTTCCTTAGAATCATATCCACTCCAGTTTCATACAATTTATACAGTATGAATTAATTATGTTCTCATAGATTCATTATCCTAATCTTGCCTTCAAATCTTTTCAAAACTGGCCATTTATAACTGAAATGCTATCAGTTATTTATGCTCACTCAGAAAACTCTAGGCCCATGACTTTTCAAACTTTAAGACAAATCACTTGTGGGCGGTCTTTTTAAAATACAGATTTTGATTCAGTAAGTCAGAGCTTGAACGTGATTGCCAGGTGACGGCAATGGTGTTGGTCCACTCTGATGACAAGGATAGAAATGTATGTTCATGAATTTTTTGCCATTAAGAATGGTGGAGGGGTCATTCATAAAATGCTAAAAATATATATACCCCCCAAATGTTGGTGTCTACTTGGCTTAGTCTTTGCAGAGTTTCCCACTCACCCAGCCACCAAATAATAATAATAATAACAACAACAATAGTAGTAGTAGAAGAAGAAACCCTTTAATGGCATATTGGATATCATTAGTACCAGTATTGAAACAGCATTGGGTCTTTCATCAACACCTTTGGTTATATCAGAATATCATAAAAGATGTGCATAACAACTTATGCATTTTCTTTTAATTACAAAACAAAAATGTTAATCATTTTGCCCCTCTTTGATCTAAGGCCAAGCTATTTTATTTTTGTATAAGTCTGTTGATTGTATTTCCTTGTCATCTTTCATGCATAAAAGGTACTCATAATTCATTACCTTAGATTTTCAGTTTCCATTTCTTTCATGAGGATCAATAAATTAAGTAAACCTACAAAGCACTATAATTAGAAGATTTACAGTAACTTCCAATTTTTTACAATTAGCTTGTCTACACCTAACTCAAGTGCAATTATTTTAGGAAACTTAACTTTATTTGTATTAATCCAGAGCAGTCAATATAATTTTCATAAAAACAAAAAATGCTCTTTCTCTTACATGTTGTTATTGCTGTTTACATAATGATTAATTAAGTTATACCTTCAAGGACAAATATAACCAAAATATTGAGCTCATTACTCAACATTGGTGACAAAACCATGTATGTAAACTAGGGAGTTACCAACTAGACAAAAGGGTCCATTGTGCCATTACTATCCATGAGTTTGATTCACAGAGGATATTGAGAATGATAACAAATCAGGGAAATGGAGGATGGTTAAGAAAGTGTCTAATCTTAAAGCAAGTCCAACACGAACCTGCAACACTTAAAAAAAATTAAGGAATTTAACTTATAACCTCCAGAAATATTTCTCATAATCTCTTCTTATACTTCCAAATTCTTTTGTACATTTGGCTGATCTTTCCTTCCCACATTGTCATATTTTCTTCTCTATCACTCTCTCACCATTCCTAGTTTTTTTGTTTGTATGTATCAACCTAGTCATTCTAAATCCTCCCCTTTTCTTCCTAAATTTTACCTCTAATTTTCCTACTTCTGAATTGTAAAATATCTGGGGGGAAATGGCAAAAAGGAAGTGGTGCAGTTTAAATTTATTTCCTTGATGATAAATTGACTTTATGTCTTGCAAATATTTGTTAAATTTGTTATTTGCCTGATCAGTCAATTGTGAGCTAAGATTACACATTAATCCTTTAAGTCCCAACAGAATGAGTTAAGGTAATGCTGTTATTTGCTACTAGAGAATGCTTTCTTTGATAAGGATTATTCAAATGATACCTAGGACCAAAAGGCTATCAAAGGACTTTTTTCTCTTAATAGCACTAATATGATTACCTTAGTGACACCAACTGATAACAAGACCATGAAATATGAACAAAATATAACTAGATTTTCCACTCTTCTTTACAAAACGTGTGATTTTAGCATTCTTTATGATTTCCATCAGAGAAAGTGAATAAGAGAGCAAAACTTTTAAAAACTTAAAATACACTATAGTCAAAAGTTCAATGAAATCATGCTAGTAAAAAATTGTCAAAAAAGTTGACCATTTAGAAAGAAAATGCATTTTCTAAATTAGCTTAATTACTAGTCATACAAAAAGCTTGGTTATAGTTTCTGTACTCAGTTTTTGCTTCACAATTTTATGATTTAGTGGAAAAAAATATAGGGTTGGAATTCTAAAACTGCTCTTATCAATTCAGGTGTTTATTAAACATAACATCAAGTAAATCACTTTATCTCTTTGAAATTTACTTTTTACTCTATTTTTCAGTGATTCTAATATGGCTTCTGAAATGATTATTTTTGGAACAATATCTCTTGTAAAATATTTAAAAGCTAAAACAGGCAAAATGAACCTCCCTGCTGGTGCAGTGGTTAAGAATCCACCTGCCAATGCAGGGGACATGGCTTCGAGCCCTGGTCCGGGAAGATCCCACAAGCTGTGGAGCAACTCAGCCTGCGCGCCACAACTACTGAAGCCCACGTGCCTAGAGCCCATGCTCTGCAACAAGAGAAGCCACCACAATGAGAAGCCCGTGCACCGCAACGAAGAGTATCCCCTGCTCGCCTCAACTAGAGAAAGCCTGCTCGCAGCAACAAAGACTCAACGCAGCCAAAAATAAATAAATATTTTAAAAATAAATAAAACAGGCAAAAGTGTGTAATCAACACATTAAAAAATTAATGAATGGTTTGTATATTATTACACTTAAGCAGAAATTAAGGTACAAAGTAGAATGTAGAAAGCAAATTGTCCTAATCATTTCTCTTTCCCTGGTGAATAGCAAGTTATTTTTATAACATTATATGTTTTATTTAATTTCTCTTTGTTAATGATTTGAAGCAATTATGAGGAAGCTTCTTCAGGTCCAAAAATTAGACATTTATAGTATTTATCAGCATATAAATTTTTATGACTTTTGCTGTACAGACACATACACGCACACACACCCCACATGCAAACACTTACAGACAGACCCACCAACTTACACATCTATAAATGGGTAATCGTCTACTTTACTCATTGTTGTTTTGATCTCTTTTAAAAAATCATGCATTATTTACAGGGAACCTCTATTAGCAAAGCTGATTCAATGTGATATTCAGGTTAATTACTTTAGTCTTCTGGGGTTTTGGACCTGATTTCTATTTCAGTTGGCAAAATACAGTGAAAATTGGGATTAGTGAAACCGTTCTTGCCTGTAAATGAATTTCCAATGTAAATAGCTAAAGCAAATTGTAAAAAACAAAAACAAAGGCTGTCTACTCTAAGAGTTTATTTTTCTTTAATATAGGTATGACATTAAATAAAAGAAACCAACCAAAAGTTTTTCCCAGATTTAATATACCTTCTTACAGGAATTTTGTAAGCCAAGTCTGCTTTGTAAATGCCCTAATTGAGATATAGAATTTTAATTGAAATCTCAGCATAAGAGATAAGAATGAGTGGCTATAGTTATTCTTTTTTTTTTAGTTATTTCTGAGATATACATTTTAAAGTAATAACTAGAATTATGACTTATAACATTATACCAGATCATATAAGATTTTTAGAAATTACATGTAATGTCTGAAACATTTATATTAACATATTTCCATACAAATAACCCAATGAAAGTTTAGTATTAGTTGTTTTGTTTGTTTGTTTGTTTATACTGCAGGTTCTTATTAGTCATCAATTTTATACACATCAATGTATACATGTCAATGCCAATATAGTTATTCTTATCTTACCTTTCCACAACAAAACTTATTGTGTAACAGTTGGATAAAATGAATGTAAAAAGTTCTAAAAATATAAGCTAGCAGTTAGTGTCAATAAACAGCTTAGCTAACTCATGCTGCTTAAGCTCATACTACAAAAATATGGACATGAGGCAAAACTGATCTCTGGTACTCTCCTGTCCCTTACAAAGATCAAGTCATCTTGGTGTATCCCTCAGAAGGCTATCTATTTGACCACAGTCACTCAATATCAGTGGGACTTGCTTAAAATTTTAAAACTGCCTATACTCTTGCCAATTTACCCAATAATGTTCTTTAGAGCAAAAAGATGCCTGTAGTGAACAGAATTCCCCTCTGCCTCCCACCCCACACACACCTGCCTTTAAAGATGTTCTGGGTAATGACTGGAACCTGTGAATATATTTCCTTACATAGCAAAATGTGATTAAGGTTAGGGAACTTGAAGTGAGAGTGAGACAGGAAGGAAGGGGACAGGGCACAACCATTAAAAGAATGACACAACCATTAAAAAGAAAAGGATACCACAAAAACCAATTAGAACCTCCTAGGCTGAAGATGGAGGAAAATTCTACTTCCAGTAGACATTGAGCCTCATTATATGCTCATTGTAATGCCTTAGCATACTAAATGACACCCCCATAGGCACCAGGACAGTTCTGAGCCCGACCATAAAAGGCCAAAAAGTGGATGATGCCTCAGTTCCTGAAAATCCCCACCCCTTCTCCAAGTGAGTTAGAATATTCCTCTGAAATTACCCAGCCCATAAAAACTAACCACTTCCACACCTTGGGACGCTCTCACTTTCTGAGAAGACCTCATGCCCTGGGGCTGCCTCTTGCCTTCCGAGATAGCCCACACTGTCTATAGAATGTGTATCTCTCTAAATAAACCTGTTTTCACTTTACTATGACTTGCTCTTGAATTCTTCCCTGTGCAAAGCCAAGGACCCTCACTCGACATGGCCCATCCTAGGGACTCACCCAAGACCTGGGACATGATCATCCTCTCTCTCCTCAATTTTCGCTACAAAAGAATATTAACCTGAACGACCCAGGTAAACTCAACCTAATCTCACGAATCCTTAACAGTGGAGAACCTTTTCCAGCTGTGGTCAGAGAGTAAGAGATGGCAGCAGGAGAAGGATTTAACTTTGACCACATCCAGTTGCTGATTCTGAGATGTAGGCGGCTGTGTGTAAGGAACTACATTCTGCCAACAACTGAATGAACAAGGAACTGGATCCTCCCCTAGAGCCTTCAAAAAGGAAAAAGCATTGCCAATACCTTGACTTTGGCTGGGATGAACCTGTGTTGGAATTCTGACCTATAGAAGATAATAAATTTAAGGCACTCTAAGCCACTAAGTTTGTGGTAGTTTATATGGCAGCAAATGAAACCTAATAAAATTCAAAATCACGTGCTCCATTTAACTGCCATATATTTTTAGTTGACTTTATTTTGTAAGTTGCTCAGTCTTTTACTGACTTTCATGAACTTAAACACTTTTGAAGATTGCAGGCAGATTAGAATGCCTTTCAATGTGGGTTTGTCTTAAACGTCCACATGATTAGATTTAGGTACAGTGCATTTGGCAGAATACCACAGAAGTGAAACAATAGTTCTTCCCATTGCATTTATCAGATGGAGAATGATTTTGATTTTCGCCACTACTGATGATATTCACTCTGACTGAGTATTGTACTGTCTTCCAGGCTTCTCGAACTGGGAATTTACTGTTGTTCCTTTGGTAATTCATAAGAGTTTTGTAAGGAGTACTTAGAAATATGTAATTATCACATCTGTCAGCAAACTTTCAATTTATTCATTTATTTATTTATTGTTAAGAGTGGACTTTAGGTTTCTTTTTTTAATTCAAAGGTTACAATCATTATTTATTTAAATGCCACCATAGCCCTTCAGTAGATGTTCTCATTACTGTTCTGGGTCTTCCGGCTGTGAGGACACTCTTCTTACACCACTTGGGCACCAGCACTCCAGACCATGTCCCCCTGTGGGCAAGCCTTTTACTCTTCTTGGGCTCTGATATTCTTCACCAGGCTGACCCTTCATATGGATACCCACCTAACTCTACTGTGCTCTGACTTCTGATTTTCAAAAATTTTAAATCTAGGTTAAGACTTCATTTGCTCTTCATGAAACCCAATAACTTGGGTTTGAAAATAAATAAGTTATTAGAACATGGTTTCATGATAGCTTGGTATCAATTGTGAAGTGTTATGAATAAAAACTGATTATTAATTATTCATTTTTGTGAGTAGGGGAGTTGTTTTTAGTTTTGTTCATTTGTTCTATAGAAGTAGAGCGGAAATTTTCAAATGTGCATATGTGATAAATACATTAAATGCTAGGAAATTTCATTACTTTGCATTCAGGTAAACTAAGTAAGAAAATGTATGTCAAGTTTTATTCACCTCATTAGTTTACTTAAAATGCTAACATACAACACAGAAAAATCAGTAGAGCTGATGAGTTGAAATGAAAAGTCTTTAAATGTTAAGCCAGAAAGCCAGGTTTCATACATATCTTCTAATTTACTTTGGGCAAATTAATTAGTCTAAATCTGTTTCCTCATTTGTAAATAGAAGAAGAATAATCTCTACCTTGTTCACTTTACAATCAGTGGGAAGAGAATAAGATTTGGAGTCAGATAATTTTGGATTTGGATCTCTGTTTTAATACCAATAGTTAAGTGAATTTTCACAAATTGTTTAATTTTTCTAATCTTGCATTCAGTCATCAGTAACATGGCTATAATAATGGCTACCTCAGAGATCTGAAGTAGGAATGAAATGGGATAATGATTATTAACACCTACACCAGTGATTGTTAGGTCATAGAGCATCTGACACAGTGTCAACAATTAGGAAAAAAAGAGAGATGTTATATACAAAATTTTGTTGTGAATTATACAATGCAACTTATACATTATTTAATTGGTTCTCTTTAAAATGATTTACTAATACTTTGTATTTCTCCTTTTGTTATTACCACAAGTGTAATAATTTATTTTCTAGGTTTTTTTTTTAACATCTTTATTGGAGTATAATTGCTTTACAATGGTGTGTTAGTTTCTGCTTTATAACAAAGTGAATCAGTTATACATATACATATGTTCCCATATCTCTAGTTATTTTTAAGCTTTTATTTCCTATTAGACTATATGGAAAAAAGAACTAACTGTGCTCCTACAATATCCTAGTATTCACCTATAAGATTTTATTAGAGGTATTTGTGTTCATCTGTATCTTCCTTTACTAGAGTAAACTCTCTCAAGAAGTACCTGGCATAATGTTTGACTCCTGAGTGTCAAATGGATGTTGAATGAAGGAATGAAAAAAAGTATGAAATTCACATATGTTAATAAAAGCAGGCAGCCATACTGTGTCTCCTTTTCAACCATATTTCCAGTTCAAATATACTGATCTTAGAATTACCTAATGAAGCCATAGATTAATTGTCTTTTAAAAAATCTGCTTGAATAGTAGAAAGTGCGCTTTATAAGAACTTCAAACTACTTTTGAATATGGTAAAATTATTAATTTCTCATTAAATAAAACTGAATTCACTTTCATTAAGAGAGAGAAAAACAGAAAGTTGAAATTAATGTTGTTCTTCACTTTACCGTAATGTGTTAATGTTTTAACTGAATGTTTAGGACTGGATTAAGGAACTGTGTCAAACTGAAAACTACAAGAAAGGAGAAGTTTGAAAAGTGAATTTGTGATTTTCATTGATAATTTTCATTAATGTCTCCCATATGGTTAAAACTGTCAAATCTTAATAATAGTGTTATTGCTATAAGAAATGTTTATATTTTCTCTTGCTCGTAAATTTTCCCCCACCAAGTTGTGAAAATCTTCCAATTTTTTATTAGATTTTTAATCTGGAAAAAGGATTATATGCCAAATTATTGAATAGGGACATATAGCATTGGCCCAGGAGAGTAAATAATCTGATACTCAAGAGGTAGGGTTGAGGAGAGTGCAGTGTTTTTGGTATCTAAGTGGATATAGTAATTTTTAGAAATGCAGCTAGACTGAGAACTTAGACTCACTAATGGGTAAAAGAGGTAAAAGCAGCACTAGAATAATCTTACAAATATTTAAAGACATCATTTGGCCAGTGGAGCCTTTTTAAATGGACTTTGTAGTCCATCTAAAATAATAATAGTTAACAAAGCTTGGAATTTGATTTAAAAACTGATCCAAAGCAACAGGCACAAGAGGAAAGATGACAAAAGATCCCTGAGTGTCCAACACTACAGAATGGCATGTAGTATTTTAGGGACAGTGGGCTAAAGAATTAGAATGGCCCAGGAAAAATTCAAGGCCATTTCTCACTATACCTCTTCATCTTTCTACTAAGACTGGCGTGTTAAGTATCTTACAGATAATCTAAGCTATGCTCTGGTGGTGTTTTTTGGACGTTAGTTACCTGGAAATTACCAACCTTCCCAAAAGGTTAGTACCAGATATTTCACTATTAGTTTTACCTTGGCTTGAATCATTATTGCACAGGATATGTTAGTGAAAGAATAATAATACTTTCAAGCTGTTGTTAGGCAATTGAACTTTAAAAGGAATATTTCTGAAGTACTGAAAATGTTAGCAGTGGAGAAAATGAGAGTATGAGGTTTCCGACGTTTTTTACCTGAAATATTTAGTTTCCTCTGAAAAACCTTTCAAATTCTTAAAAATGGAAACCTGTTAATATCGCTTCCCTGCTTTATACCCTACCATGACTTTTCATTGAACAGAATAAAAATTGTCATCTGGCTTCCATCTGCTCTTCTGTTTCCATGTAGCCATTTCCACACACACTCTGAAAGCCAGTTTCGATAAACTGCTTACTGCTCTCTCTATGCATTTTATGTAATGTTCTCTCAACTGTAAATGACCCATTTCTTTACCTGGTGAGCAAGGACCCACAGAAAAATCCTCCACTCTAATGTCAGCACCTCTGTGAATCTTTGGCGGCTCTGGAAGAGTTAGGTGATCTCTTCCTCGTGGCTCCTATGTCTCTAATGACATTGCTGTAGTAATGTTTATATGTTCATCCCTTTCATTAGTCTGTCAGTTCCTCAGAAGGAGAGATCATGTTCTATACCTCCATGATTCTCTAGTGCCTGGATATAGCAAGCCTTTTATAAATCATTGATGAACAATGAATGAGTGAAAGACAAGAAGAAAAATATTACTGCTATATTTAAAGTAGATGACCAACAAGGACCTACTGTATAGCACAGGGAACTCTGCTCAATATTCTGTAATAACCTAAATGGGAAAAGAATTTAAAAAAGAATAGATACATGTATATGAATAACTGAATCACTTTGCTGTACACCCGAAATTAATATGGCATTGTTACTCAACTACACTCCAATATAAAATAAAAATTGAAAAAAGAAATATTACTCAAATTTCAAACAGAATGACAATTCATTTACTTGATGATTTTTTTTAGGGACAAGTAATCTAAGTTTCCTTACATAACCACTTTCCCTTTGCCAGGTAAGAAGAGTAGAATTTAAATGATGCCATTACATTCGACACACCCTAACCCTAATGGTTACGGTGAGTTGTTATCACTTGAACATAGGGCTTCACTCTTTCTTTTAAACTTTGTCACACCTTCATATCTGTAGCCTGGTCCACCCCTTTACAATTGAAGAACGCCTGAGTGATTTTGTTTTCTTATATATTTTTAAGATCTACCATTTATAATTTATTATTTTCTTTCTTGCACATATGTAATGTCATCTATAATGTTTTTCATCAATTTCTTTTGTATCTAGCCCTTGAATGATGTTAACATTAAGGTAAATAATTAATATAATTTTGCACAAACACTATGGAAACTTTGAGTTCATGGATATACAATTTGTTATCTTCTGCAGAGTTTGACAGAAATATTTTATTTTCATGTTAACACAGTAGACAGTTGCTTGAACAAAAATGACCTTTTCATATCATGAGGTCTTCAAATCCTCTACTGTGATTCAGTTTTTCATACTACACCTGCTGTGTTTCTAATGCAAACTATCACAGTGTGTGGTCCCTTCTACTGTAAACATGTGATTGTGATTTCATATCTTCAGCACTGATTATAATGATTCTTTGTCAGCTCAAAGCTGTCAACTTTGTTCTCAAAGGACTGCAATCTTAGCTAAGAAAAATACAGATAGCTAGTCACAGGGAATTAAATGTGGTCCAGTGCTCTCAAATATAAAAGACAAAAGGGAAACAAATATTTCTCTTCTCTCTTAATGACAAAAAAAAACCTGTATAATTTTGATTTTGTCCTATCATCTTATGAATGAAATTCAATATTTTAATAAAGTAGTTGACATCACTTTTATTTATTTTCTTTTTACCACAGCAGTTTTCTAGATACAAGCCACTTATAGTTATCCTTCTGTTTAATCCTCCTTAACACATTTCCCTTTTCATAAAAAGTGATAAAATACACAAACATTCAACTGCCTGATTACCCAAATACCTCTGCTAATTTGCCAAGGTTAGTAGAAATGGGGCGTACAGTATATTGTTGGCTATGCATGGCTGAAGGGTGCAGAAACAGCACAAGGCTATATATTTCACACTCCATAAACAAAATGGTGAAACACACACTAGAAAGGTACAATACTTATCTAATCTAAATTCAGGCAACATCAGTAGCTTTGATCTCTATTAGGTTAAATCACTGTCTCTTTAAGGAATGACCAAATCATTAACCCAACAAACCAGTTGATGAAAACACTCATATATATGAATACTGAGTAAGCAATGTTTCTGATGCAGTGAAAAATAACTCCACATAATTGAACAGAACACTAATGGCTGAAGTCGCTCCAAAGCTTTATCACTTCTTTCATCTATTTGTCCACTCATACAAAAAGAAGTGTATTTAATATCTATGAACACAGTGCTAGGCACTGAAATAACAAACATAAAAAACAATTTCTGATACTCTGAAGCTTATGGTTTAGTGTGAAAAGCCGGCCATATAAACAAATAAATAAAACAGAACATTGATAAGACTTGTATCTAAGTCATAACAAATGACCCCCAAATCGTAGTGGTTTATAAAAACTAAGGCTGTCATCTCCACAACTAAGGCTGTGGTTTTCCTCTAGGTCATTTTCACTATGGAACTTGAGCTAAAGGAACAGCCTCTCTGTGGAATATTTCTGACTTTAAACTTCCTGCCTGGAAGGGATACATGTCAATTCCACTTATATTTTACTGGCCAGACCAAATAACATGACCAAGACTAACAACAACCTGGTGGAAAAGAATAATTCTCCTTTCGTAAGGTTAAAGAAAAAAAAAATTGAGAATAATCATGCAGCTGTTATATTACTTTAAAGGAAGAATAGACCACAAGCTTTTGGAAGATAGTGTGCTAATCAGTGCTAATTCTGGAAGAAACTTGTGTAGGGAGGGCTTCACAGAGGAGGTGATAGTTGAAGCAGGTCTGGTACATTAATGTACCCTGTCAAATATTACCTTCTCTCACATCATTAAATAGGGAAAAATTAATTCTTTACAGAGATTCAGAGGAAGTCTTGGAGGCACAAATTGAGAATAGCATGCTTGAGTAACAGTGAGAAGTTCAGGACTGGAAATAGAATATTTCGCAGAAGGAAAAAATAGTAACATGAGGCCAGGTAATAAACATTTTTGAAGACTAGACTATAGGGATTAGAATAGATTACAATTGGCTTTGAGGAGTCAAAGGAGATATTTAAACAAGAAAGGGACATGGACTTAACCAGACCCTCTGGTCTCATAGGGACATGTGGTGTAGGGGGCAGTTAGAAAGTATCCTCAGGAAGTAGATGTAGGTCTGAAATAGGGGAGACAGAGTAGGACTGAGAAAGGGTGAATTATTCATTCTTGGAAAGTTTTAATTATTCAAACACATTAGTTATCATATGGGACCTTAGCTAATCAGTCATTGGAATTGAAGTAAAAGTGATTAAATACAGGAAAGAAAAGATATTTATTCAGTGACTCCAACCAATGTTAAGCATTATGATATTAAAATATTGTTAATTTTTAAATTATAAAGTATATTTTAAAATTGCAATAAAATAGATTACATGAAATTTACCATTATAACCATTTTTCAGCATACATATCAGTGGCATTAAGTATATTCACATTGCTGTGCAACCGTTGCCACCATATATCCATAGGACATCTTTTGTCTTGCAAAACTGAAACTCTGTATCCATTTTACAACAACTCCCTATGACCCCCCTCTCCCCAGTCCCTGGCAACTCCCATCCTACTTTCTGTATCTGTGAATTCAGCTACCCTAAGTATGTCATATGAGTATTTTAATGGTTTTGAAAGAAAAATTAACTAGGAATAATTCTATGAAGTATATATATTCTACTATATCACTCTAATTATAATAAACAATTTATGAAATTATGAAATTTACTGTCTCAGTGGTCCCATGGTCCCACTAGCTTGTAAAACTTATGTTACTCAAAATAACAATAATACTCAAAATAATAATACTCATAACTTATATTTATTATAGAAAAGATACAATAAAGGAACATCCAGGAAAAGATACATAGGCAAAGACTGAAGTAGTCAAACATGGGCTTTCTTGTCCTTCCTCCAAAGATGTATCTTTTTTTCTCTACAATCAAAATGCAGGGAATTGTGTGAGCTGTCCTTGCCCAGGAAAGCCTGCTTAGACTTTGGGTTCAAATTTCTTAAAAGGAGCTGGTCACCTACCTACCATGTGACCAGCCATGGTGCAAACCCCAATCCAGGCATCACAGGCACAGCCCTGAATCTTTGTGTTCACTCTGAACAGCTAACAACCTGGTCCATCTTGATGTACCGCTTTGGGTAAATAGAATAGCATCATCTGCCGGCAACTACAGGAAAATTCCAGTTGACTACTTCTCAGAGTTTGACTAAGTGTGATCACCATGGCTACAGGGATAAGCAAGAACAGAATAAAACAGACCTGCTGCAATACATTTTCCTCACATATACATATTTTATTTTTTAATATTTGCAAATACTCAACATCTAACAGCTTCCTGATTTCCAATTTCAGTATAGTCATCTATAGTAAATAATAATGAATCAAAAATCTTTGAAATAGTTTTTTATATATATTAGATCTTTAGAAAACTCTTTTGCATTTCTAACATTATATATAAGGTACATGTAAATCAATGGAACCTCAACCACTAATTAGAGACAAACTTTTCTCCTTAATTTATAGTTATTCCAATCAAAAATCTTTTTGTATAGGTCAATGTTCCCTGTGGAATTTAGAGACTTGCAAAGAGGCAACGTGCACATAAAGAACAATTCTGGGTGCAGAAGTTTAGGTGAGTAGTGTTGGCACAATAGTCCTTGGAGCCTCAAATTTCAAAATTATGCCACTGAGTCTTCCCACATTACTCTACATAAAAATTGCTTCTCTTTTCTAACCAGCCTACCATTTTAGCTTCTCCCTGTAATACCTCCTTAAGGTGAAATAAACATCCACTTTCAGCAAATTGGCTTGTAATTTACTCACAAATATAGGTTTTGGGGAAAAATTAAAGTAGAATACTGGATCGTACTTACTTTCTCCTTTTGTAGAAGCTGTTTAATTTAATTCTGGTTGGTAAAACATATTTTATACAATTTCAGTCTTTTAAAATATATCCACACTTGTGTTGTCCAACATGTAGGCCATCCAGTTGAATATGTCATACACAATTTTAAAAAATTATATCCTGCAGTCTTTGGGTGAATTGATTTAAAATATCAGTTTTTACAGTTTATCAATTTGGTTAATAATGTTGTTCAGTCTTCTATATCCTTGCTGATTTTTGCCTAGTTTTGTCTAGGTGTTTTATAAACTATTTAGAGTGAGGAATATTGATGAATTTCCTATTTCTACTTTCAATTCTATCAGCTTTTGCTTCAAATATTTTGGGCTCAGTCGTTAGGTGTATAAACATCTATATGTTCTTCATGGGTTTATCCTTATGTCATTATGAATGTCACTCTTTTTCTATAGTAATATTTCTTGTCCTAAAGTCTATTTTATCCCATATTAATATAGCGACTCCAGCTCTACTATGGACGTTCTTGGCTATATATCACATATCTATCTCTATCTCTACCTCTATATGTAGCCATCCTTTTGACTTTCAACTTACTTATTTCTCTTATATAAGTATTAGTAATTACGTTTCGAGAAAGGCACAACTTGTTGAATGGCAATGTGTTACCACAAAATATGTGACTTACACTCACGATTCCACATATGACCCTGAAATGTCTTCCTTCTTTTTATTTTCAACAAAATCAGACTATGTATGGCAGGTGCTGCATTGCTTTTTTCATAAAGGAACTTGGCAGAAACTGAGTCATGGGCTCTCCTCCCAACAAGAAGAATTATGTGTCAGACCCAAGGACCACCATGACATTGAAGTAGACGATGAATTAGGGCCAGATCACTTAAGTGATGTGCTGTGTTTAGAAGGATGATAGTTGATCTAAAATTCAAAAGCAAAGTACGATACTACAACGGGTTTATCAGAAATAGCAGACAGAAAACAGAAAGAGGAGGGGAATAAACTCACGATTCAGACTATTTTCATTAAATATCATGTTCTTCCTGCTGAATTTCCTAGTGCTAAGTATGTTTGGACAGATCCTCCTGTAGGGAGAACTCAGTGTTCTGAAATGCTGCATAATTTAATACATTTATTTTAATTTATAAAATAAATTTAGACTGACTCATCCAAACTTCATATTTAAGAACTTAAGGATTGTATCTACTAAATGTAGAAAGTCTCTTCTCTCCACAATTCTGTTACGTAGAGAAGGAAACCATGGTTATGAATCATGTGACCAACTGAGATGGCTTGGAACTCTATATTACCATATTTAAGTTCTTATTATGGACACTAAATAGATTTTAGAGAAGAAGTTTAAAAAGAAAGAAAGGAGTTGTAAAGTGTTCACTCTAACCCCCTGATAATAGGGCGATGGGTGGGACTGAAAGAAAAGAAAAATACAAGAGCATACACACTGGGATGCAGATTATTCTAATTGCTTCAGTAGCAAGCATATACAAAAGGATGCTAATTCTGATCTTCCTCCTTATACCTCCCTGTTCCAAGTTGGAAAATATACTAAGAAAGATATTTGAATTCTAGCCAGTAAGTAATGAGAACAAAGTAGGAAATGATATTCAAACATTTGGTTGTCTTAGAGGAGATGGAGTCTCTATTATTCCTATGAATTCTTCTCAAGTCAGAAGACTTCAAACCTTCTTTCCTGTGCATGCTGTGATTTTCTAGATACATCAATATGAGGCTCATTACTTTATAGGCACAATAGATAAAGACATAGGGTAGTTAAAGTTTTTAATTTGAAAAATAAACTAACATTATATCACATAATTTATGGGAAATATGCAATGTATTTTATTGACTGCATGTAGACTTGGAAATATGATTTATATGAATTTGCCATTTCAGCATGATGAATTGATTGTCACATTGAGGATTATGAAATTAGCTGGAAGAACAGATGATTAACCACCACAGACTTTTGGCTAGTGGAGTTTTACCTTCTGATTTTTGCACATTAATAAAACATACTTCAGCATATGGGACTATTTTGGCAATAGAGCCACTATCAATTTAATCATCTCAAACAAGAAACCAATGTGTAAGTTGCAAATGTTGCAGACACGAAAACCAGTTACTAAGAACAATTGAGTATTATTCTTCTAGTCATATTAATTACAGCTGAAACAAACCTTGATGAGCTAAGAAAACATAGCACAACTTTACTATTTAGTAGGGGAAAAAAAAGAATCAATATAACCATTAATTGCATAAATAGCAATAAATACTTTGGCTGCTGTCCAGGAAATGTACAAACTGAGAGAATTTTTCGTACTGCTGGTTTCATTACACAGATCATAGTCACAGTAAAGCGGGCAGTGGACTGCTGTTCAATAAATTAAATTTAATGTTATTCAATTATGATCATCGCGCTCAGATATAATACTAATAGGAATGTCAACCACGATTACATTTTCAGATTTATGTAAAATGATTCAAATGCTATTTGCTATCCCTCAGATACAAGGTTCATCCGGTTGTTTATGCAGTTGGTCGATATTGATCGTGCACAGCAAGTAGCGTAGCAGAGGCCCAATGGCAGGGATATATAGCATCCCTTGTGCCAGCCGCCAGGGTGCCATGCCAAGCACCAGGGGCAGCATGCCAAGTCATCAAGTGGATAGCGCACCTCTGCAAAGCTGCCTTGTTGTTTTCTTACAATATTTTTTTTTGAATTGTTCACATGTGCCATGAATAATTCTTGCCAACATTACCCAGCATGAAACAGAAATGAAGGCACAGAAATGTCTTTCTTAGAGAATTCTTTTCAGAGCTAAATGAATCTAGTGAAGATATCAGTGTAGCATCATTATATGTTGTTATGTATGGCTGGGGCTGTGTCATTTAGCAAAGTATCACTCAGTAGGCTGAGCAGCTGGTGTATATGATTTTGTATACCACCTGCAAAAAAGGATGCCCAACCATGCAATCAACCACCTGGCCAAGAGAGGAGGGTAGCTAAACACTACTTTGTTGTTGCGCCCACATTTTCAGAAAGTTTGAGAACATAAACAGACATAGGCAGAATGAATATTGTACAAGATAAGGTTTGTTAAAGCTTTTCTGTTCCATAAAGCATATAGTGCCTGCTGTTCAGAGTACTGTTGAACAGATTTGCTTTATTTCTAATGAAGGTGTCTGGGCATTTTCCTGGCACAAATGGAGTAGAATTATGTACTTAAAACAATATTTTAGAACAACAACACAATATATCGCCACTTCAATTGCACTGCAACAGATTGGAAAAAATGAAAATAGATATAAACTGAAACTCAGTAATGACTTAGCGTCATTACTATGGGTGAATCATTCATTTAGGAGAATCTTGCCTAGCCTCAAACAACCCGTATGTCTAGCAACTTCCACTGGATGCCTTTCTGCCTAAAACATGTGTTTATTATAATCATCTCCATGCCATTACTCATGAGGAAAATACAGGTGGCCTCTTTACTTATTTGGCTGTAAGTGAATATGAGAGTAATTTGATTGTAAACTAATCTTTCTCTCACCAGGTTTTTGATGTCAGCAATGTCAATCTCATTATCTCACCTTTTCACTGGCTCAGCACTAGATCTCTTTCTGTGGCCATACACCTTTTAAAACTCCAGTCCCTCATTGTTTGACAGATTTCTGGAGGAAGAACTAATAACTAGATGAAGGTATTCAACATGAAACAAAGGAAGTTGCTGCTTACAGACCTAGGTCTCTGGCTCTCATCATCTCTGTGGCTATGAGTTTAATCTCATTAGACTCTCCCTTTGTCTCTTTTTAATATAGAAGGACTGATTTGGGACTTGTTGACTCGATCCCAACTCCTTAAGTAAAAAATTCTAGACTTTTGAACACTTATAGAAGTTCTGCTGGGTAATATTAGTTTTTGACTGAGATATCTCTTCATTTTGAGACAGCTTGGTTATCCCCTATCTCAGTTTTTTCCCCAATCTTTCACTTGAAGAGAAGACTCTCACATGAGAGCTTTTAAAATTATTGTTGCAAATTTAAAAATAGGAATTTATTTTATTAAATTAAATAATTTATTTAAAAATAAAAATAAAATTGTGTGAATATATGGAGGTTTTTGCCAATCACTACAAATTGCACCTGTTTTTCCCTTCTCTTTCCTCTTGGAAAAAGAAAGCAAAGGGGAAGAAAAAATAGAGCTTTTAAAACCTATTAAAAATGCACTGTGATTTATTGTATTATTCACTACAAGTCAAGATGTTCTTGGAACAAAAGAAATGCTTTCTATATACTGAATCATCAAAGAAAAAAGGGCAATGTGATTTCCATATTTCACCAACATCATACTGCTCATGAACAAGCTAAATTTAAAGTTCCAAGAAAAGGAAGAGTTTATTTGTGTCTTAGCTAGGCTGGTACACAGATTTATATTAAAATTAAAATTTTTCATTATACAAATCAATAATAATGTTATTTTGGTACAAGAATTATTGAATTTATTTAACTTGGATAGAAGTAATTTTTAAAATTTTTTGCTTCAAAATCAAAACAATTCTTGCAATAATGATAAATTAGTTTCATTAAAATTGTTGTAAATACTAATGGAAAATAATATTTTGGTATTTGATTCTTTTATGAAACTTTTAAGTATATTTGGAAAGTCTTGGGGGATATGATTCTACTTTCTCAACTATAAGTTTTATTATATTTAAACAAATCGAATATTTCTGATGAAAACTTACCATTGGAATTGAGATATGCTGTAAGTGGAAAATCATGCTGGATTTTGAAGAGGTAGTAAAAACAATGTAAAATATATGTTTAATATTTTATATTGATTCTATTTGGAAATGAGAGTATTTTGTACACATTGGATAGATAAAACATAATACTAAAGTTCATTTCCCTATTGTTTTTTACTTTTTATGTGGCTACTAGAAAAGTCAAATTACATATATAGAGTTCACATTACATTTCTATTGGACAGCATAGAGGTCTGACATATATTTTCACATCAATAAATTCAACCAATCCAAATCTATGTGTTTTCTTTTATGGTCTTGTATTCTATCAATGACTCACACAATATTGTGAAATTTTTTGCCAATGTATATTAGCATAATCTTGCATTTCTCATTATGTGTAAATGTCGGGTCCCCTGGGACATGGCACGCTGACATCTGACTCTGGTGAAGGCCCTACAGAGTCGCTGACAGGTGGGGTGGGGGGTTGAAGGCAAGCTGAATCAGATAAATCCTTTAAACTATCAATATTCTCAATATCAGCCTTTAATTCTTTTCCAGTGTGTGCTCCAATTAGTATTTAAGATAACAGAAGGCTCTCTGAATATGCTGTAATTTCTCAACCCAGAGCATCTGGCTCTGATTGTCTTTTAGGACAGTCATAGAAACTTCCTTCTTTCTACTATGCCTTTAGTCAAGAACTTAAGATTTAAAGTCTATCCTGTTATAGCAACTTTAAACTTTCCAGTGGATGAAACAGTCATTCACTCTCATGGTCTTACTACAGTCTTCATTCTCAGCACGGTGGTGTGGCAGCATGCATTTGGTCTGCCAAAGGGGAATCAAGAGGGAAAATTTAGGCAACTTATTCACAGCTTTCATGTACAAACTACTGGTACTCTACCTGGAAGTAAATGAATATGCTGTTTTCAAGACCAACTAGGCACCAAGCCCAGATTCCAATCACTAGAGTGGTGTTACCAGTTACTATATTATGTGAGTTTCAGTGACAGAATCTACTCTAGATAGTTTAAAAAGAAAGAAATTTAACAGAGGGAATTAATTAGGTGTTTAAAATTGTTGGGTGATATAGTATAGAATCTGGGAACGACTGCCAGAACAATGTCTCCGAATTGACTTCCCAAAGGAGCTCCAAGCTCTATCACTTCTGAAATCTGGGGAATCAAGAAGCTATCATCACAACTTCAGACTTCTGGATTACATTGTCACTGTTGGGACCTCAGCTATAAAAGAAATATCTGCCTGAGGTTTTGTGAGCCACCTGCAGTGTTTGTTTATACCACTTTCCAACAAGAAACTTAGAACCAGACGAGTCAATCTGTGAGCAGAGGCTGCAGAAATTTTGCCGCAAAAGGCTAATAAAAAGAACATTATTATAAAGCAAGTCTGTACATAGCAAGAACATTTATTACAATTCTAAACTTTTATGACCTAGTGATGTATCCTTAAAACACATAGCTCAAAAAGAGATATAATCACAAGGAAAAACAGACAAATGTACCATCATAATAGATAATTTTAATGTACCTCTCTTCAGCAGTTGATAGGTCAAGCAGACAAAAAAATCTGTAAGAACAATGTAATTAACAAGCTTGATTGGACATATATAATTCTGAAAAGTAATAAATAAGAAGGATAGTTTAAATTAATATAAGATATATGTAAGAGAGAGACAGTATCTCTAACTTCCAACATTGTTTGCTATACAAAAATTCTTTGAAAGATTATCCTGGAATAAAGGGCAGTTAGTGCCTTGCTTACAGGAAGTAAAGAAATTCAAGACTCCTACAGAATTTTCTCTCAACAATGACCCCGCTGAAAGATGGCAGTTTCAGATTGTTTTAAAGTCATAGCATCAAATGTAATGTATATGTTGCCTCTGAGATCCTAAAAGATTTACCACAAGTATTTTGACTTTTTCTTTCTCCTTAGGAGCATACAAGTGCACCAACTTGTCTTTCACCTTTGAGGGGATAACGATATTGCGGTAGTGTTTAGAATTCTCTCTTTACCTTCACTCTTGCCAAAATTCCCAGGCTCGTTGACTTTGGGCTTGGCCACGTAACTTGTTTTGTCCAGTGGAAGGTAAGCTCACTTTAAATATGCTTGTATGGACTTGCCTGGTTTTGCCTCGCCCTCTAGCTATCCTGCTCTGCACCTTGAAAAATTAAAACATCATAAATAGTGATTGCTTCTTCAGCTTTAGTCCTGAAATGAAAGCTATGAAGAGCTGACCTGAGCCTGATCTACAGCCTGAAACAGAGATATTACACCCACCCCACAGGGTGCAAGAAAGAAATGTGTGTGTAGAAGACCACTGAGATTTTAGAACTCTTTTTACGCAGAATATGTTGTTATGCCCCAGACCACTGGACATCCAAAATATTTATTTAGGTACAGATTCCTGAGTTTTCATGGGAATTAGCTCCTATGTTGCTCCAAATAAAGAATTTTTCAGAATTTTTGCTCCCAAACTGGGTGTGACTTTCAGTGCTCAAATCTAGTTCCTTACTTGGAATCTGTGTGACATTTCTCTTCACCTCAGTCATACGCATATGAGAACTAAAACCTGTGCCTGTGAATTGTAGCTCCCTAAGCAGGGAAACTAAATTGCAACCTTAAGATCTCCTAATTAAAAGGGAGAATTCACTAACAATATCTGTTAAAATGAAGCTTTTAAAATTGCTAAGTCAGTTCCTGGGTGATTGCTTCAAGTTCTAAAATGAAAATCTTCTAATCTTCCAATTCAAAGTAGAAACATTTTATTTCCAAACTGTTTTCATATGCCCCTTTATATTTAAAAGTATTACTACAAGAATACTATAAAATAATCAAGAAGAGAATATTAGTAGCTCCATTTTACATATAAAGAACAATGAGGAATCAAATTATAAACTGATAAGAAAAGTAACATGCTAAAGTTTGTTCCAACGTGAGCATGGGAAATGTTCCTTAGATATCGGGAAATTTTCTTTTTTTAGAAAACCACTCTGTCAATAGAGAAAACTCTAATTTTCAAATAACGTTTTGAGAAAAATGTCTCTGAATGAAACTTATTTATGGTTACATAAAAGACTTCAATTTTCTGAAATAAACTCATTGTAACGTATTTTTTGTGATAGCCTGGAGTTTACAAATATTTATATATATTAAGATATATATATGTATACATATATATATATCTTGAGAATTTGCAAAAGGTTAATAAATATTCATTATGTATGACCTAAAGAGCTCAGATAAAATAAGGATAATTGACTTGTAAATAACTAATGTCAGTAAGGACCCACCTGCTATTACTTGATCATACCGTATTCTACAACAAAACAGCCATGTAAGGGTCATTACTGATAAGAATGTCAAATTGGCCGATTTAATGCTACTCAGGGCTTACTTTATCTATATAACTGTCTCAGATAAGAATTGCAAGCTAATAATAATTACATTAGTGTCAGAACTGTAGGGACACCTATGGTTTATTTAGTAGGGAAAGATAGTTTTAATGTTCTAAATTGAATTTTACTGTCTATTTTGAGATAGTTAAAATAGCATATGTAAAATATTCAACCACCCATTAATGGTTGATATCTGAGAAATACAAAAGTGCTTGAAATATTTTAATGTGTACTGCTACCTCAGCCCAACTGCTTGTCAAAGGGTACGTGATGGTGTAAATATATTATTGATACATCTAAATAAAGTTACTATATTTTCATGAAGTAAAATTTAAATGTGTCTTTTTTTTAAAGTTACAAATCATTTATACTTCTGTGGATTTAAAACATTCACTCCTTTTACTAGCATGTTGCATTCTCCAAATTCATTTGTCTAAGGGAAAAAGCTTTACAGAAGTAAATTTGTAATAATAAGCATCAAAATAATGTGTTTTATGTATAATTATCATTTTCAGATAATACGCACGCACACTCAAAATCTGTGTTTGACACTGAGCCATCAGAATCAATTATGGAACAGTAAAAAAATACAGAAAACTGAGTACAACCTCAAAGCTATTTTTAAAAATGGAGCCTTGCCATCTGTATATTTTTAAGTTCCTAATTTTTCAAAGGCAGTTAAGAGTCTCCAGTATATACATTACTCTAATGAACAAAGAAATAAGCACCTTAAAAATATCTGGGGCTTCTCTGGTGGTGCAGTGGTTAAGAATCCGCCTGCCAACACAGGGGACACGAGTTCGTGCCCTGGTCTGGGAAGATCCCACATGCCACGGAGCAACAAAGTCCGTGCGCCACAACTACTGAGCCTGTGCTCTAGAGCTGGCAAGCCATGACTACTGAAGCCCACATGCCACAACTACTGAAGCCTGCGTGCCTAGAGCCTGTGCTCGGCAACGAGAGAAGCCACAGCAATGAGAAACCCTCACACCGCAATGAAGAGTAGCCCCCGCTTGCCGCAACTAGAGAAAGGCCGCGTGCAGCAACGAAGACCCAACGCCGCCAAAAAATAAATAAATAAATAATAAATAAATAAATAAAATAAATCTAAAAAAAAATTTGTCTTCACCACAACAATAGTAATTTTTTGGTTTTGAAACATGTCTTTAAAATGTTTTTAACATTTTGTTATAACAATTTGTTATTACATCTTCATTCATAGTAGAAACCTTTATAGAACAGCAGGAAATATACAAAAAGAGACTTCATATAAGCATGTGATCAATTGATCGTTAGCATGAATCTATGCTAACTAATCTAGCATAGCAGTGAGTAGGAATTGTAGAGCACATTTGGAGAAAGTTTCTCTTTTCTATATGGAATGAAAACTTTTGGAGTTGATGACCAAGGGAGACTTTGTTCCCATTGCTACATTAGATAATATGTCAATCGTTAGAAAGACTAAATGCAACGATGTCTAAAGCAACCCATTTTAGCTTTATATCTTTTGTTTGAAACTCAGCTTTTCAAATCTGTTAGAACAACTGGTCAAACTGACAGGGACATGCCTAGCCAGGAACCACCAAGTAACAGAGCAGCATATGGACACTGTGCTTTATAATTCACAAAGCATTTTACCACACATGATATCATTTCTTCCTCACACCAACCCAGATACATTGGTAGGTCAAATATTATATTCTGCAAGTTCAAAGGTAGAAGCAGAATGAGAGAATTTAAGTGATTCTCACATGGACACACAGTTTATGGTAGCAGATTCAGGATGTAGACAAAAGTTTTCAAATATTAATTACAGACTTCTTTCTGTTACATGTACTCTTGTGAGAAGGTTGAAAACATATATTTCATCAAGATATAATGTATATCACAATTTTATTAAATGTCAAATATGTGAAAATTCTTCTAGATGAATTCATACTGGCTATGAACTTATTTTGTGTTTAGATCAATCAACATCCTGAAATATCTGTTCCACAGGGCATGATGGGGTCAAATGAGTATACAATGGGCTTCCTACTTTGATGGTAATTATGTTAGTGGTATGATAAACCATATAGGGAGTAGGATAACTTGCAGCCCTTTAACAAACAAATATTGGAAATAGTTCTAAAAGCAAAAAATGAACATGGTAAAAGATAAAGACCTAGGTGTTTCTCTGTAAGTGTGTATATATTTTTTCTCACTTACATGGTGCCTGATATGCCAAGTTCCAACTGAATCCCCAAAATGCAATAAAACAGTGAACATTACTATTCATTACTACTCCTCCATTCAAGAAGCTTAGAATCTAGTAATGGACACCAATATTAATCAAATAAGCATTTTCCATTCAAGTATTCGTTCATTCGGGTACTATTTAAAGAACCCTTATGAATGAGAAGTTATTCCCAGTGCTGCAGATAAGGTTGTGTAAATATAGGTGCCATTGCACAGATATGAAGTGATAGAACTGGGACACCATACATCCTGCAAATGGAACACACAACTCCATCTGCCTGAAAGCAGAGGTCTTGTGAACAATTAACCATGTCCCGAGCCTTCTTCATCTACCTAGAAAATGCCAACTGAAGCTAGAAATTTATTTGAAGTTTCTTATTTAGTTCAAAAATATATGCAATTTTGCATTATTTAATAATATATAAATATGTATTTATACCATATAGCAACAACTTATTACTAATATACTGTAATACGATGAAGACATTAGTTTTCACTTGGCCCCAGTGTTCTTTTTTGTTTTTTTTGTTTTTTTTTCGGTACGCGGGCCTCTCAGTGTTGTGGCCTCTCCCATTGTGGAGCACAGGCTCTGGACGCGCAGGCTCAGCGGCCATGGCTCACGGGCCCAGCCGCTATGCGGCATGTGGGATCTTCCCAGACCGGGGCACGAACCCTTGTCCCCTGCATCGGCAGGCGGACTCTCAACCACTGAGCCACCAGGGAAGCCCGGCACCAGTGTTTTAAGTAAAATTGATTATTGGAGCAGATGTTCTACTGAGACTTATTTGGGCAATAGTAAGCAATTATTTCAACTGCAGCATTATTTTAAAATATTTTAAAAATAAAACTAAAACTGGAGATATAGATAAGAAACTGTTCTGAAGACCCATGAATGCAACAGCAAAGTAATATTGTATTTAGAGAGGACTTATTACGTTCTTGTTCACATTATTAGAGCTATTAATATCTACCTTGCAGAACAGTAATGAGATCATCTAGATAAATGTACCTTTCAGAGTATAGAACATATAATAGGAAATCAACAAATATTAAGATATATATTCTTTTTAAAATTTTATTTTATTATTTTTTAAAATTTATTTATTTATTTGTTTCTTTTATTTTTGGTTGTGTTGGGTCTTCGTTGCTGCACGCAGGCTTTCTCTAGTTGTGGTGAGCAGGGGCTACTCTTCGTTGTGGTGCATGGGCTTCTCATTGCAGTGGCTTCTCTTGTTGCAGAGCACAGGCTCTAGGCATGCAGGCTTCAGTAGTTGTGGCACGTGGGCTCAGTAGTTGTCACTTGCAGGCTCTAGAGCGCAGGCACAGTAGTTGTGGCACACAGGATTACTTGCTCTGCGGCATGTGGAATCTTCCCGGACCAGGGCTTGAACCCGTGTCCCCTGCATTGGCAGGCAGATTCTTAACCACTGCACTACCAGGGAAGCTCTTAATTTCTATCCTGTCTCTGTGAGTAAAAAGCTGTCCAATCATAGAAAAGTCAGTTCCTACCATGCTGATGGCTAAAAAAACACATATCTGTTTCTTTATTTGACCATGGTTTAGAGTAATAGTTTTTCCTAAAGCTGGAGTATGTAGTTGTAGAACCACGCTCAAATATGGGGTCATTTTCCTCAACAACACAGGGGCCTTTCGTCCTTAAAACTTCTACAGTTAAACTTTCTTCATCCAAAATAATAGAACCATCTTCTGCCACTTTTACTTGAGGAACCAGCAATGGCCCATCATCCATCTCCTCTTCTATTTCTTCATTATCTTCACCATCAGGAGTACTCTTACCTTCTTGCTCTCTTGTCTGGACTGGTGTCAATGATTTTTCAGTTTTCTTTTCTTGCTCCAGTAAAGAACTCATTGGATTGTTATCTGGCAGGTAATATATGAAGTCTCTCATAGTCATTTTGGAACGATCTGGTGGCCTCTGACTTTCATTTACAGCATATTTGTTTTTCCATTGCTTCTTCTCTTTCCTCAATTCTTCTTTTAACATTTCTCTCAGTTTCTGGGCTTTATATATTCGATATCTGTCTGAGCATGGCTGTTTCTCTTTTGTTAGAACAGGATGTGTCCGTGGAGCTTCTTGATTAACTGTAGACAAAGGATGAGGTTCTGAAAGAACACTGACACTAGGTTTAACCAGACTAAAAGTAGTTGATACTCGCTTTCTTCTCTGTGAAACGGTAGAGGAAGATTTACTGGATTCTTCAACATCCTTCCCACCATCTGTGTTTTCATCACTGCTCTTGGGAGCCTTTTCTCGGGGCTCCGCTTCCCCGCAATCCACCGGGGCACATCTGTGGATTCCGCTGGCTTCGCGACAGAGGCCGCTGCAGGCTTCGGCGGCCTGGGAGCCTCTCGTTCACGCTGTGGATTGAGGGCGGTGGAGCCCCTGGGGCCTGCTCCAGCCTGACATTGGGCTTCACGCTAAGGCGTTCCCTGCGGAACATGGCGGAGCCAGGGGCCGGGGGAGGCGACTCCACGGCCGCGCTCAACCCCGAGCCCCGGCCGCTGCCGGGAGAGGGCTTTAGGAACTACGCCCTTCCCACAAAGACACACCAACAGCCCAGCGGGCAGTTACCGCAGTTTCACGCCTCCGCCGCCGCCTCCGATCTCCCGCCGCCGCCTCTCCTTCATGACCCTGCTACACTAATAGCTAAGTTTCTCCCGGTACCTTGTTCAAGATATATATTCTTGACTGCTTTTACAGTAGTTCAGTTTAGAAGTGATGAGGGCCATATAACATACTTCTTTTCTTTTTTTTTATATGAAATTTTACTTTTAAGTCAACGTATGCAATAATTAAAACCTACAGAAAAATTTTTTTCATCACAATCTGTTGCTTTTTCAAATAATACTTTGAAAACATATTCCTTCAGTCAGTATAAAGTTCCTAAAATACAAAAGAAGTTAAATCTGTAAGAAAGCTTAGTAGACCAGATGCTGTGGTCAGAACTCTGTACATTTGGTGGCTATGCTTCGGTACATCACACACCATTCACCTCATTCTTGCCATCTTGCCCATGGTAACCTCCACTGCATCCACCACCACCTAAGCCAACAGGAATACTGTATCTTCCATTGTAAGTTGTTCATCATTCCCATTCTCCCAATAGATACATAATCTCCCTTTTTATACATTCCATCTCTGCCATAGCATCCCATTCCAGAATCTCCCATTCCAAAGCCACCTCAGGACTAGAATTCAAGAAGAATTCAATGTATTGATGTTGTATGTTACTCATATCTTTAGACATGGCGAGCGACTGCAACTTCATGTGTCATAAACTGTACATCTGCTTCTCTGGTTGCTCTGCCATCAGCTCCAATATCAGTATAAACTAGTATTGGATTTAGTGCTGGGAAGAAATTAGCAATGTCATCTTCAATTGAATGAAAATGTAATCTTCTCATATATACAATATGACCACCATGAAAATCTGAACTTACATTAGCAGCTCCACCATAGCCTGGAACTCCCATACCTCTTCCATCTCTCATTCTATCATCAAAGCCATCATGCCCATAACCAGAATTATTATAGCCACCATAGTCATCACAACCTCCATAACCAGGGTATTAGGGAAGAAAAAGCCAGGACAGATGCCAGAGATAAAACAAATATATTATTTTTGTCATCCATCTCCACCCCCGGCGCAGTATGATAGCATTGATGAATATTTGATCTGGAACAAATCACCCCTTTCATCTCACTGGTAATTTTACATAGCCAGAAAAAGCTGCCGAAATGTTAAAATATGAAGTATGAAAATATGACAGATAGTAAGCAGGATAGTGTTAATGAGATATACAACCCTACAAAATTTTGATACAAATATAAAATGGTCTTTGACAGTTATTTTAAAAAATAAAATTGCAATTCTTAACTAAGAGAGAATATAGTTGGACTTTTGAAAGTGCAGCAATCAGGTTGCACAGGATTTGAACTCCTGTGTGTCACATAACTCAATGTTGTAGAAACCTGGATTGAGTCTTGTCTTTTATTTTTTATAATATTTTATATTTTATACTACTGGGATCATCTAACTTACTCATATCTAGGCTCAAGCAGCATTATTTCTTCAATATTTCTCCATCCTTCATATAAAAATATATATAGTATACACACACACACACACACACACACACACATATATTTTACGGTACGCGGGCCTCTCACTGTTGTGGCCTCTCTCGTTGCGGAGCACAGGCTCCGGACGCGCAGGCTCAGCGGCCATGGCTTACGGGCCCAGCCGCTCCACGGCCTGTGGGATCCTCCCGGACCGGGGCATGAAGCCGTGTCCCCTGAATCGGCAGGCGGACTCTCAACCACTGCACCACCAGGGAAGCCCACATATATATATATATATTTATTGGTTTCCCTTCTAACATTTTTAGAACATTGGTATTTTTTTCTCTTCATTTGATTTTCTCTTACTATGTGGCTCCAGATTTTATCTTTAATCTCAAATTATCCTATTAGAGGAGAGAACAAAGAATTCAAATATCTTTCCTTTTTGCCAATTTAGATTTCCAAATGAACAATAGTTTACAAGAACTCAGGTACTGGAACTTAAGCAGAATCCATTAATTTCTCAAAGAAAGTTTCCTTCATATGAGAAAGCTCTTCCTCTTATCTCTAAAAATTGGTGTCCTCAATACTTTGGAGACCAACATAGAGCTGAAGGGTACAGAGCATTTTCTAAATTTGGGTTTCTGTGTGTGTGTGTGTGTGTGTGTGTGTGTGTGTGTGTGGTGTGTGTGTTGTGTTGTGTGTGCATACACGCATGTACTCATTTGTGCCTCTTTGGGGTGGTAAAATATTTTCTTTCTCCTTTACAAATAAAAATGTCTTATTCTAAAGAAGATAAATAAACTATCAAATGCAATGTGATGTTTTTGTTAAAATAATAAGCAACAGAAGCAGACAGAAATAAATATTTCTCATGGAGGTAAAATATATACAACTATAAAATCATAAATATACTGGGGAATTATAATATGAATTTGTAAATTGTATGCAAATAGCTTGAAACCAGATCTATAAAGACATAAATAAAGCAACAAGACTGAAAGGTTTATATGTTGGCTTGTTTATAGAGTAGCACAAACATTTTTCTTTTTTAATTGGCAATTAATTTTCGGCAGCCATCTAGGTACTTTCATGTCAAATTACTTTTCTTACACTAAACAAGATTAGGCATCCAAGCAGCAAAGCACTTACATGAAAAGTGAGAAACTGACTGTCAAGTAGATATTTTCCACCTATAACCAATTAAAATGTTTCTTTTTTGATGAATGACTGTGGTAATTTCACATTTTGTATTTTACCTAAGTATGTACCTGTGTAACATCTCAGTTCACAAGGGTTAAAAAAGATGTGTGTTGATATTTCTGCTATTTCTTTCACACAATTTACCTTTAGAATGAAACGAAGGAGCATTTTAAAAAAACACAAAGCTTTCTTATGCTACTGTACACAAAAATACATCAACAGTACATGTATATGTATGTTTAACTGTATATATATATATATATATATATATATGTAAGTGTGAGTAAGTATATATACATATACTTGTTTTTAAGCAATGATTAAACTTCCAGAAATATTTCCATCAAATGATTTTTAGTCTCTCAGTTTCTTGTAGATTATCATTTTACATTGAAATGTAAAGATGCCTGTATTTAAAAATTAGAACCCTGACACATAAGGTAAAAAAGTAATGTATTATTGATAATCTTCGAGTAAATGACATAAAAAGGAAAATATTGATTTTTTGGAAGATGTCTCATTTCTCTTACTTCACGGAAGACTGATGCAGGTTCATGAGCCTGTCAATATTATTTGAATTAATGCATATTCCTTACTATTGATTGCTTTAACAGTGATTGTCATAGCTGATTTATGGGCACTTATGCCTGTTAAATATTTTAAGAAGTAAATATCAGATTTGTATATATAAGTAGATTGACTTGAATAAACAACAGGGTTGGATGTTAACATTACGCCTTTTGATTTAATCCATATTATAATACATTATGCAAGATGTATTTTTAAGATAGCAGCAAAAATTCACTAAAAGTTGATATTAGATCACATTGCTTACTAGAATTAAGTGCAGAATTCTCTCTAAGAATAAAAAAAAAATTTTAATTTGAGGTAACAATTCTCATGACACATGGAAATTTATCTAACTTCTATGAGAAAAATCAAACAAAAATATAAAATTTGCCTATCCTTTTACTATACTTAAAATGGATTTGTTCCTATTGCTTAGAATAGATCAGAATATAGGATTACAATTCTTAGTTTCAGTTTGCTATGGTGACTGATACCCAATATTTCCCAAATAATTGAAAGAAGGTGTGATGAAGTGGGAAGCAAAGAGGGGGTCTATATATATATGTCATCCTATATTTAGCATGAGTATCTATCTCTGACTTGAGATATGATATATAATAACTATAGTTATTTACCAAGGAAACTACTTTAAAAAAATTATTGAAGTATCATATATGTACCATAAATATTTTTTTTTACTTATAGAGTTGTGCAAATATTACCATGTTCTAACTTTAGAAGACTTCCATTACCTCCAAAAGATACCTGGTGCCCACTGCAGTCACTTCCTGTTTCCAACTCCAGTCCCAGAGTTGGTATTACTAATATACTTACTGTCTCTAAAGATTTACTTTTTCTGGACATTTCACATAAATAAAATCATACAAAACGGGGTCTTTTGCATCGGGCTTCTTTCATTTAGTACTTTATTTTAGAGGTTCATCCATGCTGCAACATGTATCAACATTTTATTCATTCTTTATTGCCAAATACTATTCCATTGTAGGGATAACCACAACTTTTTATACATTCATCAGCTGAGGCATGTTTGCATTGTTTCCACTTTTGGGCTATTACAAATATTGTTACTATGATCATTCATGTAAAAATCTTTATATGGACATACTTTTTCATTTCTCTTATGTAGTCTAGGTGTGGAATTACTGGATCATATGGTAAATTTATGCTAAACTTTTATGAAACTGCCAAACTATTTTCCAAGTGGCTGCACCATTTTACATTCTTACTGACAATGTATGAAAGTTCTAATTTTGTTACATCCTTGACAATATGTTGTTGTTGTTTTTTTGTGGTACGTGGGCCTCTCACTGCTGTGGCCTCTCCCGTTGCGGAGCACAGGCTCCGGACGCACAGGCTCAGCGGCCATGGCTCACGGGCCCAGCCGCTCCGCGGCATGTGGGATCCTCGCGGACCGGGGCACAAACCCGTGTCCCCTGCATCGGCAGGCGGACTCTCAACCACTGCGCCACCAGGGAAGCCCGACAATATGTTTTATCTGTCGTTTTGACTGTAGCTATCCTAGTAGATGTGAAATGTTAAATCACTGTGGTTTTGATTTGCATTTCCCTAATAGCTAACATCGTTGTGCATCTTTTCATGAGCTTATTAACCATTGCACGTCCTTGTTGAGAAATGACTATTCAAATCATCTGCCTGGGTTTAAATTGCACTATCTGTCTTTTTGTGTGCTTGGTATTATATCTAAGAAATCATTGTCTAACTAAGAAATCATTATCTAATCCAAGGTCACAAGAACTTATGTATTCCTCTAAAGGTTTTATACTGTTATCTTTTACCTTTAGATCTACAATCCATTTTGAGTGAATTTTTTTCTTTTATGGTGTGTAGGAGGTAGGAGTCCAAATTCATTCTTTTGCATGTAGATATTGTCTCAGCACCATTTGTTGAAAACACTATTGTTTCCTCATTGAATTGCCTTTTTTTCCACGTGTACATGTCACATTTTCCTTTTCTGGGGCATGCCTCATAACTTCTCTTGAAAATTGGACATTTTAGATAATATATTGTAACACTTCAGGATCTTAACTCTCCCTGATCCTGAGGGTTGCTATTGTTTGTTTAATTACTATTTATTTGCTTAGTAAGTTGGCGGAACTAACTCTATGAAGTCTATTTCCATTGCAATGTGCTGTCTCTGACAACCCAGCTCAGGTGGTCTTTATCTTTTTTACCTGATTACCCAGAAATTGTCCCGGGTCAGCATAAGTCACTTATTGGTCAAAAGATGTGCTTAAGTCCCCTTGGCCTGTTAGACATTTGCCTTTTGCAATTCAATGCATGTATGGTTAGAGGCTGCTTCCACAGTTCAAAGAGTATATTACATGTTTGCACCCCGACCTGACCTCATTCATTCCAGAAGGAGTAGCATGGATTTTCCCTGTATGATCACTTTTTAGACCACTTGGGAATTCACAGTTTTCCAGTCTGCCTAGGATGGGTGTGATTTTATTTTTAAACCTGGCTTATTAATAATTACTTTTTGTCATAGTAGTTTACTGTCCAGCCAATGTTTGGTTAGAAGTCATGCTTAAGCCCTTAGTTTCAGTGAGGCTTCTGCCCTTAGCTATGTGTGTGACTTGGGGAATGTTTTAATTTCTGTCTTCTGCTCTGATTGCTCCTTGGTTGGTTCAACCTGAAGTGTGTGCAGAGTGTTGCTGTACTCTGGGGTTAGATGTGATCCCTGGTTCTCTCTGTTAAACTTGTGACTGCTCCATGATCTCAACTTTTTGCTACTGGTAAAGCTATGTGCACCCTTCTAGCTGCTCTCAGCCAAGATCACTGTTGTTTGTGACATCTCCCCTTTCTCTCACAGGCACAGGATTCTTCACATTCTTCCAAATAAAATCAATTCCTCAGGCAGGACTGGGAAGTTTTTTTGTCCTATAGTGTGTCTTATACCCTATAGGGTATAACCTTTGCATAATTGCACAAGATCTGGGACCAGGGACAATGACCCATTTCTCCTGGAGTTACACCCTTGCTCTAAGACCAGGTGCTGGGCAGAGGGTGGAGAGTGTTCCCTAGTCTTCTTGGCTTTTCCCTTCCCTGGAACCTCCACCCTAGAAGCAAGGTGAAGTGGGGGTGAATGGGGCCCAGTATTCTGGTTTTCTGGTGCCTGTGCTTTTGCTGAGAGAGTGGGAACTTGGGGATAGAAGGGAGCCTTGGCCCTCTTGGCCATGTGGGCCCAAGATACAGCTTCAGCAATGTAGAGTTGAGGAAAATGAGAAATACCAGGAGTCTAGCCATCTCGTGACAATATAATTTCTTAGACTGGAAACCAGAAGGAGAGGCAGCCTGTACGATGAAGGTTTTGGAGTGTGGGGAGGCAATGGGTTGTGGCTCAAATGCCACAGACCCTCATTGTTATTACTTAAAATTTAGTAGATTTTATTGAATGAATATTTTTCCACTTGCTGTATTCCCTTAGGATAATTTACAGAGACTTAAATTAGTTTTTTTTTTTAAATAAAATTTTCTGTATATAAATGGTTGTTTTGTTGGGTAGAGAGTCTATTGTGCTTCTTATTCCGCAATTCCAGAAGAAGTCAGTCTCTCAAGCAACTTACTTCTAAAGATAACTACATTGTTTCTATTTTCAAAAGCCAAAATATTCATTTAGGGGCATAAACACTTTAGGGACTCATATTACAAGCTTCTGTAAATATTCCTAAATACATTCAAATGTTTCTGTTAAAATTACTATCATGATGATTAAAATTGCAAAATGACGGCCCTTTATCAGCCATTATAAGACACATGATGTCATTATAGCAATTTTTTTTCTAAAGAGTCTTCATTTAATTGTTTTTGATAAAATATCATTTGCTATCACCAACACCAAAATCACTGTTAGCATAAACTTTAATTGATAATTTATAGTCTAATTGCTAATCCCATTCTGCACTAATTTATAATTCTACCTATGTCATAAATATGAATGGATAGTTTCCAATCATATACTATCATGCATTTGTTAAAGGACTTCCTTTAATTACTTCCATTATTCCTGATCCTGTGGTGAAGGTGGGAGAAATTTGGGTAACCCTTTGGATGCTACCACTGTTTTATGTGTCAAAATTGGATTAGATACTATGCATAATGCAAATAACCATGTAATTATTTTGAATTTACAATGTATTTACTATGTAATTGCATAGTAAGTACCATATAATTACAAGATGATTACATGATTACTTCTGCCTTTTACCCAGCTTTAAAAGCAAAAGTTTTTGTTGCAATTACTATTGGCATTTATTGGTAAGTGTTACATAGTAGGGAACAAAATATTTATCATATAATCAACCAAGCAAGCAACTGTTATTGACTCTTTTCAGTTGCAAAATTACATCTAAAAGTTATTGCAGTGAACCTAAAAACGTTCTAAAAAATGAAGTTTATCAATTAAAAACTGGTGTTGCACTTGAGGAGTTAAACATGAATACAGTGCACAATCTGATATCTCTAAAACAGCTGATTATTGTGTACACCATTCTGTTTAACTATTGTGATTGTGCATTTTTAATTGAAGCTTTGACTTTCTGGTTGATTTTTTAAATATTTCAAGAAAATCTTAATTGGCCAATATGAGGAGAAGCTCAAGATGTAAAAGTGAATATAATACCTAAAAACACCCATACATATCATAATAAAACATATTATGACTTTAAAAAATTCATGACATACATTTTATAACATTATAAAACATAAGTATTTTATATTAAAGCAGTATTAGTGTTACAGGAAAGTTGAGGAAATAGTACAGAGTTTCTACATGCCCTACATACCCAGTTTCCACTATTATTAACATTTTGTGTTATTTTGGTGCATTTTTTACAATAAATGAACTAATAGTGATACACTATTATGAGCTAAAGTTCATAATTTATTCTGATTTCCTTAGTTTGTACCAAATGTTCTTTTTCTGTTCTAGGATCTCATTCATGACACCACATTACATTCAGTAGTCATGACTTTTAGGCTTCTCTTGGCTAAACAAGTTTCTCAGATTTTCCTTGTTTTTGATGACATTGACAGTTTGGAGGAGTGTTCATTAGGTATTTGTAGAATATCCCACAATTGGGATTTGTTTAATGTTTTTCTCATGATTAGACAGTAACTATGTGTGTTTGGAAGGAAGACCACAGGGCAAAGTGCTAATACCATCACATCATATCAAGAGTACATAATACAGGGCTTCCCTGGTGGCGCAGTGGTTGAGAGTCCGCCTGCCAATGCAGGGGACGTGGGTTCGTGCCCCGGTCCGGGAAGATTTCACAGGCCTCAGAGTGGCTGGGCCCGTGAGCCATGGCCGCTGAGCCTGCGCGTCCAGAGCCTGTGCTCCGCAACGGGAGAGGCCACAACAGTGAGAGGCCCGCATACCGCAAAAAGAGTACATAATACAAGCGTGATTTATCATTGTTTGTGTTAACCTTGATCGCCTGGTTGAGGCTGTATATGTCAGAGTTCTCAGCTATGAAGAGACAGCCCTTTATCAACCAAAACTTTATCAACTTTTCTCCTTTCCATGAATTTCTACTGTTGGAAGAAATTCACTATGCACAACTCACGATTAAGCATAGGGAAGCTATGCTCTACTTCTTTAAAGGCAGAATATCTACACAAATTATCTGAAATTCTTCTGCATGGTAGATATATCCATTCTCCTCCACTTAGTTATTTATTCAATCATTTATTTACATCAGTATGGACTCATGCATATTTCTTTTATACTTTGGGTTATAATCTAACAATGCATTATTTTATTGCTCAAATTCTTCCAACTTTGGCCCTTGGAAGCTCTCACAATTAGCTCCTGGGTTCCTTTGACATACTGGATATTGTGAAAGTTACAAGCAATTATGTATAAAGTTGCTATATGCATTTGTATGCAGATTTTTATGTGGACATTAGTTATCAGATCTGTTGGGTAAATATCTAGAACAGTGATTGCTGGACTAACTATAATTAGTTCTTTTTTTCTTTCTTTCTTTTGCGGTACGCGGGCTTCTAACTGTTGTGGCCTCTCCCGTTGTGGAGCACAGGCTCTGGACGCGCAGGCTCAGCGGCCATGGCTCACGGGCCCAGCTGCTCCGTGGCATGTGGGATCTTCCCGGACCAGGGCATGAACCCGTGTCCCCTCCATCGGCAGGTGGACTCTCAACCACTGAGCCACCAGGGAAGCCCTATAATTAGTTTTTTAAGAAACTGACAAGCTGTCTTCCAAAGTGGCTGTATATTTTATATTGGCACCAGTAATGAATGTGGGTTCCTCTTGCACCACATTGCTGTCAGCCATTGGAATTGTATTTTCTTGGATTTTGTCATTGTAATCAATATACAGTGGTATTTCATTGTTGTTTTAATTTGCAATTATTAATAACAAATTATATTGCACATCTTTTCATATTCTTACTTCCCATCTATATGTCTTCTTTGGTAACATATGTGTTAGATCAGTTGTGCATTTTTAAATTAAGTTGTTTATCTTCTTGTTGTGTTTTAAGAGTTGCTTATATAATTTTTATACATTCTTTTATCTAACGTGTGATTTTGAAATATTTTCTCACAATCTGTGGTTGCATTTTGTTTTTCTTAACAGGCTTTTGCTGCAAAGGAGTTTTTAACTTAAATAAATGTAAGTGATCAACTTTTTCTTTCACAGATGGTGACTTTGGTGTTGCATCTGTATTATTTTGCTAGGCGTGTTCTAACAATGTACCACAACCTGAGTGGCTTTAACAACAAAATGTATTGTCTCACAGTTCTAGAGTCTAGAAATCCAAGATCAAGGGGTCAGAAGGGCCACAGTTCCTCAGAAAGTGCTGCGGAAGGATGTGCTCCAGTCCTCTCTCCTGGTTTCTGGTAGTTCTTCGGCTTGTGGTGGCTTAACTCCCATCTTCACTTGGCATTCTCCCTGTGTCCAAATTTTCTCTTTATATAAGGACACCAATCCTACTGAATTAGGGGCTCACCTTACTCCAGAATGACCGCATCTTTACTTAAACAATTGTATTTTCCACACCCCTATTTTTTTTTTTCCAGTACGCGGGCCTCTCACCGTTGTGGCCTCTCCCGTTGCGGAGCACAGGCTCCGGATGCGCAGGCTCAGCGGCCATGGCTCACGGGCCCAGCCGCTCCACGGCACGTGGGATCTTCCTGACCGGGGCACGAACCCTCGTCCCCTGCATCGGCAGCCGGACTCTCAACCACTACGCACCAGGGAAGCCCCACACCCCTATTTTTAAATAAGACCATATTCTGAGGTGCTGGGGAATAGGACTTTAACATGAATTCGGGGGGACTCAATATAACCCATAACAGTCTCTGAAACTCATCGCCAGTCTCATGGTCACCTAGAACTTCTCCTATGTTTTCCTCCAGAAGTTTGGTAGTATTTCATTTAACATTTAGGTCCATGATACATTTTTAATAACTTTTTTGAAAATTGTAACATTTATTTATTTTTGCATGTGGGCTTCCAATTATTACAGCACCACTTGTTGAAAAGATTACACATTCTTCATTGAATTACCTTGTCTCCTTTGTCAAAATTTAGTTGAATATATTTGTGTGGATGTTGTGGGTGTTTCTCTGGACCCTCTACTCTGTTCCATTGATCTTTGTGTCTATTCTTTCGCCGATGCCATGGTCTCTTGATTGTGATACCTTTAAAGTAAGTCTTGAAATCAGCTTGTGTAAGTCCTCCAACATTTTTGTTTTTCAGTATTATATTGGCTAGTCTAAGTATTTTGTTTTCCGGGATGAATTGTAGAATCAGGTAAATTTTCCCAAGTACATGATAGGATTTGTTGAAAATTTCAGCAATAAGAACTAAAAGGACAAGTTCTTGACCTTGCTCTCTCTCTGTGGCTAATATGTAATTCCTTGTCTGAGTGACTCAGCTATAGGACATGGAAACTTCTGCCTTCTAGGAATAAGGAAGGAGTGGCTTCCCTCTCCCACAGTTGATGTCTTAGATAAGAAAAAATAGAAAGTACCATGGTGCAAGCCTTTTTAGTGAAGAGTCCTGCTTCTGCTGACAGAGGCTGCATTGTTCACTGAAGTATTGTCTTTTACTGTAGCTGTTGAGTGCTACTTGCTTACACCTGGAGAAGCTTGAAAACCTAGGCAGTGCATTTCAATATTAAGGTACATACAAATCACCAAAAGATATTGTTGAAAAGAGTATTCTAATTCAATATGTCTGGAGTGGACCATGCTTTTGCACCTCTAACAAGTTCTCAAGTAATGCTACTGCTATTCTATGAACCACACTTTGAGTAGCAGAGAGCTAGAGAAATTTTTCTCAAACTTGAGCATATACAAAATGACTTGTTAATATAAAGAGTCTTGGGCTTCATCCCCAGACTGATTCATTAGGTCTGAGAAGGGTCCTTTGAATTTGAATTTCTGACAAATTCCCCGGTTATGTTAAGGCTGATGATCTGGGAACCACAATTTGAAAAACACTGACCCAGAATTCTAACACAACCACTCCAAAATGGAAAAGTACCAGAGTTCTAGCCTATTTGGCATGTTGGAGAAAAAAACAAAACAAAATCTTCTCCCTACACCTCACCACTTATTGACTCATCTGTTGTCCAGGTGGTCCAAAGTGTGATTTATGAAATGTAAACAAATCAAGAGGAAAAAGAAAATAAAGTAGATTCCATCTTGGCGGAAAATGGCTATATTCTTCTGCAACTGCCAATTGGCTCCTGAATACTTCTCTCTGTCTTTCACATTTTATACACAATTATTCACAAATCCACTTGGCACTGCATTCCAAATATATACAGAGTTTAACCACTTCCTACCATCTCCACTGCTAATACCTTGAACTAGACAACACATTCTTTAATCTGATGTTACCATACCTGCTAACATGCCTCTTTGCTTTCCCCTATGTCTCTCCACAGTCTATTCTCAATATCACCTCAGAGTGATCCATTTAAAACATCAGACAGATCACATCACTGCTCTGTTCAAAAAATGTCAGTGGCTCTTTACCACACTCAGTAAACTGACTTCTTATTAAGTCCCACAAGACTCCCTACCACCTGGCACCCTGTTACTTATCTAACCACCACCCTTCTACCCTTCCCTCGTGCTCATTCTGGTCCTCAAAGCAGTTAGCCATGCTCCTGGCCTTAGGTCTTTGGTGTTTCCTTTACTTGCTTCTCCAAAAAATCCACAAGGGTTGCTCCCTCACCTAATTCAGGCCTCTGATCCAATATCACCTTTACAATCAGACCTTTATTGACTGCCCTATAGTAGTAACTACCTCTCTCTCCGTACTTGTTTCCCTCCCTTAATTTATATTTCTTCATAGCACTTAATATTATCTGACATGAAATATATTTTTCTTATTTCTTATCTACAGTATCATAATGTAATATAAGCTGTAAGAAAGAACTTTTTTGGTGGGATGGAACTTTTTTGTTCATTGCTGCTGTAGGCCTAAAACCTGTGGGAGTACTTGACAGTTCAAAACAAAAATCCAAAGGATTGGGCATTATCAGTGAGAATAAAAAATATGTATGAAAGAAAAATCCAGAGAGTCTTACAACTGAATAATAAAAGTTCAATGGAAATGAAAAGACTATAGAAAAAGTAATCAATAGATATATAAATACTGCACTATAAATGAATGTATAAACTAACAATAAAGAGAAAATTCTAGAAGTTTGTTGTCAGACAAAATAGGTTACCTACCAAGAATGAGAACCAGACAGCCATTGCTTTTAAACTGAAATTTAAATTACATGGACCAATGTTTATGGACTTATAATAGAAATGGTTGTATTTCTAGAAGACTGTGCATGTTTTTGTGAGGGAAACAAAAAGCATCTGAGGGATGCTCAGGGAGTATGCTGAGGGAGTCCCCCGCTTGTGGTGGAGACTGCTGACTTCTTCCATGTCACTGCATTTATATCTGGGCCCAGGACACTTCCCTACCACTCGGGTTAGCTGAAGCCTGTGACTAGGTTCTTGACAGTGAGATAGGAACAGATGTGAAATGTACTAGATACGCGGCTTAAGATGCTTGGATGTGCTTTGTTCACCACACTCTCTTCCTTTCTCAGTTTCTACCACCTAGAAAACTCAATGCCCAGGCGTATTTAAAAAGAAACTGGGTCACTGATCAAATTTGCAGAGCAGAGATGCCTTACAAACCCAGAAAGTTCACATCAATGCAGTAAAGAATAAACCTGCCCCCAAAGGAGGGGTTCTTGCTTCTTAGCTTAAATGGGCAGATCTAGTTCCAGGCAAGATCAAGGAAGAGAAACACATATGGGTGCATATCTAGGTATATTTCTGAAATCTAAGGAGAAAGTAATAAAACAATAAAACTTTTAGTATTTTGGCCACTATATTTTGAGAATCTTTCCCATTGTAAAGTATACCCTTCCTCCAAAACAATGCATTACCCATTTACCTTTCCTATAACGTTTACCTAATCAAGTATTTCAAGGGAAGAAAGAGTAACTTTCACTTCTTAATATACCTCTCTAATGTTGTAACGATGAGTTAAAAAAATAAAAAAAAAGTTTTTTTTTTTTCCCAATCATAATATTGATTGTAGAAGAAACTGAAAAAGCCATAATTCAGTATGGGATGTTGAGTCAAATAATTTAGCTGAATTGGTTATTAAAAAAAGAGAAAATAGCCAAAAAAATCAATAATTTTCAGAATGCTGGGGGGGGGTTGCCCTAGAATACTTTGTATAGACTGTTCCCTCAATCTGTCAGCTTGAAATGACTTTTCCTTCTTTTTCTTTTTGTTCTATGTATATTTTTCTCATGCTACAAGACTCAATTCAAATATCACCTTCCACAAAATTCTGTCCAGACTTCATTATAACTTATATAGCACATGATTTTATGATAATCTATCTAAATATTACCTTCTCCCTCTAGGCTGTGAAAATGTTGAATACAAGAAATGTGTCCTGTGCTGTTATTTAATGAAGAAATACTATTTATAATTATATCGACTAAGAGATGGACTTGACCATGTGCAGCTAGCCAAAATTAATAAGATAAAGGGTAGATGGAAAATGTAAATTCTTATGTTTGGGCTCAAAATAGCAATATTACAAGGGCAGGAAGAGAGAGGCCTGACTTAACCACAGTTCATATAAAATAGCTTATGAGATTTTGTTAACTACACAGCATGTGAGTCAACAAAGTAACATGGCTGCCAAAACAAGCAATAAACACAATGAAAATGTTTCACTTTGCCAGGCTCAATAAACATTATTTTGCTGTTCTGATGGTCTCTAATTAGGATAATTAAGAACTGAAGTGTCAACATTTGCTCATCTACTAATTTCCTGATTGTTCATGGACTTTAACAACTCCGCATTTTGTTGCTCTGCATTCTACTACTCTGGTCTTTTTACATTGCCTAATAAAGATCTATGACTCACTCTTAGCTGCTTTGATGTATGTATTAGACAGTTTCCATCAATGCCCATGTAGACGATGTGATAAGATATGCAGTCATAAGAACTAGCAAGAAGTATTAGGAATTTTGCCTTAATAGCAGTTGTATTTTCAGCCAAACAGTGGCTTTAATACTTTCTGATAAGCACTAAATTTGATATAATAAGTAGAAAGTATTTATAGACAGGCTACAATGTTGTTTAAACAGGGTTTAATGGAAAAGTAGGTAATGAAAAGTCTTAGAAAATTTCCTCAAAATTACAGATTGAAAAGCAAATTAGAGAGATTGTCTACCTGTGACATTTAAGCATAGGAAATCTACACACTTATGTATGTATCTCAAAAGTGACAGTATCTCTAATGTCTAATCATTGGTTAGATTGCATAATGCTGCTCAACTTACAAATCATTTTTCTATATAAAAACATTTCATTATACTATTAACATAATCTTTTATCATGAAGATAAAGAATAACTCTTCCAACTTTATTTTTCCTCAAATTGCAGGTAAATATCTTATCTCAAATCAAGGTGAAAAGTGTCTCATCTCCTGACTGAGTTTCAATGTGTGCCTGTTTCCTTCACCTGAGCTCATATGCAACTTGATGTTCCTCTTATCATTAAAAACACAAATCCTTTATTTCCCCAGATCTGTTGCCTCCATCCCAGATGTAATGTCTTAGATCAAGTTCCTGAGAAGCAAAGCCTGAATCAGGGGTCTGAGTGCACATAATTTATTGAGGGAGAACTTTTCAAGAAAACTGTAGTGGACTAAGATAAGGAAGGGGAAGGTGCCACGTAAAAATGTGGGTTCGGGTCAAGCCTAGTCTTTGCCTGAACTACTTGGTGGAAGGAGGGAAGCTAGGAGAACAAACTGTTCTGCTACACTATCTACATTTGAAGCAAGAGGTTCAGCATTTAAGTTCCCATATTAGGAAGTCACTCACTGTGAGCTTCCCTCAGGTTTGGGCAGGTGTGTATAACTTCTGGTGTAAGGTAGCTCCAATCAGACAAGAACAATTTTCCATAGAAGGAATGGTATCTACTATTTTGTAGCAGTTAATACAGCAGCTAGAAATGAACAATGAACACAAAACTCAGAAAGGAAATCTGGATGGGGCATCATTCAGGCATAGCTTACCTAGAATTCTCTGGTCAAAATTCCTGCGACAACTTACAATAGTAGAGTTACTGGGAAAACTACAGTCCACTGACATGGATCCTGCAGTTAGTACCAGGGCTGTAACTAGCACTATCGCTTCCTTTTTTTACTCCTCCTTCCAGATTCCCCTCACTCTTGGATAAAACTTTTGCTGGACTAGAGACTGGCAAAATAGGATGACTCAGACCCCAGTCTTGCAGATTTTTGGTACCTGGGCCTCAGGTTACCATGCACTTATCAGATGTAGATGCTGTAATTACTCACTTACAGTTAAAATTGGCCATGTGAATACCACCAGTTGCCTCAATGGCAACTGAATATCAAATACATTTCTTCCTCTCCTAATTATAAAACAACAATCCTACCTAATAATCAGGGTCAATTATCTCTGCCAGACTGTATGCTGACATAAGAAGCCCAAAGTTACCCTATATTAGTCCTAGATTTAGTCTTACTATATCCCTTGTTAGAAGGATCATTCCTCTGAGAATGAAAATGTCTGGACTCACAGATCCTAGAGTTTTAGGGAAAAGACTCATGAATTATCAAGTGGATACCTAGAGGGATAGGTAAATGCGGTATTATGGGCTGAATTGTGGTCCCCCAGAAGCCCTAAGCCCCAGTACTTCAGAATGTTGCTGTTTGGGGCATAAGGACTTTAATAAGGCAATTTTGAGGCTGGTAAGGGGGGGGCCCTAATCTAATCTGACTAGCAGTTTTATAAAAAAGAGGAGATTTGGACACAAAAAGGGATAACAAGGATGTGTGTGCCCTATGAAAAAACTATGTGAGGACATAGCAAGAATGTGGCCACCTACAAGCCAAGGACAGAGTCCTTAGAAGAAACCAGACCTGCTCATAACTTGATCTTAGACTTCTACCATCCAGAACAGTGAAAAATAAATGTCTATTTTTTAAGTCACCCAGTCTGTAATATTCTTTACCACAGCCCTATCGTGGGCCCAATTTTGCTTTCACAACTTTTGTTCCAGACACACATTCTATCTCTTGGGGTTACAATGACACATAATGCTTATATTTTAAGGACTATACCTCATTCTAAAGATTAGCACCCTTTCTTTGCAGGGTATTATTTCTTCATTTTTTAGGAGTTTAGTCTACTGTTCTTTCAGGCAAGGATCTTCAGGATAAGGTGGTGTGTAGCGGATCCCATGCTTGTGAGTGTACTGCCATATTAACTTCACTGTAAAATAAGTCCCTTGGTGCAAGGTGACATGATGTGATATACCATGTCAATGAGAAATAACACTTGCAGAATGGTAGAATGAGGAGATCTGCAAAATATCTCCCCACAAAAACAATAAACAGAACAAATTTCTCAAAAATAACCATTTTGGTTCTCTGAAATTTAAAAAAATACAAAAAAATTGTGAAACATGTATTTAAATTAAGAAAAATTACCAAAACTTATGTAAAAAGAGTGGCGATCTATGGGGTTTTGCCATAAGACAGATCCCACTCCTCTCTCCCCAAATTCCCTAACCCTGCTCCCAAACTATCAGAAATAGTGTTCTAGGAGCTGAGAAAGCCATAAAAACTATCAATTTTATTGCTAGACAGCATCAACCTGATTAATAGCAGAGCACACAAAATCTCCATGACCAAGATCATTACTGAAAACTTTATTGATCTTGATGGCAACCAACCTTGCAGCTACTTGAAGATGGGATACTGGTGGGGTTAAGCAACAGATGAGCAGACATGCTAGGAATTTATCAAGAAGATCTGGAGAATGAGACAGCCATAGTGGGCTTGATAAGCTACCACATATCCTAGGTGGTTTCAAAGGCTGTGCATATATATTCACAAGGATGTACAAAAACTTAGGAGAAACTGGAGAGGGCTCTAGTTATCTCCATGTTCCTGGATGAACATGAGGCCATGTGCATGTGCATAGAAGACATGACAATACCCAAAAAAGGTAAAAACTGGGACAGATTTGTAAACTGTCTGAAATATGAATTACAGCTCAATCTTTACCCACATGTGTCACAAAGAGTGGAAACTTTACTGAATCAAGGTGTTTAAAGTACTATCTCTGGCTAGACATTTCTTGACTATTAAGTTATACTAGCCCACATGTGACCACTAGGATCTCAAGCTTAATAAGAAAAATAAACAAATAAATAGATAAATTAAAAAGAGATCACTGGTTACATACTGCAGAACAGGTGAACTCTGCAGAATTAGTTCAGGTAAGTGGATACAAATATTAACTAATAAACAACAAGAACTTGCAGATTCAGTAGGGATGAGCACCAGAATCCAGAGTTGCTACAACATATTACTTAAAATGTTGAGTTTTCAACAACATATTGTAAAACATGTAAAGAAACAGGAATATGTGACACATATATAAGAAAAAAATCAATATAAACTATTATTTATACAAGTCCAGATGTTGAACTTCACAAAGATGTTAAAGAAGCTGTTATAATATGTTCAGGGAACTAAAGGAAATCATGTTTAAAGAATTAAAGGGAAGTATGGCAATCACTCATCAAAGAGGGAATACCAATAAAGAGATAGAAATTATAGAAAAGAAGCCAGTGGGAATTCTAGTGTTAAAAGTGCAAATATTGAAATGAAAAATGCACCAGAAATATCTAAACTGAAGACACAAAATTTGAAAATCAAGAAAGAAAGAAGAAACTCTAAAGAAATGAAAATAATTATAAGGAAATAATATAAACAAGTTTAAAATTACTAGAAAGAATCAAATTACCAAAACTGACTCAAGAAGAAATAGAAAATCTGAATACATCTGTAACAAGTAAAGAAATTAAATTAGTAGTTAAAAATCTTACATGATGGGATTAGTCCATTTATAAAAGAGGCCACAGAGAGTTTTCTCTCTCCTTCCACCATTTGAGGACACAAGAAGACGACAGCTATCTATGAACCTGGAAGTGGACTCTCACAAGACACCAAATCTGCTGGTAACTTGGTCTTGAACTACCCAGCCTCCAGAAGTATAAGAAATAAATTTCTGTTGTTTATAAGTCACCCAGTCTATGGTATTCTATTATAACAGCCTGAAGAGCTAAGGGTGTGGCCAGGCAACCATTTGTTAAGGAGATTAGTGTGGGTGTGAATCATGGTCCTAAACAGCCATCTCAACAGAAGCCAGGTTCCATTCTTCCAGATAAGGGAATAATGACCCAGAAGGTGATTCAGAGGTCACTGGGTCTACCACTTTCAGTTTAAAAAGGGAGGACAATTGATTGCCTTGTTTTCAACAGGCTAGGTGACTTCTGCCCTAAGCCGTAGGGGTGAGGCTGTTCAGAGTCTTGGTGCCCAATCGCTGCCCAGAAAGCTGAAGGAGTAGGACACTTAACTCAGTGGGTCCAGATGGTGACAGCATCTCCTCTAGTGTGTCCAGAAGGCAGGACCTTGACCTGGATGGAAAGGTGGAGCATAATGCCAAAGAGGATTATTCTGGAGCCCTAAGATCTCATATGGCATTTGCCTTGTAGTTGGACTTACTTGGGACATGTTATCCCTTATTTCTTTCCTATATCTCTCTTTTAGAATAAGAATGTCTATCCTATGCCTGTCCAACAATTGTATTTTCAAAGCACATAACATTTTATTTCATAGGTTCACATCTGGAGAGCAAATTGCTTCAGGATGAACCCTACCTTGAGTCTCACCCATATCTGATTTGTATGATATTTAGATGAGACTTTGGATTTTAGGCTTTAAAGTTGATGCTGGAATGAGTTAAGATTTGGGGGGCTATTGAGATGTATTTAATGTGTTTTGCATGTGAGAATAACATAAATTTGTGAGGTGGATGAAATCTTTGTGTCTCCCCAAAATTCATGTGTTGAAATCCTAATCTCAATGTAATAATATTAAGAGGCAAGGCCTTCAGGAGGTGATTAGATCATGAGGATGGAGCCCCCATGGATGGGATTATTGCCTCTATAAGAGAGATCTCAGAGAGCTCCCTCACTCCTGCCATGTAAGGCCACAGTGAGAACACAACCATCTGTAAACCAGGAAGTAGGGCCTCACCAGACACTGAATCTGCTGGCACCTTGGTCTTGGACTTCCCAGTCTCCAGAACTGTGAGAGATATATTTCTGTTCTTTATAAGACACCCAGTTTGTGGTATTCTGTTATAATACCCTGAAAGGACTAAGATACATCATCTTTTACAGTTTGGGATCTAGAAGCATTCTTTTTTCCAAATCCTGAAAAACTGCAAGAATCTGATCTCCATCATTCCTTTACTACTTTGTTTCCAAATTAAACAATTCTCATACAAGTTTTTCTTTTCCTTCTAATAACTACTGGCTAACCAAACCAATGTCATGTGTTCAAATTCTTATTTCAGTATGACCCAACTTTAAGGTACCAATGTTTATTATTTAATGAAGGTAGTACTAGCTACTGAAATAGATGAATTCCTAAATTTCAGTGGCTTAATGTAATAAAAGTTTCACATATGCTCACAATAAGTCCATAGTATGCAGTGGAGAAAACTCCATTCATTTATAGGGACAGAGACTGGCAGAATCTGACAGCTTCATCATATTTGGCAAACAATTAAACTGTCCCTGCCAGTTTTCTTTCTGAAATGCAAATCTAATCATATCATTTTCCCGGTTGAAATCCTTACTATGAATCCCTTATTACACTGAGAATAAAATCCAAGCTCCTTCACATGACATACAAAGATTTCATTCTTTTGAATTCTTCTACCTATCACACAAAATATATGGAGTATATTAATACCCAGGAGTACTGAGCTGCCTAAATGAACCTGCATTTTCAATCTTTTTTCCTTATCATATAATATTTCCTCTTTGGGGATGCTCTTCTCCTCCATTACTACCAGGCACCATCATATTCATCGTACAGAATTCAACTCACATGTCATCTCCTCTTGATTACATCTTCAAAATCCACATAAACAGGTTCTAATCAATTCTTCTTTGTGCAACGTATTGAAATTGGTTTTGAGTTTACATTTAAAATGAACCATTCTATACGTTTAAGGTTTTTTTGTTTTTTTTTTTTACATCTTTATTGGAGTATAATTGCTTTACAATGGTGTGTTGGTTTCTGCTTTATAACAAAGTGAATCAGTTGTACATATACATATGTTCCCATATCTCTTCCCTCATGCGTATCCCTCCCTCCCACCCTCCCTATCCCACCCCTCTAGGTGGTCACAAAGCACCGAGCTGATCTCCCTGTGCTATGTGGCTGCTTCCCACTAGCTATCTACCTTACATTTAGTAGTGTATATATGTCCATGCCTCTCTCTCGCTTTGTCACAGCTTACCCTTTCCCCTCCCCACATTCTCAAGTCCATTCTCTAGTAGGTCTGTGTCTTTATTCCTGTATTACCCTTAGGTTCTTCATGACATTTTTTTCCCTTAAATTCCATATATATGTGTTAGCATATGGTATTTGTCTTTCTCTTTCTGACTTACTTCACTCTGTATGACAGACTCTAGGTCTATCCACCTCATTACAAATAGCTCAATTTCGTTTCTTTTTATGGCTGAGTAATATTCCATTGTATAAATGTGCCACATCTTCTTTATCCATTCATCCGATGATGGACACTTAAGTTGTTTAAATCTCTGGGCTATTGTAAATAGAGCTGCAATGAACATTTTGGTACATGATACTTTTTGAATTATGGTTTTCTCAGGGTATATGCCCGGGAGTGGGATTGCTGGGTCATATGGTATTTCTATTTGTAGTTTTTTAAGGAACCTCCATACTGTTCTCCAAAGTGGTTGTATCAATTTACATTCCCACCAACAGTGCAAGAGGGTTCCCTTTTCTCCACACTCTCTCCAGCATTTATTGTTTCTAGATTTTATGACGATGGCCATTCTGACTGGTGCGAGATGATATCTCATTGTAGTTTTGATTTACATTTCTCTAATGATTAATGATGTTGAGCATTCTTTCATGTGTTTGTTGGCAGTCTGCATATCTTCTTTGGAGAAATGTCTATTTAGGTCTTCTGCCCATTTTTGGATTGGGTTGTTTGTTTTTTTGTTATTGAGCTGCATGAGCTGCTTATAAATGTTGGAGATTAATCCTTTGTCAGTTGCTTCATTTGCAAATAATTTCTCTCATTCTGAGGGTAGTCTTTTGGTCTTGTTTATGGTTTCCTTCAAAGCAAAAGCTTTGAAGTTTCATTAGGTTCCATTTGTTTATTTTTGGTTTTATTTCCATTTTTCTAGGAGGTAGGTCAAAAAGGATCTTGCTGTGATTTATGTCATAGAGTGTTCTGCCTATGTTTTCCTCTAAGAGTTTGATAGCTTCTGGCCTTACATTTAGGTCTTTAATACGTTTTGAGCTTATTTTTGTGTATGGTGTTAGGGAGTGATCTAATCTCATAATTTTACATGTACCTGTCCAGCTTTCCCAGTGGAGAAAGGCTGTCCTTTCTCCACTGTACATTCCTGCCTCCTTTATCAAAGATAAGGTGATCATATGTGGGTGGGTTTATCTCTGGGTTTTCTATCCTGTTCCATTGATCTATATTTCTGTTTTTGTGCCAGTACCATACTGTTTTGTTTACTGTAGCTTTGTAGTATAGTCTGAAGTCAGGGAGCCTGATTCCTCCAGCTCCGTTTTTCATTCTCAAGATTGCTTTGGCTATTTGGGGTCTTTTGTGTTTCCATACAAATTGTGAAATTTTTGTTCTACTTCTGTGAAAAATGACAGTGGTAGTTTGATAGGGATTGCATTGTATTTGTAGATTGCTTGGGGTAGTAGAGTCATTTTCACAATATTGATTCTTCCAATCCAAGAACATGATATATCTCTCCATCTATTTGTATCATCTTTAATTTCTTTCATCAGTTTCTTATAATTTTCTGCATACAGGTCTTTTGTCTCCTTAGGTAGGTTTATTCCTAGATATTTTATTCTTTTTGTTGCAATGGTAAATGGGAGTGTTTTCTTGATTTCACTTTCAGATGTTTCATCATTAGTGTATAAGAATGCCAGAGATTTCTGTGCATTAATTTTGTATCCTGCTACTTTACCAAATTCATTGATTAGCTCTAGTAGCTTTCTGGTAGCATCTTTAGGATTCTCTATGTATAGTATCATGTCATCTGCAAACAGTGACAGCTTTACTTCTTCTTTTCTGATTTGGATTCCTTTTATTTCCTTTTCTTCTCTGATTGCTGTGGCTAAAACGTCCAAAACTGTGTTGAATAAGAGTGGTGAGAGTGGGCAACCTTGTCTTGTTCTGATCTTAGTGGAAATTTTTTCAGTTTTTCACCATTGAGGACGATGTTGGCTGTGAGTTTGTCACATATGGCCTTTATTATGTTGAGGAAAGTTCCCTCTATGCCTACTTTCTGCAGGGTTTTTATCATAAATGGGTGTTGAATATTGTCGAAAGCTTTCTCTGCATCTATTGAGATGATCATATGGTTTTTCAATTTGTTAATATGGTGTATCACGTTGATTGATTTGTGTATATTGAAGAATCCTTGAATTCCTGGAATAAACTCCACTTGGTCATGGTGTATGATCCGTTTGATGTGCTGTTGGATTCTGTTTGCTAGCATTTTGTTGAGGATTTTTGCACCTATGTTCACCAGTGATATTGGCCTGTCGTTTCCTTTCTTTGTGACATCCTTGTCTGGTTTTGGTATCAAAGTGATCGTGGCCTCGTAGAATGAGTTTGGGAGTGTTCCTCCCTTTGCTATATTTTGGAAGAGTTTGAGAAGGATAGGTGTTAGCTCTTCTCTATACCTTTTTATAATATGTTTTTATTCTTATGTTTACCTCAATACCTAGCATAGTGAGTATAGTGAAAGAGGCCAGAAAGATAATTATTGAAATATATTACATGCTTAGCACTTTCTGAGACACATTATAGGAACAGTGGCTCATTCTGCACTAAAAGGTTTTTCTTGTTTGTTTGTTTTTTTTTTTTTTTTTTTTTGGTGGTACGCAGGCCTCTCACTGTTGTGGCCTCTCTTATTGCGGAGTACGGGCTCCAGACGCGTAGGCTCCGAACGCGCAGGCTCAGCGGCTCCGCGGCATGTGGGATCCTCCCAGACCGCGGCATGAACCCGTGTCCCTGCATCGGCAGGCAGACTCTCAACCACTGCGCCACCAGGGAAGCCCTAAAAGTTTTAATATTTTTAAGACCTATGAATTAAAATGACTATGATTCAGAATACTTAGGTTTATAAATAGAAATAAAAGACCATTTGTATTTTATCTGACCCCATGGTAATTTTTTTTAGAATTCAATGCCCCTTTCTTGGTTTATTTTTCTGAATAAAGAGGCTTCTTTGTTTTCTTGTTGCAATTTTCTTTCATTTTTCTGATAAATTGTAAAATTTAAACCTGTTGATGTTATAATAGATATTTGTATATGTGGTATATTTTAACATGATTTTGAAGCACTTTTCCTTTCTGCTTGCTTCAGACAAGTAAATTCAAGTTCAGAATAGGGCTGGGTCACTGAGATTTGGTTGTATTTGAATTTCATTTGATTTTAGAAATACATTGATCTGGCTTCTCCTATGTATAAAAGCTATGTTAGACTTTTAGAGGGATGAAATTGCACAGGCATATCGTCTCCTGCCTTCACGCAGCTATAGTAGAGACAGTGTTAGATTAGAGGCTTATGGAACATGAGTGGCCTTTGTCTTTGGTATTTCCAGAGATGACTTTCTGTGACTCATGCTTTCAATTTTCTACCTCTAGAATGTTAATTACCTGGATTTTCATTAATTACTTGGATGTCGTGTAGCAAAGATTTTCCTTTAAAACCATCATTCTGTGATTGAGCTTCTTGGTTTTTATCCTCAAATTAGTGCCAGTAAAATCAAGACAAACACTGAAAGGATCTGTGGTCAACACTGTGGTCCTTGTCTCTGAAGTGCCCAGTGTCTGATGGTAGGTGATAGAAGAAAGATACACTCTGAATTCGAGGGGCCTGACTTTCCTTAGCCAACTATGTAGTGTCTGAGGGAATGAATCTCTGAACCTCTATTATATCAATGTATATCTTGAAGATTCAATGAACAGTGACTGAATTTCAATAAATGAGAAACTATATAAAAGTGCTATGCATATATCCCAACAACGTTAGAGATTTTTGAAAGTTGACAGTCACTGCAATTCCTTCTTGGAATTAACATGAATTAGATGCTAAATGGATGAATGAATGAATATTAAATAACAAAATTCTTGTTCACGTATTTCTAGTTCTCCCTCTGAATGAGAAATTGCTCATCAATAAGTGTTCTTTGACTTGCAGTTTTTTCTGTGTCAATATGCATGATGATAATATACAAATAAATCACACCAAAGTTTCTTTTTTTTTCTCATTTCTTTCTGAGGGCATGCTATAGACACAAATTCAGCTATTGAATAACATTTCTGTATTAAGAATACAATCACCTGTGAATAACTATGGTTTATTCTTTTCAAATATATACAGTGTTCCCAATAAAATCCTTTGAAATAACCCATTTGAACCAGAGGTCCTCAATGACTATATTTCCTTTAGATTTGTTTTTAAATATGACATTAAACGTGTAAAGGGAAACCAGGTGATTGTTAAATCAATTAAGCAAAAATCAATTATTTAATGAATAATCTTTCCTCAGAAAAACTAAGCTTATTTTTCTGTTACACATAAATCACAATGGAATTGATGTTGATAGTTCTTAACATTTATGTTCTTCTTTGCATTTTTCAACATATTTCACCCTTTATTATGCTATTTAGTCATCTCAGCAGCCAGGCAAGAAATATTTTCTCCTTGTGGCTGAGGAAACATATATTTAAGGACTCTAAATGATTTTTTTAAATTATAGAGTAAATTGTAGTATAAGGAATCAAACTCACATCCTCTGATTCCAAGGCGTCAATATTTAAACAAAATAAAACAAACAAAGAACTTCGAAAGCTAACACCAGGAAGAGACTGGTACTCTCATTCCCTGAGGCTTCGAGGATGAAGACTAAGTCCTGCCAGTTCTAACTGTCCCATTTATTCAAAGACATAGAATAGAAAGCTCAGAAATCTTTGGGGACCCACTCCAAAGGCACTGGATTTGGCACTGGGAGCATCCCTAAAGCACAGATTGGATCAGGAGCAAGGAAAAGGATGCGTTTTCAGTGTACCACTTGTATTTTAAGGCCTTTTTTATTATAATTTTATCAGTGTTTTCAGTAGCTTCACAGATCAGGACAAACCCAAGCATAGAGGCCTTTGGGATAGGGCTTATGGCAAGTTGAAGTTTGGCCTATGGACACCAAAGCATCTTCCTGGGTTGTAAAAATAATAAAAACGAGTCAGATGAGGCATCTGAGGACAGTAAATCTAAAGTCTGGAACTCTGCCAAAAGATGCAATAGAAACAGCTACATCTCTCCCAACTCTGCTGTTTGCCTTGTTGTTGCCAAATTCACCAGTGTAATGTCCATTAAAATAACATCTTTGGGAAAATAGCACAGTGTCATTGTTGTATACGAGAGCGAGAAAAACAGAAGGAAGAAAATGACTCTTGTGACAATCTCTAACTGAGCAACTATGGGGAATCAAATCTTCTAAGAGAAAAAATAATTCATTATTAGAAGATGGGTAAAAGGAAGAAGACTATCTCAGATCAAAATAAGTTTAATCATTGAATTTAATCACATTCAAAGACCAAGAGTGAAATGGATCATCATTTCATTGATTTATGATTCAGTTATTTTCTTCATTCTTCAAAGCAATAAGGTAGAAACTATTGTGAATTAATGTGTGATGAGAATTCTCACTAATGACTTGATAGGCTCTCAATTCAGCATCCTCTGGTTTTTCAACATTGGTCACATAATTTTCATATGTTGGTGGAGTCCTGTCTTACCTTTAGCCAATTATTTCCTGGAAAAGCAAGATAAGGAGATTTAGGTTAGTAACTCATAACATCACTGGTGACAGTTTGCTCTTGGATCTGCCCTCTCTTTCCTCAGAGCCACCATCTTCTCTTGTTCCCCGGTGACTGATATTTTCCTGAATTTTTACCCTTCAAATTAGCCCTGCTGTGAGATCGCTGATGTGTGCCTCTGACCATCTATCCTCCTTCTCCACAATAACATATCTTGCATTTGGACACAGTTTAGGTTTTTGAAAACTGTTTCTACCCAAATTCCATTTTTCAAACTACATTCAAATTATCCCCTAATTTTTACACCTATAACTGCCCTCCTGTGACCTGATATTGACATATTCCCAGAGATTTGGTTTTCTTCCCAGTCCTGATCTTCCACAGGGTGACCCCTCTAGATAAGCCTTATTTCTGATCCCCTATTATCCAGGTGATGAATGGATATATTTTCCTTGCCAGGTAAAATAGTACATGTGATGGTTAATTTTCTGTGTCAACTTGACTGGGCCACAAAATGCCTAGATATTTGGTCAAAAATTATTCTGGGTATTTCTATAAGGGTGTTTTGGATGAGATTATCATTTAAATTAGTGGACTTTTAGTAAAGCAGACTGTACTTACAATGTGGGTGGGCCTCATCCAATTGGTTGAAGGCCTCAATAGAACAAAACTAAGACCTCCCCTAAGAAAGAGAATTCTTCAGCTGACTGCCTTTGAACTTCCTTCATCTGCAACATCAGTTCTTCATTTACGGCCTTCAGACTCAAACTGGAACATCAGCTCTCCTGGGTCTCCAACCTGCTTGAGGTTTTGGACTTTCCAGTCTCCACAGTCATGTAAGCCATTTACTTAATAAATCTTTTTTCCACATCCATGCATATCCAAATTTTTCTGTTTCTCTGGAGAACTTTGACTGATCCAGTACCATTTGTTTAACCATCTATTCATAAAGAACAATACTATCATCATTAAAGAACAATACTATAATCATATGGAAAGCCTTAAAAAGTAAAACTGTACACACCCCTTTATTTTCATGTTCACTCCCCTCTGGCTTTTTAATCTCGGTCCATACTGATATATTTTTATGAAATTGTCAGATTTCTTGGCAATTTACATTGTTATGTTATTACAGATGACTTATAAGTATTCCACTCAACATTATATCATAATAACTCACATTAGATAGTTTTATCACAATTATAGTTTATTATAAATAGTAGAAATAACATAATTGTGAAAAATGTTAATTAAAAATTTTAAGTTAAAAAATTGACAATAAGCATGTATACATATATAATCCAATAAATGGAATTAATAGGTGAAAAGTTTTAAGCATGAATAATTACCTTCTAAAAACTGTTATATTTTATGATTGTGTAATTAGAGATGGTCCCAACTGATAATGGTTTAACATAAGATTTTCTCTTTACAACTGTGTGAAGGCAATAGGCCTCCAGTGGAAACCATATTTCCCATTCTGAATTTTGATATTTTCCTGGGGTAGTGATGTGCAGTACTATATATACTCTCTTGCGATGTCTGGCAGCTGCAGCAAGACTTAGCTCTCCAAGTCAGCCAGGTGATCATGAGGGTAAACAACCAATACACTTACAACCATTCTGTATTCATACAACCATTCTGTTTTTCACTTTCCGTACAGCATTCAATAAATTACCTGAGATATTCAACACTTTATTATACAATAGGCTTTGTGTTAGGTGATTTTGACCAAGTGTAGGCTAACGTAAGTGTCCTGAGCACCTTTAAGGTGGGCTAGGCTAAGCTATGATGTCCAGTGGGTTAGGTGTATTAAATGCATTTTGATTATGATATTTTCAACTTATGATGGGTTTATCAGATGTAATCCCATAGTAAGTTGAGGAACATCTGTATATATAAAGCTATCAACAGGATATAAATATTTATGTTACATACAACACTAGTGTATATAATATATTGTCACCTAGAAAATTCTTATTAATTTAAAATTTTGTTTTTATTATATTAGGGAATGTTGAATTTTGTCACAAGTAGGATGTAAAATAAATTCACAGTTTTACTTATTGATATTTTCTGTCATTCTATACTTTTTGTGCGTTCTCACCCACTCATTTCATTGATTTTCTTTTTTATAAACAAGAATTGTATATATTTAGGTTGTACAATATATGTGTTGATATAGTATATATTGTGAAATGATTACTAAAATCAACTTAATAACACATTCATTACCTCAAATAGTTACTCCCCCTTTCTTTTTGTGATGAGAACACTTGAGATCTACTGTTAGCAAATTTCAAATATATAACACATTATTTTTAACTATAGTCATCATGCTGTACATTAGGTCTCCAGAATTTATTAATCATATAACTGAAATTTGTACCTAATGACCAACATTATCCCTCTACCCCTATGGCCTAGACCCTGGCAACTACCATTCTACCTTCTGTTAATGAGTTCAACTTCTTTATTTTTTGATTCTACGTATAAGTGAGATTATACAGTATTTGTCTTTCTATGTCTGGCTTACTTCATTATATATACACCACACCTTCTTAGTTGATTTATCTGTTGGTGGACACTTAGATATCATGAATAATGCTGTGATGAACATGGGAGTGCAAATATCTCTTCCAGATAAACATGTTATTTCTTTTGGATATATACCCAGAAGGGGTTGCTGAATCATATGGTAGTTCTATTTTTAAGTTTTTGAGGAACCTCCAAATTGTCTTTCATAATGACTGTACTAATTTACATTCCCACCAACAGTGCACAAGGGTTCCCTTTTCTCCACATCCTTGCCTACACTTATGATCTTTTGACTTTTTGATAACAGCAATTTTGAGAGTTGTGAGGTGATATCTCATGTGGTTTTATTTGCATTTCCCTGAAAATCAGTGGTGTTGATCATCTCTTCAAGAACCTTTTGGCCATTGGTATGTCTTCTTTGGAAAAATGTCTATTCAGGTACTTTACTCAATTATTAATTAGGTATTTGATTTTTGCAATTATATTATATGTATTCTTTATATATTATGGATATCAACCCTTTATAAGAGATACAATTTGCAAATATTTTCTCCCATTTTAGAGGTTGCCTTTTTAGTTTTTTTTATTTTATCTTTTGCTGTGCAGAAGGCGTTTAATTTGGTGTAGTCCCACTTGTTTATTTTTGCTTCTGTTATCTGTGTTTCTGATGCCAAATCCAAAAAATTTTTGTCAGGACAGTGTCAAGGAGTTTTCCTCCAAGAGTCTTATGGTGTTAGAGTTTCAAGTTTTTTTTCTATTTCTGTGAAAAATGCCATTGGAATTTAAATGGGGATTACATTGAATCTGTAGATCACTTTGCATAGTGCAGACCTTTTAGCAATATTTATTTTTCTAGTCCACAAGATGTCTTCCATTTATTTGTGCACTCTTTAATTTCTTTAATCAATGTTATATAGTTTTTAGTGTACAGATCTTTCACATCCTTGGTTAAATTTATTACTAAGTAACTAAATACTTTATTTTTATTAATTGTTGTTAATGTATAGAAATGCAACTATTTTTGTATGTTGATTTTGTATCCCGACATTTTACTGAATCTGTTTATTAGTATTAACAGTATTTTGGTAGAGTCTTTAGGGTTTTCTGTTATAAGATCAAATTTTCTTCAAGCAGACAATTTAATTCTCCATTTAAGATGGACTTTATGCCTTTTCTTTGCCTAACTGCTCTGGCTAGGGCTTCCAGTACTATATTAAATAAAAGTGGTGAGAGTAAACATCCTCTCTTCTTCCTAATCTTAGAGGAAAAGCTTTACACTTTTCACTTTTCACCGTTGAGTATGATGTTAGCTGTAGGCTTATCACAAATGGCCTTTTTAACATGGAGGTACATTCCTTCTATACTTAATTTGTTGAGAATATTTATCATGAAAAAAATTGAATTTGTCAATTATTTTTTCTGTGTCTATTGTGATGATCATATGATTTTTATTCTTCATTTTGTTAAAATGGTGTATCATGTTTATTGATTTGCATATGTTAAACCAGCCTTGCATCCCAGGAATAAGTACAACTTGATTGTGATGTAGGATGATTTTAGTGTGCTGCTGAAATCAGTTTGCTAATGTTATGTTGAAGATTTTTGCATCTATCTTCATGAAAAATATTAACCTGTAATTTTCTTATCTTATAGTGCTGAGAAATCTGCGGATATCCTTATGGGGGTTCTCTTGTATGTGATGAGCTTCTTTTCTCTTGCTGCTTTCAAATTTCTTTCTCTGTCTCTGATTTTAACAATTGTGTTATAATGTGTCTTGGTGAAGTTCTCTTTGGGTTGAATCTGTTTGAAGATTTACGAGTTTCATATAACTTAATGCCTGTATCTTTTCCTAGTTTTGGGAAGTTTTCAGTCATTATTTCTTTTAATAATTTTCCTGAATCTCTCTTTCTCCTTCTAGAACTCCCATAATGCATGTATTTCTCACTTGATGGTATCCAACTCTTTTTCATTCTCTTTTTTCTATTTGTTCCTCTAACTGGATAATTTCAAATGACCTATCTTTGAGTATGCAGAATTTTTCTACAGGTTGATCAATACTCTGACGCTGACAATCTCTATTGCATTTTTCTTTACTTTCATTGTATTCTTTAGCTCCAGAATTTCTTTTTGGTTCTTTTTTATAATTTTTATCTAGCTGTTGAAATTCTCATTTTGTTCCTGTATTGTTTTCCTAACATTGTTGAGTTGTCTATCTATGTTCTCTAGTAGCTCTCTGAGCTTTCTCCAGCAATTCATAGATCTCCAACTTTTTTTGGTTGGACTGGAAAATTATTGTATTCCTTTGATGGTGCCATGCTTCCTTGATTTTCATATATCCGTAGCTTTGCTTTAATGTCTGCACATTTGATGCAGAAGTCACCTCTTTTGCTTCTGTTATCTGTATTTTTGATGCCAAATCCAACTTTACAGACTGGTTTCAGTGGGAAAAGATCTTTATCTACAGGTGGGTGTGAAGCAACAGCTGGGTGGGGTGTGGCAATTCTGGCTCCAGGGATAGTGCAGCAGTGTAGTCTTTGTGCAGCTATAGCTCGGTGCATTTGATGTGAGCTCAGCATCAGTGAAGATTGCAGGGGTCCTTGACAGTTAAGACTGCAAGTGTCTGCAGCAGTGGCAAATGCTATTAGGTCTTCAGTGACAAAGATTGCTGGAGTCCTCCTGATGCCTTTTTCTTCCATGGAAGCTGTCATGGCTGAGAAGCTTCCTCTTGGAGCTGGGTCGAGCTTGCAAGTGCACTTTCAGTGGCAGTGGTATCAGTGTTTGATGCTCAGGCACCTGTGGAGTGGCCATGGAGCTGATATCTGGAGTGTGAATGCCCTTGGTGCAGCCATGGAGCTGGGGTCTAGAATGTGGGCACACACAGAGCTACACACCAGGGTCCATGAGCATTCTCACTGCAACAGTGGCTCTGGTGAGTGTACTAGGCATGGGTGTTCACAGAGCAGTCATGGAGGTCTGAGCCATGTTCAGGGTTGTGGAGGTAGTGACCCTGGTCCTTGGATGTCACAACAGCAGCTTCTTCTTTGGGAGAAGTGTGGTGTGGCAATGTCTCCCTCTTTGGGGGTGGGTAGTGATGATGAATATTGATTATTTCAGTGGTAAAAGCTGTTGGTGTCCTCTACAAATGAGCTGATAGTGTTCACACTGATGAACACTATAGGGTCCTCTGCTATGAAAGCTGTGGGTAGTCCACGGCTGCCATCTGTCATGAGGGCTGTTGAGGTCCTCAGAGGTAAAGGCTGTGAGGGTCCTCTACACAGCAGGCTACAGGAAACCATGGTGGCATCTTCTGCATGGCTGATACTGATAGCCCTTGCTCTTTTTCTTTATTTTTAGCTGTCTCCAGACATCTCAGCTACACCAGTCTCCCAACAATAATTTGCATGAAGTTGTTCTTTGTTTTTTACTCCCGTGTTGCTGCAGAGTCTAAATGGACTCTTGAGCTCTCCCAAGGGTATTTTTTGTTTGTGGATGGCTGTTTGTGGATGGTTTTCTTAAGGGGAGAAAGGCTGGAATTGCCTACTTCTCCATCTCGCTGACTTCAACTACAAAAATTTTTTATAGATATATGACAATAAAATGCATTTAAAACATTATCAAAAATATTACCAAAAGATCATAATACCCAAAAGGTTTTATTTTTATATTTAAACATTATCTTATCTATAATTTAAAATAGGCATTTGAAGTTAGATGAACTCCAAGCTTTTATGATCCTAAACAGTTTTGTTAAATGTTTTTTAGCTTCTGATAAATTATAATAATTTTTCTTCTGAGCAGTATTTTGCTTATATTTGATAAAGGATAATATATAATGATATGATTGGTTATTTGATAAATATCCCTTTCTTTAAGCTTTGATTTTTTTAATCTAGAAGTAGTCTTACTTTTTTATTCATTTCTAAGTAGAAAGGTTTTTATTTGCTTCTAATATTTACTATGATTTCTAATTTTGTTGCATTGATTTACTATCTAAATTGTTATCTGATCAACTTTTTAGGTGTTCAATGAGTGCTTTATACTCTTAACACTAACATCAGGACCATAATAAAACTAAAACCAAAAGTGAACTCGAAAACAAAGAAAGAAGTAAAACTGGCTTAATTATGTTTAAACAAACAACATAAATGCACAAATATCAAACATAAAACATGCAAAATGTATGGACAGAAATAGGGTATTATTAATAGGCATTAATAATCTTACTTCACAATGTAAGCCCACGAGACAATAAGTGGATAAAAAATAAATAATGGTGAGGAGGATCTAAATGATATAGCCATGCAACTAGAAATGATGACTCACCAAAAACCTCCACTTTTTGTAGAATAATTTCTTAGTTGTTTGTGTTACTTAATAATTTGAGACATGTAAAACACCATAAAACTAGTGCCATGCAGGTGTATAATAAATGATGCTTAATTTTTTTTAAAGTAAGAAACTGTGTCTTTGACTTTTTTAATACTGTGTCTATAATATAGACTTAGAAAATGGTTGTGTAATATATACTAAGAACTTTCCACAGAAATGTCTATAGCGTCTCTTGAACATATCACCAAGTGACAATTTATTAATAGAAGGTTTAGTAATATGTTAACAGGGAAAAACATTCAGTAAATTATGTATTTTATTTGTCAGTATTACATTTAGGGTGTGATGCTTAAAATAAGAATTATCATTCAAAAAATATTGAGTGTTTTCCAAATACCAGATGGTATATAAAACAGACCAAAGCCCTGCATTTCTGGGAATTATACTCAAAATTTGGTGAGGATGAGGGGATGAAAAGTAATAAATATCAAATTTGAAACACATATTGAATAAGTATGTATTTTTCTTTAAATTAACATGAATTATTTCCTATACTATTTTAATTATATTTTATTTATTTTTACCTATTGAATCTTCATTAATAAATTTTACCCAACTTATGAAATCTTTGTTACTACTGGGAAATAAATTTCCTGAAATTGGTTTGCCTCAAAGTTTTTATATTAACCATATATTTGTAGTTTTTAGATCACCTCCTCTTTCTTTCCTTCTTTCTCACTCTTACTTTTTATATATTTTATTTCAATTGAACCCTGACAATTGGTATAAATTATAATTATTTCAGATAACTTTAGGAGACATTTTGAATGGATTTTAGAGGGATATTCCAAATTCCAAGATTTTTCCTGATGCTTTAATTTTTTGGATTTGGATTTCCACTTTGTTTTCCACAGGATACTTTTCTGTGACTGAAAGCAAAAGAGTGACTTCAAAGGTCAGTATTTTAAGTATCAGGACAGGTGAAGCAGATATATTTTAAGCATTTTGATGCTTTTCAAAATGCACATCAACACCCTGCTATATTATGGACCACCAGGATGGACAAAGCAGTTTATCTTTGCTGTGGTAGCAGTTGTAAGTACACAGCAAACCCTTGTCATAACATTGAACTATGACTGCTGTGATTTTGTGAACACTCTAGAATATTCAAATAACAAAAATCTCACACAACACAATCTCTTGTCAAATGCTTTTTCTTTAATAAGATTTCTTAGAAAATGCATTTTGTAATGATTTAATGAAATATGTGACAAGTAAAATTTAAACACTAAAATATAAACTTGTGAACTTATTCTATTTTAATGGAAATTTATATATATATATACATATATATATACATATATATATAAAACACATAGTAGACATAACATATGTTCTATATTGTCTCTTAGATGTTTTATGTATTTTTAGGTATAGCAGCCCAATGCTAATTGTTACATTTTATAGGAAACTGCTTATTTATAGTTATAATTGTATAGATCATTTGAAATTTTATAATTGCAAAATAAAATTTGCATTGCGTGACAAAAAGACTGAGAACAAAATGGTATATAGATATAGATATACAATCTAAATTAATATTTTATTGGGTTTTTAAAATATATTTTGGTTTGCTTATTTTCCCTAGGAATTAGATGTCCATGTTTAAATCTGCAACTTAGGAAGCTGGAATTTCTTCCCATCAGAGATAAAATAATAACTTTGTAATTAGTGGAATCATTGTCACACTGCATAATCAGCTCATTGAACACATACATTATAGTAAGAAAAAATAATAAAAAATCCTTGATAGTAACATAACTGTCCCATTAAAGTCTTGATTAACTTCATAACAATAATGTAGTATAATTTTACTTTTATAAATTAGCTGACAAATTGGAAATATATCAAATAATGCTCCTGTATCTTTACAGATGGGAGGGATATTTAATTAAAATAATATAATGCTGGCAATATTAATTTCTTATTGTGGGGATTTAGCAACTCATTTCATGATGTGAGGCCAAAATTATATTTCAGCAGTTTTATGTTAAATGTTTCAAGGAAAGCCATACGGCCCCTGGGCACTGCATGACATACAGTAGTATCAGAAATAATTGATGTGTGTAATGACAATTGTGAACATCTTTTCCAGATGAACTGACCCACCCTGATTCCACCCTGCTGCTCCTGTTTGGTCAGCAGGTACCTTTCACCATCTGTTTCTCTCATAGCTGCTGAATTGTTTCTCTTATTGCATACCTAGATGGTGAAGCATGTTGAATATATAATATAGCCTGAAATATGAAATATAGCATGGTATAATCAAAGTATTTCTGTTTAATTTAGTAAGACTAATTTTAGCTTTGATTGCATTTTCCTTTGGTAGTAGGAAAAGAGATTTTATCCTGAGCATAATCAGACTAAGGCATGTAAATTTTTAATAGGGACTGTACATATAATTACAGAGATTGCTATAATTTGCTGTTTGTACTATTAACATCCTTATGATGATTTAATAATCATTTCTTCAAATTAAGTACTTTGCATGATTACTAAACTGGCCATGAAAACTCTAGCGCCTCAAAGAAAACATGTAGAGTTGGCCCTCCGTATCTGTGGGTTCTGAATTCACTGATTGACCACTGATGGAAAATATTTGGAAAAAAAATTCCTGAAAGTTCCAAAAAGCAAAACTTGAATTTGGCACGCACCAGCCAGTAACTATTTACATGTCGCTTACATTGTATTAGTTATTATAAGTAATCTAGAGATGACAAAGAATACAGGAGAATGTGTGTAGTTTATATGCAAATACTATACCATTTTACATAAGGGGTTGAGGATTCTTGGATTTTGATATCCATAGGGGGCTTGGAACCAAGAAAACTGTATACTCAGTTGACTTGAAATCTAGACATAATTTTTGCATTGTTCTTTGTCTTTCTTCACCAAAGATTACAACTTACATTAAGGTTTCATTTTTAAGCTTGTATTTCAATTTGTTACTATTTTTAATGTTTAAATAGAGCCCCCAATATTAATATTATATACAGGAGACTAACTTATGCTTCCTTGAAGCAATTCTGTTGCTCTTAATTTGGGGGAATGAGACATAAGAAATTAAGTCACGCCGGGAGCAAGTCAAAGCTGGGATTCTTTTAGGGAAAGACTGGTAGGGGCCCAGGCAAGAGATGGGTAAAGAAATGGCTCATTCTTGAGAAAAGAGAGTAGCTAAAATTTGAGCCTAGTCATCATAAGCAACATTTCCAAAAATATTCAAGAATCTAACAAACTAACATGTCTAAAATGTTATTTTCATCATTACTATTTATTTGATTATTTAAATGTAATGATAGGGGAGGAGCTTCAAGATGGTGGAAGAGTAAGACGTGGACATCACATTCCTCCCCACAGATACACCAGAAATACATCTACATGTGGAACAACTCCTGCAGAACACCTACTGAACACTGACAGAAGACCTCAGACCTCCCAAAAGGCAAGAAAATCCCCACGTACCTGGGTAGGGCAAAAGAAAAAAGAAAAAACAGAGACAAAAGAATAAGGACGGGACCCGCACCAGTGGGAGGGAGCTGTGAAGGAGGAAAGGTTTCCACACAATAGGAAGCCCCTTCGTGAGCGGAGACTGCGGTTGGGAGAGGGGGAAGCTTTGGAGCCACGGAGGAGAGCACAGCAACAGGGGTGTGGAGGGCAAAGCGGAGAGATTCCCACACAGAGGATCGGTGTCGATTGGCACTCACCAGCCCGAGAGGCTTGTCTGCTCACCCGCCGGGGTGGGTGGGGCTGGGAGCTGAGACTCGAGCTTCAGTCAGATCCCAGGGAGAGGACTGGGGTTGGTGGCTTGAACACAGCCTGAAGGGATTAGTGCGCCACAGCTAGCCGGGAGGGAGTCCAGAAAAAGGTCTGGAGCTGCCGAAGAGGCAAGAGACTTTTTCTTCCCTTTTGTTTCCGGGTGCAGGAGGAGAGGGGATTAAAAGCACCACTTAAAGGAGCTCCAGAGACAGGCGCGAGCCACGGCTATCAGAGCGGACCCAGAGACGGTCAAGAGACGCTAAGGCTGCTGCTGCCACCACCAAGAAGCCTGTGTGCAAGCACAGGTCACTATACACACTGTCCCTCCCAGGAGCCTGTGCAGCCTGCCACTGCCAGGGTCCCGGGATCCGGGGACAACTTCCCCGGGAGAACGCACAGCATGCCTCAGGCTGGTGCAACATCATGCCAGCGTCTGCCGCCGCAGGCTCGCGCTGCATTCCGCACCCCTCACTCCCCCCAGCCTGAGTGAGCCAGAGCCCCCAAAGCAGCTGATCCTTTACCCCCATCCTGTCTGAGCGAAGAACAGATGCCCTCAGGCGACCTACATGCAGAGGCGGGGCCAAATCCGAAGCTGAACCCCGGGAGCTGTGCGAACAAAGAAGAGAAAGGGAAATCTCTCCCAGCAGCCTCACGAGCAGTGGATTAAATCTCCACAATCAACTTGATGTACCCTGCATCAGTGGAATACCTGAATAGACAACGAATCATCCCAAATTGAGGAGGTGGACTTTGGGAGCAACGATATATATATTTTTTTTCCCCCTTTTTCTCTTTTTGTGAGTGTGTATGCATATGCTTCTGTGTGTGATATTGTCTGTATAGCTTTGCTTTTACCATTTGTCCTAGGGTTCTCTTTGTGAGGTTTTTTTGTTTTGTTTTGTTTTGTTTTTTTAGTATAGTTTTCAGTGCTTGTTATCATTGGTGGATTTGTTTTTTGGTATGGTTGTTCTCTTATTCTTTTTAATTGCTTAAAAATTATTTTTAATAATTATTTTTAATAACTTTTATTTTATTTTATCTTTTTCCTTCTTTCTTTCTTTTCTTTCTTGCTTTTATTCTGAGCCATGTGGATGACAGGCTCTTGGTGGTCCAGCCAGGCATCAGAGCTCTGCCTCTGTGGTGGGAGAGCCAAGTTCAGGACATTGGTCCACCAGAGACCTCCCAGCTCCACGTAATATCAAATGGCAAAAATCTCCCAAGATTTCCATCTCAATGCAAAGACCCAGCTCCACTCAACTACCAGCAAGCTACAATGCTGGACACCCTATGCCAAACAACTAGCAAGACAGGAACACAGCCCCATCCATTAGCAGAGAGGCTGCCTAATATCATAATAAGGCCACACACAGCACAAAACACATCACCAGACGTGGATCTGCCCACCAGAAAGACAAGATCCAGCCTCATTCACCAGAACACAGGCACTAGTCCCCTCCACCAGAAAGCTTACACAACCCAATGAACAAACCTTAGCCACTGGGGGCAGACACCAGAAACAACAGGAAATAATAACCTGCAATCTGCAAAAAAGAGACCACAAACACAGTAAGTTAAGCAAAATGAGAAGACAAAGAAACACACAACAGAGGAAGGAGCAAGGGAAAAACAGACCAGACCTAACAAATGAAGAGGAAATAGGCAGTCTACCTGGAAAAGAATTCAGAATAATGATAGTAAAGATAATCCAAAATCCAGGAAATAGAATGGAGAAAATGAAAGAAACATTTAACAAGGACAGAGAAGAACTAAAGAGCAAACAAACAATCATGAAAAACACAATAAATGAAATTTAAAATTCTCTAAAAGGGATCAATAGCAGAATAACTGAGGCAGAAGAATGGATAAGTGACCTGGAAGATAAAATAGTGGAAATAATTACTGCAGAGCAGAACAAAGAAAAAGGTATGAAAAGAAGTGAGGACAATCTCAGCAACCCCTGGGAGAATATTAAATGCACCAACATTCAAATTATAGGGGTCCCAGAAGAAGAAGAGAAAAAGAAAGGGACTGAGAAAATATTTGAAGAGATTATAGTTGAAAACTTCCCTAATATGGGAAAGGGAATAGTTAATCAAGTCCAGGAAGCACAGAGAGTCCCATACAGGATAAATCCAAGGAGAAACACGCCAAGACACATATTAATCAAACTATCAAAAATTAAATACAAAGAAAAAATACTAAAAGCAGCAAGGGAAAAATAACAAATAACATACGAGGGAATCCCCATAAGGTTAACAGCTGAACTTTCAGCAGAAACTCTGCAAGCCAGAAGGGACTGGCAGGACATATTTAAATTGATGAAAGGAAAAACCTACAACCCAGATTACACTATTCAGCAAGGATCTCATTCAGATTCGACAGAGAAATTACACCTTTACAGACAAGCAAAAGCTAAGAGAATTCAGCAAAACAAAACCAGCTTTACAACAAATACAAAAGGAACTTCTCTACGTAGGAAACACAAGAGAAGGAAAAGACCTACAATAACAAACCCAAAACAATTAAGAAAAAGGTAATAGGAGCATATAAATTGATAATTACCTTAAATGTAAATGGATTAAATGCTCCAACCAAAAGACATAGACTGGCTGAAAAGATACAAAAACAAGACCCACATAAATGCTGTCTACAAGAGACTCACTTCAGACCTAGGGACACATACAGGCTGAAAGGGAGGGGGTGGAAAAAGATATTCCAAGCAAATGGAAATCAAAAGAAAGCTGGAGTAGCAATTCTCATATCAGACAAAATAGACTTTAAAACAACGATTATTAAAACAGAAAAAGAAAGACACTACATAATGATCAAGGGATCAATCCAAGAAGATATAAAAATTGTAAATATTTATGCACCCAACATAGGAGCACCTCAATACATAAGGCAAATACCAACAGCCATAAAAGGGGAAATCAACAGTGACACAATCATAGTAGGGGACTTTAACACCCCACTTTCACAAGTGGACAGATCATCCAAAATGAAACTAAATAAGGAAACACAAGCTCTAAATGATGCATTAACAAGATGGACTTAATTGATATTTATAGGACATTCCATCCAATAACAACAGAATACACTTTCTTCTCAAGTGCTCCTGGAACATTCTCCAGGATAGGTCATATCTTGGGTCACAAATCAAGCCTTGGTAAATTTAAGAAAATTGAAATCATATCAAGTATCTTTTCGGACCACAACACTATGAGACTAGATATCAATTACAGGAAAAAAATCTTTAAAAAATACAGGGCTTCCCTGGTGGCGCAGTGGTGGAGAATCTGCCTGCCAATGCAGGGGACACGGGTTCGAGCCCTGGTCTGGGAAGATCCCACATGCCGCGGAGCAACTAAGCCCGTGAGTCACAACTACTGAGCCTGCGCGTCTGGAGCCTGTGCTCCACAACAGGAGAGGCCGTGACAGTGAGAGGCCTGTGCACCGCGATGAAGAGTGGACCCCACTCGCCGCAACTGGAGAAAGCCCTCGCACAGAAGCGAAGACCCAACACAGCCAAAAATAAATAAATAAATATTTAAAAAAAAAATACAAACACATGGAGGCTAAACAATACACTACTAAATAACCAAGAGAACACTGAAGAAATCAAAGAGGAAATAAAAAAATATCTAGAAACAAATGACAATGAAAACACAATGTCCCAAAACCTATGGGATGCAGCAAAAGCAGTTCTAAGAGGGAAGTTTATAGCAATACAATCCTACCTTAAGAAACAAGAAACATCTCAAATAAACAACCTAACCTTACACCTAAAGAAATTAGAGAAAGAAGAACAAAAAAACCCTAAAGTTAGCAGAAGGAAAGAAATCTTAAAGATCAGACCTGAAATAAATGAAAAAGAAATAAAGTAAACAATAACAAAGATAAATTAAACTAAATACTGGTTCTTTGAGAAGATAAACAAAATTGATAAAGCATTAGCCAGACTCATCAAGATAAAAAGGGAGAAGACTCAAATGAATAAAATTAGAAGTGAAAAAGGAGAAGTAACAACTGACACTGCAGAAATACAAAGGATGATGAGAGATTACTACAAGCAAATATGACAATAAAATGGTCACCTGGAAGAAAAGGACAAATTCTTAGAAATGCACAACCTTCCGAGACTAAACCAGGAAGAAATAGAAAAGATGAAAAGATGAATCACAGCACTGAAATTGAAACTGTGTTTAAAAATCTTCCAACAAACAAAAGCCCAGGACCAGACGGCTTCACAGGCAAATTCTATCAAATATTTAGAGAAGAGCTAACACCTATCCTTCTCAAACTCTTCCAAAATATAGCAGAGGGAGGAACACACCCAAACTCATTCTACGAGACCACCATCACCCTGGTAACAAAACCAGACAAAGATGTCACAAAGAAAGAAAACTACAGACCTATATCACTGATGAACATAGATGCAAAAATCCTCAACAAAATACTAGCAAACAGAATCCAACAGAACAGTAAAAGGATTGTACACCATGATCAAGTGTGGTTCATCCCAGGAATGCAAGGATTCTTGAAAAACCATATGATCATCTCAATAGATGCAGAGAAAGCTTTCAAAAAAATTCAACACCAATTTAAGATAAAAACCCTGCAGAAAGTAGGCATAGAGGGAACTTTCCTCAGCATAATAAAGGTCATATGTGACAAACCCACAGCCAATATCATCCTCAATGGTGAAAAACCATTTCCACTAAGATCAGGAACAAGACAAAGTTGCCCGCTCTCACCACTATTATTCCACATAGCTTTGGAAGTTTTAGCCACAGCAATCAGAGAAGAAAAAGAAATAAAAGGAATCCAAATTGGAAATGAAGAAATAAAACTGTCAGTCTTTGCAGATGACATGATTCTATACATAGAGAATCCTAAAGATGCTACCAGAAAACAACAAGAGCTGATCAGTGATTTTGGTAAAGTAGCAAGATACAAAATTAATTCACAGAAATCTCTTGCAGTCCTGTACACTAATGATGAAACATCTGAAAGTGAAATTAAGAAAACACGCCCATTTACCATTACAACAAAAAGAATAAAATATCTAGGAATAAACCTACCTAAGGAGACAAAAGATCTATATGCAGAAAATTATAAGACACTAATGAAAGAAATTAAAGATGATACAAATAGATGGAGAAATACCATGTTCTTGGATTGGAAGAATCAACATTGTGAAAATGATTGCACTACCCAAAGCGATGTACAGATTCAGTGCAATCCCTATGAAACTACCATTGGCATTTTTCACAGAACTAGAACAAAAAATTTCACAATCTGTATGGAAACACAAAAGAGCTCAAATAGCCAAAGCAATCTTGAGAACGAAAAACGGAGCTGGAGGAATCAGGCTCCCTGACTTCAGACTATACTACAAAGCTACAGTAAACAAGACAGTATGGTACTGGCACAAAAACAGAAAAATAGATTAATGGAACAGGATAGAAAGCCCAGAGATAAACCCACACCCATATGGTCACCTTATCTTTGATAAAGGAGGCATGAATATACAGTGGAGAAGAGATAACCACTTTAATAAGTGATGCTGGGAAAACTGGAAAGCTACATGTAAAAGAATGAAATTAGAACACTCCCTAACACCATACACAAAAGTAAACTCAAAATGGATTAAAGACCTAAACGTAAGGCCAGATACTATCAAAGTCTTAGAGGAAAACATAGACAGAACACTCTATGACATAAATCACAGCAAGATCATTTTTGGCCCACCTCCTAGAGAAATGGAAATAAAAACAAAAATAAATAAATGGCTTCTAATGAAACTTAAAAGCTTTTGCACAGCAAAGGAAACCATAAACATGACGAAAAGACACCCTTCAGAATGGGAGAAAATATTTGCAAATGAAGCAACTGACAAAGGATTAATCTCCAAAATTTACAAGCAGCTCATGCAGCTCAATATCAAAAAAACAAATAACCCAATCCAACAATGGGCAGAAGGCCTAAATAGACATTTCTCCAAAGAAGATATACAGATTGGCAACAAACACATGAAGGAATGCTCAACATCATTAATCATTAGAGAAATGCAAATCAAAACTATAATGAGATATCATCTCACACCAGTCAGAATGGCCATCATCAAAAAGTCTACAAACAATTAATGCTGGAGAGGGTGTGGAGAAAAGGGAACCCTCTTGCACTGCTGGTGGGAATGTAAATTGATACAGCCACTATGGAGAACAGTATAGAGGTTCCTTAAAAATCTAAAAATAGAACTACTATATGACCCAGCAATCTCACTACTGGGCATATACCCTGAGAAAACCAAAATTCTAAAAAGGGTCATGTACCACAGTGTTCATTGCAGCTCTATTTACAATAGCCAGGATGTGGAAGCAACCTAAGTGTCCATCAAGAGATAAAGAAGCTGTGGCACATATATACAATGGAATATTACTAAGCGATAAAAAGAAACAAAATTGAGTTATTTGTAGTGAGGTTGTTGGACCTAGAGACTCATACAGAGTGAAGTAAGTCAGAAAGAGTAAAACAAATACTGTATGCTAACACATATATATGGAATCTAAAAAAAAAATAATAATAAGATCATGAAGAACCTAGGGGCAAGATGGGAATAAAGACGCCATCCTACTAGAGAATGTGCTTGAGCACATGAGGAGGGGAAAGGGTAAGCTGGGACAAAGTGAGAGAGTGGTAGTGTATTTATGGACTTATATACTCTACCAAATGTAAAATAGATAGCTAGTGGGAAGCAGGTGCATAGCACAGGGAGATCAACTTGGTGCTCTGTGACCACCTAGAGGGGTGGGATATGGAGGGTGGGAGGGAGGGAGACACAAGTGGGAAGAGATATGGGGATATATGTATATGAATAACTGATTCACTTTGTTATAAAGCAGAAACGAACACACCATTGTAAAGCAATTATACTCTAATAAAAATGGTGAAAAGAAAAAAACAGAAATGTAATGATAACTCAGAGAAAATTAAGCATGCTGGTTTTGATCTATTCCATTAGCTAATTAAATGACCTTGGATAAGTAATTCCAAATTTAACGTTTTACAGTGCTCTCCCAGGTCCTGCCTGATCTGGACCTGCAGTAATTCTATTTATAAACATTCCTTTTACTTTTGTCCTCCTCATTCACTGGGCTCTAGTCACAGTAGCTTCCTTACACTTTCCTGAATATGCCAAGTATACTCCAGCCTCAGCTTTGCAATTTCTTCTGCCTGGATCATTCTTACTTCAGGTACTTTCACTTCCTTCAGTTTTTTTTTAATCTAATGAACCTATCATTGAGGATTTCCTTGCCAACTTAATGAAAAATTGAGTCCATTCGCAAGAACTCTCTCTCTCTTTCTCATCCTGCTTTAATTTTTCCCCAAGCTCTTCCCAAGCATCTTGATTGAATTTATATATATTTATTTGTTTATTTTCTTATCCTCTTTTCTGGAATATAAACTCTATGAGACACAGGCTGTGTGTGATTTGTTTATGGTATAATCTCTAGATCCTAGAACAATGCCCGGCATATAATAGATGCTCAATAAACACTTGCATGAAGCAATTAATTCAGCAACCACTTAATCAATGACCTTTCTGTACAAGCATACCAAAGACAGACTAGAGATACAGTGCCCAGTAAGATAGGCTTGGCACTTGTGGAGATATAGTCTTAGATACAAAATGCTTATAATGTGACAAATCTGTACATTATGTAACCTCTCTTTACTTGTGCTTTAATGAAGGGTTGAATTCAATAATCTCTAAGGTTTCTTTCATTTCAAAATTTCTATATTATTACTGTGCTAAGGTCAAGTTGGATTCCAAGTCCTTCCTAATCTACCTCCATTTCACTGTTCTAACGCCTCTCTCTCAAGCCTGTTTTATATCTTCTACCCCTGAAGTACACTCTCAAAATTATCAACTCTGAACTTGTGCAAAAATTTTTTCATATACTGAGTTCTCTTGCTCATCTCTGCCCATCTGTATCTTCTCTACTCTCAAAGGTGGTCCAAATCCTTCTTATCTGTGAAACTTGACTCCACTAAACCAGCTCACAGTAATTACAATGAGAACTTGTTGATTAGTTTAATCAACCTCATTCACAGTGAAAATGCAAATAAACTGAGTCCCAGAGACCTTGCTTCTTAGTCAAAAGCTCTAGTTAGTTGATGACAAATTTTGCTTGTATACCTGAGCTCCCAATTTAGAGATCTTCCTGGACCTGGAGATCATATATTCTTCTGTAGTGTTGCCTTAGTCTATTCAGGCTGCTATAACAGAATAACATAAATAGCTTATAAATAATAAAAATGTATTTCTCACTGTTCTGGAGAATGGGAAGTTAAGATCAAGTTGCTGGCAGATGCGGTGTCTAGTGAGGCCCTGCTCCCTGGTTCATAGATGACCATTTTCATGCTGTGTCCTCACATGGCAGAAAGGGCAAAAGATCTCTCTGTAGTCTCTTTTGTAAGGGTACTAATCCCATTCATGGGGTGCTCTGCCCTCATGACTTAATCAGTTCCCGAAGGCCTCACCTCCAAGTACCATCAAATTGGGGATTAAGTCTTAACATATGAATTTCAGAGGTATATAAACATTCAGTCTATAGCAGCTGCTAAATATCTTTTTTATTTATAATGCTAAGTGTACACAAATTAGCTGAAACATAACTTTATGTTGGAAGAACCAGGGATTTTTGACATGATAACTCAGTTTTCAGAACTCTTTTTTTTTTTTTCAATATATCTGATTCTTTTGTGAAATTTTTCTGAAAAAAAGTATTATTTAATGGAATCTTGATTTACATCACAAATTACTTTGTGATTTCTTCTAGAAAAACATTTACATACCCTAATATGAGTATTATGAATAGGTGTGTGTTTCATCTGTGTTTTTTCTAAACACAAATGTGAGCACAAATAGAGATACTTCTTAGATCTTTGCATTTTTCACTTAGTACTTTTTGTAGATTTTTTCCATATCAGTCCTTGTTCTTTCTAATGTTTGCAGAGTATTCCATTATATAAAATATAATAACTGAGCATCTAGGTATCTCTTGATGGGCTCTTTAGGTATTTTCATTGTTTTCTTTTGCTACTCCTAGTAACAGTTTAATGAATATAATATATATATATAAATTTTATACACAAACCCACCATATAAATAGTTTTTCATAAATTTATGGGCCACTCATTCTTTTTTGTGAACTACATGTTCCTATCCTTGGTTGATTTTTGTATTGATTCAATCATCCTTTCCTTTTAAATTTGTATGGGCTCTTTGTAAATTGAAGGTATTAGCTCTGTGTCAAGTGCTGTAAATATGTTTTGCCAGTTGTCGCTGGTATTCACTTCTTTGAGATTTAAGACAACTCATGAAATAAGACTCTGAACGCTATTCAAAATTAAGTGGACACCTGAGGCAATTATTCAGCAGAGTCTATCCAAGAAAAAAATGCTCAATCACTTTAATATTTCAAAAAGAAGTGTTAGTTTGGCTTATATTTTAGGAAATAAAATTACTGGCATAGCAAAATAATCTTTTATCTTGAGGGCAATGGCATAAATAATATTTAATAGATTTTGCAACATAGTTCATATATAATTTAGACATTTTGTAGGTGTCACAAGGAACTTTTCCTCTTTTCAGTTCTTGGTCATATCTTCGAAGTAGTTGTTCTGGCCATATGGCCATGTATTGTGTCTCCTTTATGCCACAATGTCATTAATGTTTAACTTAAGGTAAAAGAAAATTGTATTTTGAGAATTAAATATTTAGGAAAGAATAATAGTGATAATTATATTGATAAAAATTCATTTAGGACATATAAATATAGACCAAATAGAGACAGAATCCTTGCTTCTCCCCCACATTAAAAGGTCTGCCTAATTTTCTTCACCTCTCTCTCTCTTCATTGTTTCTACCACTTACTTGAAAAATTTCAGTTCTTACTGAGGAATATTCAGTTGTATAGTCTACTATTCTAGTCATTATGTGGAAATTTTGACCCCTCTCTATCTTATATAATTGTTTTACTTCTGACATACATTTTCATCATTGTTATTTCCATTTTCACACTCTGTGGTTTGGATTCTCTCTAGTAAGCGTGTCAGCTTGCAGTTAGCACACTTGGTCTCAAGGTTTGACATGAGCTCACCTGACACTTTTCTTCTTTTAAATCATGTTTTTTAAGTGGTACATTAGTTTCTATTTTAATTCCTCTCTACTTTTAGTTTAACATAATTTTTCTTCTCAGTTATTTGATGCATATAGAGATATCATTTAAAATGGTTTCTGGAAAATGTTATTTATAAACAGATGTTGCTCTAGACACACATGTAAAATCTTTTATCTGGAATTCAATAACATAAATAATATTCAGTAGCTTGCACAAAAAAGTGATATATAAATATATATCAAATAGAAGTGGAATTCTTTCCCTTTTATATTTGTTTATCTTTCTATTTATCAATCAATCATGTATTTACCTATTATCTGTACATATAGATAAAAAACAAAATAATGGGCATACCTAAAGAGTATAGGTGTCTGTGTTTACATATATACTTATGTGTGTGTGCGTGCATATATATATATATATATGCATACATACATAGAGGGAAGGAGAAAGAATTCTACTTCTATTTGGTATACTTTCCATCATCTGAAAGCATTCAAAACACACTATTAGAGAAACTGTGATGTTTTAAAATACAAAGTATCTGGAACAAATCTCAGAGATTTTCTATGGTGAATTAGTGAAGCAAAAATGAAAACAAAAACAAAGCAACTCTGCATTACCTACAGCCAAGGTTTAAGCACTTCTCCTGGGGGACTAAGGAAAGAGTGAGAAATCACATAGTATGGGTATTTAGAGGGTGGGCTCTGAATGCCTGGTGACGGGGTTCACTAGCTGTTTTTCACTGGCAGTGACACAACTATTCTATGTCTCTTTCTACTTATTTATAAAATATAGCACATAATAACCTCCATCCTATAGGGTGTTGTGAGTATGGATAAATTAATACATGTAAAGTCCACTGCAGAATGTTTGGCATGCAGTAAATGCTCAGTGAATATCTGGTTGTATTATTACTGTTATCCCATCTTAAGCCTGTCTAAAAGAGACTTTTTCCACACCTTCCTCATATACAGCAATCCTTCTGCTTTATTTGAAGTTTGGGAGCTAGTTAGCTTTTAGAGGAATGCAATCAGAGTGAGAGAGTGAGGAGGGGCATACAGCTGGGGCATGGCATGTAGGATGGCAGCTGAAATGTTTGGGCATGATTGTTCTCATGAGACTAAAGCCTAGGGCACAGGGAAGGGTTGGCAATAAAGTGAGAACGGTAGGCTGGCATCAAACTGTGACCAGTATAATTGTCATAGTGAAAACACTTAAAAGTCACTGAACCCCAGCTCTAGGACCAATTTCTACAATTTTGCCTTTGATAATGACTGTCTTTGTTCCTGGTCAGTCTCCTGATCAAATATTACAGATCTTAATTTTTTTTTTCTCAATCTCAAGTGAAGAATGTGATAGATATGGTATAATGTTGTGAGAATTAAATGAAATTAGATATGAGAACTTAGTATAGTCCCTGGCTTAGAAATGATAGTTATTATTGTTATCATTATAATTATTATTTTATACACTTCACCAGAGGACATATAAAGAATCAAAACTACATATATTTGTATACAGAGAAGACAAAGGAACAAGGCAATGAGAATGATTTTAAAAACTACAATAAGAGAAATATCAGATTTGTGCCATCATCTGACTGGTTCACCTTATACAGACAAAAATAATTTCAGAAATTTGCTATTGAAAGTTATATCAGGTATCAGTCTTTTTCCCAATAAATTTTATTCATAGAAGATTGTAAGTGTGAAAAATACCCACATGGGGATAACATAAGAAAGATAAAAGGCACAGCATCCAAGTGAATAAGATATCACATCAGCATCCTTACCACTTCACAACCTGAAGACAACTGCAGTGTAGCCAGCCCAAGAGCAAGCAGAGGCTGCCAAGGAGCCAGATGCTATTGCTGGAAAGAAAATTTTCTCAGCTCAGCATCTGGTCTCGCAATCCAGAAAGAATGAGGACAAGCAGAGCTTTGTAGCGGGGAACGCAGTGTCCTTACCTAAATGTTGTATGTATAAAAAGTAATATTTATAATATTTTTAAATTAATTAACAAACACAAACAGACTGGACCTTGAAGGCGATATTCCTCCTTGTCAGTGATCACATCCATGAAGACAGTTACCCATTATAAGGGTTACAATAACATATATTATATTTGAGTTTTTGGAGGAAAGTAAGGGCTATATATGACCATGAGTTCAGTATAACTTCCTGGAGATGAAGAGATCATAAATGGAAGCCTCTGCTCTTTGCATGCCTGTACCTGTAGTGAGATGTAGGACTCGCAGGCTTTCGAATTCTAGTATTTGCTTCTAATGTAAAATAGTCTCCATAGGGAAGAACATTTATCCATTGGATAACACTGAATAAATCAGAGATTAAATGGACAAGACAGGAGTTAATATTGACACCAGACAGAATAATGTGCTTGTTTATCTGAAATGATCATATAATCTTTATGTTTTGGAAGAGTATTTCTGTTGGACAAGGATAAAATGTATACAAAAATAAATAAATATTTGCAAAACATACACTGTATATCAGATAATTATATTTTGCCACGCAGAATTTACGTCATCATATTCTACAGGAATACTTATGTGTAAATCTAGGAATCTGAGATTGATTATAATATGTGTCTTTCAATGAATAATCTTCAACATGTTTTTAAAATAAAAAATTCAGTATTTGGTAATGAAAGTATATGATTAAATATTCTAATAAGCTGTACCTGGCATTTGTTTATTTGAAATTCAGGAAGTTGTGTATTAGAAAATACAGTTTAATCAATCCTAGTTGGCAGATTATGTTTAAAGCATTAAGAAACTGCTGGAGTTGATTCAAAAATTAAGAATGGGCTTTTTCTGTCCAGGAGTATACTATATTTTGACATAATTACAAATATATACCACTCATAGTTTTCTACCTGTTTTATGAAGAGCAACAGCCCAGTACTAACAGGTTAAAGAAAAATTATGTTTTTAAATATAAATGTAGAACTGCTACATTCCATATCTTCTAAGCAATAAGATTTATTTATTTGTTTGTTTATCCATTTACGTCTAAGAGAACCATTTTCTTTCAATGTGCCAACATCCTGATAATTAAAAATAATAATAATATCAGTTTCTAATGGTAAACTAACAATTTCAAAGTGAAATAAATAAAATTATTTATGCTGAAATCATATTTTTTCTACTTATAAAATCAAATATGTGCTGAGATTTATTGCTCCTTTTCTTTTAATTTAGTTGGTTTTAATTTATGTGGTTAGAGAAATAATATCAATGAGACCAGATCCAAGCTCTAAATCCCCATTTAAACTATTTAATTTCTTGGTCAAGAGATGTAACACTAAATCTAGGAGGTAGTTTTGGAAATATGTGACATTGGTCATAAGATACAATTGACAATCTAGTGTGAGTACTAAATTGTTACAACTGAAAATGAATCCCTTCTCCTCCACACACTCCAAAAATAAATAAATAAGCCAGTAGTGTTTTTACTTCAGTATTATAGATTATATGTGTATGTTTTGTGCATGTGTGTGCTTACACAGTAGATGAAAATGAGGCAGAACTTAAATACTTCTGAAAAAGAAAGAAAACATTATTTAGCATGTGGAACATTCCCTGAATAGTTTGTTTTCTGTTAAATCAACAATTCTACTTGCAAACTCTCTAGGGTTTTCAAAGTCGCTAAAGAGAGCCCAAATTAGATTACTGGAATCCACAGTCCTGTGGCTACCCATATATTCAAGCCCCTGCTTTTTATTGGATAGGAATTGCTCCAAGTTTTCCAGCTGCATAATCTCTGTACTTTGCATACAAACCAAATCTATTGATGTATAATAAGGATAGAGCTTGTAATCATGTTTTTTTTTCTGGGCTGCATCCAAAATAGGGTCAAAGTAATCCTGTAACTCCCCCAGCATCAAGCATTGTGTATGTTGTCATTTACAAAAAAGGTTTACTGAATGGAGAAAAAGAACAATAAATGAAAAAAGAAACACAAAGAAATAGGATATGAGGTATTTAAATTATATTGAATGATCTATAGAGATGAAGAGAACGATGAAAAAATGGGCAGAAAAACATATACAGAATGAACAACCTTACTTATTGGCAAAGATATCATAGCATTGGCAAGAGAATTAGCTGTGTGCTAACAGTGAAGGATGAGTTTCTAGCTGCAGTGCTGCAGTTAAGTGTTTGATAAATCATAGACTTCTCCAAGTCTTGATATCCTCATCAGTTCTGGAAGGAGCATTGTGACTGCAAGAGCCAGGAGATTCAATAGTGATTCTAAGACCACCACTTCATGTAACAAACAGTCAAACTGTGGATGTTTGGTTAGTAATGCCTGTCATGGGCCTGTGGGAATAATGGCTTTTAGAAGTTTTTTGAGAGTTTCCCATGTTTCCTGTCACTTCTTTAACTATTGTTTCTTTTGGCTGAAAATGCTTCTCTTACCCCTTTACCTCTTGCCATCACCCACTACTTACTAGTTTCACTTGAACCTTTTCAGGACCGAGGTTCCAAACTGATCACTGGTTAAATGATTAAGTTCCACATCTGGTGTTGCCTTTTATTGTTTGGTTATCATAGATGAGAAATTGCTATTTTAAGTCTCTGATATAAACAATCTCATGTAAAGCAACTAAAACTGTTTAGTGCTAGAAAAGTGATTTATTGTCTATTTAATAAGATGCAAAATTATTTGAGATCATATAATGCTTCCACAGTCACATAAAGTTAGTTATTTGATAACATTAAACAATGGGTAATTCTAATATAATGTAGAGTTTTCATATAGGATTAAAAGTTATATTCAGGTTTTTCTATAACTGATTATGTTCTTGGGAAGGTTACCTTAAACTATTATCTATTTATTTCAAGGCACCAGTAATCCACATATCATGAAATGAGAAACTTATTAACAATCAATTTAGTTCAAACTTTTACACATGTAGGTAGCTTGCACATGTAGATGCTTAAAAAGCTGCTATTACAAACAGTTTAGTCAATCTTGTTACAAAAATTCTCTTCTAACAGACATAACAATGTACTGGTTCTAATGCATTTTAATTTATCACTTTAATCAACTTTGGTATGCATGTTGCCAATGTTTTCTCTTTAAACAAGAATATATGTTCTTTGGTGGAGTTAATGGTGGATGCTGGGTGGGCTCATGACAAGAAATACTTCCCAGAACTTCTGCTGCCAGTGTCCTTGTCCCCAAAGTGAGCCACAACCACCCCCTGTCACTTCCAGAGACCTTCCAACACTAGCAGGACTCAGCCTAGGTGGAGGTATAAGAAGTAATGTGGGGGTGCCTTCAAGATGGTGGAGGAGTAAGTTGTGGAGATCACCTTCCACCCCACAGATACATCAAACTACATTTACATGTGGAACAACTCCTACAGAACACCTACTAAACACTGGCAGAAGACCTCAGACTTCCCAAAAGGGTCTTGATGCTCTAGCCAGGGGTCAGGCCTGAGCCTCTGAGGTGGGAGAGCCGAGTTCAAGACATTGGACCACCAGAGACCTCCCAGCCTCACATAATATCAAACGGCAAAAGCTCTCCCAGAGATCTCCATCTCAATGCTAAGACCCAGCTCCACTCAATGACCAGTAAACTACAGTGCTTGACACCCTATGCCAAACAACTAGTATGAGAGGAACAAATTTGGACAAAACAAATTTTTAAAAATTAATTAATTAATTAATTAATTTTTGGCTGCATTGGGTCCCCGTTTCTGCACTCAGGCTTTCTCTAGTTGTGGCGAGTGGAGGCTACTCTTTGTTATGGTGTGCGGGCATCCCATTGTGGTGGGTTCTCTTGTTGCAGAGCACAGGTTGTAGGCACACAGACTTCAACAGTTGTGGCACAGGGGCTAAGTACTTGTGGCGCACGGGCTTAGTTGCTCCATGGCATGTGGGATCTTCCTGGACAAGGACTTGAACCCATGTCCCCTGCATTGGCAGGTGGACTCCCAACCACTGTGCCACCAGGGAAGTCCACTAAAAGAGAGGATGCCTAAAACCATAATAAGTTCACAGACACCCCAACACACACCAGTGGACGTGGTCCTGCCCACCAGATACACAAGATCCAGCCTCATCCACCAGAACACAGGCACCAGTACCCTCCACCAGGAAGCGTACACAACACACTGAACCAACCTTACCCACTGGGAGCAGACATCAAAAACAATGGGAACTACAAACTTGCAGCTTGTAAAAAGGAGACCCCAAACATAGTAAGTTAAGCAAAATGAGAAGACAGGAAATACAAAGCAGATGACAGAGCAACGTGAAAACCCACCAGACCAAACAAATGAAGAGGAAATAAGCAGTCTGCCTGAAAAAGAATTCAGAGTAATGAGAGCAAAAATGATCCAAAATCTTAGAAATAGAATGGAGAAAATACAAGAAACATTTATCAGTGACTAGAAACACTAAAGAGCAAACAAACAATGATGAACAACAAAATAAATGAAATTAAAAATTCTCTAGAAGGAATCAATAGCAGAATAACAGAGGCAGAAGAATGGATAAGTGACCTGGAAGATAAAATAGTGGAAATAACTACCACAGAGCAGAATAAAGGAAAAAGAATGAAAAGAATTGAGGACAGTATCAGAGACCTCTGGGACAATATTAAATGCACAAACATTTGAATTATAGGGGCCCCAGAAGAAGAAGAGGAAAAAAAAAGGGACTGAGAAAATATTTGAAGAGATTATAGTTGAATGCTTCCCTAATATGGGAAAGGAAAAAGTCAATCAAGTCCAGGAAGCAAAGAGTCCCATCCAGGATAAATCCAAGAGAAACACAACAAGACACATATTAATCAAACTACCAAAAATTAAATACAAAGAAAAAAATATTAAAAGCTGCAAGGAAAAAGCCATAAATAACATACAAGGGAATCCCAATAGGTTAACAACTAATCTTTCAGCAGAAACTCTGCAAGCCAGAAAGGAGTTGCAGGACATATTTAAAGTGATGAAAGGAAAAAAACCTACAACCAAGATTACTCTACCCAGCAAGGATCTAATTCAGATTCAGTGGAGAAATTAAATCCTTTACAGACAAGCAAAGCTAAGAGACTTCAGCACCACCAAACCAGCTCTACAACAAATGCTAAAGGAACTTCTCTAGGCAGGAAACACAAGAGAAGTAAGACCTACAATAAAAAACCCAAAACAATTAAGAAAATGGTAACAGGAAAATACATATTGATAATTACCTTAAATTTAAACAGATTAAAAGCTCCAAACAAAAGACATAGATTGGCAGAATGCATACATAAATAACAGCCATGTATAGGCTGTCTACAAGAGACCTACTTCAGACCTAGGGACACATACAGACTGCAAGTGAGTGGATGGAAAAAGATATTCCATGAAAATGGAAAACAAAAGAAAGCCAGAATAGCAATTCTCACATCAGACAAAATAGACTTTAAAATAAACTCCATTACAGGAGACAAATAAGGACATTACATAATGATCAAGGGATTAATCCAAGAAGAAGAGATAACAAACACAAATATTTATACACCCAACATAGGAGCACCTCAATACATAAGGCAAATGGTAACAGACATAAAAGGGGAAATCAACAGTAACACAATCATAGTAGGAGACTTTAATATCCCACTTTCACCAGTGGACAGATCATCCAAAATGAAAATGAAAAATGAAACACAGCTTTAAATGATACATTAAACAAGATGGACTTAATTGATATTTACAGGACATTCCATCCAAAAACAACAGAATACTCTTTTCTCTCAAGTGCTGATGCAACATTCTCCAGGATAGACAATACCCTGGGACACAAATCAAGCCTCGGTAAAGTTAAGAAAATTGAAATCGTATCAAGTATCTTTTCTGACCAAAATGCAATGAGACTAGATATCAATGACAGGAAAAAAATGAAAACACATGGAGGCTAAACAATACACTACTAAATAACCAAGAGATCACTGGAGAAATCAAAGAGGAAATCAAAAATTACCTAGAAACAAATGACAATGAAAACAGATGACCCAAAACCTATGGGAAGCAGCCAAAGCGGTTCTAAGAGGAAAGTTTATAGCAATAAAATCCTACCTCAAGAAACAAGAAACATCTCAAATAAACAACCTAAACTTAAATCTAGAGAAATTAGAGAAAGATGAACAAAAAAACCCCACCATTAGCAGAATGAAAGAAATAAAGATCAGATTAGAAATAAAAGAAAAAGAACTGAAGGAAATGATAGCAAAGATCAATAAGAATAAAATCTGGTTCTTCGAGAAGATAAACAAAATTGATAAACCATTAGCCAGACTCATTAAGAATAAAAGGGAGAAGACTCCAATCAAGAGAATTAGAAATGAAAAAGGAGAAGTAACAACTGACACTGCAGAAATACAAAGGATGATGAGAGATTACTACAAGCAACTATATGCCAATAAAATGGACAACTTGGAAGAAACGGACAAATTCTTAGAAAAGCACAACTTCTGAGACTGAGCCAGGAAGAAATAGAAAATATAAACAGACCAATCATAAGCACTGAAATTGAAACTGTGATTAAAAATCTTCCAACAAGCAAAAGCCCAGGACCAGATGGCTTCACAGGTGAATTCTATCAACCATTTAGAGAATAGCTAACACCTATCCTTCTCAAACTCTTCCAAAATATAGCAGAGGGAGAAACACTCGCAAACTCATTGTACGAGGTCACCATCAGCCTGATACCAAAGCCAGACAAATATGTCACAAAAAAAGAAAATTACAGGCCAATATCACCGATGAACATAGATGAAAAAATCCTCAACAAATACTAGCAAAGAGAATCCAACAGTATACATCAAAGAATTATACACCATGATCAAATGGGATTTATCCCAGGAATGCAAGGATTCTTCAATATATGCAAATCAATCAATGTAATAAACCTTATTAACAGATGCAAGGAGAACAGCTATATGATCATCTCAGTAGATGCAGAAAAAGCTTTTGACAAAATTCAACACCATTTATGATAAAAAGCCTACCAAAAGTAAGTATAGATGTAACTTACCTGAACATAATAAAGGCCATATATGACAAACCCACAGCCAACATCATTCTCAAAGGTGAAAAATTGAAACCATTTTCACTAAGATCAAGAACAGGACAAGGTTGCCCACTCTCACCACTATTATTCAACATAGTTTTGGAAGTTTTAGCCACAAAAATCAGAGAAGAAAAAGAAATAAGAGGAATCCATATCGGAAAAGAAGTGAAACTGTCACTGTTTGCACATGACATGATACTATACATAGAGAATCCTAACAATCCTACCAGAAAAGTACTAGAACTAATTAATGAATTTGGTAAAGTAACAGGATACAAAATTAATGCACAGAAATCTCTTGCATTCCTATACACTAATGGTGACAAATCTGAAAGAGAAATTCAGGAAACACTCCCATTAGCCACTGCAACAAAAAGAATAAGATACCTAGGAATAAACCTACCTAAGGAGAATAAAGACGTGTATGCAGAAAACTATAAGACACTGATGAAAGAAATTAAATATGATACAAACAGATAGAGAGATATACCATTTTCTTGAATTGGAAGAATCAACATTGTGAGAATGACTATACTACCCAAAGCTATCCACATGTTCAATGCAATACCTATCAAGCTACCAATGGCTTTTTTCAGAGAACTAGAACAAAAAATTTCACAATTTGTATGGAAACACAAAAGACTCCAAATAGCCAAAGCAATCTTGAGAAAGAAAAATGGAGCTGGAGGGATCAGGCTCCCTGACTTCAGACTATACTACAAAGCTACAGTAATCAAGACAGTATGGTACTGGCACAAAAACAGAAATATAGATCAATGGAACAGGATAGAAAGCCCAGAGATAAACCCACCCACCTATGGTCACCTTATCTTTGATAAAGGTGGCAAGAATATACAATGGAGAAAAAACAGCCTCTTCCATAACTTGTGCTGGGAAAAGTGGACAGCTACATGTAAAAGAATGAAATTAGAACACTCCTTAACACCATACACAAAAATAAACTCAAAATGGATTTAAGACCTAAATTTAAGGCCAGACTCTATAAAACTCCTAGGGGAAAACATAGGCAGAACACTTTATGACATAAATCACGGCAAGATCCTTTTTGACCCACCTCCTAGAAAACTGGAAATAAAAACAAAAATAAACAAATGGCATCTAATGAAACTTAAAAGCTTTTGCACAGCAAAGGAAACCATAAACATGACGAAAAGACACCCTTCAGAATGGGAGAAAATATTTGCAAATGAAGCAACTGACAAAGGATTAATCTCCAAAATTTACAAGCAGCTCATACAGCTCAATATCAAAAAAACAAACAACCCAATCCAAAAATGGGCAGAAGACCAAACTAAACATTTCTCCAAAGAAGATGTACAGATTGCCAACAAACACATGAAAGGATGCTGAACATCACTAATCATTAGAGAAATGCAAATCAAAGCTACAATGCGGTACCACCTCAAACCAGTCAGAATGACCATCATCAAAAAATCTACAAACAGTAAATGCTGGAGAGGATGTGGAGAAAAGGGAACCCTCATACACTGTTGGTGGGAATGTAAATTGATACAGCCACTATAGAGAATAGTATGGAGGTTCCTCAAAAAACTAAAACCTTAGTGTCCATTGACAAATGAATGGATAAAGAAGATGTGGCTCATATATACAATGGAATATTACTCAGCCATAAAATGAAACGAAATTGAGTTATTTGTAATGAGGTGGACGAACGTGGAGACTGTCATGCAGAGTTAAGTAAGTCTGAAAGAGAAAAACAAACACTGTATGCTAATACATATATATGTAATCTTAAAATATATATATATATATATATATATATATATATATTTTTTTTTTTTTTTCTGAAGAACCTTGGGGCCGGACAGAAAAAAAGACAGACATAGAGAATGGATTTGAGTACATGGGGAGGGGGAAGGGTAAGCTAGCACGAAGTGAGAGATTGGCATGGACATATATATTCTACCAAATGTAAAATAGATAGCTAGTGGGAAGTAGCTGCATAACACAGGGATATCACCTCAGGGCTTTGTGTCCACCTAGATGGGATAGGGAGGGTGGGAGGGAGATGCAAGAGGGAGGAGATAAGGGGATATATGTATATATATAGCTGATCCACTTTGTTATACAGTAGAAACTAACACACCATTTTAAAGCAATTATACTCCAATAAAGATGTTAAAAAAATAATATGGCAATTGATCAGAAAAAATATGCTTTCTGTGTGACTTTGAAACTTCGCCATTCCTGCTGCAGTTGTGTTGCTGCTACGGATGACTTTCACAACAGGAAATCAGGCCAATTTAAAGTCCAGGCACCAAGCAATTTGAGAACTACCAGCTTTATGCAGTAATATAATTATTCCCTCTGAGGCTCTTAATTGTATTCATCACACCATGATTTCTGCACAAATTAAGCATGCATTTACTGCTATATATAACTTGCTTTGCAGTTAACATTCTGGAAACAAATTTCAAGGAGATAGAATTTTGAACTTATTCTCCCCTGAAATCACAAGTTCCAAATGTCCCATATACTTTAAGGTCACATTTTCTACCTTCTAGCCACTAAATAAATGAGATACAAAACTGTTTAAGAGAGAAGAAGTATCTGGAGCTGGATTTTTTAATTCTTATTTTCTTTACTCTGAAAATGTGTAGGACTTCAAATTCTAAATATTTCTTACATGTACATTGTTGTTCTGGATGGAATTCTTAGCAAAATCTAAGTTACATATAAACTCAGAATCAAAAACTGAATATGCTCATTATGAAGTTTTAATTACCCATGAAATAGATTGCACACATTTAGGATAAAAATAATCAAAAATGACCCAATGAATATACATAGATAATTTAGAACTAAATGGTATGTTTTACATGATATATTCAGAAAATAAGTTTATTTTCATATGTGTTTCTAAAAAAAATTTAAACCAGAAAAATTAAGCTTCCTTTTCATTATTTCATTTAAAAAATTGTAGCTATAGAACTATTGGATTTCCACTGTATTTTCTGCTTGTGGCTTTTATTACACTACTTTCCCTTACCCTGCTTTATGTTTATTCATATTAGAAACATCACTTTATAATATTTTATATAGCTTAGTTATTTTCTCTATTTTTTCCATACTGTAAGCTCCATGAGGGCAAGGGTTTCTCCCTTTCTCTCTCTCATCTATGTATCTAATTTATCTCTACTGCTGTAATGCTAGTGCTCCCAGTAATGTCTACCGCAAGTGGGCATTCAATAAATATTTGGTAAATGAAATGCTAAGTAACCATTTCCTATGTTATTCCCAGCTCATTAGATAGATAGTAAACTCCTTGAAGAGAGGAGCTTCAGGGAGGCCATGTAGTGATTTGTCTTCTCTCAGTTATTCATTCGAAAACCTTTGTTGAGCAGCAACCCTGGGCCAGACAGCAAACTAAAAGACATCTATGGTTTTGGCATTCTCAAAGTGCAGTGGTTCAATGCATGGGCTTTGCCCTGTTTTAGTTGAATAGCATAAAATTATTAAAGTCTCTAATACTCTGTATGTTCATTTGTAAAAGGAGATTAAGTACAACTCTTATAAAATTATTAGAAATAGGATCCCTTGCACACTGGGTGGAAATACAAAATGGTGCCATCAGTATGGAAAACACTATGGAGGTTCCTCAAAATACTTAAGATAGAACTACCATATGATCCAGCAATCCCACCTCTGGGTAAGAATGCAAGAGATTTGAAATCAGGATCTTGAAGAGATATTAGCATTCCCATGTTTCTTACAGTATTATTCACATTAGTTAAGATATGGAAATAATCTAAACATCCATTGACAGACAAATGGATAAAGAAAATGTGGTATATACATACAAGAGAATCCTGTTCAGACTTAAAAAAAAAAGAAATTCTGCAATATGCCAACAACATGGGAGGACCTTGAGGACATTATGCTAAGTGAAATAAACCAGACAAAGACAGACACTGTGTGATTCCACTTATATAAGATACCTAAAATAGTCAAATTCATAAAATCAAAGATTAGAATGGAGATTACCAGATGCTGGGGAGTTATTAGTCAATAGGCATAAAGTTTTGGTTAAGATGAATAAGCTCGAGAGATCCTTGGTACAGCATTGTATCTATAGTCAACAAGAATGTATCATACACTTAAAAGTTTTAAGAGCCTTGAACACAGGTTAGGTGTTTTACCACAATAAAGAAAGATATAAATCCTATGTTTATTTTTACATTTTTCTGAATTAATAAATAATTTTAGAAGCAAAATATCTTAGGATATAATACAATACTGAATTTATGATACTGTAAACATAGGTCTGGAAGAAGGTAAGTACTTAGTAATTGGTAACTATTATTTCCAAAGGATTTTTAACTTCTATATTTTTTGACTTAACACCTTAAACATAGTAGGTAGTTAACAGATTTTTTTTTTTTTTTTTTTTTTTTTTGCAGTACGCAGGCCTCTCACTGCTGTGGCCTCTCCCGTTGCGGAGCACAGGCTCCGGATGCGCAGGCTCAGCGGCCATGGCTCATGGGCCTAGCCACTCCGCGGCATGTGGGATCTTCCCGGACCGGGGCACGAACCCATGTCCCCTGCATAGGCAGGCAGACTCTCAACCACTGTGCCACCAGGGAAGCCTCCGGTAACAGATATTTTTGAAAGATTGATTTCCTTCCAGCTGCTACCATCCAGTCAGTTATCATTAGATCATGGAACTCTGGAAATGAAAGGAGATGTGTTAATTTTAATTACAGCTCTGAGAGCAGTTAGGAAAAATGGTCAGAGAAAATTGTCAGAAAAATTGTCAGAGGGGTGGCCTGAGCCATTGAGACAGAAGAGGCCCCTGGGAAGCAGGGGGGTGGGCAATGTGATGAGTAGATATTTCTTCTAAGGGCATACAACTACAAACCCATGAAAGATGTTTAAGAATTTTGCAAGATAGAAAATATCTCTGGGTATTTTCTGGGAGCTTAAAGAATTAGGTTAGAGGAAATCTGATGATGAATAAAACGAATTTTCTCATTAATGCACGTGTAAAATGGTGGTAAAATATATGAAGTTATTTGGAAAATAATGTAGAAAAATAGGCAAGAGAAAGACTCAAAAATACTGGGCAATTGGGTTGTAGGAGGTAACCAAATATAAAATATAAATATCTAATTGAATAATTAGGTCATTTACTAAGGAAGGGAATATAGAATGAGGAATAAGAATTCTTTGGGCACATTTCAAACACATATTTTAGACAAAAAATAATGTACCTAATTATTGGGCAATATATTAATTCTTCCTTCCTATTTTCTTGCTTAAATTTATTATAAGTTTTCTTCCACCTGTAAATTTGATCTGCTCAGTGATCCACAGATTCAAAACTTAAGGCTAAAAAATATTAGATATTTGCTCTATTGTTATTCTTATAAAAATGAATATGTAAATTTAATTAATATTTGTATTAATTTATAGAGAACACCTATGCTGAGGTGGAAGAGTCAGGAAGTCCATATTATGAAAGTAACATCAAAACAACTAATGATGGAAACTAAATCTTGTCATTTATAAAATGCCATTTTACATCAATGTTTGAAAATTGATGATTAGAATAATTGATTCTTTAATTGCAATATTTGCTACCATATTATTGAGCTGAACATTAGATTGGCATTTTGCAAAACCTTTCATTTGCAGATTGTAAGCTTTTAAATTCTATGCTCCCATCTGTCAACTTCAAGTCCATCCAGCCTATATCCTTTTTAAGTGGTGTTAACACAATGTTGCATAACACATTATGGTGTTACATAATGATATGTATTATACAAATGTTAATTATGTATTTGACCTTGTTAATGACATGGCAATGTTACAATTTTGATTTACTTTTAAAAACTATAGATAAGACAAACTATGTAGAAGAGTATAGAAAAATCATTAATGCAGTAAGATCCAATACCTAAGCATAAAATATCCCTAACATGTTACTAATTTATTCAACATATTTTTGGGAGAAAGCAATAACATTCATGATACATTGTTATTTTTTAAATTGCATGTACTATCATTCTTATGTGTTAATTAAGGAAAAAACTAATATAATAACATGACATTATTTCAAGGTAAACCAAAAATAATTTTATATCGTTTACTAAGTAAGATTCAATCTCGCATGTATTCCATTTATATGAGAAATGATAGTAAGCACAATAGTTTGAAATTGATTATTATCAGAGTTTTGTCTTTTAATATTAAAATATGACAGCCAATAAGTTCTGCATACTTCTAGATTTATGCTGTCCACATGTCAATATAATAATTGACATATGATAAAGCAGAAAGAATCAGAGAGATAGAGGGAGGGAGAGATAGATAGAGAACAAGAAAAGAGAACTAGGAACTGCTAGGAAGCAATTTTCCTGGAATAAAAAGGAATTAACTATAATAGATTCATTGGTATTTTACGTGTCATACTTTTTCAGTAAGATCACATTTTCAGAAAATCAAATTTGCATAGCATGGTAAAATTCAGGGCTACTAAAATCACTAAGCTCCAGCCTTCTTGAAAGACAAAAGATAAAGAGCAAACAAATAAACAAAAAGGATATAAAGGAATCAGTTTTCTGCAACAGGAGAAACAAAATACAAAAACAGCATTCTGTGGGAATATTGAGAAAGAAGAAATTACTGGCAGAGCATAAACTACATACAAGAAGCATTTATTGTCATGAATATTCATGCCACCGTATGCAAGGAAACTTGAGTAAGAGCTTCTTGAGGCTGGTATGTTGTAACAAGATGGGTTCTGAGAAGAAAACCTTAAGCAAAAACTAAATTTTCACTGAGGAAAGAGAAGAGTTAGGGAGGCAAGGATATATTTTTGCCAGGTGACACATATGTGTGTGGTGTCATCTAATAAAGGGACTTGTGATGGGACAGTTCATTGTGCTTTGGCATATTCCAGGTTCAACAGAGGAGGAGTTGCTGCTGGGAGTGACAAGTGGAGCCCCAAGTGAGCTGATATCACTGTATTACATTCAGTGCCAGAACTGAAGCTGAAAACATATTTGTAGCAAATTTTTAAACAATTAATTCACTACATCTTCTTTTTGAAGATGACTTGCTTTGAATACTGCTATATATTTCAGTAAGCAGGCAGTTAAAAAAGAAATCCAGATAAAAGGATTGTGAAGAATAACTATATAAACAAGTGTATAAACAACTATATAAACAATTTTTATATTATGACAATTTTTGAATTGGAAAATTGATTTCCTATTTTTCTTTATTATGTGGAAAAAATACCCCAGCTTATTTTTATATGATGTTTAGGTTTTTTTTTGTGATCTGAAGAACTTCTTTTGTATTTTAAAATAACAGTTGCCTTTATTCTAATTTATATTAGTTTATAAAATTACTGAGTAATCTTTGGTTGTCTATGAAAAGGATAAAAGTTAAACTTTGTGGTTTTGAGAAGAGCTGTAAATGTGCATAAACCAGAACTTTTTTCAACTCTTCATTAAATTATACCTTTAGAAATAATGTCAATGTATCTTCGGAGTTTTATAACCTATAGAGATAAATTTTAATTAATTATAGAATACAGGCATGAATCATGAACTTAAAGATTGTTCATTCCAGAAAGAGAAAGATTTCATATTAGGAACCAGCACTATATTAGGAGCTGAGAATAGAATCATAAATAAAATGCTGACCTTGCCTTTGGGAATCTCAAATCAGCTTAATAGCTAAACACAACACAATATACTTCTGCCTTCGCTATGTTAGATGAAACACATATCTTAAAAAATTGGTGAAAACTCTTATTCATGACAGAGAGAGAGGTTCTGTGTGTATATAGGGTAGAAGTTTAAACCTTTTAAAAGAAAATAGTAACACCATAAAGGTGATGCATTACAAACACACTTTGATCTGATATATAGAAATCACATTAGAGGTATAACAGTGCAGATGTGAGAGTTGAAGCACCAAAGTACTATTAATTAAAATATATGTGTGTGTGTGTGTGTGTGTGTGTGTGTGTGTGTGTGTAGTACAGCATTATATGTGGTTTTTACTCTGAATTTTAGATTTTGTACTGTAAAGATGTGTAATTTTACTTTTTAATTTTTACAGGACACTTGAATCTCTACATTGGCAAGAATGCCAAGGAGTTAGAAGTTCCTTAATGCAGGCAAGAGGCAATAAATCTGGAAGCTTTAGCTTAAAGATGTTGTGCCCTACTCACAAAGGACCAAGAGTCTTATATGCAAGCAGTCCAAGCTCTTCTCCCTCTTTGATACTCAAATTATTGACTGGGTCATGAACTGGAGGATATTCTTCAGATTAAGTAGGATTGCTCTGAGTCTCTGGTGATACAATTATTTGTCTTGTCTTCAGGACCATTGGCCCAAAGAGGTGAAAAAAGTGTTTAGTATTAGAATTGGAAAAAGAGGAAGAAAAGAAAATAAACAATGAAGAGAAAACAAGGGGTAGATGAATGTTAAAAACAAACAAACAAACAAAAAAAAACAGAAGATGGGAGATTGAGTCAAAATTCTCATGGCAGCCGGGTTTTGAATAAGCCTCAATAAGATCATAATTTAGGATAGTGATTATGGAAATGTGGATTTTAAAAGAAAATGAGATTTATGCCATGCACAGGGGCTGTTGTAGGCACATTAGTTCACTGCAACCTAAACTTGCAGAAAATCAAAAACAAACAATAAAAAATTATATATGTATACACTTTTATATATATACTTCCATATATATATATATATATATATATATATACACTTCCACATATGTTCTCCATAATGAAGGTATTTCCAACTGCACTACTTATTTTTGCTATCCAAATAGGTGTAAAATAATGGCAAGAGCACGAATCCTGGAATCTGAAAATTTGGGTTCTGAAGCTAAGACTGTTCTGTAATGGGGTGTATAACACTAATGAGGTTACTTAACCTCTCCAGGTCCTTTTTCTCAACAGAGAAATTTGTAACTGAAATTTTCCTTGAAATTTCTTTGTAAACTTGGAATCAGGATGTTCCCAGACTTGTGTATACAGTGGTCTGTAAACTCTAAAATATTTTACAACTGCTTGGTATGGTGATGATAGTATGCTTTAGAAAATGTTGATTTGCATCAGCCTAAAGGTGCCCTGTCCACCATAACTAACTGTAATTTTTACTTTTTGTGCATCAAAAGTAAAGAGCATCAGGCACTACACATTTTCTTTCTTTCTTTTCTTTCTTTCTTTCTTTCTTTCTTTCTTTCTTTCTTTCTTTCTTTCTTTCTTTCTTTCTTTCTCTTTCTTCATTCCTTCCTATCTCTCTTTCTTTCTTTCTTTTTTTCTTTCTTCCTTCCTTCCTTCCTTCCTTTCTCTCTCCCTCTCTCTCTCTCTCTCTCTCTCTCTCTATCTCTTTCTTTCTTTCTTTCTTTTTTAATTCTTCTCAACAGCTTTCCACACATGGCAGAACTATATATGAGGGGGAAATCACCCCTTTGTGATCTCCAGCGATGTGTCTTCTGAAATGAATGGCTTAATTTTAAAAAGGATTTACAAAATAATTCAAAATAAGTAGTGAAGAGAGAAACTTATTTAGTTATTCTTTGTCACATAATCACTCATGGAAGTGTGGTTTAGGTTACAGCCATATACAATATCTAACTTTATTGAATGGTCTTAGAAAAAAAATATTTTTAAAGGTCTATTTTGTTCATGTCACTAAGTGATAAAAATCATCATGAATTAGACCCCAATCTTTTGTTACACCTAAAAGAGGAAAAGAACTCTGAGGGAGAAGTTCCTGAAAAAATTCAGATTTCCCTAAAACCATAAAAAGAAAAAGATTTTAACAGAAATTTAAGGATTTTTCAAAATGTCATTGATATTTCTCAAAATGATAATACAAAGCAGAAGTTTCCTTGTTTTGTTATTTCCATTTAAAATAAATAGGGGTTTCCCTGGTGGTGCAGTGGTTGAGAGTCCACCTGCCAATGCAGGTGACACGGGGTCATGCCCTTGTCCGGGAAGATACCACATACCATGGAGCGGCTGGGCCCGTGAGCCAGGACCGCTGAGCCTGCGTGTCTGGAGCCTGTGCTCTGCAACTGGAGAGCCATAACAGTGAGAGGCCTGCGTACCACAAATAAATAAATAAAATAATACTTGAAATGGATTTACTCCTCATAGAAATTTGGGAGCAAGAAATTTTAAGGAAAGGGACATTTCCGGGGAGATTGAATTGATTTAAAAAAATTTTAAGAGTATTTAGGAAATTCTAAAGAAATTAAATTAATTCTAAAGAAATTAAAACCCTTTACCCTAGGTATATTAAGAAAAAGATTTAGAATTATATGGGGAGTAAACAACTTCATGTACTGAGGTTACATTTATAATAGGGAAATTTGGCTAAGACACATATGTCTGTTACCATCTTTTTTTCAAAGCAATTTTAAGGACAGGGAAAAATGTTTTCAATTTTGTATATTAATAGAGGCAAAACATAAACTATTTGTAATATAAAAATATTTCTATATATAGTGTGAAAGATTGGAAAGATATACAATATAATAACAAGGTTCTGTTTGAATGGTAGTATTGTGTTCAATGAATATTTTAATTTTTTAATTTATACTTTTCCACACTTTAAAGAGTTCCTATATTTTACAAATCCAGTATTTTAAATTGAGTGCTTATTAAATGTCTAGCAATGCGCTGGCAACTTCATTTAACATGGTGAAAGGGAAATAATATCTTTCGATGTAACTAAAATCTAGCTTGTGTTTCAGAAGTGTGTGTTGCTATTATGTTTTTTGCAATAATTGATCTGCATCCAATTAATTGTGACATAATCTAGTGCTTTTATAAAGAATGATTGGTGGTGAGTATAAAGAATGACTTCCCACTTGCAGAAGTTCTCAAATGCAAAAGTTGCATTTTTACTATTATGAAATAACAGAATAATCCTCAAAATGTATAAAACTTTGGTATTACAGAAAGCAGCAGAGGTGAAATAAATATTTTAGGTGTTTTGTTTTGTTGTTATTTGTTTACTTCTAAAAACCTATTTAATTGTGCACAATAATCTGAACCCAGCAAAACACATGTGTAAGGACGATTATGCATTTACCATACTTGCCTCATTAGACTCAGCATTCAAAAGAGATCAATGACTTGGCTGAATTGACAAAATATGCATTTTCCCTTTTGCTGATGTGTTACCTAAGACAGATAGGAAATATTGCTTTCTTTTTTTTTTTCATTCCTTTAAAGCATTTCAACTTTCATTTCTGTAAGTGTTATCACATTCAATGACTTCAACACACTCTCCATTTCACTAGCAATCTGTTAGTGATCTGTTCCTTTCATCTCTCCACAGATTTGTCCTAATGAAATCATTATGGCTGAACTGTTGTTTTTCATCTGCCTTTATTCCATCTCTCTATGATAATAATGATCTCATTTTATTTTCAGAAACACTGACACAGCCACAGTTTTGAGTCATTATTTTTGTTTCTTAAAAGAAAAGTAATTGATTCTCTAAATATTTTTGTTTTGTATATTTATTTAAGGCAAATACAAGATTACATTTATTCTGAAAGGTGGTAGAATGGTGTGGTTAGTAGATGACTTTCCATTCAGAATGAACTGTGTTCAAATCTTCTCTCTGTTACTTAGAACTATGTGTTCTTAACATGTAGCTTAATTCATTAATCTTCAGCTAATTCATAGGCTTGCTGTGAGTATTAAATGAGACAATGCATAGAGAATAATTAGTTGAATCCCCAGTACGTAGATGTCAAGCTAAATGCTTTACAAGAATAGACCTGCTCTTATGACTCAAGGCCATTATCATAGATGCATGCATTTAAGTCATGCTCTAATACTGAGATACACATGCATTTTTATATGTCTTTACCTGTCAATATCAACTTATTTTTTTTAGATCTTCTGCCACAATACCTAATTAAGAGACTAAAGGATCTTCTAATCTGTTGCCATTGATCTTTAGTAAACTTAAAAACATACAATCACATTTACATAAAGGATACTTTAAATAAGTGTTATTACTATGTTGAATATGAGCTTGAGGATCTGGATTAAAGATGGAGGCATCAGAACATACAAAACTCTGTTCGTGTAAATCTGATTTTTTCCCCTCAAATTTTCTTTTGCCTCTTTGTAAGCTTTCACTCCCACCCATCCCCACCCTACGTCTCTCCCTTTCCCCACACATTCACTCATAGGCTCCCTATCAAAATAGATTAGTTTGCATTTATAGAATTTTATATAAATGGAATTATATAGTATGTACCATTTATCTGTCTCACCTCTATTGTATAATTATTTTGAGATTCATCCATGTATGATGATATAGCAATAGTTTATTTAATGGCTATATAGTATTCCTTTGTGAGATATAACCAAATTTGTTTATCCATTCAAGATTTAGGTTGTTTCCAGTTTTTGCCCATTGCAAATAAAGCTGCTATAAATGTTTGCAAACCAGTCTTTGTTTTAAAATTTGCTTTCTTTTCTTTTGAATAAAAAGAAATGGAGTGGGATGGCTAGGAATGGAAAGGCTGGATTACATGGCAATTTTAAAGAAACTATCAAAGTGTTTCCACAGTGGTTATATAATTTTACATTCCCACTAGCCATGTATGAGAGTTTGGATAGAATTGGTAATATTTCTTTCTTAAATGTTTGGTAGAATTTACCGGTAAAGCTTTCTGATCTTAAGAGTTTTCTCAGTATTCACGTGGGAAGGTTTTTAACTATGTATCAAATTCTTTAATAGTTAAAGGACTATTCAATTAATATATTTCTTCTTGAATGAGCTTTGGTAGTGTGTGTTTTTCGAGGATTTGTCCTTTACATATACGTTCATAGAGTTGTTGATGATACCCTCTTATTACCCTTTTAATAGCTGGGTCAGCTCTCTCATTTCTTATATTGGTAATTTGTGGCTTTTCTCTTCTTTTGAAGATCAATCTGACTAAAGGTTTATCAATTTAATTGATCTTCTAAAATAACCAGCTTTGATTTCATTGCTTTTTCCTGTTTTTCTGTTTTTAATTTTTGTTCTAAGCTTTATTTTTTGTCAGCTTATTTTAGATTTATTTTTTTATTTTAAATTTTTGTTTCTTAAAGTGGAATCAGATTACTGAATTGAGATATTCCTTTTCTAATATAAGCAGTTAGTGCTAAAACTTTGCCCATAGTGCTACTTTAGTAACATCATCTCATCACACTATTTTGATATATATTTTTCTTTTCATTCAGTTCAAAATGCTGTTTAATTTCTTTTTAAAATGCCTTCTTTTGGGAGCTTCCCTGGTGGCGCAGAGGTTGAGAGTCTGCCTGCCGATGCAGGGCACACGGGTTCGTGCCCCGGTCCAGGAGGATCCCGCGTGCCGTGGAACAGCTGGGCCCGTGAGCCATGGCCGCTGGGCTTGCGCGTCCGGAGCCTGTGCTCCGCAGCGGGAGAAGCCACAACAGTGAGAGGCCCGACTACTGCAAAAAAAAAAAAAAAAAGCCTTCTTTTACCAATGTATCATTTATAAGTGTTTTTTTTTGTTTTTAGTGTCCACATATTTAGGGATTTTCAGATGTTTTTCTCCATTGTCTTCCAGCTTGCTCTATTCTGTTTTAATTTACATTGTTTATAATGAGTTATCTGCTGTCATCCTTATCTTTGCTGCTATTTACATAACATGTATTTTTGTTTTCTGGTTTCTTTTAATATTTTCTGTTTTCACTGGTTTGGGGCAATTTTATTATGCTGTACTTTTTTTTTTTTTAATGTTCCTTGTACTTGGGGTTTGTTGAGTTTCTCAGATCTGTCTGTGTGATTATTTTATTTACTGGATTTTTGCAAATTGGAAAATTTTAGACATTATTTTTTCAAATATTTCTCTGTTCCTTTTCTCCCTTTTGGTATTGACAATTTTATTTAGAGCAGACTGCGTAAAGTTGTTCCACATTTCACTGATGTCCTTTTCTTTATTATTATTTTTTTAAATTTTTTCTCTGTGTTTTAGTTTGGATAATTTCTATTGCTATGTACCCAAGTTCACTACCATTTTTATTGTGTTATGTCTAATCTGCCATTAGTCTTATCAATTGTATTTTTCAATCCAGACATTGCAGTTTTCTTCTCTAGAAGTTTGATTTGTGTCTTTTTAAATCTTCCATCTTAATTTTTGAACATATGGAGTTCATAATGACTGTTTTAATGCCCTTGTCTGTTAAGTTTATTATCTGTGTCTGTTCTGAGTTGATTATGACTGATTGATTTGTCTCCTTATTATGGTTTGTAGTTTCCTACTTCTTTGCGTTCCTTGTAATATTTGATTGGAAACCACACATTGTAAATTTTAACTTCTTAGGTGATCAATATTTTTGTATGTTGAATGTTTTTGTGTTCATATTAATATTCTTTAGCATTGTTCTGGGTCATAGTTCAGTTACGTGGAAACAGGTTGATCATTTTGGGTCTTGCTTTTAAGATTTGTTAGGTAGAACAAGAGCAGTGCTTAGTCTAAGGCTAATTGTTTCTCACTACTGAGACAAAATGATCCGGAATACCATCAATGCTTTGTGAATCAAGTTTCCCTATCAGATGGTGGGAAAAGACTGTTCCTAGACTTGTGTGACCATTGTGAACTGTTCCTCTAATCTTTTTAGATGATTGTTTCCTTGGCCTGAAGCGCTTTAGTTACACACATGCACTGATTAATACTTAGTTGAATACACAAGGGGAACCCTCTGCAGTCACATTTCTATCTTCCTGCAGTGATTCTTCTCTATGAATCTCTGTCCAGAAAACTCTAGACACCTTGATTTCCTCAGATCTCAACTCTGTTTTCTCAATTCAGACAGTGCACTGGTTCCTTCTGTGTTCCTCTTTCCTGCTCCTTAACATGGAAATTCTTTCAAAGAATTGATTGCTGGAGCAATCATAAGGCTCAATGAGGTTTTTTCATATCTCTCAGAGATCATTTTTCTGTTAGTGTTTTCAAAACAATTGTTTTATTTATTTTGTCCTTCTTCTTTTTTTTTTTTTGTGGTGTTTCAGGTGGGAAGTTAAATCCAGTATCTATCACTCCATCTTCTAAACCTGGTTTTGAATCTGTTTGTTTGCTCATTTGTTTGTTGCATTTGAAACCAGGACAAGTACAGTTGTATTATAGTTGTGGGTCATTCATATATGTTATAAATATTAGTATTTTCTAGAAACATTGCAAGCATTAGATTGTTTTCTGTGTTTTGAAGTATGGGCAGTACTTATATTTTAATTTTCTAATGGCCAATTTTTATAAATTGATAAATAAATGTAAAGTTAGATGTGGATATTATTAGGAAACATTAAATGACCCACAGAATATAAATAGAGCTGGAATTTTTAAAAATTAATTTTCTCAAATGTATCATAAACAAATCTGAACCTATAAATTTAAAGTATTAAACATTTAGAAAAAATGGAAACTTTAATCAAATTTTGTGATTCTTTTAAATACTTAAAGTGATATACAAATGCGAAAATAATTTACCAAATATTCTATTTCTATCCAGAAATTTGATATTAGCAACTCACAAAATAATTTTCAAGAAAACAGAAAATATCTGATACCAACTGAACTATTAATATTAGCCATTCTTGTTCTTTGATACAGGAAAAATATTAGCTAGTCTTTGGAACTTAAGTTTAGAGACAGTGATGGGGAATCTGTAAATAGTGAACATAACCACAAACAGCAAAATAGTCCTTACACCTAATAAGAATTTTTTTTCATTAAACACAGATAATAACTGTAATTATAATATTTTAATATAAAGAAAAATATATTAGGGAATATATATGACCAATCTTCAAAAAAATAATGGCCTTTTCCCCAAAAAAGGAAATTTTAAGCCATTTCATTTATTTTTACTCTATTTGCTCATTCTTAAAAACAAGTATTCATCTGTATTTATTTAACAATATTATTTTAGAAGAGCACAGATGATGTTTGGTGCTCTAACTTTTTCAAGCCAAGAAGTAGTCTACTTAAAATTGGCTTCAGTTTTCTTTTCTGTTGTATATTTTTACTACATTTTCATGGTATGTTCTACTTAAAATACAAACACACAGATGGCAAGATACTGTTACCAGCCATAATGTTGAAGTATGTTTGTGTGTGTTGGTGGAAAATATCTATAAAATGAAGTACTTGTAGACGATAAACAAAATCCATTCCCTGTAGATATTTTATAATATCGCTACATATGGAGCACTTTAATGACCACAATAATATGCTTCTAAAATTAGGCTTGTTTACTTCAGTGAAAAATTATACAATCTTTGGAGACCAAATCCAAAATTTGCCTCCAATTATTCAGCAAGATCAAAGAAAAGATTTTGCTAAGTATAACCTAAGGAAATGAAAAGAAAAAAGGAAAAGGTTTAAAATTGAAGTTATTTGACATAATCTGACATATATTTAAACTATTTGGTGTTGTTCATGCCTTTATGTAAATAAAGTGACTTTTAGGCAGACACATATTTTAAAAGGAATCCATTTTCTTTAACGTGATAACAATGAAACATTTTAAAACATCCACTGGCTTATTATGCTAATTTCTTTCCAATTCAACATTAATTATTGCCATACAAACAGAGGGAATTCTAATGGAGAAGCTATGTTTGTTCCTAAAACATAAAATTAATTAATGTAAGCATTTTTGGTTGCAAGATTGCAGACATCTGGATTGTTTCAAAATGATTTAACTTAAAGAAGAAAGAAGAGAGACAACCATACCATACAAAGGACATGGTTAACTTTCAGAGAAATCATCAGTATAAAATTTGTCCTCCAGATTTACAGTATTGGTAAATGATATATACAGAAATAATTGATTCAATAGCTGAGACAGAAACTAAACAGAAATGTAGTGGAAAATATCAGATTAATTTATTATTGGGGTAACAATGAAACATGAAGAAAAATCAAAGCAATCAGTTATATTTGCTAAAAATGTTGCTATTATCAGGTTGCATTTAAACCTCTTATTGCTTGATGTGAGACCCATTAAAATTTTAATAGTGAACTTTTTATTTTTAATCCAAATATTTCTCTTTTTCTCAACAACAAACAACTTTAAATGAGTCATTGAGATTTTAACCATGATTTCAATTTCTTTGATTTTATCATTTATGCCTCTATGTTTAATGGTCAAGTTTCATCATAGAAATAGAAAATTATGTACCTCTTTATAATTAACTTTTTTCCTTGTTTATCTACTTTATCTCAGATTTTAGCTACATACAATACTTTGCATTTTAGCTTGTTTCCAGTAACAAAGAATAGTCAATATATAAATAACTAGATGTATTTTAGAACAAAAAATAAATACCTTGTTATTTTAACGGAGTCATTGGATAATTGCCTAATTGTGTCTGGAGGTAATCATTATATTTATTCAAGTGCATTTTTTCCTTCTTTCCTTCAAGTGTTTTTTTATGGATTATATTAATCTTTAGAACTTGGAAAATGTATATATTAAACCTACTAATTGCTATTTCCCCACAGGTTTTTTTTCTTAACTCAATAACTGACTCTGTGGAAATTAGCTTGCAATTTGAATGATATATTGCTGTTGAATTACAATTCAATGATAAATGTTAATTGGTAACAGAAATCAAAACCAAAAGTCATCACTTTGTTTTTGCTTAGTTTGGTTTATCTGTGAACTCTCAGAATCTGACAAGTAGATGGGACATACCATCTTTCTACTGCATTTCTTTTTTTTTTTTTTTTTGTCTTATATTACTCCTCAGGCTCACCAACACAATCAAATCCTGGAAACAGTTGAAAGGCTCAAAATGTATTAATAGCCTTCCAAGTAAGTGAAATAGAAAGGCTTGGATATGAAATGATATGAAGGACACTGAGGAATTTCCCCCACAGCTCCTCAAATTCTTCCTTTAGGCATTCATCGCTTTAGGTAAATCATTGCTTCTTCTTACCTCTCCTCACCAGAACTTTCCCAGGCCTCCACTCAAAGGAATTGATTTCACTTTAGAGTGAATTCATTTATCATACCATTTTCTTTGTGATATAGGAAACCAAGAGAGCATAGCAAGTTCAGATTGTTAAGAGGCAGAAAAAAGAATGTGCTGATAGCTGGAAAGAATAGGCTAAATTTGCTTTTTCATAATTTTGTGAAACTTTCTTAATATGACTTCAGTTTGGATTAGAATCATTTCCCACCTTGATGCTGTAAAACTGAGATTAACTTGTGGACACAATGGGGCTCTAAAGAAAGGCAGATATCCTGTGCAAGAGGGGAGGGAATCTCCTCTGGAGCTAGTAAACAGTCCTCACTTCTTTCTACCTTCTATAATTCTGAACCAAAAGGGAAAAACAGGCTGAATAAATTAATATGTTTATGTAACTTGCAGCATGTAAAATAACCTCAAATTAAATATCTTTCCTCATAATTACATGCATTTTCTCTTTTAAATAAACCTGTGCATCATTATCTCTATCATCATGATCATCCTCATTATTATTAATGAATTTTGCATCCATTTTTGGGACTAAACGCAGTGATGCGTCGGCCTCTGTACTGATCCATGGAGGCAGGTGGCCTGTCTGACAATGACTGTAACCCTCATAATACTCCCAGTCAATTGTGCAGGAAGTCATTCCCTCCCATTTTCTGCAATGAGCAACTTATTCCCTAAAGTGTGAGATTTGATTACATTTTCTCAGCATGCATTCAGACAAATGTTATTATTGGTCATAAAATTATCCAGCCCAGTGACCTATGGTGACAGTGAATTTCACAAGGTGACTGCCTGCTGAGTGAAGCATCTCCTTTCATTTGTTCTAAATATTTTATATCATGGAACTTGAAAACAAAGGAAGAAACTTCAGATGTTTAAATACAGTGACTCTAGCATAGCAGGGTGGTGATATTTTAATATCTACATCTTTCATTTGCCTTCATTGAGTAGAGTTGTCAAATTTAGCACGTAAAAATACAAAATTCCCAGTTAAATTTGAATTTATGATAAAAAATGATTTTAGTAACAGTATGTTCCATGCAATATTTGGGACATATTTATACTAAAATACGAAACGTGTAGTTTATCTGAAATTCAAACTTAACAACTTCACTTAAGGTGTTCTGCAGTTTATTGGGTTTCATTTTAACATTTGCTTCACCAGATACCATTTGTATTTACTATAGGTTGTCTTTATATAAATCACTGATTCAATTAACTGTTTAAAGTGTTATATACAAAGAAATGTTATAATTTGTAATTTCCCTTTGAATAACTCAGAAATTAGATACGGTGGAATGCTTGCTAGAAATATTTTAAGTTCAAAACCCAAATCTATTTGTTAAAAAAAAAAAGAGAATGGGCAAGAGCAAGTCAAATAAGATTTTTTTTTCTTTTAATAGATTCTTTCAGGCAGTCACTGAAACACTAGCTCTGAATTAAAATGTCCACTTTCTTTTTCTCCCTTTTTGGAACTATTCTCATGCATGGCTTTGTACGTAAAATTCATAAATGATTGCATTACTGAATCCAGATTTAACTGTTGCCTGAATGAAATTGTCACCACAGGGAAATCTATGTAGCACTGGAAAGGTCATGAGAGCACCTGCCCAGATATTAGCACACTGTGATTCTTTGTGCTGCAACCTTGGTTAGTAGAGATTATCTGTGGAGAAAAACACTAATATTTACTCTCGGAGGAAGTTGCTGAACAAGACAGCTCACTTGGCGGGTACTCTGTTAGCAGTGGATAAACCAGTGTGCAAATATTTATTATCTCAACAGAAAAAGATGGGAACTTTCTACTTGAGCAAAATTCTGTAAGTGGGGCATTTGGAGTAATAGAATTCCATGCATACCTATGTGGGAGAAAATGTATTTCAATAACAGATCATAAACCTTTGGAAAAAAGCTAGAGGTCTTTCTATAGTGACTACCAAGCTGTAGTAATTGCTTATGGCATTGTCAGCATAAAGTAAGAAAGTCACTATAGAACCTCTTTGGAACATGGCCAAGCAGATTCTCAAAATTCTCTAGAGAAATCCAGATTCCTCAGTGTGACTTTTGTCTGGTTTGTTCCCTATATCAACTTTAGCTATAAGTAAAGAAAACAGTAATTACTCTGAGCAGAGGATGTCAAGTAATTCATAAACATATAACATTGTAATTCCTAGTCCTGACTCCAAGTTAGACCCAAGGGAAGACACAATTGGGTCTTTGATCACACCTTTTGCATGAGACTCAACAATCTTACTTAGCTTTGAATCTATAGAATTCTATTTTATTTATTTATTTATTTTTTATTGTGGTACACGGGCCTCTCACTGTTGTGTCCTCTCCCATTGCGGAGCACAGGCTCCGGATGCGCAAGCTCAGCGGCCATGGCTCACGGGCTCAGCCGCTCCGTGGCATGTGGGATCTTCCCCGAACGGGGCACATACCTGTGTCCCCTGCATTGGCAGGCGGACTCTCAACTACTGAGCCACCAGGAAGCCCTAGAATTCTATTTTAGAACAAAAAAAGTTATAAAAATGAACAATGTATCATGCATAGTGGTGGATGTTACAGCAAAGAGGTGAAAAGCAGACCAACACCACTGCTGTCAGTGTAGCTGATGTTATGAAGAGGCCCATGAGCATATGATGCTGTATAGACTGTGTGCAAAAGATTTTCAATAATCGTACTTCTTTTTGGTAGGAGGTCACAATCTAAAACCAGAGAGTGGAGAACTGGACACTCAAAAGAAGGCCTTAGAAATAGGTAACTAAATACCTCAAAAGTTTCAGCACAAATGAGGAAGGCAAAAAATCTATTTTGGTGTATTTTCTCCTTTTTTTAGGAAATATAATCAATGATGATGGTTACTCTTTGTTAAGGGCACACTGCAGGCTTTGTGTACATTATCTTTTTATCCCTATCATTGTTAGAGATAATGCAGGTAGAGATGAAGTAGTGGATTGTTATTTCTAATTTACAAATGGGTATCTTGTTTGAGTTCACACATTAAGTTATAGGATCAAGAGCAAAAGTAAGACTGAAGTAAAAAAAAAAAGAATCAAACTAAGTAAAAGACACATTCTTTCTTCCATACCTTGTAACCAGTGGGTCTGGACAGGGGACAGTTTTGCCCCTGAAAGCCGATTTGGCACTGTCTGGAGATATTTTTGGTTGCCACAACTGTGGGGAGGGGAGAGGAAGAATGTTAGGCATCTATTGGGTAGGGGCCAGGATGATGCTAAACATCCTACAGTGTGCAGGAAAGTCCCCACAACAAACAGCATCTGGCCCAGATGCCAAGGTTGAGCAATGCTGGTTTAAAAGAAGCCTTCTATTAAGGCTGCTTTGATACCTGTGTCAGTTTTATCATTTAAAAAAGAAAATTCTCTGTTATACTCCACAATTACTTAGGTAATGACCACAGAGACCAAGAACTCAAATATTCCTGCTATTCTACCTACTAGATGTGTGAATTTGGGTAAATATTCCTAAAGTACAGGTTTGGTGCTATTGTGATTCAACCATTTTTATGACCCAGTTTCTTTCACCAAGGAAATGGGTGAATTATAAGAAATAAAATTGTTGCAATTCTAATAGCCATCATAATCAGGTCATACACACATACACACACACACACACACACACACACACACCCCTCATTATTTTCCCAAACTTTTAGGCTCCAGTACTATTCTAGTCACCTAGACTCAAAACCATATATATATTCATCCTGTCCCTCAGGCATGAACCTTATTGTCACCGGTCTTGTTTTAGAGACTTACTTGTGTGTTTTTCAAAAGGATCTTTTTTAGTCCAGTCTGGTCTATGCACACAAACTCTTGACTATGTCATTCTCTGGTTTAACAAACAAAAAAAGAGGCAAACGAAAAACAATTTGTCTCTGAATTACTTTTATCTGCAAGTGACCCAAAACAACACAACAGTGGCTAAAACAGTTCAGAGCTCTGTTTCATGAAGTTCTCAGGGATCCAGACTACTTCCAATTCACTATTTTGTTCTTATAGTATAGCCTTTGTCTCATGGAAAAAGATGGATAGTCCAGATCCAGATTTCTGATCCACGTACAGGCAACAAGGAGAGGAAAGGACAAAGAAGGACATAGCTCTTTCTTTGAGAACACTTCTTGGAATTTGCACACAAAACCTTTGCCTTTCTATCATTGGAAGTAATGTAGTCATATGATGGCATCCAGCTACAAGGGAGGCTAGGAAACGTAGTTTTTATTTTGGGTAGCCACACAACAGGGGCTCAGTTGTTAAAGGAAGAAGAGGAACATGGAGAAGGAAAGGTATGTACACAAACAAAAAAGTAATTCCCCTTTGACAAGACAGTAAGTGTCAAATTATCAACATGACTATGGAGGCTTCTAAAATAAGCCTTGCCTTAGCTTTTCAGCCTCCTTTTCCACAATTTACAGGTTTTACTACTGCTAAACCTTCTTTAAATGCACCATTATTACTAGAGTTCCTTCTTTTCAGCCTTTCAATTTTGTTATTTCTTGTTTTCCAAAGTCAGGCTATCCATATTTAGAAGTTGAGCTTAGATTTTTACCATTACCCTCTATGTCTTCCTGTTAGTCCCTTACGGAAAGAATCTCTTCTCCTCTGTGTTCCTCTAGCTCTTGGTGTTCCTATCATAGTTCTTCCATCATTTGTCAGAGCATTTTCTACTCTCTTATCCCTTCTACTCACCTGTAAACTTTAAGAGAGGTTAGTACTGTTCAGTGTTTTCATGCTCGAATAGTCCTTTCTGAAAGCACTATTTACATTAAATATGACTGAACTCCAAAACCTGGTAAAAAAAGTCTTTACTAAGTTTTGACTATGGTGAAGAGAAGTTGAATACTTTGGAACAAAATAGTACTAAACCTTATCTGGCGTTCCCTCAGTTAATCAACCTAATATCTCTTTCTCCTTTGCTTTCCTTCAGTTTGATCACATTCCAAAAAAGCCTTTTCCATGTCATCTTCACAGTTTTATTTTTGCTCTCCCTCAACAGTTTTGTAAAAACCATATATTTTTTAAACTTTTCCTTCTCAATCAGTAAAGGTAAACATTTTCTTCAAATTTGAATTCTAAACTCAATTTCTGACTTCAAAGAAAGTTTAGCTTAACTAATGTGGTGACAGTCAAACCTCGATTAGAAACTGCCTCAGTTCAGGCTGCTATAACAAAATGTAATAGACTCAGTGGATTAAACAAGTATTTATTTACACTCTAGGCTGCTTTTACTTTTTTAAAAAATAATTTAGGTTAATTGTTTTATTGCAGTATACTTGATTTACAATGTTGTATTAGTTTCTTCTGTACACAAAAGTGAGTCAGTTATACATACACATATATCCATTCTTTTTTAGATTCTATTCCCATGTAGGTCATTACAGAGTATTGAATAGAGTTCCCTGTGCTATTCAGTAGGTTCTTATTAGTTATCTATTCTATATATAATAGTGTGTATATGTTAATCCCAGTCTCAGTTTCCTTCTACATGTTTGTTTTCTATATTTGTGACTCAACTTCTGTTCTGTAAATAGTTTCATTTGTACCATTTGCACTTATTTCTCACAGTTCTGGAGCCTCAAAAGTATAACATCAAGGTGCCAGCAATTCTTTGCCTGGTGAGGGCTCTCTTCCTGATTTGCAGATGTCTGTCTTCTGGCAATATTGTTCAGTGGCCTAGAAAGAGTTCTCAGGTCTCTTCTTCTTTTTACAAGAGAATTAATTTTATCACAATGGTCTCATTCTCATGACCTAATCTAAATGTAATTGCCTTCCAAAGGCCCCAAGTCCAAATACCACCGTACTGGGGATTAGGACTTCATTTTATGAAGTGGGCAGGTGGGAGGCAGCAAAAGCATTCAGTTCATAGCAGAAATATATCAGTTAGAACTGAAAGCGACCTCATGTGCCATAACAAATTGGCATTTGAAAGTTAGGGGTTCAGAGCAAGAAGTTTTGGGGTAGGAAGACAAATAGATCATGGGGTATGAAAAGAGAATGAATCCAAAGAAATTTGTTCTTAGATCACGGCTAAAATTTTTAAACAGACAGAGGTTTTATTAATATATGATAGAAAATTTATAAAATGTAGTTTGTTATTATAAATTTACATTTTTTTAGAGCAGTGTTTTTTTTTTCAAACTTGTTTTCATTGTTGCACCCTAAGGAGAAGTTTTCCTTATTTTTTTCCTAATCATTCTCACCATCAAGAAAGTTTAATATCACAGATATACTATATATCTATTCATGTACTGTAACCCTTTGGAGGGCCACAGATTATTATAATATCTTTCTTCTCCCAAGAACCACTTTCCTCTCCTAGGTGGCAATATCACTTCACTAAAGAATGCTTGTTGTCAAATGAAATAATTAAATTAAATATCTCATAAATATAACACTGTTTAAATTTAAACATCTTAACTTGTCATTGAAAAACTTTCAATTTCTTCCTCCAAGCTGTTGCCTATAAGGTAATATTTAGGTGACATTAAGTTTGAAATTTTAAAACTGGAAGGAATCAAGTTGGTATAACTTTGAAATCATTTTCAGGGTGCCTCTTCCATACCACTATCACCTTTGGTGACACTACTTTAGTGAGACTTGCCTCCTGGATCCCCCTAGGCCCTAATGAGCCAGGTACTTTTTAATCTAGAGCAGTTTCTCTATCTTCTTTTTTCATGCCACTGACTTTAGGCAGAAACCGCATTAGTTTTTCTATGGAATGTCCCACATTCTGCATTTGTGACTATGGTACTTTGTGGTATATTTACTTTGTTTCTCTATCTTCCAAATTTAATAAAATGAAAAATTAAATCCAGAGGCTTGGTGTTGCTTCAGGTTTAACTTGCTTTTTTTCTGCAAGAACAACCTAAGGTGTGTGCTACATGTTGCCTCACATCAGAAAGTACATAGTATCTGATTATCTCACTTTTAGTGATAATTAATCAAAGGGTGTACTGATTGAGAATGAAGAGATAATACTGTCGTTGTTTGCAGATGAAGGAGTGTCTACGTAAAACATCCAAAAGCATCAACAACATCTCTTGGAACAAAGAAATGCTTAGAGCAGGACACAAGGTTAATGTTACAAAAGTCAATCACTTTCCTATAAACCAGCAATGAACAAGTACAACTAAAACCATAATGCCATTTACATTAGCTAATGTAACCCCCCAAAAAGAAATACTTAAGTATAAATCTAACATAATATGTACAAAATCTACAAAAGGAAAACTACAAAACTCTGATGAAAGAAAGCAAAGAAGAACTAAATAATTGGAGAGATATTTCATGTTCATGGACAGGAAGACTCAATAATGTCAAGATGTCAGTTCTTTCCAACTTTATCTATAGATTCAGTGCAATCTCAGTCAAAATCCCAGTAAGTTATTTTGTGGTTACTGAGAAATAGATCAATGGAACATAATAAAGAGCCCAGAAATAGACCCACATAAACATAGTTAACTGATCTCTGACAAAGGAGCAAAGGCAATACGATGGAACAAGGACAGTATCTTCAAAAAATGGTGCTGGAGTAACTGGACACCCACATGTAATCAAATTAATCTAGATACATTCCTTATACCTTTCACAAAACCTAATTCAAAATGGATCACAAATCTAAATGTAAAATGAAAAACTATAAAACTCCTAGAAGATTAAATGAGAGAAAATCTAGATGGCCTTGGATTTAATGATGACTTTTTAGGTACAATGCCAAAGATATAATCAAAGAAAGAAAGAATTGATAAGCTAGATCTCATTAGAATTAAAAGTTTATGTGCTGTGAAAGACACTGGCAAGAGAATAAAAATATGTCACAATTTTAGAGAAAATATTTACAAATATATATCTGATAAATAACTGATATACAATATATAGATAAGAACTCTTAAAACAACAATAAAAAAGTAACCAAGCAATTAAAAATTGGCTAAAGACTTTAACAAACATCTCAACAAACAGTATATATAGATGACAAACATATGAAATGATGCTCCACATCATTTGTCATCAGAAATGCGAATTAAAACAACAATGAGATACTGTTATATACCTATTAGAATGAGGAAATCTGGAACACTGATGACACTTAAATGATGGTGAGGACATAGAATAACAGAAACTCTCATTCATTGATGGCAAGAATGCAAAGTGGTACAGCCACTTTGGAAGACAATTTGGCAGTTCTTATAAAACTAAATATATTCTTACCATATGATACGACAGTTATGCTCCTTGATATTGCCCAAAAGAGTTGAAAATTTATGTTCACATAAAACCTGCACATGGAGGATTATAGCAGCTTTATTCATAATTGCCAAAACTTGGAAGCAACCAAAATGTCCTTCAGTAGGTGAATCAATAAATAAACTATGATACATCCTGACAATAGAATATTATTTAACACCATAAAGAAATGAACTAACAAGCCATGAAAAGACATAGAGGAAACTTAAATGCCTATTACTAAGAGAAAAGACACTAATCTCAAAAGACTATACACTGTATGACTCCAATTATATGACATTCTGTGAAAGGCAAAATTATGAAGACAATAAAAAGAATAGCAGTTGCCAGGGATTAGGGGAAGGGTAGGGATGAATAGGCAAAAAACAGATGTTTAGGGCAGTGAAACTACTATGATAATATAATGGCATATACTTATTATATATTGGGTCAAACTCATAGAATATACAACATGAAGAGTGAATCCTGATGTAAACTATGGACTTTGAGTGATGATGTATCACTGTAGGTTCATCAGTAATAAATATACCACTCTGATGTGGGATGTTAATAATAAGGGCAGTTATGCATGTGTGGGAAAAGAGGGGATATGGGAAACCCCTGTATCTTCTACTCAATCATGGTATAAATCTGAAAGTTTTCTAAAAAGTAAAATCTATTAAAAATTTGCCAGTGAGTCACTAGGGGTAATAGTAGGTGGTGCCACTCCCACTTGTACCCCCTGATTCCTGGTCCCATGAGTCCTGGCTGTAGGAGAAACAACACCGTATATTGGACACTGATTCAGAGCACATACAGCCTTCTGGAGAACCTTGCCCTCATTCTGCAAAGTAGTGCCACCTAGCTGTCAGTCTAACTGAGTCTCCCAAAAGCCATTCTGCCATTCTATCAAGCCAGCTGCCTCATGATGGGGAACATGATAAAGTCACCAGCAAAACTCATTAACAATTTCCAGGGAGTAAAAATAGATTCTGGGTAATAAAGTCTAACAATTTTTTCCTTTGTGCTTAGTCTAGTCTCACTTGCTCATAGGGTACCATGTGAAGAGGCTTTGCACCTGGCACTTCAGACCTGAGTTCCTAAGTGTGGAATGGCTGCACCTACAACTCAATTTATGACTGTGTACAGAAGAGCCAGCAGTGTGCCATGCTCAATTCAAGATGACGGTGGTGGGCCTTGTGCAGAGACGCTGCACCGGGACTGCGATCTGGAGCGTGAGCGGCGCAGCCGCACCTGGGCCTGGCCCACGAGAGCTCCAGCCCTCCCCGCTGAGGAGAACCCTAAAAAGCAGCCCCGCCCAAGGCCTGTGAAAGAGAGCAGCTGCTAAAGAGAAGCCTGTGAAAGGAGCTTGAGCTCCTCTGCCTCTCCATTCTTTGATGCAAGAATAAAGATTTCCTTTGCTTCTGAACCGAACTTGGTCTCCTTCTATTTGTGCAGGAGGACTCTTGTTGAGGACTGACTCTGGAGGGTAAGTAACAATAAGACCAGTGAATTCCATGTGCATGGGCCGATTGCCATGTTAATTCACTATGAAGTGAATTACTTGATCAGAAGAAACGCTGTGTGGAATACCATGCTGATGGATAAGACGTTCTTTAAGTCCACAGTGATAGTTTGTGCAGAAGCAGTGCAGTTAGGGGAGGAAAATTCATAACCATAGTAACTGTCTATTCCAGTTAGAAAAAACCATTACCGAACCAAACTTGGGTCTGCTTGCGCACATGCAGTAAAGCCAATATACCGCCACCAAGTTTTGGTGAAGGAAAAGTACAGTTTTTATTGTAAGGTGCCAGACAAGGAGTCTGGGGCAGCTAATGCTCAAAAAACCCAAACTTCCTGATGGGTTTCAGAGAAAAAGCTTTTATCGACAAAACTGGGGGGAGGGGTGGGTTTCAGGGTGTGTAACCCTTCTCCAGTTGGTTGGTGGAGAGGTAACTGGGTGGTGTTTCAAGAAACTCAGTCATCAGCCTTCTGGTTCCATCCAGCCTGGGGTCCACGTGCTTGTGCTCAGCCTGAAGATACTATCCTCCACCTGGGTAGGGGCCTTTGTTCCTGTAAAAGAACTCAGAGATAAGTATCAAATTGTTATATACATCCCCTGAAGAGAAATCAGGACCAGGCCCCACTGCTGCACTCATTTTTTTCTGCATTTCCTCATACCTCTAATTACTAACTGAATCTGCCCTTTGAAACTCAGAAAAGATCTAGAAGGCTAAAACCTTTTTCCTGCAAACAAGAAATAGGGGACACATGAAAGGCCTTTTTATTTGGAAGGGCCCCACAGGGTCCTGCATGGCTTCAAGATTACTGCTCTCTCCATGATGGAAGCAGTCCAGTGTAATCGACTGGTCACCAAGTTGCTGGCTAATCACCCAGGTAAGTAGTGCCCTATCAGAGACTCAGTGCTGAGCTCTAATGTTGGCAGATTAGGCACTCAGTGGTAGTTGTAGTTAAGTCAGCCTTGGGGAGTGGAAGTCATGTTGCTGAATCCATGCATAACCTCCATCCCTGACATTATGGCCACTTTGTTCATAGGACTATTTGGTGATGACAAGGGTCACTGGGGAAGGGTGCTGACTGGTATCTACATAATGGGTCATCTTTCCACCTTATTATTAAAGTCATTCAGGTCTTTTCTTTCTCTATCAGTTGATTGTGGGGAACTCCTTATGAGGCCATAGGCACAGGCTAGGAGAGAGAAGGTAGTTTAGCAGGAGTGGGGACCATGGGCATTTGGGCCACTTCATGTAATTTACTTGTGCCTTTAGGGACTGCTTGGGCCAGATTTCATTTATACCTCATTATTTGATGATTGACTGCTACTATGTACACCCAACTTTATGGCTTGGTGAGTCATATAACACCTAGTTCCTTATGGGTAGCTCACTTCATATGGTAACTTGCTGGCTCATGAGTAAGCATTCCACTAAGGCCCAGTGGTAAGCCAAAAGATATTTCTCAAAAAGAAAGTAGCTACCTGCAGAAAAAATGACAGGACTCTTTTCCAAAATTTTAAGGACCTCCTGAAGGGTACTGCCAGAAGCTCCAAATCTGCCACTGACACTTTAAGCACCATTGTATCTGCTGAATCTTACGGCTCAAGTATCAGGGCAGTTTGCACAATAGCCTGGAACTGTTTCAGAGCTCTCTCTTCTTCTGGACCTAACTCAAAACTAGCATCTATTTTGGGTGATTTGTTAAATGAGCAAGAATAACACAACCAAACAAGGAGTATGCTGCCTCCAAAATCCAAGGAGGTCTCCTTTAGGGCACATAATAGCATTCCAGTCATTTATGCAGTACTTGAGCTAAGAATTTGAGTCACCAGTGATTTTAGGAGCAACCAGCCAATCTTATTATATTCATTATTTTGCCAAAAATGTTTGAGAGTATCATATACATGGTCACCCAGATCCTTCCTTCTTATAAATGTTTGATTAGTAGTATACAGTGGTGATATTTTGTCACATTCTATTACCAGATCACACTATGGACTATCAGTGCTCTCTTTACAACTGAAAGTCATTAGCATATTTAAATTTTATCAGGTTAGAGAGCCAATTCCAGAGCCAATTCGTGGTTTTCTATACAAAGAGAGATTTATTTATTTATTATAAGAAATTGGTTCCCACAGTTATAGAGGTTGATGAGTCCTAATATTTGCAGTTCACAAACTGGAGAGCCAGGTGAACCAATGATGTAGTCCCAGTATAAGTGCTGGAAGGCTTGAGACCCTGGAAGAGCTGATGTTTCAGATAGAGTACAAAAGCAGGAAGAAAAACTGATGTCCCAGCTCCAAGGCAGTCAAGCAGGAGTTCCTCTTACTCGTGGGAGGTTCAGCTTTTTGTTCTATTCAAACTTTCAATTGTTTAATTGAGGCTCATCCACATTAGTGAGGGTAATCTACTTTATTCAGTCTAAATCTACTGATGTATATGTGTAGCTGATTCACTTTGTTATAAAGCAGAAACTAACACACACTTGTAAAGCAATTATACTCCAATAAAGATGTTAAAAAGAAAATCAAATGTTAATCTCATCTGGAAACATCTTCATAGACACACCCAGAATAATGGTGGAGCAAATGTCTGAGCACTCTGATCTAGTCAAATTGGCACATAAAATTGCCCCTCATACTCCCAGCCTAAAATTCTCTACTATAAACCTTTTATTTATTTGTTGTAACTATTCTTGCTCATTGACTGTGTTAATTATTTCTTTAAAGTTTGCAAAATAGATACTTGTTTACTTCAACATTCCTTCTCTAAAGAGAATTTTCCTTTATCATCTAGAGCTATTAGGTAACTCTGAAATGCAGATCACTCAGAAGAGATAAGATAGATGTTTTTGTTCTTTCTACTTGGTGTCTTAGCATAAGGAGTTTGTTCCCAAGTTATGTTCAGTTGTTGTTGCCTTTTTTGTTTCCTTTCTGTCTTTTTTAAAAAGCATATATATAAACTCCTGGGTTTTATTAATCATTGTTTCCATCACTTGTAATCATCAGTTTTTAATGCTTTAATTGTCTCATCTTTGGCTAGAGTGAGCCCTTCATGTTGAATTCTGTATTTTTTTGTATAACCAATTGGTTTTTGAATGTTTTCCATGCTTTCTTGAGCAACAATATTTAGAAGTCTTGTATTCTTCCAGCCCCAGAACTAAAATCGGCCACTCCTCAAGGAGTTCTGGTTCCCTGGTATTTAGAGACAATAATCTGGGTGTTGATGATGTTTATTACTATAAGGTAGTCATTGCTTTCAAGGTTTTTTAATCCATATTTTTAAAAGGAAATAAGTTCATAGTGGTATTTATGGGTTGGCCAAAAAGTTCATTCAGGTTCCTCTATAACATGTTATAGAAAAAACCCAAATGGACTTTTTGGCCATTTGGCCAAATACTATTCAACTTCAGTATGATTATATTATAAGTATGTGTAAGAACAAATAGTTGCAAAATATCTTAAAACTAATTCAATATTCATATTTTAGTAGTAATATAGGTGTTTATATTTAAGACTATTTCATATATGGTAGGATAATCCATCATTTGAAACTGAACTCAATGTTATTTCCTCCTACAAAAGTACCCCATGATCCCTGAAGCTGGCTTTTAGCAAAGTGCACCCAAAAGCTATGGAGTCAGGCTGCTTGGGTAAACTTCTAAGTATGCTATCAATAAGAGATACAATCTTGGACAAACAACTCAAGTATCAGAGTCCCAGTTTCTTCAGATGGAAAACTATAAAGAATAATAGTATCTATCCACCTTACATAATTGAGGTAAGGACTAAATGAGATAATATACAGTAAAATATTGGAGCAGAGCCTGACAAATAATAAGCATTGGGTAAAGGTTAGTAATTCTTAAGTACGAAACATTCTAAACTGAATTATATTCTAACTAAAATTATTTATGTGCATTAAAATCATTTTTAGTATACTTTAAGCTTCCTGATGGCAAAGTCTACATTTAAATCATCAGTATATTCTTGCCTATAATCCTAAATAAGTTATCTGAGTTCCTTTGCAGGATACCTTGCACACAGTGCATACTCAGTAGTACATGAATGGGATTGTGTGTGTCTGTGAATACATATGTATATTTATGTGGGAAACAAAACACAAGAAACAGAAAAACAGAGTTGGGGGAAGAAAAGGAGGGGAGAATAGAAGGGAAAAGAAAAGAAGGAGGAAGAAACGGAGAGAGGGAGAGAAAGATCAACTTTGAAGTTTGCTTGCCCCTTTCCTTGTTAAAAGTTCACTAGAGTGCTATCCAATATTTACATGGAGATTAATCCACATAAAAATGCAGAATTTCAAAGCCATTTTTTGTAATGTTTCTTCAGGTAGATTGGTAGAATGTTTAGCTTACCTCCTGTGCAAAGAAGGGCAAATTCTCAGACAGCTCTCACAGCTGACCTTGAGCAACAAAACTCACTAAGGATAGCTCATGCAGACGTGGTCATCAAGAGAGCTCATCAAGACAGCTCATCAAGACATTATCTTGATCCTGAAATTGACATTTATAAATTTTATGGAGATTTTTATACTATTATCACATGTCTCTGAGCCCCCAAATATACACATTTTTCTATAATAGTAACTTATGGTATATATCTTTCTGCAACTTTAATTTGCCAAAAAAAAAGCTGTGAGATTAAATTATGTTGATACACATATCATTAGTCATTCATTTCCATTTTCCATATTGCTTTTCATTATATAAATATGTCACAATTTGTCAATCTATTTATATTCTGTTTGTAGACATTTAGGGTATTACTACATTTTGATATTAAATGCAATTCTCCAAAGAACATTCTTATATAAGTTTCTTTGTATACAATTGTTTCTCTAGTATTTATACCTAATAATTGCTGAGCCCTAAAGTACATAAATTTTAACCTTTACTAGCTATTTCTAGATTACTTTCTAAGGTTGTTTTTAAATCAGTTTACAACTATAAACCAACAGTGCATAAAGTTTTCTATCATTCTTCAGATTTATCAACAACATATTGTCATACTTTTAAAAATTTACCAATCTGATGAATCTGAAATAGTATATTTATTGTGGTTAACTTGAATTTCCACAATTACTATAAGACTGAGCTTTTTGTACCTTTTCATTACCATATCATGTACTTTATTTATTTTTACTATTAGGATGTCTGTCTTATTTAAATTATTATTATTATATATATATTTTTTTGCAGTACGCGGGCCTCTCACTGTTGTGGCCTCTCCCGTTGCAGAGCACAGGCTCCAGACGCGCAGGCTCAGTGCCCATGGCTCATGGGCCCAGCCGCTCTGCAGCATGTGGGATCTTCCCGGACTGGGTCACGAACCCGTGTCCCCTGCATTGGCAGGCAGACTCTCAATCACTGCGCCACCAGGGAAGCCCTTATTTAAATTATTTATGGGAGTTCTTCATAAATTCAGATACCAATCTTTTATTTTATGCATTGTGAATATCTTGTCTCTGATTTTTTTTGTATGATTTTATCACTAAGAAGTTTTAATTTCAAAGCAATCAAGTTTATCCATCTTTTTAATTGTTTGTACATTTTATATCTTGTTTAAGAATTTCTTTATCTCCTGAGGTTATCAAGATATTCTCCTGTTATTTGTACAAAAGTTTTTAAAGCTTAGTTTCACATTTAGGTCTTATAGTCCACATGGAATTTATTTTTGCCTATGGCTTGAAACAAGATTCCTAAGTTATTTAGTTCACATGGATAACTAAGATAATTGACTAGTGCATTATTTTCCCACTGATCTGTAACACTAAGTCTTTGATTTGTCAGGTGTCCCTATGGGCAAACACAAAAACTATCATTACCAAATCAGACTTACTTAAATCATAGATCTGACCCAGGATTAAGCTTTACAAATAATTCTAAAACCACCAATAATTCAGTAACTCAAGTGAAACAAGCAACGGATATGTAAATGGTTCTTGTGACCATGATTATTTATGAGGTCTCTCAAAGGGGTTGGCAGTCATGTCACTTACAAAGATGAGCTGTATCAGTCATGGAACAGCTCCATTTTATACTCAAAAAGTTACACTTCCTAGGGATCCAAGGCCTCTAAATCCGTAGATTCCAAATTTATTGCCCATAAGTCACCTAGACAGATTAAGAAATAACATTTCCTCCCTCATGAGCTAATATCTTTCCTGTGTTTGCCAGAAGATTGTTCATTAAACCGTTTATGAGGAAATTTGATAAGATCACTTTCCTTCTTTCCTTTCTCGGAGCGTCGGCCTCATGAGTTTGATGATGAATCTCAGCCCTTTTCTTTCTACCCTTTTCTAACCTGCTGTTAACTCTTTTCTTTCTATCAGGCCTAAGTGAATGGGGTTTCTGTGGCTCTATTATCTTCTGCCAATCTGTCAATTCCTGTACCAAAATTACATTGAATTAATAAGGACACAAGAAAGTGTATGTTTCCTAATTTATTCTTGGTGCATAGGTATTAAATGTATTTTTGTATATTGTTATTATATCCATTGGTTGAACTCTCATTAATTTCTTAATTTGTCTATTTTCTTTGATTATTTCATGAAGATAACCATTATTTATGAACAGTGATATCTTCTTCCATCCTTTCCAATTATTTTACATTTTATATATTTTCCTTATTTTGTTGAGTTATCTAGGATTTAGAGTGCATTGTTGAATAAAGCTCTTTCTTCTTGACTGTAAAGACAACTCTTACATTGTTTTACTCTAAGAAATGTATGCATTTGTTTGTTAACTCCTTCTGTCAGATTAAGAAGATTCTTTTTACTCATAGTTTGTAATGAGGTATGAATATGTTTTAAATTATTTCAAATACATTTTCTGTATATTCTGAGGTAATTCTTTAATTTGGTAATGTAGCAGATTTCATTAATAGATTTTCAATTAGATATTCTGTTATATTTCTAGATAAACCAAAATTGGTCATGTCATGTTATTTTGTTTGATAATTCTGTTTGTTAATATTTAAGTTAGATTTTTGTATTTATGTTTATGACAGATTTTATTAATTTACATAGTATCCTCTAATTTTGTATCAAGGGTATACTAGTGTCATAAAACAAATAGGGGAGCAATTTTATCCCTGCATTATATGAAAGAATGTGTTTAAATTTGACACTGTCTACAACTTAAAAATTTGACAGCACTTGTAAGAAACCTTGGCTCTTAAGTGTATATATGACGATAGTAAATTATTGATTCAACATTTTAAAATTTCATGAGTTAATTTTAGGAAGGTATAGTGTTCTGAAGTTTGTCCATTTTATGTAAGCTTAAAAATTTACTGATAGAAAGTCCTTCAGGGGATTTCTCTAATTATGAACACTTGTCACTGGTCATATTATTTATTTCTGAAATCTCTTAACCTACTATGGTATATGAATTTCATTTTCACTTGAATCAAGGGGCATTCTTGAATTGTTTTGGCTGAATTCTCATATCCCATAAATATGCTTGCTCATTTTGAAAATCTTATTTACCAATTTTTAGCCTGATTTATATACAAATAAATAAGAAATTTATATTAAAATACCACACCATCATTATGGCTTTAAAACCTTTCCTTAATAATATTCTTGAGTTTTGGTTTCACTTCACATTTTATGAGGCTTTTTAGTAGGTGCACCAAAGTTCAGAATTGCTTTCGTTTCTTTGTTTTTATCGGGGTATAGTTGTTTTACAATGTTCTGTTAGTTTCTACGGTACAGTGAAGTGGAGTTCCCTGTGCTATACAGTGTGTTCTCATTAGTTATCTATGTTATACCTATTAGTGTATATATGTCAGTCCCAATCTCCCAATACATACCACCTCCCCTTCCCCCCATAGTGTCCATACATTTGTTCTCTACATCTGTGTCTCTATTTCTGCCTTGCAAATTGGTTCACCTCTACTATTTTCTAGATTCCACATATATGGGTTAATATATGATATTTGTTTTTCTCTTTCTGACTTGCTTCACTCTGTATGACAGTCCATATGTCCATCCACATCTCTACAAATGACCCAATTTCTTTCCTTTTCATGGCTGAGTAATATTCCATTGTATATATGTACAACATCTTCTTTATCCATTCGTCTGTCCATACACATTTAGGTTGTTTCCATGACTTGGAATAGTGCTGCAATAAATATTGGGGTGCATGTTCCTTTTTAAATAATGGTTTTCTCTGGTTATATGCCGAGTAGTGGGATTGCTGGGCCATATGGTAATTCTGTTTTTAGTTTTTTAAGGAATCTCCATATTGTTCTCCATAGTGGCTGTATCAGATTACATTCCCACCAACAGTGCAAAGAGGGTTCTGTTTTATCCACACCCTCTCTGGCATTTATTCTTTGTAGATTTTCTGATGATACCCATTTTAACTGGTGTGAGCTGATACCTCATTGTAGATTTGATTTGCAATTCTCTACTAATTAGTGATGTTGAGCAGTTTTCCATGTACTTCTTGGCCATTGGTATGTCTGCTGTGGAGAAATGTCTATTTAGGTCTTCTGCCCATTTTTGGATTGGGTTGTTTGTTTTTTTTGATATTGAGTTGAAGGAGCTGCTTGTATATTTTGGAGATTAATACTTTGTCAGTTGCTTCCTTAGCAACTATTTTCTCCAATTCTGAGGGTTGTCTTTTCATCTTGCTTATGTTTTCCTTTGCTATGCAAAAGCTTTTAAGTTTCATTAGGTCCCATTTGTTTATTTTTGTTTTTATTTCCACTACTTTAGGAGGTGGGTCAAAAAAGATCTTGCTGTGATTTATGTCAAAGAGTGTTCTTCCTATGTTTTCCTCTAAGAGTTTTATAGTGTGCAGTCTTACATTTAGGTCTTTAATCCATTTTGAGTTTCTTTTTGTGTATGGTGTTAGGGAGTATTCTAATTTCACTTTTTTACATGTAGCTGCCCAGTTTTCCCAGCATCACTTGCTGAAGATACTGTCTTTTCTCCATTGTATATCCTTGCCTCCTTTTTCACAGATTAGTTGACCATAGGTGTGGGTTTATCTCTGGGTTTTCCATCCTGTTCCATTTATCCATAGTTTTGTTTTTGTGCCAGTACCATATTGTCTTGATTATTGTAGTTTTGCAGTACAGTGTGAAGTCAGGGAGTCTGATTCCTCCAGCTCCGTTTTTCTTTCTCAAGATTGCTTTGGTTATTCAGGGTCGTTTTTGTCTCCATACAAATTTTAAGATTTTTTTTGTTCTAGTTCTGTGAAAAATGCCATTGGCAATTTGATAGGGAGTGCACTGAATCTGTAGATTGCTTTAGGTCATATAGAAAATTTCACAATATTGATTTTTCCAGTCCAAGAACATGGTATATCTCTCCATCTGTTGGTGTCATCTTTGATTTCTTTCATGAGTGTCTTATAGTTTTCTGAGTACAGGTCTTTTGCCTCCTTAGGTAGGTTTATTCCTAGGTATTTTATTCTTTTTTTTGCAGTAGTGAAGGGGATTGTTTCCTTAATTTCTCTTTCTGATCTTTCATTGTTAGTGTATAGGAATGCAAGAGATTTTTGTACCTTAACTTTGTATCCTGAAACTTTACCAGATTCATAGATTAGCTCTAGTTGTTTTCTGGTGGCATCTTTAGGATTTTCTATGTATAGTATCTTGTCATCTGCAAAGAGTGACAGTTTTACTTCTTCTTTTCCAATTTGGATTCCTTTTATATCTTTTTCTTCTCTGATTGCAGTGGCTAGGGCTTCCAAAATTATGTTCAATAATAGTGGTGAGAATGGACATCCTTGTCTTGTTCCTGATCTTAGAGGAAATGCTTTCAGTTTTTCAACATTGAGAATGATGTTGGCTATGGCTTTGTCATATATGGCCTTTATTATGTTGAGGTAGGTTTCCTCTATGCCCACTTTCTGGAGAGTTTTTATCATAAATGGATGCTAAATTTTGTCAAAAGATTTTCTGCATCTATTGAGATGATAGCATAGGTTTTATTCTTCAATTTGTTAATGTGGTGTATCACATTGATTGATTTGCATATATTGAAGAATCCTTGCATCCCTGGGATAAATCCCACTTGATCATGGTGCATGATCCTTTTAACATGTTGTTGGATTCATTTGCTAGTATTTTGTTGAGGATTTTTGCATTTATATTCATCAGTGATATTCTTCTGCAATCTTCTTTTTTTGTAATATCCTTGTCTTGTTTTGGTATCAGGGTGATGGTGGCCTTGTAGAATGAATTTGTGTAGTTTCCTTCCTCTGCAATTTCGTGGAAGAGTTTGAGAAGGATGGGTGTTAGCTCTTCTCTAAATGTTTGATAGAATTCACCTGTGAAACCATCTCTTCCTGGACTTTGGTTTGCTGGAAGATTTTTAATCACAGTTTCAATTTCATTACTTGTGATTGGTTTGTTCATATTTTCTATTTCTTCCTGGTTCAGTCTTGGAAGGTTATACCTTTCTAAGAATTCATCCATTTCTTCCAGGTTCCCCATTTTATTTGCATGGTGTTGCTTATAATAGTCTCTTATGATTCTTTGTGTTTCTGTGGTGTCCGTTGTAACTTCTCCTTTTTCATTTCTAATTTTATTGATTTGAGACCTCTCACTCTTTTTCTTGATGAGTCTGGCTAATGGTTTATAAATTTTGTTTATCTCCTCAGAAGAACTAGCTTTTAGTTTTATTGATCTTTGCTACTGTTTTCTTTGTTTCTATGTCATTTATTTATGCTCTGATGCTTATGCTTCCGTTCCTTCTACTCACTTTGGGTTTTGTTTGTTCTTTAGTTCCTTTAGGTGTACTGTTAGATGGTTTATTTGAGATTCTGTTTGTTTCCTGAGGTAGGATTGTATTGCTATAAACTTCCCTCTTAGTACTGCTTTTGCTGCATCCCATAGGTTTGAAGTTGTCGTGTTTTCATTGCCATTTGTCTCTAGATGTTTATTGATCTCCTCTTTGATTTCTTCAGTGATCTCTTGGTTATTTAGTATTTAGCATATTGTTTAGCCTCTGTGTGTTTGTGTTTTTTACAGTTTTTTTTTTCCTGTAACTGATTTCTAATCTCATAGTGTTGTGGTCAGAGAAGATGCTTGTTATGATTTCAGTTTTCTTAAATTTACCAAGGCTTGATGTGATCTGTCTTGAAGAATGTTCCATGTGTAGAAGAAAGTAGAATCTGCTGTTTTCGGATGGAATGTTCTATAAATATTAATTAAATCTATCTGATCCATTGTGTCATTTAAAGCTGTGTTTCCTTATTAATTTTCTGTCTGGATAACCTGTCCATTGGTGTAAGTAAGGTGTTAAAGTCCCCACTATTATTGTGTTACTGTCAATTTCCCCTTTTATAGCTGTTAGCAGTTGCCTTATATATTGAGGTGCTCCTATTTTGGGTGCATATATATATTTATAATTGTTATATCTTCTTCTTGGATTGATCCCTCGATCATTATGTAGTGTTCTCCTTGTCTCTTGTAACATTCTTTATTTTAAAGTCTTTATCTGAAATGTGTTCTACTACTTCACTTTTCTTTTTTTTCCATTTGCATGGAATATTGTTCCATCCCCTCACTTTCAGCCTGTATGTGTCCCTAGGTCTGAAGTGGGTCTTTTGTAGACAGCATATATATGGTCTTGTTTTTGTATCCATTCACTCGGTCTGTGTCTTTTGGTTGGAGCATTTAATCTATTCACATTTAAGGTAATTATCAATATATGTGTTCCTATTACCATTTCTTAATTGTTTTGGATTTGTTTTTGTAGGTCCTTTTCTTCTCTTGTGTTTTCTGCTTAGAGAAGTTCCTTTACCATTTGTTTTAGAGCTGGTTTTGTGGTGCTGAATTCTCTTAGCTTTTTCTTGTCTGTAATGCTTTTGATTTCTCTGTAGAATCTGAATGAGATCCTTGCCTGGTAGAGTAATCTTGGTTGTAGGTGTTTCCCTTTCATCACTTTAAATATATACTGCCACCCCCTTCTAGTTTGCAGAGTTTCTGCTGAAAAATCAGCTGATAACCTTATGGGTATTCCCTTGTATAACGTTTGTTGCTTTTCCCTTGCTGCTTTTAATATTTTTTCTTTGTATTTAATTTTTGATAGTTTGATTAATATGTGTCTGACATGTTTCTCCTTGGATTTATCCTGGAGATAATCCAGGACTCTCTGCACTTCCTGGACTTTATTGATTATTTCCTTTCCCATGTTAGGGAAGTTTTTGACTATAATCTCTTCAAATATTTTCTCAGACCCATTCTCTTTCTCTTCTTCTTCTGGGACCCCTATAATTTGAAAGTTGGTGCATTTAATGTTGTCCCAGAGGTCTCTGAGACTGTCCTCAATTCTTTTCATTCTTTTTCTTATTTTTTCTTTATTCAGCTCCATGGCCGTTATTTTCACCATTCTATCTTCCAGCTCACTTATCGTTCTTCTGCCTCAGTTATTCTACTATTGATTCCTTCTAGAGTATTGTTAATTTCAATTATTATGTTGTTTATCACTGTTGGTTTGCTTTTTAGTTCTTCTAGGTCCCTGTTAAATGTTTCTTGTATTTTCCCCATCCTATTTCTGAGTTTGGATCATCTTTACTATCATTACTCTGAATTCATTTTCAGGTAGACTTCCTATTTCCCCTTCATTTGTTTGGTCTGGTGGGTTTTTGCCTTACTCCTTCATCTGCTGCATATTTCTCTGTCTTCTCGTTTTGTTTAACTTACTGTTTGGGGTCTCCTTTCCACAGGCTGCAGGGTCGTTGTTACTTTTTCTTCTGGTGTCTGCCTCCAGTGGGTGAGGCTGGTCCAGTGGCTTGTGTAGGATTCTGGGTAAGGGGGACTTATGCCTGTGTTCTGGTGGGTGGAGCTGGATCTTGTCCCTCTGATGGGCAGGGCCACATCCGGTGGTGTATTTTGGGGTGTCTGTGAGCTTAGTATGATCTTAGGCAGTCTGTCTGCTAACGGGTGGGTTTGAGTTCCTGTCTTGCTAGTTGTTTGGCATGAGACATCCAGCACTGGAGCTTGTATGGGTGGAGCTGGGTGTTAGTGTTGAGATGGAGATCTCTGGGAGATTTCTGACCTGTTAATATTTCATTGTGTTGGGAGTTCTCTTTGGTCCAACATCCTCAACTTAGCTCTCCCATTTTGGAGGCTCAGGCCTGACCCCAAGCTGGAGCACAAAGACCCCACAAGCCGCACGGCATGGAAGAAAAGGAGAAAAAAAAAAAAGAAAATGAACAGAAAAAACCACAAGAAAATGGTAAAAGCAAAACTAAACAGACAAAATTACACAAAGAAACACACACATTCTCTCACAAAAAGAAAAGAAAAAAAAGAAGAAAAAAGAGAAAATAAAAAAAGGAGAGAGTAACTGAACAAACCCCCAAACCAAAACTAACACTAAAAACTAAAGTAACAAAAAAACAAATCACAGAAAGCAACTAGAAAAAGGAAAGAAAGCATAAAGCAAACACACAAAAACAATCCACAAAGGTATAAAAATGAAAGAAAGATGAAAACAAAAGGAAAAACTACAAAACAGCAAAGAACTAAAAATAGAAAAATAGAAAATATAGTTTAAATAAGACAAAAACAAAGGAAAACCAAAAACAAACCAAGTACAAAACACAATATAATGAAAAAATATAGTAGAACTGGGAAAAAAATAAAATAAAAAATGTATTAAAAATAGAAGCATAAAAAAGAAAAGTAAATTAAAATAAAAAGAATAAAAAAAGAACAACAACAGAACAAGACTAAAGTAGTAATAATAATAATATTTTCTTGTGGCCTCAGCTGTAAATTTCCTTGCCCCCAGGGTGAGCCACTGCCAATCCCTGCCTACCCAGCAAGCTCTTCAATACTTCTAGGTAGGTGTCTGGACCCACTGTGGGCACTGTGGGACCAGCTCAGACTCTGATCTGGCCTTACTCCAGGATGTACTTGTCCCCAAAGTCTGCAGTTTTTCCCAAGGTCCACAGCCTCAATTGTGGGAACACTCATTATCTATTCAGATAGTCTGCAGATGCAGGGTCTACCAAGCCAGTTGCGGGGATTTAATCTGCTCTTGTGACTGCATGGAGAGATTTCCCTTCCTCATCTTTGGTTTCATGACTCCTGGAGTTCAGCTTTGGTTTTGGCCCTACCTTTGTGTGTGGGTCACCCTCAGGCAGTCACCCTCAGGCATGTGTTCCCCACCCAGACAAAAGGGGGTGAAAGCAACAGCTGATTAAGGCTCACTTGCTCACTCAGGCCATGGAGAAGAAGGGATACAGCAGTCACAGTTTGGATGTGTGGGGAGTGCCTGTGGCTGAGGCTGACAAGTTGCAACAGCCTTAGGCACACTGTGCTTTCTTCTGGAGAAGTTGGCCCCAGATCACAGGAGCCTCGGAAGTGGTGGGCTGCACAGGCTCCTGGATAGGCACTGATCCTGTGTTTGCTCACAGGATCCTTTGTGGCAGCAGCAGCAGCCATCGCCTCCTCCTCTGGGGACCAAGATAACAGCCACTGCTCATGCCCACCTCTGGAGCTCTTGTAGGCTGTGCCCTGCTCTCTGTGAGTGCATGGAGCAAGAAGCTCCAATGGAGGGCCCACCCCTCTGCTTGCACACCCCGCAACAATGGTCTCTTGCTTCTCCAGCAGGTCCAGACTTTTTCCCAGACTCCCTCCCGGCTAGCTGTAGTGCATTAACCCCCTCAGGCTGTCTTCATGCAGCCAACCCCAGTCCTCTCCCTGGGTTCTGATCTCTGAAGCCTGAACTTCAACACCCAGCCCCCACCCACCCCGGTGGGTGAGTATACAAGCCTCTCAGGCTGGTGAGTTCTGGTCGGCACCGATCCTCTGTGTGGGAATCTTTCTGCTTTGCCCTCCACACCCCTCATGCTGTCCTCTCCTCTGGGGCTTCGAAGCTCCCCCCCATTCCAGCCAGTGAGGGAACTTCCTAGTGTGTGTAAACCTTTCCCCCTTCATAGCTCCCTCCCAGAGGCACAGGTCCCATCCCAATTCCTTTGTCTCTCTCTCTCTCTCTCTTTTTTTTTTCTTTTTACTTTTGCCCTACCCAATTACTTGGAGATTTTCTAACTTTTTGGAAGTCTGAGGTCTTCTGCCAGCATTCAGGAGGTGTTCTGTAGGAGTTGTTCCACATGTAGATATATTTTTGATATATTTGTGGGGAGGAAGTTGATCTCACGTCTTATTCCTCTGCCATCTTAAAGGTCTTCCTCCAGAATTGTTTTTAAATACACAGTGAATTCCCCCTTTTATCAGTATGAAGTAACTGTCTTCATTTCTAACAGTAATTTATACCTTAACATATATTTAGTTTGATGCTTGCCTGTATATCTCATTTGCCTGATTATATTTTCACATCCTTCTTTCTATTTCTTTGTGTTGTGGGAGTGTCCTTATGTATCATTTGTGTCTAACTATTATACTTACTTTTGCTCCTTATCTGAAATTTTTTCATTTTTCATTAACTGAGTTAATTTTTTTTAATAATCATTGTATGTAGGCTTTTGAATGCAATTTAAGCCCAAATTTCCTTCTTTATATGGGTCAAAGGCTATTAAATGCATGCTGATAAATGTTTAACAATAAGGTCTCAAAAAAAAAAAAAGAAAAAAGAGAAGAAAAGAAATTGCCTCAATTTGTAGTATTTGTCAAATGCTGTAATGTAAATTCACTCTCATGACTGATTTCAAACTGCTATCATTAAAATGATGTATACTACTGACTCATAGCCTGTATGGATCAGTATCTGTTTTGTCCACAACCATCTACCTAGTACTTAGTACAGTATTGAACATAGAGTAAGCAATTGATAAAAAATTTGTTGAACAATAGAAAAAAATTGTGGGATGATGTGAGAATCAAGATAAAAGTGTAAAAGTACTTACAGGTAGACTTATTCCCTTGCATATCATCAAATTCCATTCCAAAGAAGAGAAGTGTCATTTTAAAAATGCCAGTTACAAAGTATCTAAAAATTAGTTTAAAAATTATTATGTATTTAATATCCACTTCCTCCCAGGAGCTTGTGCTATAATTCTAACAATAAAAAGCATAAACTTTACCATCAGATTGGTATGCTATCATTTAATCCCTTTTTAAATTCTATGTACTAAGTCAATGAGCTACATTATCTCTCTAAGTCTCAATTTTAATATCCATATAATAGGTTTTTTAACACCTACTCCATATATTTGTGACAGGGAGTAAGTGGATAGAAAAGTAACTCTACACATCTTACTTAGCATATTACTAAGTAAGAAGCCAGCTCCCTTTGTTTATTATTGCCAACCAGTTTGTGAATGTGTTGGAGCCAACTTTAAGCATAATATAGAATGCATTCGTTCAATCCTCATTAAGTTTTGAACATGTGCAAAGTACTGTGAGGCCGCTGTGATCTGGTTCCAGGAATAGTATATCAGTTGTCTAACTGCATAATAATTCTGTGTAAACACTATGTCAACACTTAGTGGCTCAAAACAATAAAATTTATCTGAATCACAAAATTGCAGTTCAGTAATTTAAGTTGGACAATCCTGGTCTTGGCAGTGCTCACTCATATAAGTTGGGGTCCACTGGCTGCTACTTGGGAGCTGATGCATTTGGGAGTAGGCATGCTGTAGAACAGAGTTCTTGGCTCTGCTCACACATCCCTCTGTCAGGCTACATAGGCATGTTTTTATGGAGGTAGCAGGAATCTGGTATACTCAAACTACTCTATTGGCTACTGCCCCATTGGTCAAAGTTAAGTCACATGTCCAAGTCCAGAGTCAATATGAGAGGGCACTAATGAAAGGTTTAAATGCAAGTAAGTGTGAACAATTGTGGCCATCAATGCTATCTGTATCCTGAAAGAAGGATTCAAAAATAAAGTTTTATCTATGACCTTTAGAAATTCAAACATCCTTAATATATGGGACATATGTGAAAATAACTAAAACAAAAAGGAATAAAAAGAATGTAAAAAGAAAGGAAAGATCACTTCACCCACAAATAATCAAGAAAAACTTCAACAGGAATTGCAGCTTGATGTGAAAAATCGAAGAAGGGAAGAAACACTCATTGGAGGAAAATAATAAATTAACAAAATCATGAAGCAAGAAAGAATATGGTATTTGGAGGAGGGAGTGGGAAGCCTGGCTAAAGCAGATTTGTGTTGGAGTATGTAAAAAATATGGCTTCTATAAATGCTTTGGATTATGATACCTATTAATGCCTGATATCTGACCACAATTTATTGTTTTTTCTTTCAAGATAAATATAAATATGTAAGAAATACTTCAAGTACCTATGATATTTATAGAAGGTAATAAAATAAACAAAAAATAACATTTGTGAATGGACCTGTAATCAAATTATTTATAACACATTAATAAATGTTTCAGATAATTATAAGGGAAAGAGTATCATAAAATTAATGTTATAAAATCTCAAATATAGTGTATTTAAATTTTGAAATGTACCTAAATGCTCTATTTTCAGAGCATACTGAAGATTTGTTATCATATGTATGGTATCAAAATCAGGATAAATTAGATCAAGATTAATTTTTAAGCACTCAACATAAAGGTACATTAAGGACACATGATGTCTAGCTGTTTACCTTGACTATTTTACTTTATTTTAAAATACAGATACAATATTAGAAAATTTGTTCAAATAATTTCTTATTTTATTTTAGTGCATTCTTTAGAATAATTTTATATATTTTTCAGAAGTTCCATGAGATTGGTAAAATTTTCACCTAACAGATATTTTTCCTATCACTCAGTTAGGTAATTTTTGTCTAACGGAGACACAGGAGGAGTGGGGTATCAAAATGCATTATGCCATTTGTTTCCAGATTCATTCAGAGTTTCCTATGTTCTCACAAGTATAGAATTTATATACTTTACTTTTAAGTACACTCTAATGTAAGTTAGAGATTGTCTTAAGGCTCAGGGTTTAATTTAAGGAAAACTATCAATCCCATTCTCCAATGAGACCCAAAGTTTGGGTCCCATTGGCAGACCCAAATGTTGTAGTATTTCACTATAGTAGTAAATTTTATTTAGTCTTTGTTTTATGTTAATTATTTCACTCTTTAATATACAAATTATCTTCTCCCGTGCTATGTGTTCACATAAAGAATCACTGGTAAAGTAATACATTTCTACCTGTAAGGTGATCACATTTTTATTAGGTCAGTGCTCTAGGGCAAAAGGAAGCAATATGAAGTTTTAGGAAATTAAGTTCAAAACTATGTAATAATAAAATTCAATTGGAAGTACCACATCATTTATGTTAATATGAATCATTAAGATAAGCTTCATTCTGAAATATTAAATTATTGTTTTTCTTTATATCACTTTATTAGATCTACTTAAAATAGTATATGCATATTCTAGTGTGCATTTAGAGCACCCTAAATATATTCTCACAAAGCTAGGAACACTAGACAGAGATAAAGCATTATGATCAGGGATGACATTTTAGGATCAGTAAATAAATTCTATCAAACACAAATCATTTACTCTTGAGCTACTTCAAGTACCCTTGACCTTGACTCTACACAGCTTCTTACATTTACTTGCATCTGTGACTTAAGCCACAGTTTGCTCTAGCTAATACGTAGGAGTATTTTAAAGTTAGCCTTTTGCAGCATATTTCCTCCCTTCAATTTTATTTTTTGTTGTGAACAAATTAGTCCTGTTTTAAATAATCTTTGGAATCAGTTCTCAAGCTTTTGGTCTGAGGACCCCTTTATACATTTAAAATTTATCAAGGACCTCGAAGAACTTTTGTTTATGTGGTTTACATATATTTATGTAAACCACATAACATATATATATTTACCATAATAGAAACTAAAACTGCAATTTAAAAATATATATTTATTATTTTAAAGAGAAATAAACCCACTCGATGTTAATATAAATAACATACTTTAATGGGCAATAATATTTCTAAAAAAGTTAGTGAGAAAAATAGCATTCTTTGGTAAATCCCTTTTAAAATCTGTCTTAATACAAGACAACTGGAATTTGGCCTGTCCGTTGCTTTCAACATATTGAGTTCTCTCTCTTTCTCTCTTTTTCTTGGGGGGGAGCGTTGAAGTATATGAAGAGAATCCTACCTCACACTGATATATATATATATACCAATTCACATTCCCACCAGCAGTGCAAGAGTGTTCCCTTTTCTCCACACCCTCTCCAGCATTTATTGGTTCTAGATTTTTTGATGATGGCCATTCTGACTGGTGTGAGATGATATCTTATTGTAGTTTTGATTTGCATTTCTCTAATGATTAATGATGTTGAGCATTCTTTCATGTGTTTGTTGGCAGTCTGTATATCTTCTTTGGAGAAATGTCTATTTAGGTCTTCTCTCTATTTTTGGATTGGATTATTTCTTTTTTTGTTATTCAGCTGCATGAGCTGCTTGTAAATTTTGGAGATTAATGCTTTGTCAGCTGCTTCATTTGCAAATAATTTCTCCCATTCTGAGGGCTGTCTTTCGGTCTTGTTTATGGTTTCCTTTGCTGTGCAAAAGCTTTTAAGTTTCATTAGGTCGCATTTGTTTACTTTTGTTTTTCTTTCCATTTCTCTAGGAGGTGGGTCAAAAAAAATCTTGCTGTGATTTATGTCATAGAGTGTTCTGCCTATGTTTTCCTCTAAGAGTTTGATAGTTTCTGGCCTTACATTTAGGTCTTTAATCCATTTTGAACTTAATTTTGTGTGTGGTGTTAGGGAGTCATATAATCTCATACTTTTATCTGTACCTGTCCAGTTTTCCCAGCACCACTTATTGAAGAGGCTGTCCTTTCTCCACTGTACATTCCTTCCTCCTTTATCAAAGAAAAGGTGACCATATGTGCATGGGTTTATCTCTGGGCTTTCTATCTCTATCTTGTTCCTTTGATCTATATTTCTGTTTTTGTGCCAGTACCATACTGTCTTGATTATTGTAGCTTTTTATTATAGTCTGAAGTCAGGGAGCCTGATTCCTCCAGCTCCTTTTATCATTCTCAAGATTGCTTTGGCTATTCGAGGTCTTTTGTGTTTCCATACAAATTGTGAAATTTTTTGTTCTAGTTCTGTGAAAAATGCCAGTGGTAGTTTGATAGAGATTGCATTGAATCTGTAGATTGCTTTGGGTAGTAGAGTCATTTTCACAATGTTGATTCTTCCAATCCAAGAACATGGTATATCTCTCCATCTATTTGTATCATCTTTAATTTCTTTCATCAGTGTCTTCTAATTTTCTGCATACAGGTCCTTTGTCTCCTTAGGTAGGTTTATACCTAGATATTTTATTCCTTTTGTTGCAATGGTAAATGGGAGTGTTTTCTTGATTTCACTTTCAGATTTTTCATCATTAGTGTATAGGAATGCAAGTGATTTCTGTGCATTAATTTTGTATCCTGCAACTTTACCAAATTCATTGATTAGCTCTTGTAGTTTTCTGGTAGCATCTTTAGGATTCTCTATGTATAGCATCATGTCATCTGCAAACAGTGACAGCTTTACTTCTTCTTTTCTGATTTGGATTCCTTTTATTTCCTTTTCTTCTCTGATTGCTGTGGCTAGAACTTCCAAAACTATATTGAATAAGAGTGGTGAGAGTGGGCAACCTCGTCTTGTTCCTGATCTTAGTGGAAATGCTTTCAGTTTTTCACCATTGAGGATGATGTTGGCTGTGGGTTTGTCATATATGGCCTTTATTATGTTGAGGAAAGTTCCCTCTATGTCTACTTTCTGCAGGGTTTTTATCATAAATTGGTGTTGAATATTGTCAAAAGCTTTCTCTGCATCTATTGAGATGATCATATAGTTTTTCTCCTTCAATTTGTTAATATGGTTCATCACATTGATTGATTTGCGTATATTGAAGAATCCTTCATTCCTGGAATAAACCCCACTGGATCATGGCGTATGATCCTTTTAATGTGCTGTTGGATTCTGTTTGCTAGTATTTTGTTGAGGATTTTTGCATCTATTTTCATCAGTGATATTGGCCTGTAGTTTTCTTTCTTTGTGACATACTTGTCTGGTTTTGGTATCAAGGTCATAGTGGCCTCGTAGAATGAATTTGGGAGTGTTCCTCCCTCTGCTATATTTTCGAAGAGTTTGGGAAGGATAGGTGTTAGCCCTTCTCTAAATGGTTGATAGAATTTGCCTGTGAAGCCATCTGGTCTTGGGATTTTGTTTGTTGGTAGATTTTTAATCAGAGTTTCAATTTCAGTGCTTTTGATCGGTCTGTTCATATTTTCTATTTCTTCCTGGTTCAGTCTTGGCAGGTTGTGCATTTCTAAGAATGTGTCCATTTCTTCCAGGTTGTCCATTTTATTGGCATAGAGCTGCTTGTAGTAATCTCTCATGATCTTTTGTATTTCTACAGTGTCACCTGTTACTTCTCCTTTTTCATTTCTAATTCTATTGATTTGAGTCTTCTCCCTTTTTTTCTAGATGAGTCTGGCTAATGGTTTATCTATTTTGTTTACCTTCTCAAAGAACCAGCTTTTAGTTTTATTGATCTTTGTTATCATTTCCTTCATGTCTTTTTCATTTATTTCTAATCTGATTTTTATGATTTCTTTCCTTCTGTTAACTTTGGGGTTTTTTTGTTCTTATTTCTCTAATTGCTTTAGGTGTAAGGTTAGGTTTTTTATTTGAGATGTTTCCTGTTTCTTAAGGTAGGATTGTATTGCTATAAACTTCCCTCTTAGAACTGCTTTTGCATCCCATAGGTTTTGGGTCGTCGTGTCTCCATTGTCATTTGCTTTTATGTATTTTTTTATTTCTTCTTTGATTTCTTCAGTGGTCACTTCATTAGTAAGTAGTGTACTGTTTAGCCTCCATGTGTTTGTACATTTTACAGATCTTTTCCTGTAATTGATATCTAGTCTCATAGTGTTGTGGTCGGAAAAGATACTTGATACAATTTCAATTTTCTTAAATTTACCAAGGCTTGATTTGTGACCCAAGATATGATCTATCCTGGAGAATGTTCCATGAGCACTTGAGAAAAATATGTATTCTGTTATTTTTGGATGGAATGTCCTATAAATATCAATTAAGTCCATCTTGTTTAATATATCATTTAAAGCTTGTGTTTCCTTATTTAGTTTCATTTTGGATGATCTGTCCATTGGTGAAAGTGGGGTGTTGAAGTCCCCTACTATGAATGTGTTATTGTCAATTTCCCCTTTTATGGCTGTTAGTATGTGCCTTATGTATTGAGGTGTTCCTATGTTGGGTGCATAAACATTTACAATTGTTATATCTTCTTCTTGGATCAATCCCTTGATCATTATGTAGTGTCCTTCTTTGTCTCTTCTAACAGTCTTTATGTTAAAGTCTGTTTTGTCTGATATAAGAAATTCTACTCCAGCTTTCTTTTGGTTTCCATTTGCATGGAATATCTTTTTCCATCAGCTTACTTTCAGTCTGTATGTGTCTCTAGGTCTGAAGTGGGTCTCTTGTAGACAGCAAATATATAGGTCTTGTTTTTGTATCCATTCAGCCAATCTGTGTCTTTTGGTGGGAGCATTTAGTCCATTTACATTTAAGGTAATTATCGACATGTATGTTCCTATTCCCATTTTCTTAATTGTTTTGGGTTCGTTATTATAGGCCTTTTCCTTCTCTTGTGTTTCTTGCCTAGAGAAGTTCATTTAGCAGTTGTTGTAAAGAAGGTTTGGTGTTGCTGAACTCTCTCAGCTTTTTCTTGTCTGTAAAGGTTTCAATTTCTCCATCAAATCTGAATGAGATCCTTGCTGGGTAGAGTAATCTTGGTTGCAGGTTTTTCTCCTTCATCACTTTAAATATGTCTTGCCAGTCCCTTCTGGCTTGCAGACTTTCTGCTGAAAGATCAGCTGCTAACCTTATGGGGATACCCTTGTGTGTTATTTTTTGTTTTTCCCTTGCTGCTTTTAATATGTTTTCTTTGTATTTAATTTTTGATTAATATGTGTCTTGGCATATTTCTCCTTCGATTTATCCTGTATGGGACTCTCTGTGCTTCCTGGACTTGATTAACTATTTCCTTTCCCATATTAGGGAATTTTTCAACTATAATCTCTTCAAATATTTTCTCAGTCCCTTTCTTTTTCTCTTCTTCTTCTGGAAGCCCTATAAATCGAATGTTGGTGCATTTAATGTTGTCCGTGAGGTCTCTGAGACCGTCCTTAGTTCTTTTCATTCTTTTTTCTTTATACTGCTCTGCAGTAGTTATTTCCACTATTTTATCTTCCAGGTCACTTATCCATAATTCTACCTCAGTTATTCTGCTATTGATCCCATCTAGAGTATTTTTAATTTCATTTATTGTCTTGTTCATCATTGCTTGTTTCATCTTTAGTTCTTATAGGTCCTTGTTAAATGTTTCTTGCATTTTATCTATTATATTTCCAAGATTTTGGATCATCTTTCCTATCATTATTCTGAATTCTTTTTCAGGTAGACTGCCTATTTCCTCTTCATTTGTTAGGTCTGGTGGGTTTTTATCTTGCTCCTTCATCTGCTGTTTGTTTTTTTGTCTTCTCATTTTGCTTATCTTACTGTGTTTGTGGTCTCCTTTTTGCAGGCTTCAGGTTCATAGTTCCCTTTGTTTTTGGTGTCTGTCCCCAGTGGCTAAGGTTGGTTCAGTGGGTTGTGTAGGTTTCCTGGTGGAGGGGACTAGTGCCTGTGTTCTGGTGGATGAGGATGAGGCTGGATCTTGTATTTCTGGTGGGCAGGTCCATGTCTTGTGGTGTGTTTTGCGGTGTCTGTGGACTTACTATGATTTTAGGCAGCCTCTCTGCTAATGGGTGGGGTTGTGTTCCTGTCTTGCTAGTTGTTTGGCATAGGATGTCCAGCACTGTAGCTTGGTGGTCGTTGAGTGAAGCTGGGTGCTGGTGTTGAGATGGAGATCTCTGGGAGATTTTCGCTGTTTGATATTATGTGGAGCTGGGGTGTCTCTTGTGGACCAGTGTCCTGAAGTTGCCTCTCCTACCTCAAAGGCACAGTACTGACTCCTGGCTGCAGCACCAAGAACATTTCATCCACATGGCTCAGAATAAAAGGGAGAAAGAGTATAAAGAAAGAATTAGTAGAAGTAGAAAGAAAGAAAGAAAAAAAGAAAGAAAGAAAGAAGGGAGGGAGGGAGGGAGGGTGGGAGGGAAGGAAGGAAAAATAGAAAGAAAGAAGATAAAGTAAAATAAAATAAAGTAAGTTAAAATATAATAAAGTTATTAAAATAAAAAATAATTATAAAAAAAGAAAAAAAATTAAAAGAAACACATACAAAAAACAGAACTCTAGGACAAATGGTGGAAGCAAAGCTATACAGACAAAATCTCACACAGAATCATACACATACACACTCGCAAAAAGAGGAAAAGGGGAAAAAAATCATAAATCTTGCTCTCAAAATCCACCTCCTCAATTTGGGATGATTCGTTGTCTATTCATGTATTCCACAGATGCAGGGTACGTCTAGTTGATTGTGGAGCTTTAATCCGCTGCTTCTGAGGCTGCTGGGAGAGATTTCCCTTTCTCTTCTTTGTTCGCACAGCTCCCCGGGGCTCAGCTTTGGATTTGGCCCCGCCTCTGCATGTAGGTCGCCTGAGGGCGTCTGTTCTTCGCTCAGACAGTACGGGGTTAAATGAGCCGCTGATTCGGGGGCTCTGGCTCACTCAGGCCGGGGGGGAGGGAGGGGCACGGAGTGCAGGGCGAGCCTGTGGCAGCAGAGGCCAGTGTGACGTTGCACCAGCCTGAGGTGCGCCCGTGCGTTCTCCCCGGGGAGTTGTCCCGCGATCCCGGGACCCTGGCAGTGGCGGGCTGCACAGGCTCCCCGGAACGGGGGTGTGGAGAGTGACCTGTGCTCGCACACAGACTTTTTCATGGCGGCAGCAGCAGCCTTAGCGTCTCATGCCCGTCTCTGTGGTCTGCGCTTTTAGCCGCGGCTCACGCCCGCCTCTGGAGCGCCTTTAAGCAGCACTCTTAATCCCCTCTCCTCGCGCACCAGGAAACAAAGAGGGAAGAAGAAGTCTCTTGCCTCTTCGGCAGGTCCAGACTTTTCCCTGGATTCCCTCCCGGGTGGCCATGGTGCACTAACCCCCTGCAGGCTGTGTTCACGCCGCCAACCCCGGTCCTCTCCTGGCGCTCCGATGGAAACCGGAGCCTCAACTCCCAGCCCCGCCCGCCCCGGTGGATGAGCAGACAAGCCTCTCGAGCTGGTGAGTGCTGGTCGGCATCAATCCTCTGTGCGGGAATCTCTCCGCTTTGCTCTCCGCTTTGCCCTCCGCACCGCTGTTGCTGTGCTCTCCTCTGCGGTGGCTCCGAAGCTTTCCCCCTCCGCCACCCGCAGTCTCCACCCACGAAGGGGCTTCCTAGTGTGTGGAAACATTTCCTCCTTCACAGCTCCCTCCCACTGTGCGGGTCCCATCCTTATCCTTTTGTCTCTGTTTATTATTTTTTCTTTTGCCCTACCCAGGTACGTGGGGGGGGGGGGGTTCTTGCCTTTTGGGAGGTCTGAGTTCTTCTGCCAGTGTTCAATAGGTGTTCTTTATGAGTTGTTCCACGTGTAGATGTATTTCTGGTGTATCTGTGGGGAGGAAGGTGATCTCCGTGTCTTACTCTTCTGCCATCTTCCTGGAAGCTCTCCCCAACTTGTTTAATTTCAAGCAACATGATATATATATATGGGGAAAGGTGACTTATTTTAATTGTCTTTTCTGAAAATTGTAGGTATTCTTCTTTGACACTGCACCAAACTCATAAATGGTAATTTATTAAAAGTTGGTTGTGATCTGGAATCTGAAACCATATTAATGAACTTTATATACTTACATTGAAGTCTATGGGTCTGTTTTGTACTTTGAACAGATATTTGCTCAAGCATAATTTGTAAACTATGCATTGGTGTTTTGGAAAATATTGGTTTATAGAGTTATGCATACCTTCCAAATGTTGAAACATTTGGAACATTCAACATTTCCAAATGTTGAAACATCTTATAATATAATGTAGAGAAATACTATTTATTAATAACAACAGTAATCTCATCACAGTTCTGAATCTGTTAAGCTCTAGATGACAGGTACAAGTTTCTCAAATTTCTATTTTCACTTAAAAACTTGAACTTTTTCATAGGCAATAAATACTATCATTTGTTTTCCATGAATAGCAGACTCTTTTTGTTCATTGTCAAAAAACTATTAAATACCCAAGTCTGAATACCTATAGATTCCTTCTCAGTTCCTCTTTCAATTAACAATAGTGTTCTATAATAAAAGTGGCTAGTTAGGCTAATAACTCAAACAATTAAACAGCTACTTTTTTCCTCAAAACAATAATCATACTTTGGAATGCAGCAAAAGTATTTTAAAGGTACTTCTCATTTTATCACACAGAATATTAGAAAGATGTAATTCAAGAGGATTTAATAAAATTAAAAATATTTACTACTCTATTAAGAAATTATTAGGTACAATTGGATTTTTCTTTCCTGCAAGTTTGTGGCAGTGAAGAAAATAGTAAGTACTATTAGAGTTTGGTATCATTACCTTGATTCATACTAAGGAGCCAGCAATTGAATCCACCATTGTTTTAGCATCATCTGCACAAATATGAACATGGTGAAAAGGCAAATAACATTATAATATTATTATGAAAACAGTTTTGTCCTCCAAGACTGCCTGAAATGGTCTCATATGTGTCCTCCTCCCCCTCTCAAGGGTACCAGGAAGTCCACAGACCATTCTTTGAGAAACGTTGATCTATACTAGAAAATCATTTACTTGGGGGCACAGATTCAATTATTAATTAAATGCTATCCCAAATTCAAATAATCTGCATAGTAATGTCTTCAAATGTGAAAACTGTATGAATCAATAGCATTTTCTATCACAACTTTAAAAATTTAAATTGTCAACATTGAGTAAATATACATTATGAAATAAAGATTTAAAAAATAGCACAACCAAACTATTCCAACAAACTATCCATAAGTTTGCAAACACTGAATATTCAAAAATCATAAAAACTTAAGAAAAAGGAAAAATAAAATCTAATTTTCCATCTCAGCAAGTGTGTTTTCGTAAATTTGGAAAATCTTCTTGGGTCTCTATTTCTTAATTCTATTATATAACAACATGATACAATAGAAAAAGCATGACGTAAGTACCAGGCATATACATATATATGATATATATATATACATATATAATATAAATATTATATGTATCATATATATAATTATAGATATAAACAGAGTTCTCAGTCACATCATTGAAGAATTTTAATTCCAGTCAAATCAGATTTTTCCTTGAAGTTTGGGTTGAAACTCACATTGGAAAATAACAGTATTTCAGTTGACTTTTCCTCCTTCAAATTATCTTTTAAGCCTAAGAATTTTTTTCAATATTCAAATTTGGTGAGAGTTTATATTTTTTTAGCTATCTCTTTCACTTATGATTTCAAAACTTTTGTCATATTCCTATTATCGTTTATCTAGGATGATAGTATTTATTCTTCTTAGGAACCTTCACCATTCTCATGTCATTTTATTAATAATTTTGTGGCTCTTTTATCAAATTATTTTACATGTTATCATTGATGGGGTGTTTTCATAAATTCCATTAATGATTAAAACATTATTTATTGAGTACCCAGTATATGTCAGCACAGTGTAGTGACCAGGAGTTCAAGTGGCACACAATTCAGCCATGGTCTCTCTTTTCACAGAATTTATAGTCTAGCATCAGAGATAACCAAGTAACAGGTAACTCTTTGTAGTGAGAAGAGGTAAAGCCAAATTCTCTTCCACTTGAGTTTGGGCTACATTAGTACTCATTTCCAAACAATAAAATAAAGTACAATTGACCTTTGAATAATGTGGGGGTTAGGTCCTCCGATCCTCTGCACAATTGAAAATCTGTGTATAACTTCACAGTTTGGCCCTCCAAGTGTGTTGTAGCACATCTGTGGATTCAACCAACCTTAGATTGTATAGTCCTGTACTCTGTAGGGCAAAGTAAGTCAGAATGAGAGACAAATACCATATGATATCACTTATATGTGGAAGCTAAACTATGACACAAATGAATTTATCTATGAGACAGAAACAGACTCATAGACATAGAGACCAGACTTGTGGTTGCCAGGGAGAGTTGGATTGGGAGTTTGGGACTAGCAGATATAAACTATTATGTATAGAATGGATAAACAACAAAGTCCTACTGTATAGCACAGGGAATTATATTCAATATTCTGTGGTAAACCATAATGGAGAAGAATATTAAAATCTATCTATCTACCTATCTACCTACCTATCTATCTATCTATCTATATCTGAATCACTTTGTTGTACACCAGAAACTAACACAACATCGTAAACCTTCAATTAAAACAAAACAAAACAAAACATAAAAAAGTTCTGCACATAGGTGGATCTGTGCAGTTCAAATTCCTGTTGTTCAAGGGTCAACTGTAGAAGTGATGGTATGAGACTTTGGAGAGTTGATGACAAAAGGCCCAGCAGCTTCATTCTTGCTTTCTTTCTGTGTTTGCTACTCTAGGGAAGATAATGGCTATGCCAAGAGAACGTTCAAGCAACTCAAGAGATCCATGTAGCAAGGACCTGAAGCCTTCTGCCAATAGCTATGTAAGCCATTTTGGAAGCAGATCCTCCAGCCTCAGCTGCTTTGAGCCAAAACTTAAGTAGACTACTCCTAAATTCCTGACCCATAGTGACGGTGAGATGATAAAAGTTTGCTGTTTTAAGACGCTGAAATTTGAAGTGTTTTTGTTATGCACCAATAGACAACTAATACATTATCACAGAGTGGATAAGTTCTGTTGGAGAGGTAAGCATAGGATGCAATGAAAGCTTGGAAGTACAGTCTGATAATGTTTCTGACTGTAAGTAATGTTTAAGCTGAGACCTGCTGAAAGGACAGAAATTATACCATATGACTGATTTTTCCCTTTTTCCTCAAGCTCCTATATGGACCAGTTTATCCTGTCTCTAAAATTTTGATATGTTTTATCACAGATTTTTGCATTAATTTTGATTTTTGAAAAGATCTCATTAAAATATTATTAGTCTGAAGTTTTTTTTGGAATTCCATTAAGATTTGTATCTGGGCAAGTGCTTTACTTGCCTCATTCCAGTCTCAGCAGCCCTGCTGGGAGCAGAGTAATATTTCAGGCAATGGAAAATACATGTGCAAAAACTGGGAGAGAACATGGAATTTGTAATATTCTAATAAAGAGTTATAACTACATATTTCAAAGGATTCCCTAAGTACTTGTGACATTCTGTTACCCTGAGGAATAGCTGGAATTATTGTGTTGTAGATGATATAAATTTCTCTATTAATCCTAGGCTTGCTACTTCTAAATTTATGATCTTCAACAAGTCTCCTAAGCAATTTAAGCCTCAGTTTTCTGCAAGGTGGGAACCATAATGCCCATGTCATAGGTTAATAAAGTTGAAGTAGGATAATGAACATGATCCCACCTAGATAATTAGAGCTAGGTCAGCATTTAATTGATGATAGTTCATTTAGCGAGTCTTGGCTTGACTCTTTTGGCTATTATAATTGAGAGCTGGGTACAAAATCTTTGTGTTGGAAAACAGTTTCATTCTTCCGTTATAGATTTTTCTAAACATGGTCTACATATTTTTGCCTATACAGACAGTATTATAAAGCTATCTTGTGCTTATTTCTATTTTAATATCTCACATAGTATTTTTAAAAACTTAAGCAATAATATGAGCGATAAAAAGTTAACACTGGTTTGTGCTTCTTGCATGTCAAGCACTGTGCTCAGCACATTAAAGACATCCCTTTTCATTCTCACAAGAGAAATGCTATTATTATCCCCATTACACAGCTGTGAAAACTGAGATCCTGAGAGTTTAGTAAAACACCCAGGATTATGCTGCTGGCACATGATAGAACTTGGATTTCCATGAAGGCATTCTGGAGGGTCCACTCTGGGCCACTGCCTCTCAACATGTAGCTACACACCCACTATTTCATCTGATTTAGAAAGCTCTTAATAGACAGACACTGATTTCATCTTGAAATGTCTATTTTAATTTACTTTTTAAAGTCAGTTCTTTCATCATCTTAAATTTTCCTTTGTAATTCTATGTTAACTAATGTTTTGTAAATCTTTTTGGAAGTAAACTTACTGTAGAGGCTTCAAAATTTCTAAATGTATGAAATTTACTGGTGTTCATTTAACATCATTATTCATCTACCTCAAAGAAATTGCTTAGATGTGCAAGACATGTTTGCAGGTTTTAAGGTAGGATAAGTACCCTTTGGATATTTGCAAAAAAAAAAAAAAAGATCATAGAGGACAGCACACTGGCTGGTGAATCACTTGTTCAGCTATTCTTTGTGGTAGGAGTTATTCTGTAACTGTAGCATCTGGACATTCTTCTTAAAAGTAATTTTAGTAAACTTTTCTTTATTATAAGATCAAAGATAATTAACTTAGATTCACATATTTTAAGATAAGACTCTTTTGTATCATTTTTGCTTTCCTTTGGCCCAGTTCTATTTTATAAATAAATATAAATATATATATATAAATTTTTACATATTTCCATAGATACATCTTTTCTTTATTGAAAATTTAAAAATTATAATTTTGTATTGAGAGTTTCTTCTTAAGTTAGCAAAAGTGCATTAATTTTTCATTATATATCATACAATATTTACATATATTGCACTGAAATACTGTCAAAGGAATATATCTTCGGTTTACAACATCATTGACTATTGACCTAGGCTGTATTCAGCTGGCGACCTAAGGTTGATGGGCTCCACACATTGCTACCAGAATGATTATGAATATGTGAACGTAAAGAAATTTTACAGAAATAGGCATTTCCTCATGATCAAGAGTACTTGCTGTTATCATTGCTACAAATATTTGGGGGAACTTTCTTGATCAAAGTAAATATTTACTCTTATTTGTTATGAAGTTGCTTTTTCTTATGCTTGGATTTATATTATATCTAATAAATCTTAAACTCTTCAATGGTCTCCATAAAAGTCATGTTTTCTTTTTCTTATTTATTTTTATTTTCAATTGCTATCTGCAGGCAATTTTATTAATCAGGCTGTTGCAAAGTTTTCTATATTTCCATAAAAATTTAAGATTTTATGTCTGTAACTAACTTTCTTAACAGATCCTATCAATTTTTTTTTCAATACATTGCATTTTCCCTAGAGCAGTAATGCCCTTTTGTGGAGTGGTAGCTAATACTGTACTATGCAGAATGAGAAGAACTGATTAATTGCTTTTAGAATAGTAAATGAAGCCTTTTAATTTAATGAATATTTCAACAGAATCAATTCACTTTGTCTCTCTAAAGGCAAAATTCCATAGGGAGAATTTCTTTGGGGTGACCTAGAGAGCAAATTGGAACCTCTGTGAGGTTGGCATACAACCATATGTTTTCACAAGCACTTAGATTATTTGTATAATTCTAATAGATTACCCCTAACCTAAAATGCATTCAATTTCAAGAGTTTATATTTACAAATTATCCTTGGGTATTGTGATTTGTGAGTCTAGGGCATGAGCTCTCTGTATCTGAGATCTGTCTGTTCTAAGTATATTGCTGAACTTGAATTGCTTAAAAGGCAGGGGAGTGTAATGGATAGGATGGTAGACTAAGAGCACATCTATGTGTGATAAAGGGAATGAACTGCAGCTTAAATCCTGTGAGCTTGACACAGTACAACTCATTTATATGACATAGCTATTTGAATCTTTGAACTAGCTTGCTCTTATAATCGCAGTCTTAGATTTTAAGCCAAGCATCAAGGCATTTTTTTTCTACTTGCTTAAACATTTACTTATTCCTTTAACTTAGTCTGCCATGCCTCACTTTCTACTCATTTGAAAATGTAGTAACCGCTTTGATTATTAAATACCTTTCTATGAACACCCTTTTTCTCTGATGGAAAATTGCATAATGACAACTGTTGATAATTATTTTATTTAATTTGAATAAAATATAATCGTGTTTTCATGAATGTATGTACATAAATATATATTCAGGAAAATTTTAAGACATAGATTACCCTCAGAGGTAAGGTCAGTATTTATTAAAAGCAGATGCACAATTGGTCTTTCTGATGCTCTTGGAAATTTAGTTTTGCTGATTTTTACAGAAACTCCAGACACACGCCTCATAATTGCTTAATACAAACGTACTGAGAGTAAAGTAGAACAATGTAAAACTTGTAAGATAATGGATGCTAGCATTCTACTACTCAAAAATAAGCCTTTTATATTTCCACAGCATGTTAAAATAGATTGTAATTTCTTCATTTGAATATATTTATTTTAATATTTGCTTATGATTATATCTCTCCTTTGACTGGTTTGAGATTAACTGATACTTCTATTCTTCAATCCAATAAAGTGTTCTAAATATATTCATTACATTCAAATCAATGGAGATTTATAAAATGTAGTGAAGTACTTAAATTAAGAGGACTAAGCGACAGGGCATAAAGTTGAATGATAAAGCACAGTAGAAAAAGCAATTACAAAAACCGCCTTCAGAAATCCTGCTTTAAAAAAAAAACAAATCAAACTGCAAAGATGTGAAAACTAGAAAGGAAGACTTTATAAACATCTAATAAGCTATTTGATTTTTTGTACATTGGTATCAACAAAATTGGGAGATAATAAGATTTAGATATACAAAAATTAGAACTAATATTTAGATATACAAAAATTAGAACTTCAGAAAATATTTTCTTGAGGATAAGTAACAATATTTTTCAATTTTTTGGACCCAGAACCCATATTTAGAAGTAATTTTATAATACATTTCAATTTACTGTATTAAAAAACTTTCCTATATTTGAAGTTTGAATGGGGTATTAGAACCTGTATGTTTGGGTTTCCTTTATCTTCACTCTTTCTCCTAAATAATCTTTGGGAGGTTTCCCAGACTGTCAGTTCAGAACACCTGAAAAAATTTGCTGAATAGATGTAGGAAAAATGAAAAGATCCAGTTAACATTGTTTCCAAATCGTTTACTTTCAATGTAGCAATATGATGACATTATGAAATGTTTATTCTCCACTGAGTGGCTTTACATTTGACTTCATCTCAAAATCTCTCTATATTCTTTCACTACACAATCAAACACTCATTTTACAAGAGTCATCATTATCCATGAACTGTTCTAAGCTGGACAACTCATATTTTCTCTTTGGAAGGTAATTTGAACAGCTTGGAACAGAAGATTTATGGAGGACATGAATATACTAAGATACTGAAGAAGGCTAATGCACCACATTTATGTAGTCTGAAGTTTATAGCTGTCCTCATTAAACAGTTGGCTGGAACTAAGCTGAAAGAGTTTTTGTGAGTGCTGTGAAAATGTGTTTGACCCTTTAGGGTCAATCCCAAAACTGCCTGGGAAGCATCATTCTATGCCACTGTTTCTTATATTTAATAACACAGAACTCATTTAAAAATGAATAGCTTCTGCAGTGTTGACTCTCTTAGTTTGTTTGGGCTGCTATAATAAAATGCCACAAATTGGGTAGTTTGTGAATAGCAAGGCCTTCTCTCTCTCTCATTTATTGGTCTGTGTAGCCAAAGGTGTTTTAATTTTGTTGATATTTTCAAATAAACATCTTTGGGTTTTATTAATTCTCTTTACTGCTTATCTCTTTATTGCTTTTTATTGCTGATCGCTTTTCTATTTAATTGATTTCCACTGTTTATATTTTTCTTTCCTCATACTTACTTTAGTCTTAAATTGCTCTTCTTTTTCTAGACTCCTGAGGTGTAAGCATAGATTTGTGGTTTTAGACTATTTTCTTTCTAGTAAAAACATTTAAGGTTGTAAATTACTCTCTAAGAATTTCTTCAGCTTAATACCACAAATTTTGAAATGTTCTGGGTTTTTATACCATTCAAGATTTTGTCTAATTTTCCTTGACCTTTTTTATTTGACTCATGAGTTGTTTAGAAGGTCTTGATTAATTTGTAAATATTTAGAGCCCTTTTCAAATTGTTTCTGATCTCAAAATTAATTATGCTTTGCTGAAAGAACATATTCCACATTATTTCTATCTTTTAAAATTTATTAAAACTTATTGATGGACTAAAATATGATCTATATTGATTAATATCCCATTTGCACTTTAAAATAATGTATATCTGCATGATATATATATATACATAAATTGCATATTTATGTGGCAATTAGGTGAAGATGTATTGTATATTCCTGTAGAATTTTTTGGCATAGTTTTTCTAATAACTACTGAGCCAAATATGTTAAAATTTCCAACTCTAATTATATGTCTCCCTCAATTTCCATCAGTATTTTTTTACGTATTTTAAAGCTCAGATGTAAGGTATATCTATATTTATAATTATCATATCTTTGGGATATGTAGAAATTGTATCATGATTAAGTGTTCTGCCTCTAATAATATTCTTTGTATTTAAGATTTATTTTTTTGATATTTATTTAACCAGTCCACAGTTTTTATGCTTTTTTTCTTTGTTTGGTATTTTCCCCCTTTTTACATTCAACTTACTTAAATATGTATACACACTTAAGAAGTGTGTATCTTGTAGACAGCGTATTATGTTCTTGTTTATTTTAAACCTCATCTCAGCATTTTGAATGGAATGTCTAGTCCATTTACATTTAATGCAATCAATGATAGTGTTGTATTTATGTCTGACATTTTGATATTTGTTTTCCCTTTTGCCTTGTTTTTTTTTTTTTATTGCTGCTCTGTTTCTTCTTTCTTTATTTTGTGTTAATCAAAAAAATATAACACACTTTTTAAATTCCTTATCGGCATTCTAGTTGATAGAATGTGACTCAGATTCTGTTATCCTTTTCAAAGGATTCTCAGTTTTTTTGTTCTGGCAGGCTTTGACTTCCTACTCAAACTGTATACTCTACTTTTCTTGTATAGAAAAGATATTTTTGTGATTGTTTTGGGGATTAAAATATGCTTTTTTTAATTTGTTGCAATTTCCTTACATTTAATTTTGAATTACTTCTGCTAAAATGTTGGAAATGTGCTTGCAATGATATATTTCCATTTATAGCCTTATTCTATTGCTAATATCTTCATAAATGTTATAGGCATAACAATATACTGCTATAATTTTTGCTTTAAACAATAATGTGGTTTTAAGGAAAAGACAAAAGTATGTTTGTGTTTTCTCACATACCATTTCCAACATTTAAGTCCTTTTTATTCACATTCATCTTGCCATCTAGGGTCATTTTCGTCAGCTTGGAGAACTTACTTTAGCAATTCCTATAACACTCTAGGAGACTGTAGGTCTGCTAATGATTAATTCTTTCAGCTTTTTGTTTATATGAATATGTCTTTATATCATTTTCATTATTTTAAAAAATAAATGTGCTGGATAAAGAAGTTTTTTGGCAGATTTTATATATTTTTCTTTCAGTATATAGGATATCATGTTATAATTGTTTGTAATAAGAATCAGCCATTAAAAAAAAAAGAATCAACCATTAATCATATTGTTTTCTCCTGTATGTAAAGTGTTTTCCTCCATATATGAAGTGTTTATCTCTAGCTGCTTTTAAGATGTTCCTATCATTGGTTTTCAGCTGTACCCAGGAGTGGTTTTCTTTGTTTTTATTCTGTTTGGGGTTTAATTATTTAGGAAAATTTTTGTCCTTATTTTTTCAATTTTTTTCTCTCTTCCTTTCTGTCTTATTTCATTCTGAGATTCAAAGTTCACTTGCTTTTTGTTTTTTTCTTTAATTACCTGATATTTTCACATGGGTCTCTCAAATTCATTTTAGTATCCTTAAATCTTTTCTCTCTGTTCTCCAGGTTAAAAAAATTCTTTTGATCTATCTTAAAATACTAATTCCTTCTATTGTTTCCAATCTCTGTTGAAACAATCTAATAAGTATTTTATTTCAGTTATTGAACTGATCAGCTTTAGCATTTCCAATTTTTATAGTTTCTATATCTCTGTTTAGATCCTTTGTATCTCCCCTCACTATGGCCTTTTTTTCCCCTTAAATTATTTGAATATTCTTGTAAAAGCTGTTTTGAAGTCTTGATTTGTTATGTCCAATATCTGTGATGACTGGCTTGGAATCAGTTTCTGTAGACTGCTTTTTACCCTGAATACAGGTCTTGCTTCCATTTCTTTGGATCACTGTAAAATATTGGTGGTAGAGTGGACAATATAGATAAAGTGTAATAGTGACTCAGAGGCTGCTACCCTTTTCAAAGGATTCTCAACTTTTTGTTCTGGCAGGCTTTGACTTCCTAGACTCAAACTGTAGACTCTATTTTTCTTCCACAGTATATTGTAGGTGATATCTGCTCAGTTCTTGCCTTCTGCTTGTTTTAGTCTATTGTATTTTCATCCTGGCACTTTAGAATTTTCCTGTGTACCTGCAGAGTGTGGTGTTCAGCCAAGTATTTGGGTATAGTTTATATACATCTTTGGGGCTTTCCCTTTCTTTTGTCTGTTTGTTTCTATGCAATGCCTCATAAATTCCTAGCTACTTGTCTTCTTGGTCTGTCTTCTCATACCTCAAAGAGTGAGCATTTATCTTCCTGCTGCCCAAGCTCTGCAGAGACTGGAAATGTATTTACTTAAAAAACAAATAAAAAAACAACAACAAACTCAAAAATCTCACTCAGTGAAGTTTTGTCTTGCAGGAATGCATTCTTCTCTGGTCCCTAACTATGGAAGAAGGCCTATAGTTGATAGAGAAAATATTTCAAGCCTGTAGTTACATAGCAAGGTGATCACTTTATTAAATGTAAGGTTAGCTAAATACCATTTTCAGACATTTAAGATCTCAGAAAAATGTCCTTCCTATGCACCGTAAATTAGAAAGCTACTGGAAGAAGTGCTCCCCCCAAATGAGGAAGTAAATCAGGAAAAACAGTAAAAAGAGGATCTATTTCAAGAAAGTGGCAGAATAACTGCCAAGGTGATAATGAAGGAAGTATCTATACTGTATGCTGTGCATCAAAAATGGTAAAGGGGGCTCATCTCTAAGAAAGAAATATGATGGACTACTTGAGGCATATGAAGGAACTGAGAAGATTTAGGCTATTAAGGAAAGTTTTGCTGTAAATTAGGTTTAAAATCTACCCAAAATATAGTTTCAGAGAAAACAGAATATTGCAGACAAAATATATTTGCAATAATCATTGCAAATATAAGGCTCATCTGTGAATGCAGGGTTATAGTCGTATTCCCAATAAATTATGGTTTTATCAAACATTTATATAACGATAATTGAAAAGACTGTGGAAGGATAGGACTGCCAAATATAATACAGGATGACCTGTTAAATCTGAATTTCAGGTAAACAACATTTTTATATATTAAAAGTAAACAAGATTTAAGATATTTTTAGATTTACAGAATTCTCACACAAATTCTATTAAACAGGTTTCATTTTTCTCCTTTAGCAGATTGGAAAACAGAATCAAAGAATTTAAATATCTTGTAGTTAAGTAATCTACAGGAGTCAAACGTCTAGCCAGAGACAGATAGTTATATTCTAAAGTGCCTAACTTTACTTTTTTCTGGTAGGCTAGGTTGTTTCCTCTGTTCTATTAAAGATTGTTGCTTTTGATTTAATTGCACTACTCTAATCACTTTTGAGTAAAAGTTTATATCACTACATATCTCCTGTTCAGTGTCAATTTTGTTAATTTCAGTGCATTCAGTACTATATTTAATGAAACTTTATCCTATGAAATTTTAAACAAAAATAAAAGAATATTTTAATGAAAAATATATATATTGAAATGTATATTTAATGTTCAATATCTGGTAAGAGCATTACTATCAATTCAAGTACCCTAAGGAAGTACAGAGTTCTGGGCCAATCTCTGCCAATTACGTTTGTTTTGAATCTAACATGATTCTAAAAGCAGTTTCTTAAAGATGATTTTTTTTCTTATCTTCATTGAAATTTCCAAAGCTTTTAGCTGGCATAGAAGAGAATGTAGGAAGGTTAACTGCAAACACATTTATCATTTTTAAAACAAAATCACATACTGCAAAAGACACATGGTGAAGTACCAGCTCCTACATACCATGAGATTATCCATTCCAAGATGATAACCAAAAATGAATCAGTGTTGTATGTTTGGTTAACATCTGCCTTTTAAGTATTAGGAAATACTTCTCTCAACCACTCTTATTTACTTCATCTTTTCAGATGGGAAAACATTTTTCTCTGAATTGATGACTACTTATTTTTCAGCTAAAGTAAATACAGGTCTATATCTCTTCATTTTTGTAAGAAGCTGACACATTCTGTCACAACATCGCTTGAGTAAATGAGAAAGTGACAGCTTCCTGGCAAAATTTTAAAGAGATAACATCTATTTTTGTTTAAACAGCCAGTAAAAAATCAGAAGCTTTCCAGATTGAAAGGGTAAAGAATGCACAAGTGTTGCAAATTGGTAAACGAATGCACTCTGGAAAATTTCTGATGTTTGCCTGTATGTTTTTAACCACAGCTCAGTATTTTCTGGGATTAAAGAATAAGTTTTCAAAGAATAAATTCTATCAAGATGATAGAATTATCAACAATTTTGATTAACAGAATTTTTAAAAAATCAAACAACAATACTCATAGAAACAATTTCTTCTAAATTGAAATACCAAATATTTGCTTTTTCCTGCATTTGAAGACTATTCCAGTTTTAGTCAAATACTATTACTAAAAGTCATATTATTTGGTTTAAAAATAAATCTCCTAAAATTATTTTTACTTTGTTTTACATGTCACATTTAAAATAACATATTTAAATTTTTTTTTTCTTTATAGCTATTTTACAATTATATAAACATTACTACTTTCATCTGGCTTATTTCTCTTAAAATCTGTTCACATAGTATGTTAAATTATTGTTCAAATAACAATGTTACTTGCAAAATTTGTATTTTTCTCCTGCTTGCCATTAAGCCTTTAAACATAGAATCATATAATTCATTACTAATATATGTAAAATAGGGTAAGTGAACACCTTATGTTAAATTTAGTCTAAAGAATTTAGTAAATAAGAAAGGTTGTGCTAATTACTGAGACATAGGAATGTGAATGTCAGAGGTAGGTATATAATGTATCTTTTTAAATTTTATGGCTCTCATATTTATGATTCCTATTGATATTAACCCCTTTTATATCACTGTATAATGTTCTTCAGAATTTCCTGGAGCAAATAAACTGATGTTTAATCTTGTGTATTCTATGTTGTTCCAGTAACACTCGGTAAGCCCAGCACTGAAACAACCATAATGTATTGTAGTCCTGCATTTTTGTCTCATCTCTTTCCACACCTCCCCAGCCAAACCACTTCACAGTCCTTTGAAGATGAGAATGACAGGGTACTTTAATTTACTTTTCAGTTACAAATCAGAGGTCAAGGGTACTAAATTTTACTTGTAGAGACTGCTACTGATTAAGTAGAATCATAGACTGATAACTGATAAATTCTATGATTAATACAGTGATTGGCAAATAAGCAAACAATAGGGTTCAAACTATTCCTACAGTTCAGTGAAAAATGGATTTTTTGTAGAAGATAATTGAAGAAGAGTCACAGATTATGAAATGCAGTTACTTTACCTTGTTTTATTGAACTATCAGGCAAATTTGAAATGTTTTATTCCTGTCTTAAAAAAAACACAACAAAGAAATAAAGAAACCTCTAAAACATTCACAAACTTCCTTTGAATCTTATTGTTCAGAAACTTTGGGAACATATGTTGTAAAGGTTTATGTGTGAGAAAAAAATTTTATTAGTTTACATGTATATAAGCATCTAAACATGAACTTCATCTTGGACTTTGTCTCATGCTTCTGCTCTGATAGTCTTTCTGATTTACATACACAGGGAGACATTGTGCATGCATTAAGATGTTCAGGAAAAAGCAGAAATGGGACAGCTAAAATACTATTGACTCTATATGATAGCCAGAATCTCCAACATTCGGACGTCAGTATTGAGCTACTCTGAAGCAATAAGTGAGAAAGGTGGGCTGGGATTTAAATAAACAGTGTATTCATTTCACATTGATGTCTCTTGATTAACAGTAGAAGACATCACTCCTGAAAGCATCTGCAGTGTGAGTAATTCCATTAACAAAGAAGCTACTTTATTATCAACATACTGTAGATTCATTTTAATGTGTTATTTGCACTTCAAAGTCACATAACTTTTATTATGGTAAATCAATTAAAACTATTTCTCATGATAATTTATCTTCTGCAGAGTTTATCATCTCAGAGAATGCAATATTTCCCAATTTAACTTCTAAGACAAAAGTGATGTAATTTGAATGCCTTTTACTGAGCTTATTAAGCATAAAGATCACAGAAATTTCAAACCCTGAAAGATAACTGTTTCATCTATGTGATAAAATGGAAGCCACATTTTTTGTAGTGTATTATAGGTGGTGGAGACAGTATGCTAATTAGTAATATAACCTCATTTACTGATTTTCTACGTCTCCCATTTTAATATATAATCTAGTAAAAGCAGATAGTTTCTCTGATATTAGTTTTAAAGAGAACGTAAAGGTTTATATAAAAAACATTTTATCGAAGATTAGCAAATGAACTGAATTTCAGGATGATGTAGTCACCTGTTTTGTTGGTTTTAATGACTTTGTAACAACGTGCTTCAAAGATTTACATCCATTTCTTATTTTTGAAAACTGCCAATATTTTTTGACCTTTGTTGAATATTTCTAGAATAAGCAGCTTTAATATCCATTTGCAGCCTGAAAATGTTTGCATAGAAATGAGAAATTTTATGCTTTTCTAAATTGAGTATTTAAACTTAGAGGATATTTTCAAACATTTGCCACACATATATATATATATATATATATATGTGTATATATATATTTATATGTATATATATATATATATATATTTTTTTTTGCTTTATTGTCCAATTGAATTTAACTGAAAACTTCTGTCAGTAGAGATAGAAGAGAAAATACGTGTAATTACTTTATTAGTGGCAGTCAGAATATGTAATATAAGTACCATATAAAGAAGAGAAGTACAGGGTAGTTTACTTAATAATGCATTATTAAGTTTTGGTTTATTTCATGATAAAATTAAGCACCTTCAATGGAATTGTTTTCTGAGATTATATTTCTTAGAAAACCTCATTAGAGATGTATGCAATATTCATTTTCTTATCAATATCTTTAGGTTTTCAATTTCTAAATACTGAGAAATGTGTGTGTAGCAAACGCTTTTTCTATCCATTCATTTAATTTTTGCAAGGAAATTGTTTCTAGTGTATAGAGGAGGAGTAGGACTTGGAAAGAATTAAGTTGCTATACACTATCAGAAACAGTACCCTTGATTTCAGCATTAGTAATGTGAAAATTACAATCTAATATCAAAGAGAATTATGCTAGTAAAAACGGCCAGAGAGTAAATCAAGTTAATTGTAATAGACTTACTTCCTCTCACCATCATAGCAGTGCCTAAAGGATTTCCTGATGACATCTGGGTCTTGGCAGGATAGTTAAGGCACTGGCTGGTGTTGTTGAAAATAATGAGGATCGAAGCTGGAGAGACTTAGTCTAAAACCCTGTGTATGTCATTTATCTGTATTACTTTAGACATTTTACAATATCCCATACATGTTTTGTTCGTGGTGATAGTGGTAGTAATGGTCGTGGTGGTGATAGTGAAGTGATATCAATAACAATTATTGGAAGGATAGTGTATGTAAAGCATTTTGAATCCAGTAGCATGCAAATTAAAGATAATACTGCCAGCTGTGGCTCTGATCCCTTTATCTAGTCTATACCACTAACCTAGAGGCTGGAAATGAGAAATTTTATGCTTTTCTATATTGAGTGTAAATATTCTGAATAGGTATCCACACTTTTAGATACCTCCAATATATTATGTGTATATTTGTTGTTGTATAAGGTATATATATGAACTTTTATAGTAATATATGATATTTCTAGGAAAGCACTCTCATATGTATGAGTTGGTAAGATGTCTTCCTAATAATAATGGCTTAATATTATCAATAATTAATATCTCAAGGGAAAATATACACTTCGGGCAAGGCTATTAATGCATGTGGTAGATCTACTCTTTAGTTGGTATTCCTGATAATTCTGAATTATTTTGAACAACTTGTTAGATACGGTTATGTCACAAATGCTTTTGCTCAGAATGAGACAGATAAAGAAAACACTGAACAGAAAACTGTCAAATCTTCTGTGATCCTGTTGCCCTCCTATGCTTAAATCATTGGGACTACCATCAACCCATATCATGTAGAAATCTTGTTTAACCCATCTGTCCATTGTGCTTGGGTTAGTTCAGTTAAAACTGGATGATTAAGTAGCAAATCCATTTAATTGTGGAAATATCTTTGAAATATTCTGTCGTACACCAAACCCATGAGGATAGTTCCTTTAACTCTTCTGACTTGTGGAAATCTGACTCTTCTCTCAAACCTTCCATTATAAATGCAACAACTGACATGAAATAAGACTTGAGAAAGGTTGCCAGGTCAATTAGTCCACTAAAAGTTTAACACCTAAATGGGTTCATAATTTTTTAAATAAAAATTTAAAAAACAGAAATCTTAACATATTCTTTATATATCTGTGTAGTTTGTCTTACATAGTTCCTGTGGTGTTTTAATTCTGATTTGGAACTAAAGCATCAGTTGCTGCTATTGAACCACTATGATTCAGTTTTCTCCCTCCAGATACCAGAACACCTTACAGGAATTTCTCTCTCTGGGAAAATGATCTTACTCCTTCAATATTAAACATGGTCAAGAGTCTTAGGATTTCAGCTTTCTGTGTTCAGTTCTATCCATTCCCACTGTAACTATGTTCTAGAGAGTTTCCCAACCAGAGGATGTCTAAGTTAGAATTAGCTACTATTTGGAACCTTAAAAGCATCCCTTTTTCCCTTTGAGACCCACATCCAACGCTTTGACAAGTTTTACTTTAAAATCAAGGAAAAACAAAAAATCGTTTACCTCCAGTTCCACATCCATCCAGGACTGTGTGAAGACTCATTAAACCACCAAAATCATGCAACCCATTCTTCCAGCGGGTTGTCCACCTCCCTCCTCAAGAAATTCTATTCTGTAAACTCAGTGGTTGTTTTTTGGTTCTGTCATTGTTCTAAGGAAGATCTTGTAAATGATTTTGAGATGCCAAATCTATTCTATCTGAAGGTGAGGTGAAGGATCAGTGGTCATTCTAAGATACTCTTCATATACCCTCCCTGAGGGAAAAATGCCTCCAGTAAGCACAAAGTTATATTTAGCATATCCTTAATAATCAAGGGCAAATGCAATTTCTCAAGGGAATAGGATTCCAAAGCAAAATAAATAACAAAAAATATTTTTCAACACTTCTAAACATTTTGGTATTATCAGTTTCTTTCCCCTTTATTGTGAATATAGAAAATAATTTTAAAATTCTTGAAAATAATTGTTCCCTTTCATATTGACATATACCTAAGTTCTTGTTATCATCCTACAAAAATGATTCTTTGGAATGTCACCATTGGTTTCTCTTTCTTAGGAAATAAAACCACACATCTTAATAACATTAAGGACCAAGAGAATGCCTTTATTTATATGACTTTAATATTCAACTGTCTTCATTAATTATTGATATGATATTGGTATGACTATTACAGGAAACACAATTATATTTAGAGGTTACAGATAACGTTATCATTTATTTTAGGAACTCCCTGAAAATCCATTTATCTTACAATAGAACAAGTCCTCATCAAGGATCCTTACCAGATCAATAGATTGTTCAAAGGAATTCAGAGACAATGCTTCAAGAGTTCTTCAAAACACTTCATCAAAACCCCCTTACTTCATTCTATGTACAATTCTACCATCATCTAAAAAATATTTCCCAATCTTGATCAAACCCCGAGTTAAAAAATTGGCCTTATACTAGACTGTAAATATCCTACCTTTATCTTGCCACTTTCAAAAAGGCACTAAAACTCTAAGCTAGTGATTTCTTCTACTCTAAGAAGCAATGACCTCAGCTTTGCTTTATTGATAAATTATTTGATAGGTTTTGCTTGTTTGCTTTTTAGGAATTTGTATATTTCACCTGCTCATCTGTCATCTGTTTAATTTGTGATATTTCAAAAACAAGACTATACATAATGTGCCTGTACATTCTAAAGAATAGTATTAATAATTAAATGTGCTTTTGCTTCCTGGTTATTTATGGTAGGATGTGGCAGCCCAATGTTCCTGCTGAAAACAATTAGAAAAAATCACTATTAATTACAAAAATTTTAAAAGCATCACAGAGAAATGAGGCTGAGAACTAGTTGGACTAACACTCCACAGAAGGGAGATTCATTCCAAAGTGAGGACACAGTTACCTCTTCTGGTTTAAAATAAAAATTAAGCATGACCTGGTCCAGGTGGAGTCTCCTTAAGGGGAAAGCAAAACCAACAGATTTTTTTAGTGGTCACATGGGGCTAAAGTGACAAACTAGAGAACCGAGTGTACTCAAAGGCCTGGTCCTTTCCTCCACAAGACATTCACTGTATTCTAAGGCTATGCTGAGGGTTAAAATGCTAGGTAGAAAGAAAACTTCTGAAAATTAGAGCAAAAATCTTATAAAGTTCACTGGTGTTTAAAAAACAGAGATCCATGGTGAGTGATAGAGTTGGGGTGGGTGGAGAACGTCAACAAAAAAGATTACAGTCCTAGAAGGAGAGTTGAATGGACTGAGGTTCTTCATTAATATGATGAAAAACATTTCTTTTTAACCAAACATAAACTTTTTTTTTGTAGTTAAATGCAGTGGAGTTTTTTCACCCCTTTCCTCCTTTTACACAGAATATAAAGCTCACTGGCCTGGGAGTAACCTCTATCTTGCAACTTTTGGCTAGTGAAGAGGATTCAGAGAAAATAATACAACTATCAATCACAAAAAGGAGGGATGACGAAGGAAAATAATTAAGCTGTGGCTTCAATCATGCATTCCTGTGCAAGGTGCCCTTGCCACACTTTCCTTGGCAGAACTTCCTGATTCTGGGTGCAGATGGAGACTTAGAATCTAGGCTTGCTCTTTAACAGAAGGCTTTTGTTGAGGAAAAAGGAAATCAGTAGAGATTTTGCATTCTCTCTGGCTTGCAGAGGTAAAACTGGATGGGTATGAAATATGTGGTGTGTCTATACATCAAGACATTTGTGTTTTGAAGCTGCGTGGTGTTGAAGAATGAAGAGATCAACTAAAAACTTCTGAAAGATAGAAGAGTCTCATTGTTACAAACACCTGCTGCTCATCACATGACAGGCCAATAAATCAAGAGATGAGGTTTTGAGGCAAGTAATAGCAATTTTATTCAGGAAAGTCAGCAGACTGAGGAGATATTGGACTAGTGTCCCCAAAACCCATCTTACCCAGACTTAGAATTCAGGCTTCTTTTATACTAAAAGGGGAGGTAATGTGGCTGGTTGTTGCAGACTACTTTGTGCCTGCCAGACCCCTGAGGGGATGTGATAATCCTTTGTTCTTTCAGCTACCCATCTATCTGGTCACAGAGTTCCTGAAAACCTCCAACAAGATAAATGTTATCTTCTGTTCTGCAACTATTTATCTCTATAGGAATGGAGGTCAAGCCCGGGAGACAGAGCCTTGAGAAAGGGCTGTAATGTATATTTCAGGATATAGACAACATTTTATTTACAAAGGTGCAGAGCCAGCATGACTAGGCACATGCAATAGAGTACAAAGTTTAGAGCTAAAGAATAAATCCAATGTGGAGTCAGGTTTGTTCTTCTCTGTTACATTATTGCCTTTCCAGGCTGCAGGAACAAAGAATAGTCATGCTCTAGAAACAAGCATAAACTGATAATTGACTACCAAAACTGTCAATCCAGTCCCAAACCAACAAAAGTTTTGACTAGATTGAGGATATCAATTAAGATTTTAAAAAGTCTTAACCTAAAGCGATAAGAATGGACTAGACATTTCTTTGATGATTTTAGTCTATTGTCTGAGTTAAGTGGGAGGTTGAATTGGAGACTCTTTAAAATAGTTCAATAGCTCAAATAGAAAAGGAAAAAAATTACCTGTATGGATAGTCATTGGAGATATTTGCTGGCTTACCCTTGCGTATAGGTGACTTTCTTAGAAAAATTCTATAATTATTAAATAAGTAAAAGCATAGTTAAATAGCTTTACCAAAAGTTTCCATTTATCACTTTTTTCTACCACCATTTTTTGTTTATACATGTGAAATTTCAATGTGAGACTCTGAAATTTTACTTTCTGCTTGTATGTTTCCTTTTGAATTTCCTTATTCCTTTATTTTTTCCTGGATGATAATATCTTCACTTAACCCTCATTCTTTTTTTTTAACATCTTTATTGTGGTATAGTTGCTTTACAATGGTGTGTTAGTTTGTGCTATAACAAAGTGAATCAGCTGTACATATATTCCCATTTCTCCTCCCTCTTGCATCTCCCTCCCACCCTCCCTATCCTACCCCTCTAGGTGGACACAAAGCATCATGCTGATCTCCCTGTGCCATGTGGCTGCTTCCCACTAGGTATCTATTTTACATTTGGTAGTGTATATATGTCCATGCCACTCTCTCACTTCGTCCCAGCTTACCCTTCCCCCACCCCATGTCCTCAAGTCCATTCTCTACATCTGCGTCTTTATTCCTGTCCTGCCTCTAGGTTCATCAGAACCATTTTTTTTCTTTTTGTTAGATTCCATATATATAAGTGTTAGCATATGGAATTTGTTTTTCTCTTTCTGACTTATTTCACTCTGTATGACAGACTCTAGGTCCATCCACCTAACTACAAAAAACTCAATTTCATTTTTTTATGGCTGAGTAATATTCCATTGCATATATGTGCCATGTCTTCTTTATCCATTCATCTGTCGATGGACACTTAGGTTGCTTCCATGTCCTGGCTATTGTAAATAGAGCTGCAATTAACATTGTGGTACATGACTCTTTTTGAATTATGGTTTTCTCAGGGTATATGCCCAGTAGTGGGATTGCTGGGTCATATGGTAGTTCTATTTTTAGTTTTTTAAGAAACCTCCATACTGTTCTCCATACTGGCTGTGTCAATTAAGCCTCATTCTTAAACAATATTTTTACTGGGTATAAAATTCCAAGTTGATAATTATCTCTAACTTCTTTACAGGTATGAATTCTCTTTCTTCTCTTATTGTTGCTGATAAGATTTCAGCAATGTGTATAATCTCCATTCCTTTCAGGTATTTTGCTTTTTATTCTCTCTACTTTTAAGATATTCTATTTTTCTTCAGTGTCTTCACTATACTTTATCTAGGCATGGGTTTCTTTTTATGTTTCCTGCTTTAGAATGGCTGGGCCTTCCAGGGTTGATATCTTTTAACAATAATGGAAAGTTATAATCCATTGTCTCTGGATATTGCTATTTTCCTTCTTCTTTGTATTAGATGGTTTGGAATTTTTTATGGACCTTTTGATGTGTTGGTAAATGTTTAACAATTGTTTTTTCAAAATAAAAAGCCTGATTGTAGCATTTCCAAATTTTCACAGTGTGAATACCCTCCTTATGGTCAGTTTCAAGCTATCACGGTGATGTTCTTAAATTCATAGTTGGAAAAAGATATGCACAATCAGCTTTCATAAGTGAATCAGAGCTGGTCTTAGCACACCATTGCGTGGACTTAGTTATTCTCTCTTACTCTGTCTTCCATGTTACATATTTTACATTTATTCCTCTAGGTTTCTAACATTCTCCTTAGGTGTGATTAATCTGCTTGCTGATGCAAACCTAGAGTTTTACATTTCAATTAAAAAATTGTCCATTTTGGGGTTATGTTGAATGGTTTTTAAATGTGCTGGTTTTCTGCTCTTATTTTCAAGACTTTATAGTATTTATTTCAACTCTCTATATATGTATATGTTATATGTAACTGATATATACATTTATAAAATTTTATTCTTTGTCTAATGATTTCAGTAATAATGTATGTCTGCTTATGCTTGTTTTGACTCTGAGAGCCTTATTTTCTCTCATGTTTTGTGATTTTTGACTGTGAACAGATCATTTCCCTAGAAACATTATTTTTGGAAACTTGAGTTGATGTTAAATTTCCCCAGAAGGATATACATTTGCTTATACCAGTCACATTTCTAAATTCTCTCTCAAGGTTTTAGACACATATAGCTATTATAATTTCATAAAACAAATATGTATGAAAGCCAGCTGTGGCTACAGATTTTCCAGAGATTTGTCCCTTTCCACCTTGTTCCAGAATTGAAAATGGTGCATTTTCTTGCTGTTCTTTTTAGCAAAAATAGTTATCTTTAATTAATCATTATTCAGAGGATGTAGCCCTTTGATGTCCTAGTTTTACACAGATGTCTCCTGTTAAGAGTTTCCATGCTATGTGGGCCTAGAGATTTATTTCCTGTTCCCTATGGTCTTTAAAATAGTCTTCAAAATAGAAGCTGAAGGTCTCCAGCATTCAGCAGGTACCCTCAGGGTGAATCTTCAAGATTAAAAAATGGATTTGGTTCTTTTTTGACTTGCAGGATTCCAGGTTCCACATTCAAGGGCTCAGAATAGATCTTACTTTTGTGCGTATGTGTGCCAAGCTAGCAATGAATTTTATTTATATTTAATTATTTCTTACTATTCTTTCAGGATTTTATTTGTTTCAATGTGGAAAGTAACATGAGATATCTAATCTCTCAAACTAGATTTCAAAACCTAAAGCCAGGATTTGTATCCAACGAAAATCTAAAGAATAAAATACAGCAGACTACATCAACACACACATACAAAAATTGCACTTTTAATCTCATTCAATGCATTTAAAATTTTATCCCCTAATCCTTTTTTAAGGAGCATTTTCAATTTCTCTATAAGAATTCAAATTTAGCAAAATATCAGATTGTTAAATTAGACATAACTTGCCTAATTAAATTGCCTCAGCTGACTTGTTTTACACACAAAAGTTTCTCCAAGTATGCAATGTAACAAGCCAGTCAAATTCCTGTTAGCTACAGATAACTGCATTTAACATGTATTAACCACATCAAAATAACTTCTGAAATGGAATTTTACTTTTTTAAAGTATTTAAGAAGCACCTGTTTTGGGGTTCTTTCTCTGGCATCTAAATTTTATTTCTCTGTTCTCTACAGTTTGTGGTAAACCAGGGTATTTCTCTACTTAATAAAAATAATTGTCTTCATCAATAGATTTAGATTATAAGACAGTTAAACTTGAATAATCACATTTAATATAATATTTTTATTGTGCTTCCAAAATCATCTACCAACACACTGGTAATTTTCTTCTTTGGATATAGGTTATAGGAATCAGGAGTGAGATGTTTGTCATTAGTAATATATACCAGACATTTTCAAGTCTCTGCCCTGTGGCCACCTGGTTAGGATTGCATTTCCTTGTCTCCTTCCATGGGTGGAGAATTTTTTATAGTTTTGATGAATGAATTTTGATCAGGCATAATATGTGTCACCTCTGAGACAGAGTTTTCATTCCCTGGCATGAGAAACTCTCTAACCTCCCAAGTACTTTTTTATTCTCGCCACGGCAACAAGCAAAGAATGAAATAATAACTGCTTTGTCAGACTGAGTCATAGAATGATACAGCGTTAGAATGAAATAAGCCTTTATTTTTGGTGTTTCTTTGGGATGGCAGCATATCCTGGCTGATACAGTGGCCATCATAGAGGTAGAAATCAAATTGCAAATCAAACAAATGGTTTTAACATTTTTGTTTGTGGTAGGCAGAACACTATCCCTCCCCCCACCCCAAATGCTCACATCCAATTCCCTGCAACTTTTGAACCTGGAAGCTAAAACTTTTAGGTTACATGGCAAATGGGAATTAACATAGCAGATGCAATTAATTTTGCTAATCAGCTAACCTTAGAAAAATAGAGTACCCTGAATTACCAAAGTGGGCCCAGTGCATTCTTAAAAGTGGAATTCTTAAAAGTGGAAGAGTAAAGCAGAAGAAGAGAATCAGAGAGAGTCATTACCACAGGAGAGTGTTCAGGGAGATGCAGTGTTGGATTTGAAGATGGAGGAAAGGTACTACCTCCAAGGAATGGCTGGTAGAAGCTGGAAAAGGCAGGAAATGGAATCTCCCCTACAGCCTCCAGAAAGGAAAGCAGCTCTGTGGACACGTTGAGTTTAAGCCCCTGATACATGAGATAAGACTTCTGACCTCCAGAAAGGTAAGATAACACATTTAAATTGGTGTCATTTTAAGCCACTTAGATTGTGGTAATTTGTGTATGTCTTTTTTTTTTAATTCCCAGCTTTATTGATGTATAATTGACATATAATATTGTGTAAGTTTAAGGTGAATAACATGATTTGTTACAAGTATATATTACAAAATGGTTAAAGTTAGTGTTGATTTGTTACAGAGAAAACTAATTCAGGGTACCTGTCAGTGTATTATGTGAAATGTTTACTCTCAATATTTACTACATTTCATCAGTATTGTCTAGAAATGTATTAATAAACATTGAGAAACTCTGATACCAGATTTAAAACACTTTGCTAGAAATTCAAGGTGCGATAATCAGACAGAAATACTACTCACGCTCATTGAATACATAATAACATAGAATTTCCTGCATATTAACTTTATTATTAAACATAAAAGCAAGTTCATTGGATATAGTACTTTATATAAAAGAATGAAAGTACAGTCCTGAAAATGTCATTTAATTTTGAAAATTTTGTTGATATAGAGGAAGATTTACTGGAGCAAATCTGAGGATGTTGGGCAGAAAAATCTTTCAGTCACACTAAATTTCAATTGCAAAATTGACCTATTTGTATAACTTTCACTCCCCTAAGTTTTATTCTATGTTCAAGCCAGATTCTCCCAATAAGTGATGCTCCTTTGTGCCTCTGGGTCTTTACATGTACTGTTCCTTCTGTGTGATGTGCTCTTCCCTGTGCTTTTCACTTGGCAAACTCTTATGCGTTCTTCTTTTTCATTTCCCCTCAGATTTTACTGTGTCAGAGAAGCTTCTCTTATCCTCTTATGAGCCTAAGTTATCTAGTTGTATTTATGCTCCCACTGTTTACAGTGCTTATTACTATCACATTTTAAACACACATTAAAATGAAAAATTTCGTGAGCACATAATAGAAAACAGATACAAAAATAAGTGTGAGACAGAAACAGATATTTAGAACATTAAAAGGAAATATCAGAACAAGTTCATAACTAAGTCAAATATAAATAACATATAACTTTTTAAAGTATCATAACATAGTATAAAATATATTTGTATGATGAAAGTGGGATAATTAGATATCAGAACTCCCTTGAGAGAATGGTTGCCATTCTCTGATGCTGAGAGCATCCCCCATACCCAGGGAGAAGGAAGGAAGTTACTGTCTCCCTACCTCAAGAATAGTGAGAAATTGTGTGCCTACACTGTGGCTGAATGAGCATGTAGATGCTAAGTTTGGCTAGAGTACATTTCTATCAAATGATGAGTCAAAGGATGTGAATGTTTCCCATGGATCAGGAGAGTTGCTCTGGAGCCATTGCAGGTTCTTCCCATAGTGACAGATATTTATTGTCTTTTGTCTTTACATCACACTCACTTGACTATAGGATCCTATAGATATTGTATATTTATACCTCCCACACGTGGCTGGCACATTGTGAATATGTAGTAAATTGGACACTGAATTATGAATGAATATATGAGAAGTTGAGAGATAGATTTAGATTCAGAAAAATAATGATAGATTTAGATTCAGAAAAATAACAACCTAAAATAAGCTAATCCAAAAACAATGGTTTAAAAAAAAGGCAAGGTTAGGGACTTCCCTGGTGGCACAGTGGTTAAGAATCCACTTGCCAATGCAGGGGACACGGGTTCGATCCCTGGTCCAGGAAGATCCCACATGCCTCAGGGCAACTAAGCCTGTGCGCCACAACTATTGAGCCTGTGCTCTAGAGCCCATGTGCCACAACTACTGAGCCCACGTGCAGCAACTACTGAAGCCCACATGTCTAGAGCCCGTACTCCACAACAAGAGAGGCCACTGCAACGAGAAGCCCAAGCACCACAGCAAAGAGTAGTCTCTGCTTGCCACAACTAGAGAAAGCCCTTGTGTAGCAATGAAGACTCAATGCAGCCAAAAGCAAATTTTAAAAAAATAGGCAAGATTATTTGCAAAGCAATAATAGATAATACTTTTTTCTCTAATTTTCTTAATATTTGCCTTATGTAGATAAGATATATTATTAGCTCTATCTTACAGATTAAGTAATCAGCTCAACAAGAAAGAACTAAATACATTGCCAGTAAGAACAGAATTTGCTTTTCAAAATCTTTGCCTTTTCCTCTCTTATTACACCATGCTGATTTTAAATATCCATTGAATTAAAATGGTAAAAATGTCACTATTTTGTGTACATGGTAACACTAGATGAATTTTTTTTGAAAGTTGACATTTTTCCATAATTATTATTATAATCAACTGATATGTTATCGTCTGTTGGTTGAAAGTTGAAACCAGTGATCAAAAAACTGAGAACTTAATTTACCAGTCATCACAAAAATACACATGAACGATAAAATATCCCATTTCATGTATTGTTTCACATTGTTTTCATTAGCAACATTGCTAATTTAATAACCACAACTTGACCATGCAGCTTTTTTATAGAATCCACTTTCATTACTAGTCACAGTTTTGCCAAGTAAGCTTCAGGGGGAAGTAATTAAATTTAATAGAAGCCACCTTCATTTTGAATCTGCCGTCAATTTAAAGCCATGGGGAAAGGTAATTACATTTAATAGACACCATAGTTTCTAGACGAAGATGTACAGTATGTGACATTAATCATTAGCCCAACAGTCTGAAAAGTAAAATCTTACTTAGAACAAACTCCCTACAAGTAAACTAGACCCTCCTTTTTCCTTTCAACTTAACAGAAGTAAAAAATGATTCTTATTTGGTTCTTAAGTATGTTATTGAAATTTTACTCAGATGATTCAGTTCATTGATTTAAAGAAATGAAATGTAGGTAGATGGCATTTATGAATCCCACTGCAGTATTATTAACTCTTAAGGAAATAAATATTGCTAATACTCTTTATTAAATGTTCTATAGGCTCAATAACATCTCTCTTTTTCTAATTTCTGAGGCTGGTACAATAAACTACTGCTTTTAGAATTCATTCTTATATTAGTTTTTTTTATGCTGTGGTTTATGTAAATTAAAAATGCATACTGAATTTCAGTATATGAGTCTTAAATCAGTGAATAATTATAATAAATTTGAAAGCAGAACATTCCTTTTTGGTAAACACATCTACAAGCCTGACTGCATTTCACTAGGTTCATTTTATAGGTTCATTATGCCATTTGGCTCACATTGAAGTCACCTTAGATTTAATTTTTATTTTCTTCTTCATGGTGTATGAATAATTTTTGGCTTCTGTTTAGACATTTGATTTTAGAAATAGTTTTGAATCAGATTTAGATAATGAGCTCACATACAGTTCCCATAAGATCAAAAGGAATTTCCCAAGGGTTTATGAAATTAAAAGTGCATATAGAATTGGTAAAATTTACAACACTATTTTAAGAATATAGGATTATTACCCTTCAGTGATATTTCTGTTGAAAACTTTTTTACTTGTATATATTCTGGCTAGCATAGTCATATACAGAGAGAGGCAAGGAGGAGAGAGACAAGGAAAGAAGCAGAGTGTGGAAAAGAATGGTTTTTAGGATTGGAGACAACCAAAAATTTGTTAATCAAAAATGAAATTAATGCCAATAGCATTTTGCCACTTTAATGTATAGTAATAATGATAAATCTATATCAGTGACTCAAGTAAGACACAAAAGCATTCTTTTGTGAAGCTAAAGCACTATGGAAAGCATTTTGTAAGGAAATTTTAAGAAATTATGCATTTACTATTTGTGATAAGAAATGAAAGCACAATGCTCTTTTTGTTTGTCTGTTTACATCATTACTTTCCAGTGATACTTTAGCTAGCAATCTTTTAAGAAATACCAATGTTGAGTCTGTTGATTTTTCAAGTACATATTCAGCCTCTAATTGTTCATTTTCTTTAATAATATCATTCACAGTTCTCAAAGGATACCTTCGTCTTTCTTCTCTAAGACTGTAAGAATTTCTTAGTTTGTTGGCAGCAGATTTCACTGGATTTTTTTTTAAAGATTTATCATCATGTTTAGTGAAGTAAAAAGTCAAAAGAGTTAAAATTAATCACATCAGGTACATTGGCTGTGTGCCTAGTGACATCGCTCACATTTTTAAAGACAATTTGTTTAATATTTTCAAAATTTTTTAATTTGCAGTAATTATTTACAGTTTATCTGAAAAAATAAAACCTAAATAATTGAAAACAAATTCTATGGCTTTCTTTTTTAATTTAAACATTGTTTACTTTACACGTTTACAGCAGCCCAAAGAATGTTTAGAATTCATACATTTTTAATATTAGTAAAATTTTCTATTCAGCAACCTTTCTAAAAGTCATATCAAGTAGTCTATTTATTTAAGTTTAAAGAATTTTACACCACTAACACTTTTATAGTCCTTACAACTCTTCAGTATTAAAAAAAAAGCCTTGTATAAATCAAGAATTCTGAAGGGTACTGAAAAATATAATTGCATACTTTTATCAAATAAATCCATATCAACCACAAAAGAAGTAATCTAAGTGCACCTATTTTACACAGACTGTTCCAATGCTCAAGTATTAAAAAATAATACTCTTCGGTCAAATAATAGATAATTTAGAACTACCTTTTAAAACTTTGTCTTAACTTTTTTTTTTTGGTTTTGTTTTTCTCAAATACTGTATATGAAGAAATGCCATAAAAGCTACTAGATAACCACAAAAAAATTTGTAAATCCCATGCACTTTTGAAATCCCTTTGATTTAAAATAAAGATGACAAAACAGACTAGTTCCACTAAAATTACACTATGGTGATTTCGGAATAATATAGTAATATTTTCAGAATAGTATTTTTGATCATTATTTGTGAGTATTGATGGAAGTTGCTTAAAAACCAACATAAGACATCATCATATAATAAAGAGCGATGTTACTTCTAGTACATTGTGTAGAGCCACATTACACCTAATGACAGTACATCCAGGAACATATGTTTCTAAGTTATAGAGTATATTGGGGTGGGATAGTAGAAAAGTATAAATTTACTAATGTGTATATCACACTAATAAACAAACATTTATTGTTAAACATTTCCTGTTATTGCTTCACTATTCCCCCATAGAAACTTCCATGTTAAATATTTTCTGCTTCTCTAAGATGTCTGCTTACCATCATGAAACTCTATTAAGTTCCATTAGTTAGTATGTGGCTTCAACGGATACAACAAAGAGCTCCAAGAATATAATGTCAAACAAGACAGTGGCTTATTTCTCTGTTAAGTAATAATACAGAGAGGAAGATGGGAAATTCCTGGCAAATAGTAGATTTTGCTCCACAAAATTGCCCAGAGACTCAGGTTCTACTCATATTGTCACCACACCATTCTTTTGAGCAGCAGTGCCCATCAGAAATATAATGCAAGCCATAAACAAAAGCAAATACATTTTAACATTTTCTAGTAACCATATTTTTTAAAAGTAGAGAGATAAAATTAATAGGGTATTTTATTTATCCCAGTATATTTAAGATATTATAATTTAACATGTAATAAAAATCAATTATTAATGAGATACTTAACTATTTTTTCATCCAATATCTTCAAAACCGGTTATATATTTTATCCTTACAGCTCATGTCAATTTGGACTAGACATTCAACTTGGACTAATGTCTGCCATATTGGCCTGTGCAGCTACAGAGTGCTGTACTTATCTGAGGGGTGGAAATCGGCTCATTACCACTGTATTTAGTGTCATCCTGAGATCTGGGCAAGAGGGACAACTTCCTTGGGTTCTGTGCTTCAGAGCGTTCTGCTCTGGACCTCATCACTCTGTGCTTCTTAGCATACAGAGGCAAACCGAAGAACAGGGGTATATGCTGGCCTGAAATCTGTGCTCCTACTTTTAGACTACAGTCAGAGTACCAGGGACCTCAGAATTCCCTGTCCCCAAATCCCTTGCTTCCAGGTCATGACTGTACTTCTGAAGGTTGAGATGACATCAGTGTGGGCACCCATGAACCCAAAGGATGCCCATTTGCTTGGAGTATAGATGGAGCTTGGACTTGGGATCTGAAGTACCCATGCTTGTTTACAGCTGATCTCACTGTGCAGAATAGAACATGAGGCTGGAATAGAGTGGTAATCAGTCATGGGCCTTGGGCTAGGTGCCAGGTTTTCTAGTATTCCCAAGTTCTCACACAGAACTTAGAGGATTCTGAAAATTCTAGATTTAAACCTGGTTTTCCAGGTTGTTAGGAAGGTGAAATCATCAAGTTAGAAGGATAGCGCACACTTTATATAACTGTTATCTTGACATGTATCTTTTAAATATTTATACATGTGGTATATGAATCTCCATGTGCACTCTTACCTCAGTCCTTACAAATGTGAAGTGTTTGACCACATCTGCATTCAGCATGTAAGAGAAGGAGAGGAAAAGAAGGAAATGTATCCTTGATCATGTTAAGTGTAATATTCAGAAATTTCAGTCATAATACTTACAACACATGATAAGAGCTTAATTACGTAGATGTACTTAACTGTGAAAGAACCTAGGAAATATAGTGTTGAGCTGAGAATCCATGTGCCCAGTTAAATATTTGTAAATGTATTACTAAGTGTGTAAAAGGGAAAATGAATACAGGGGGACAATAAGAGGTATCAGACACAACTCACCATGCACTTTACCTAGCACTGAGTGAACTGGGGTGGAAAAGGTATATTCCATGGCCTCAAAGTTTAGAGTCCAATGTAGAACGGCACAACTAAGTAAGCCATTATATCACTGTGTGATGAATTTTGTAATAGGGTTAACCTAACTCAAGCCGCTTCAAGGGGCTAATAAGAGTGGGAGCAAATGTGTTCTTTTGGCAGAGGGAAAAACTTGTCTAACCATATAATGACATACAAGTGTACTCAATGAGTACTTGATGGATGAGTTAGCTCTGATTAGACCCATTAACAAGCATTCTATCCCTCTTTGCTTTTACATTGAATCATTTAATCCTAGATTCTCAGAACATGTAGAAAATTTAAGGTATATCTATTCAACTTCTTAACCAAAACATAATTCTTCTATATAATGTGTTATATGTCAATTGAATTCCTCAACTTCTTTTAAAAATACATTCTTTTTATTGATTATTCTAATCCTTAGTGCATTCAATATATTCTTCTAATAGAGACACATGGTATTGTGATATACTTAGCTCTCTGCATGTCTGTTTCCCTGGCTAGAGTGTGGACATCTTGAGGCCAGAGCTATATCATATTCATCTTTATTTTCCCAACATATATGCCCATAGATAACATTCAGCAAATACTGACTGACTAAAATGTTTAGACAGTTTATAAAGGATTGTTTTATCACATCTGCAAGTGTGAAGGATCTGACATGTTATCCTGTCTTCAAGCTAACAAATTAGCTTAGAGGAGCAGCAGACTGTTTTACAAGAGAAGAAAACTCAGAAAACAATCTTAGCAACACCAGTTCCTCTAATTCTCCAGGGAGCAACATGATGAGGGCTTGATATCTCCAGGGGTGGAAACAGGAGAGGAACCCCAAACTTATGAAACTCAAAGCTTGTATAGGGTGGCTAGCTTATCGGATCCTCTGACCCTCAGGAGAGTGAAAGGGAGAGCATTGCTCTGGAATGTAAAGGGGGAAGAGAACATCTTTCCAGCTTTCCTTCACCACCCTGGAATGTAAAAAAATGGACCTGGGCGCAAGGATGCTTTAAATCCCTCCAGAGCAATACACAGTCTCTGACTTTCAATCATCCTCTAACCCAGGTGCCAATGCTCTTTGCTCAGAAAGTTTTGGCTATGCAGAAATGTGAAAAATATTAGTTCCCCAACCTAGTCTTTAAAGGTTCTTAATTTCATTTTTTGAACTTTCATAAAGCGTTTTGTGTTTGCTTTCTGAAGCTCTAGAAATTACATCAATTCATCATATATATTGGGCTATTAATTCATTAGAAAATATGTTCATGTTTTCCCATTTCCGGCTTCAAGATCTCCAGTTCCTTCCTCTACTTTCCAATTAAAGTGGTATCCAGACTTCTCCCTATTTTTGTAGTACTCCTTCTTATTATTGAGTTGTCCATATACACTTTTTAAAAAAGTAATTAGCCCATATCTAAATACATTTAACTTTAAGTTGCCCTCGAAAATGAATTTATTAAATCCCATAATATAGACAAGATGTGGTATTAAAACTGGTTCAGAATGTTGTGGCAACTGGTTTAGCTGTGTGAAACGTATCTAGTTAGACTTTTCAGCCTGTATACTTATAACCTTTCTTTGAGAGAGAGAGCAGTTACACATTTATTCCTTTTTATTTCATTTCTAAATTTATTTCCATTCTTACAAGAATGTTGAGCTCATGATCATCTTCTTTTTTTATCTTATTATCTTACATACTTACTATTCTTCCCAATCTTAGGTTTTGAACTAAGTAGTTTACAATATAGCACAGATGTAGCATGCAAATAAATCAGTCGTGCATTGCATAGCGATAAATGCTATTAATACATAGAAAAGGGGTTTCCCTATCAGACTGCAAGGTCACGGGTGGCTTCCTAGAAAGAGTGATGCTTGAGTAGAAGTTAGAAGGTGAATTAGGATTTAACATTAGGACACAGACACAATCCAGTTAAGTTCTATGGCACTGTATCACAAGGACTGCCTTTCCTCCAGTTTCCAATAACATGTTTCTCATTTTCATCTGAGGTTCGTCAGCATGGCCTTTACCATCCACATTTCTACCATCATTCCATTCATTATTAGTTAGGAATTTTCTAAGAAGACCAAGGCTTTCTCTATAGTTCTCCTTTTCTCTTGCTGAGCCCTCATCAGAATCAACCATTGTGGTTCATTCAAGTCAATGTAGCCTTTCCCAATACACATCTCAAAACTCTTCCAGCTTCTACCCATTATAGCTTCAACATTTTTAGACATTTGTTATAGCAACACCTCCACTTCTCAGTGTCAATTTCTTATAGTTCATTCAAGCTACAATAACAAAATATCATTGACTGGGTGACTTAAAAACAATACATTTATTTCTCATAGTTCTAAGATGGGAAGTACAGACCAAGGTGCCAGCAGATTCAGTGTCTGGTGAGAGCCTGCTTCTTGGTTCATAGGTGGCTGTTTTCTCACTGGGTCCTTATAGGGTGGAAGAGGTGAGCGACCTCTCTGGAGTCTCCTTTCTAAGGCACTACTCCCATTCATGAGGGCTCTGCCCTTATGAGCGACCTACTCACCTCCCAAAGGTCCTACTTCGAAATACCACCATACTGGTGACTAGATTACAACATACAAATTTGAGGGGAACACAAGCATTGTCTATAGCAATGAAAAATTAGAGTAGTTTTGTATTTAAACAAAGAAGTTTTTTCATCAATTTTTACTTTTTTTTGCTTTAAAAACTTCCTAACAATAACAGAGTATAGAAGGTACAATATTACAATTATATCGTATAGTTGTTGCCAGTTATGGAATTAGTAAATAATGCATTTTAAAATATGAATGTATTATTGTATTCATATGTATTATTGCATTATGTATTATTGCATTATGATATTATAATCTTCTAAATTTTTTTGTTTGTTTTTGTTTTTGTTTTTGTGGTACGTGGGCCTCTCACTGTTGTGGCCTCTCCCGTCGCGGAGCCCAGGCTCCGGACGCACAGGCTCAGCGGCCCAGCCACTCCGTGGCATGTGGGATCTTCCTGGACCAGGACACAAACCCATGTCCCCTGCATCGGCAGGAGGACTCTCAACCAATGTGCCACCAGGGAAGCCCTAATGTTCTAAATTTTTAATGTTTGGGTCAAGAGGTCATCACAGGAACCATGGTTTAAAAATATAACTATTATTCAAGACAGACTCTAAACCGTATCAAGGAAAGTATAGTTATTACCACACACTGATACTGTAAAACCCCTCACTTTAGTAGCGTTTCCAATATATTGGTATCCCTTCCTTTATCAATGTTCTTCAGTGGATCGAATACTCCATACAAAGAGTATCATTTCTTTACTATATGCCAGTTTTAAAACTGTGAGTTGAACTGAAATACTCAGGGATATTTTGATATGTTACATTTCTAATTTAAAATAAATATGGAGCTATAAGCTGACTTTAAACTTCTTGCCATTTTATTAGTTTAACAATACTAAATAACGCATTGTTTCTTTCTTTCACTTGTTCACCACTAGTGAAATAGGAAATGTGGTTGTGCAAATAGCTGCTAATTATATTATTGAAACATCAGGATTAGTAGGTGTAACTGTCCCCATTTGACCAAGTGAGACGGCACTGAGCATTTTTCCTAAGAAACCTGTTTACTCAAAAATATGTATCATTTCACTTTGGGGAAAAATTCATTTGATGTACATTTTACAATTTCTTTCAGCAGGGAAGAAAAAGGGACTAGAACTCTATATAATTTTAAGACCATTCTTTAAAAGTTTCTGAATAACTTCACTTAGAGAAGAATAAACAATCATGTAATATTTATACATATATATTTATAATCCAAGCATCATCAGTATATCACATATGAGATCTCATAAAATGGGTTTCCTTATGTTAAGGATGTCTTTATATATTTTATATATACTTTTACGTAGTTGAATATATGTCATTGATTTCTTAATAAAATATTAGTTTTTATAGAAAGAGAAGTATGTCCTTTGGAATTCAAAATTGTTTAGGATTATTGTGAATCTTGCAAACTTTTGTTAAACAGATGAGTTTTGGGCAACTCAATTTACACTTGAAGGCCATTAAGACTTTAACTATTTAAAGCTGTAGTAATAGTAATAAACAAATAATCAATAGTTTTTACTACTAATTCTGAAGCACAGAATACATAGATTAAACTTCAGTTGTTTTCAGGGATACAAGTCACTCGTGTTTAGCACTGATTCAAAAGTAAAACTTTTACAAACTGTTTTGTCATGAGGCCTCTACTTTGTGTGTGTGCATGTCTATGTGTATAAACATGCATACATATACATATTTACAAAAATATATAATACATAAATGTAAATAAATGAAACAAATATATGTATATTAATACATGTATTCTTATATGTGTGTTCTTGTGTGTCCTATACAGTCTATACAGTCCTATATAATATTTTCTTTACATGTGACCTTATGTAGCAGTGAAGAGAGTAAGACAAAGATAGTACCTTTATTTATGAAAAGAAACTTATGATATTAAAAATATATTTATCATTTGAAATGGCATTGGAGAGAAATCTGGGTAAAGAGAACAATGTAAGGAAGAAAAGTTATCTGAGCGGGAATGAGCCTTGTATGTATCTAGTATGTCCGTAATCAGTCTCTCTAGAAGAAAGTAGAATGTTAGAAGATAAAGAGAAATGAGAAAGCAGTATAGAGTTGAAAAATGAATTCTGAAATCAGGTGTTTTGAAATCAGACCCATCTTGATTTTAGCTCTTGCTTTTTCATTTACTAGCTGTGCACCCTTGGATAATTGGCTTAATCTGTTTAAAGCTGTGTCTGTATATGTACAATGGAGCTTATAATGATACCTGCAACATAGTGATGTAGGGAGAATTAAATAGCGTTAATTAACAAAGTGTTAGTTCACCTCTGGGTAGTCTTATAAAATAGCTTTTCCCTTTTCTGAGAATAGCCTCAGAAAATAAAGGAAGATGGCCACATATTTATAAAGGACAGCTAGTAACCATTGAGGTTCTCTCAGTATAAGAATTTATCCTCTATACCATTTAGTCTCACAGAAAATCCAGGCAAATGATTTTTAACAAAGTATTTGCAAAAGATTGTAAATGTGTTGCTTCATTGAAGATATCCTTGACACCTATATTTAAAGTACTTGGGTGATCTAGAAAGAGACTAACATTGCAAAGGCCAGATAGCTAATGGCCTAGGTTATTTCAGTCAAAGCAGGAGACTATGACAACTGGCAAGAGATGAATTTCATGGCTGATAGAGATTTGCAAAGTTTAGGGAAAAAAGATATTTCCATGTATGCACCATTTTTACATTAGAGAGAAAATGAACAGACCCTCTTTTAAAATGCAATACTTTCCAAGTGACTTATTGACTTGCTCCTCCCAAATTAGCTTTTAACGTTTTTGTATCATACCTTTTATTTCTTTTTCAATTCTTTGTGTATGATTTCCTCAGTAAACTGGAGTCCAGGTTTTTAAACATGAGGGAATTTGTCTGCATTTTCTCAATGGAAACTTATACATAATATACTGACAAAATGATTTTGTTTAGGCTGAAACTCATGTGTTTTCTTCTTTCTTCTTCAAAAATAAAGCATTTTACTTTTATTCATTTTCTCTCTTGACAAAATATCCTATGTCAGCACCACATACCCATGTACAAATTGTATTAAACATTTTTTTTAGTCCTTATCAGCAGAACACATTTCATTCTTTCAGAATTGAAGGATATGTTAACTTCTAAATGAGATTCCTGACGTTAGCAGGAATGTACTGAACAGGTCCTGTCCCTCTCCACATTCTATTCTGTCAGAATATAATTAAGCAATTAGACCTGACAGTGTGTATTGTAATGTAGGAATAACACAGATCCTCAGATGTGTTATGCAGTACAAGACTGAATTCCATTAGGAATCTCCCCCAAAACAACTCATTTATAAGAATAAAACATATCCTTAACTGGGAACTTCAACAAAACAAGTCCATGGTGGGACAGTTTTGGTCTATGATGGTGAAGTTGCAAAGCAAAGGCTAGATGTTATTCTTTTTGTTGTTGTTTTTTTACTATTATATATTTTATTTTACAAAAACATGAAATATGTTCATTTGCCTCCAGCTATTATGAAAATCAGCACACTAGAGATGCTGTTTTAATTCATTCTATATTAAAGTATGCATTTTCTAAAGTTTCACAGATTTCCAAGTGTACCTTTTAAGCATAATAACGTAAATTGCAGTTCTTAGATCCTAAAACATTGAACACTTTTCCTTGAATGCTTAAGTCTTGTTCCAGCATAAAAGTTATTAAAATACATATCATTGAATGTTTCTGTTCCAAATACAAATCATAACTAAAAGAAAAGTATCTCTTGATTTCCTTATCATAAAGACATGTTAAGAATTTAAATTTATTAAAATGAATATGTACATTCTATAACTTTGGTAAGATTAGATATATTTTTTAAATGTATGAATGTATACATATAGAAATTTTACCATACTCTGAAATATAACAGTGTGAAGGCTATGTAATATTAAATAGTCAGGAAGAAAAATGACAGAAGCTTAAAGTTTTACATATATAAAACTTTAAATTTAATTATTATGTTATTTAGTTGTAATAGAAACATACTGCATAAAGTATTGATAATATGACTTCTTTGAAGGGAAATATTCTCTTCTGAAACTTCTAAAGATTATTCCCAATCAATATATTTACAAGAATAAAATTTATAGATAAATTGTGAAGACATCCAACCAATTTATTACAGGATAATTTCCGATGTGTGTGTGTGTGTGTGTGTGTATAAACGTGTGTGTATATAAACATATATACACCTACTTGTGTATTTACAGATTATATATATACAAATTTACTTATACTTAAGGCGGAGGTAGTGTGTGTGTGTATATACACACATACACATATATATATACACATACACACATATGTGTGGGTGCACATGCAATATACTACAGATAGAAAAATTAGTTAAATGTATTTAGGCTAAATCTAATGCAATGATTCATGTACGTAGACATTGTTCATTCTTAAGGTGAAAATAATCCTCTGAGAATATTAGTAACTAGTTTTGAGACCTTGGGCCAATTATTAAATCTCATTGTGTCATAATATTTTCCTTTGGTTCTATGGGGATGATAGTATCTACTTACTGAGCATAAGAACCAAGGCTACTTCAGGGGCATGCAACCAGTACAGATGGTCAAATAGGCTTCACACCTAGGGTCTAATGTTCTGCATTTATGTCTTGAGATAGTAATTTTATCCTTGAAATGGTGCTTTTTAAGTGAAGTGGGACAATGGCGCATGAGGAATGGCGGGGGATGGACCCAGGGATGGGGAACATCTCTTTCTCCTTCCAAACCTTCTGAGTCTGGCTTGTATTTGTCTCTTTTTGCCCAGCTTGAGGCACCCCTAGGGTTGAGCCAGGATATAAGAATAGGGTCATTTCAATAATTCCACGTATGAGAGAAATACCCTGATATTTCCATTTAAAACTGTCATTGACCAAAATAAAGATGAAAGGTAAAATCCATTAATAATTTAAAATTTTAATTGTTATTTCCTTAGAACAATATTAAATAGCAAAAATCACCATGACAAGTTGAGGGAGGCAAGGGGAGGGAGAGGAGGTGGGGAAGGAATGGAGATACCAGGGACAAAAGGAAACAAGTATTATAAGTACCTTTTGTGGTACTTTTTCCCTGTTTTTTGGAAAAAGCACTGGGCATATTCATTTTTGAACAGTGGCCTAAAAATTTGTGTACCTGGCTCTGATACAAACCTCAAAATGCTATGTTTATATTATTATAAAGATTCTTCTCCTTCTTTAAGGTGCATTATGTGGCAAATTTGTACAATTACTACTACAATATTCCCAGTAAAATCAAACACATATTTTTCTCATTTTGATTATTTTTTCAAATTAAGAAAGCCTCCTTAGTTTTGTTTTTAATTTTGTAAAAATTAATAAATGCATTATTATATACCCAAATGTATGGTTGAAGTAATAGGATTTTCATTAATCTTTCTGATGAATGCTGAAAGTTGGTGATGAGAAAATAGAAGATAAATATGGAATAAAGCCATAAGTATGCTATGCAAATTATGAATAGTAAATTGGACACATTGATTAGATTCTTAGAAGGTGTAATAGATTGAAAAAAGAAGTCTGTCAACTAAATTTTTGACAGGTGTCAAATACACAGAACTATTTTTTAAAATGAGATTAAGTAATTGACAGAGGGTGCTATGTGCACTTTTTATATTAAGTATTCAATATAATTCAGTTTACTTTTACTGATATGAAGACTACTTTAGCAATTGATAGTTTTTGAAAGGTAAGTGACCTTAAGAACTCATCTGTCTAGTTGTGGTGCAAATTTAGTACTATATTCAAGGTTATTATAATGTAATCTATATTTTGTAAGATCATAGTATCATTTCATTCTTTTATAAGACTAACACATTCTTTGTAGGCTGAGCATACAATGCCATACTTCTGTATCTTGGTGTGGCCATTCAAAGGAATCAACTGTTTTGCTGTTTAGAACTTTAGTACCACAATAGAAAGATTTCTAGATATGGACTCAAAAGTGTCATGAATTCAAGTCAGAAACCAGAGTTTTACTATCTGAGTGACTTTGGGCAGGAAACTAGAATTACTGAAACTCAGTTTTGTTATCTGTGAAATGGGGATAATAACAGTTTCTGTGTCTCATTCATAGGATGTGGGAATCTATAAAAGCAATGGTAAATATAAAAGTACTCTGTAAATCTTGATGGACTACAGAAATGAGAGTTTCACTAACATTAATGGAATTACTTCCACTAGGGGCTCAATTTGCCCTTACCCAGAGAATAACGTTGGTAACCCATTATGTTTATGTAACAATTTAGTGTGTGCAAATCATTTTACTTTTACTTTTGCCAATGGTATGTGAGTTGCAGAACAGTTACCTATATTAGATCTGTGAGCAAACTGAGACAGAGAGTCTAAATACTTGCCCAATATCATAAAATCATCGAGTTTAGTAACTGAAAAAAAAAATAGTGATTATTTACTCTATCTTTCTCATTTTCCATATGAGAAAACTGAAGCTCAGAGAAAATTGGTGAATTTTCCATGGTATGTATACAAGGACAATTATATTACTTCATATATTTCTCCCGATAGTTCCTTTTTTATTTTTATTCAAACTTTGCTATTCCTGTAATGGCAATAATTTAATTTCTTCTTCAGTTGAAACAAATTTTATCAGTCACTATACATAAAATTTAATACATTTTGATAAAGCACAATATTAACATTCATAATTTTAAATATTGCACTCATTCACTTATTCATTCAAAAATACATATGAAGTCATTCAGTGTGTCAGGCATTGTCAATTGCTCACAAGAGAATATTTCCCATTCTTTTCCTTAAACCTAGTGTTTAAAGAATAAGATAGACACCCCGCCCCCCAAAGTAAATGAACAAATAGAAGATGAATTTTTAATTCTAAGAAGTACCACAAAGAAAACAAACCTGTTGTTCAGGCAGAATAAATTGAAGAGGAAAGAGCTGCTAATTAAAAATGAGTGGTCAGATAATGGTGCTTTGATGAGGGGGCATTTGAATTGAGAGTTAAACATGGCAAGTGAACTTAAGGCAGGAAGACAGCAAATACAAAATAAGGAACTTTAATTGCATATGAAATGCAATGGAAAGCTATTTGAAGGGCTTTAAATAGGAAAATATTATGGTGTATTGTACACTTTTAAAGTATCACTTTAGGGGCTTCCCTGGTGGCGCAGTGGTTGAGAGTCCGCCTGCCGATGCGGGGGGCACGGGTTCGTGCCCTGGTCCGGAAGGATCCCACATGCCGCGGAGCGGCTGGGCCCGTGAGCCATGGCCTCTGGGCCTGCGCGTCCGGAGCCTGTGCTCCGTAACGGGAGAGGCCACAGCAGTGAGAGGCCAGCGTACCACAAAAAAAAAAAAAAAAAAAAAAAAAAAAAGTATCACTTTAGCTTCACTGTAGACAGTGTTTGGAGGAAGTAATAATGGATGCAGATGAAATGGGAAACAATTGCAGTAGTCCCGATGAGAGAGGATGGTGGCTTGGAAGCAGGGCTGCTGTGTGCGATTGTGCTGTTCTTGTACAGCTCACCTATAGGTGGCGCCATTCTCATAGACTGCAAAGTGAATAGTTCTCTTTAGAGTTGCACAATGAAAAACTGTGAAACTGTATACGATGATCCTTCTTAGAGTGGTATGGTAGTAGTGGAGAAGGAGAGACTTGGAAGAATCAATACATAGAGAGAATAGAATAAATTAAGCTTTTTAATTATATGGACATTCGTGGAGAGAAATGGGAGAATTCATATTGACAGATATTGGTGGTATTTCTTAATTCTTGACTGCTTCTATACTTTCTTTTTTTACATACACTATTGTTGTGAACAGTAGAATAATTTCTTAAATTCATTTATTAAAATGGCTTTTAAATATTCTGGATCCCCTGGATTAATATTTGCCCTATGGATATGATGTGAGTTTGGTTTCTCAACATGAAAAAATTCTGTGAAAGATTAGCTTAACAAATTGGAAATAATATGATCTTTCAAAAACTCAAGATATACACAGTAAGTGGTCAACAGCTATTTATTGATGGTGATGATGTTTTTTGCCCTTTGAAGAGCTGTTTATAATACAGTGCAAACCATGTGCCGTTGAAGTCACTTGCATGGGATATTTAATATGATTAGACAAATTTGCTGCAAGATTGAAATTCTTATCTGGTGTTAATGCAGACTATAGTGTAGGCCTAAAAGAGAGTCACAGTCACACACAGTGCCTCTTTAAAAAATACGCTTTTGTGTATTCAAGTATTTTGGTATTAAAATATTGATTTAACCTATTATTAAATTCCAAATGCTGAGATTTTAGACCTTCTCTACTTTTTTGTCTGCCCAAGAAGATACAAGATGTTGGTACTTTACAGGATTTAACGTATTAACTTGGTCTTAGAGGACTGGTAGTTTAAAAACAAACAAAAAAACAACAACAAGGAAAAAAAAACAACCCTTTCATTTTAAGGAGAATCTTCAAGTCTTGAGAGGACTGTCAATTCATTCAGTATTTCAGTGCTGTCACTCTGTAATCTGTTGATTGGTGTTCATAATTCTTCACAGAGATACTGCAAAGATTAATGAAATAGAGTTTGTAAAGTATTTTCTCTCTTCAAATGCAAGTTCTGTGAGCTGAAAGTTTAGAAGCCTCATTATACAGGCTATAGTGTGCCAGAACTCTTAAACTGTTAGTAAAGTCTCTAAAGTGTTATACTTCATCATTGCTGTCTTGATAATGCGGGGCTGTGCCTATCATATCAGTTTTTGTCTCTTCAGCACTGTTTAAGCTTATACTATTGATACTTGTCATTTATCAGTGTAACAGTGATCCTTTTAAATTTGGAGAGTATAGAATTTTTGCTTGATCTATCTTATACTGTAGCCTAATAACGTCCAGCTGTATAGAAGCACAACCCAAAATTACACAAAAAACAATGTTATTTAAAGTCTAGCCTGTGTATAATGAACCTCCCAGAGCTGTGCTCTACAGTCTGATATGTTTTTCTCCCAAAAAAGCTTCAGGAAACTTTATTAAGATACCTAAAAGGTAGTGCCTCATATCAACAAAACTTCCTGCATCTTTACCATAAAATAACATCAATTCCAGAATGTAATTTCTTCTAGAAAAGACTTTAAATTCTAGAAGAAAGCAAAGATAAACTTGTTTTCAGTTTGATATTACCTCACTCTACCTTAAAGAAGAGAGAGGGGATGAGACATAGAGTGGTAAGGGAACTCTAAAATAGCCAAAGACACTTAGGTGGATGGAAGGGCAGTGGTTGGGTCCTCATTCACAGTCCCTCATAGGGTTCTGGGAACAGTCACTCTCAGGAAGGGAATACAGCTAAGGACATATCAAAAGAAAAACTGTTTCTAGTTACTTATATGATAACATTTCTTTAGAGGAGAAAACTTAAACTAATCTGTTAGAAACCTAATTTAGTTGTAAAATGTGTTTTTGTTTTTGTTCTTTTTGTTGATTTTTTTGTTGTTGTAGTTAGAGAAGGAGTGTTACACTGATTACATATGTGGGGAAAATAAAAATTTTAATTTTGTTATATGATTCACATAAACCTATCTTAGCTCAATAATGTAAAAAGGGGTCACACTACTTAGAAAAAAGTATCTATGCAAACTTTTTCTGACTGGTTATATACTTGTTAGAGTATTTTGTAAGGTAAGAATTTCTGATCTAAATATATCAATAAAAGTACACTACTGAACTGAAGAAGAAAAGGTAGTGAAGACAAATGGATGAAATAAGAACAAAGACAGGTAAAAATAGGAATAAAATCTGAAAAAGATCTAGTCATCATAATTTTAGTATGCATTAAGAATATCTAGTGCCTTTATTTCACTCAAACATTTGTGTTTACTCAAGATATAATATTTTTAAAACTTGAATGTCATTTTAATCAGAAAGTTGTCACGTTGCTCCTATCTTAAACTACTTGTCACTGGTGATCATCTTTTAAATAATAAAAGTGAGGCTACATTTCTACAGTATATTGTCTAGATATTATAAGCTAGTTGCTATATATTTATACATGACTGGATGGTTTATTGAATGGAAAGCAATTCAGAGACATGATTTTTAACATAAATTTAGATAAATGTTGTCTGAAATATTTTTATAAATTCCTCCCTATTTCAAATTATAAAAACTATTAACTACCATTGACAAAATCTTTGGATGGCTTTTAATCTTTAGGTTTACTTAACTAAGACTCAGTGTAAAGAAATAAAATTCTTATACTCTATCAATATATAAAGATTTGTGTATTTTACAGTGTATCTCTTGCTGAATTTTTTGCTTATGTTTATTATTTTCACTACATATTTAAGATGCATTTTATGATCATATAAATTCATGTTTTATTTTTGACAAATGTCCTATAAATCATAAATAAAGTATATTTATCATGACAGCAATATTTTAAGAGACCTTATATATCAGGTATTCCATATGCTAATTTCCAGAAGTTTTCTACTTGGACAAGTAGGAAATAATTCAAAGATTAAAGAAACTGAGTGCTATTTTATGAATCTCTGAATAGTAAAAATAATGGAGAGCTCTCTTTAAATATGATTACTGGTAGCAAAATTTGATGATGCCTCAAAAGATAATTTCAAAAAGCCTGCAATAATGTAAATCCTTGTAAACTTGCAAAGATTAAAAATTAACTTTCAACTAGTTGAAGTATTTGGTATTTTATAGGTAGTATTGAAAATTCACAACACTTTATAAAAAGTTGTACTTTACCAGAATTCTCTGTTCAAGCCTATCAGAAAGGGGGAAAGCGCCACCTATTGATCAGAATATGCAAATTATTTGTTGGTCTTTGAACTTTTAGCTTTGTAAACTGCATGGAGTAAAAGAATTTACTAGGTTGAAGACTTTATCTCCTCAATATAAAATTCTTTAAGTCCCTTTTATTCTGAAGAATATGATCTTTCCATTTAAGTGTATATTCAATACATCTCAAAACCTCGTTTTAACTGTCCTTTTCATCATATTGTCTTTATGAGCAGCAAATCACAACCCTCTCAGCAGTATGTTTGATGGACTGTCTCTGAAATAATGGAACATAAACATATTTCCTTTTTATTCAACAATGAACTTCGTAAGTAGAATAAAATGGGTCTTCATAAGTTAGGGGAATGGGTGTTTAAAAACTCAGATTTTAATCAAAGAGTCAGATATGGTCAAATAGGAATTGCTTGACATGACATCATGCATGTAGCTTAATAAATGTGTTTAATGTATGCAATTATAGTCATTTGTTACATATTTAACTTTAAAATCTGAGGACTTGATAATGAATAGTTAATTCACTGAGTGACATTTCAACAAATTGTATTAAAATTCATGGACCATGTAGGCTGAGTGAAAAGGTAACTGTTATTCTTTTAAAATAAGATTTTATGTCTTCATAGAATTGAGAAAGATTGACCTTCACGTGAGATATCTCAGTACTTCTATTACATCCCCAATATCAATACAAAACTGTTTTTAATCTATACAAGAGTGTCTTTTATCCTTTCAATGCATGGGAGATTATCAGGCTTAAATCCTGAATTTACCTACAGGCAGGAACTGCCCTCAATCTCCTGAGTTATAGGGAAGAAATTCTGAATAACATTTTAGAATATCCCTTGCTAAGCAAAATGTTAACCATGTAAAATCACTTAGCCTTCAAAAACGAAACAATAGTCATGCAGTTGAAGGAGCTATATAACTGTGAATACAGCTAATTAGGTTAAAATGTGCTAAAATTTCCCCTAAACATTATTTCAAATATACAATATTCATTCAGAAAGAAGAAATCCAATGTCCAAATGCCTTTATTTTCTAAAGGTGATATATAACATTTATAATTTGTATCTGTTTTACTAAATAATTGTAATGCCTCTATTTTACTAGCCTCCATGTGAAACTTTACAGGTTATCTTTGTTCTTTTCCAGGTCAATAAAGTAACAGCAGATAACTATTAATATATTTCTTTGCATCTACACAGTGAAAACTTTAAATATTAAAATGAAATATTGCAGCCCATATATCATCTACACTTACAAGACAGGAATGACAGTATTAAGATGCACATTCAGGATAGCAGTCTTTCTACTTTGAACGCTGTCAAGAACAAAGTGCTTTACAGACTTAAAATAAATCTAGGTACTAATCCATTGAATTTCTGACAACAGGAGCCCAAGATTTCCATGCACTTAGCTGAATACGGCATAAGAGCTTGTGCATTATTTATGGCCACTAATGGTGTTGCAATGCGCTTTGTGTGAAGCAGTGACAGTGCAATCGGCTAAGATAGCTGCTGCTGTGGACAAAGCCATACATTTTCTTGAGCTTGAATTTTTGACAGAATACTCTATTAATGCCAATTCTGCTTAAGTAAATGCTGAGCAAGGGTCAGTTGTTCCTTTTTTCCCCCCTTTTCTTATTATTTAAGAAAACAGTGCCATAAAATTGAAAATGATGTTCTGAGGTTTGCTGAATTTTTCAGTACAACAGTAACCAATAAAGGTCACTCTACTTTTTAGTCTACTTTTATGATTTCGTGTGATGGTCCACAAACTCAATAGGAAAGCTCTTAGCACTAGGAAAGGGAGGTGATATTAATTCCAGTTTCAGTGCCATTGTACTCTTCAGTGGATCAATAGAATTAAATGAGCTGAGATATTAGGAAAATATTGAAAAAGCAGGAGGGTTGTATTGTTTGACCAGGGTTGGGATGAGTTGAAAATAAAGAACCATCTACGGCAGCTGTCAATAAATCATGAAAACTATACTCTGAACCAAATGGAATACAGCATGAAGCCTCACACCTTAAATGAACATAATATCTTTGTTGTGTATTTTTTAATTAAATATTTTATTTTAAATATCCACTGCAGTTATCTTTTATCAATCAAATAAGTTTTTTTTAAAAAAGTGTTTCACTCGCAAAGGGGATATTTCTGAAATGGTATCTAGATGAGGGCAGTTCTGTTCACAAATTTCAAAAATATTCTAATGTACAAAGCACATCAAAAAAGAAGTGGGAAAATATTTCAAATTTTAAAAATGAAAATCAAGATTCTATTTTTTTGAATATATGTATTTATCTGGATGGGCAACTTTTTGGATTATAGGTACATGGTCGATTTTCCCTTTATCATGGTAAGGTTTTGCCATTTAATTAAGCTGTAAGAAGTCAATACAGTCTGGACTTCTTTACAGCAAAAATAACTTGAAAGTGTTTCATCCTAGGCAATAAGAGATGCATATTATATTGAACATTAATAATATAATTGTTTACTCTCTGAACAAATAAGCAGAAAAGACTCACCAGTCCCTAAAAGCGTGAAATTTTAAGCACAGTTGAAGTAGTCACAAACCTGTGTTTACTTCTTTTGTTATTAAGCCTTACTGGAACTTGCCACATTTAAAAATTATCTCGCAGTGGTAAATTTAAGATATTATAATATCTTTATTTTCAAAACTAATGTCAACAAAAAACTTTACTTGAGAAAAAAAATTTTAATGTGTGTTTATGGCAGATACTGCAAACTGCTCAAGATATATTCATCTTGCTTATTGCAATACTGCATATTCCTTCTGTCTTGTGATTAAGTGCAGCAATTTCTAGGTAAAGGAATGTGAGAGTAAGTGGTTTGTAGCATTTCTAGGCCAAGACATATAAGGAATGGCTGTGCCACCTCATGCCTTTTTTCCCTTCCTCTGAATGGATGTAGATGACATTAGGAAGAGTAAAGCTATAAAACAGAAGAAATAAAGACACTGGAATCTCTGTAAGGGGTCACTACAGATTGGGAACATGGACTTGTACTATTATGAAAGCAAGAATAATCATCAATTGTGTTTGAGTCATTATACCTATTGAGTCTATTTGCTACCACTGCTTAGGCTTCCCAAAATGATAGAGCCAACATTAAATAAAGGTCAGTAATCATTGACACATAATGGTTGTGAAAGATAAAGATGTTACAAAGTATAGAACTCAAAAATTGTTTTTCACCGCTTAGAATTTTTCAGAGTGCCATATATAGCAATCTATTCTATGATCAGTTTTGCTTTTCATGACCTTGGAGATGGCATCTCACAAAATGGCAAATTCAGTTTTGCTTTTCATGACCTTGGAGATGGCATCTCACAAAATGGCAAATTCTATTTAAGTTAGCCCAAATAATGTGTTTAATTTGACAATATCCTCATTCAGGCCATATATATATACACATTGCTAACAGGATGAAATACAACTGGAAGATTATTTCATTTGACTGTCCTGAAAAAAACAATATTTTAATCAACTATTATTCTGAAATAGAAATTATGGTTCTGACCTTTGAAGACAAGGGAAGATTTGATTTCTCTGAGAACAACCTTTGCATATTGAGCACAAGTTTGTATATTGACAAGATTGAATAAGGATTTGGGGTTTCATTTGATCTTCCTGACTTCATGTAGATGCATTCTAATCTTTATTGATTTTTGATTGACTATTGACTTTAAAGATTCTTAAAGTTGATAAAGAGAAATTGGTTAGGGTAAATGATCTCAGAACTTGGCAATAACTCTCAGAGATCCATCTTATATTGAAGACCAAATTTTAAGAGGACAGACTGAACTTTTAAAAGAGAATAATCAATTAGGAAACTTAAAGAAGAATCATTGTTTAAAACAAATTTATTTTCCTTTTCATTTTTACATGATGATTATATGGAAGTAAAACATATCAGTTTCCTTCTCCCCAGCCTCTTCTCTCAAGCCCTAGTATGTTCATAGTATGTTCACAGCCTTGATGTGAATCCATATATACTTTTTAACAAATGGTAGAAGTAATCTTTATTATGTACTTATATAATTTATCAGATGTTTTAAATTTATGTTTTTTAAAGTTTTAGTAGTAAGAATATAATACACATTTGTAAAATGAGTAAGAATTAATATATAAAATAATGTTGGTGTCAACAAGTGTAAATGGGTCCAAAGTGATTGTCATTCCCCATGAACTATTTTTAACCCTTAAACTGCCATATCTCAAAGCACAGAGACAGTTTAACAATTTATTAAATCTAATTGTTATCAAATGAAATACATTTCTAACAGCACATTTTTCAATCTAAAACTCTACAATTCAGTAAAAGCCAGTGATCCAAGCATTCCTCTTCTTCTCCTAACTCTAAATATGGTACACCAATAGTCAGCCCTAAAAGTGAGAGATTATTACTAACCTCCTTTACTTTATTTGAATTTCTCCACTTATAAACACCTTTGGCAGATTCAAAAGAAAGAGGAAATTGAGGAAAATTAATAAGAGTCCTGAGAAGAGTTACGATCTGATTTGTGATCTGACTTGTGGGTGGGGAAAGCAGACTCTGATTGTCATAAATTAAAAGTGAAACTTGTTGGAAGTATACCAGACTATTTTACAAATGCAGGAAGAGTTGAGCAACCAAGATTTAAGAAGTGAAGGAGCCAGGGATGAGCAGGGTTTCAGCAACAAAAATGCATAGAGCTCTTTCCAAAGCTGTGTTTTGTTTTATGTCCATTAGTGGTTCCTGAATTCTGCTTAGTGGGCTATTATCAGTACTTAATATAATACAACTGTATGTCTTCTTTGGAGAAATATCTATTTAAATCTTCTGCACATTTTTTGATTGGGTTGTTTGTTTTGATGATATTAAGCCGCATGAGCTGTTTGTAAATTTTGGGGGTTAATCCCTTGTCGGTCACATCTCCAAAGAAGACATACAGATGGCCAAGAGGCACATGAAAAGATGTTCAACATCGCTAATTATTAGAAATGCCAATCAAAATTACAATGAGATATCACCTCATACCAGTCAAAATGGCTATCATCAAAAAATGCACAAACAATAAATGCTGGAGAGGGTGTTGAGAGAAGGGAACCCGTCTACACTCTTGTTGGGAATATAAATTGGTACAGCCACCATGGAAAACAGTATGGAGGTTCCTTAAAAAACTAAAAATAGAGCTACCATATGACCCTGCAACCCCACTCCTGGGCATATATCCAGAGAAAATGGAAACATGTATATGTATGGCTGAGTCGCTTTGCTGTGTGCCTGAAGCTATCACAACATTGTTAATCAGCTATACTCCAATATAAAATAAAAAAGTTTTAAAAAATAATAGAATAGAATAGAAAATAGGAAAACATATAATAACCAGGATAATTACTGTTCTGTAAAACTGGTTTTTCTTAATATATATCTACATGTTCAAGGTCTGTTGTGTTATATATTTCTTACTGTAGTCCCAGTCTAAAAATTTAAAAGACTGATGCTTCAAAACACTGTATTTAACTTAACTGTATTTGAAATACCAAATTGCAAGGAAAAGCATTTGATTAGTTTATCCTAGGCAAAATGTCCACTCAAATGTATTCATTCAGCTATGACTGTAAGTGCAAAATCCAATAATATGGACATGGGGGCGGCCCCTGTGTGTCCAACAAGGAAAGGTAAATTTTCTAAGACACCTAATTTACTATATTTGTTACATTAATGGACTTTCTTTTCTGAAGCACAGTGATGATTTTTATTATAAAATCTATAATCTCTTTGGAACACCAAATCTGTGAAATAAAATGTGCTCTGTTCAAATGTGTATTTAATAATTAGAAAAATAAGACCACGGATATCTAACAATGGTTAAAGTGACTTATTCTAAAATTGCTGAGCTTATTTACAAAATAGAAATAGACTCATAGATATAGAAAACGAACTTATGGTTACCAAAGGGGAAAGGAGGAGAGGGATAAATTCAGAGTCTGGGATTAAAATATACACACTACTGTGTATAAAATAGATAACCAACAAGGACCTCCTGTATAGCACAGGGAGCTCTACTCAATATCTTGTAATAACCTATAATGGAAAATAACCTAAAAAAGAATATATATATTGTGACATTGTAAATCAACTATATTTCAAAAATATTTTTTTAAAGTTGCTGAACCACACCCTTCTTGTACTAAGTAAAATCAATGAAAATATATAAATGCATAGTCTCTATTCTGTTTTCTTGAGATGTTTTATTGTTTGGAACAAGCTATAAAAATATCCTTCCACAAACTATCTAAATGTAGTGTCAAAACTCAGTGTTTCCTTTTCTATAAGTCTATATGTTGGAAATAAATTGTTATTGTTTTTGAGTGATTTGTTTCTCTCTAGTACTTAAAAATTGTAAACGTAATTTTTGAAATTGGTAATTTAATTTCAGATAATTTTGCATGTAGCTACTACTATTATTTATTTATTATAATTCAATATCCCTATCTTATTGTATATATTTTTTCTAAAATCAATTCTTAAAAATTCATATAGGAGGAAATATTTCAACTTTTTCCATTGACAGTTTCTATCATAAGTAGATCTCCATGTTTTTGTCTTTGTCTACATGTGACTTGATGTAGTTATAGTTCAGAAATAATCTTCTACCAATGGGAAATTTTGTACTGATTGGAGAATTTTCCAGCAGTTTCTTAGAGGGGCATCTTCTGAAAGTATGATATAGAAGATAACCTGTTGGTACTTTTAAGAATTCTTTTGAATTAATTCTAGTTCTACCTCCTGCTATTAACACACACACACAAACACACACACACACACACGCACACGCTCACACACACACATATATTCTTTTTTAGATTCTTTTCCATTATAGGTTATTACAAGATATTGAGTAGAGTTCCCTGTGTCTTATTATTTAAAACATTATATGCAATTCATTTTGTAAAGTTTGGCTCTAAATTCATCTTTTCCTCCTTGGATCACATAGTCCCATCTTGACCAAAATTGGACAAAGTAGTTTTATTCATTTTTTATATATATACAGTATCTGTAGATGCACATAAATGTTTTATCATACACAAATCTTCCTCTCCTCATTTCTACCCACTTACAACCCCCTTCCTCACCCCACACCATCCCCCTTTCCTCCATACTTCCCCAGCCCCACCCTGTTCCAGCTGAAATAAAAGCACAAGGATATTTCACAACCATGAACAGGAATACACCTGAGAGTCAACAAAATCTGAAGCCAGACTCTTGGCTGTCAACAAAGGTCTCTTTCCATTCCCTTCATCTCCCTTTCTCTCCTTGCAAACCATTTCCCTTCACACATAAGGGTGGGAGCTTTGCATGTCTCAGCTTCAGAGCTTCTTTTCTGTGATACTCACACAGTCCTTTCTTGGTCAAGAACCCAGTCTGCACAAGAGCTTATTGTCCCACATTGAGTCAGATACTCAAGCATGGCCAGATAACTATAGCTAGTGTCAGTGTCAGGAAGCTGTTATAATTATTATAATTACTATTTTGGTATTATGTGGCAGGAAATTACTTTGTCTGGTATAAGCACTGAAATAAATATATTGAGATGACATAGGGTTTTAGAATGTGCCTGAGCTCAAAAACATCTGGAAACTTGTGGTTGGAGAGAAGGAATAAAATCAAACTAAGTAGAGTTATAGGAAAGTGATTCTTATCTACTGGAAGATAATCAATAGGGAATTCATTAAATCAGAGTCGTATCAGTATTGCTTAAATCTATATGATGGAATAAACTGACTATCAAAAATTATATTCTGGAAGAATGCTTAAAAATATAGAAAGTTTAAATGACTTAGAAATTCAAATGAAAAAGTCAACATGGTAGTCAACTTCATTTATATTTAAGTATAATTTACAAATAACATATAGTTTCAGGTGTATAATGTAATGAATTGATATTTGTATATATTTCAGAATGATCACCACAATAACTCTAGTTAGCATCTATCACCATATATATTACATAGTTGCAGCATTTTTTTTCTTGCAATGGGGGCTTTTAAAATTTATTCTCTTAGCAACTTTCAAACATGCAATACCACATGGTTAACTATAGCGACTGAGCTGTGCATTATATTCCCATTGCATTTATCGTATAACTTGAAGTTTGTACTTTTGATTCCCTTCACCCATTTCATCCACTCTCCAATCCACTGCCTCTGGCAACCACCAATCTGTTCCCTGTATCTATTAGCTTTTTAGGTTATTTTTTGTTTTTGTTTTTAATTCCACACACAAGTGAGAGCATATGGTATTTTTCTTTCTCTGACTTAGTTCACTTAGCATAATACACTCAAGGTCCCTCCATGTTGTATATATATACACTGCATCTTTTTTATCCATTCATTTCTTGATGAACACAGGTCTTTTCCATATCTTCGATATTGTAAATAATGCTGCAGTGCACATGGTGGGGTGCATATATCTTTTGGAATTAGTGTTATTATTTTCTTAGGATAAATACCCAGAGGTGGAATTGCTGGATCTTACGATATTTCTATTTTTAAGGTTTTGAGGAACATCCATACTGTTTTCCATTGTGGCTGCACCAGTTTACATTCCCACCAACAGTGCACAAGGGTACTCTTTTCTCCACATCCTCACCAACACTTGTCATGTCTTGTCTTTTTGATAATAAACATTCTAACAGGTGTGAGGTACTATTTCATTGTGGTATTTGATTTGCATTTCCCTCATGATTAACGATCTTTAGCACTTTTTCAAATACCTATTGGCCATATGAAGATCTTCTTTGGAAAAATGTCTATCAGATCCTCTGCCCATTTTTCAATTAGATTTTTTTTTTTTTTTTTTGCTGTGGAGCTCTTTGAGTTCTTTATATATTTTGGATATTAACTACTTATCAGATATATGCTGTGCAAATATTTTCTCCCATTCAGTAGGCTGCCTTTTCATTTTGTTGATAATTTCCTTTGCTGTACAGAAACTTTTTAGTTTAATGTAGTCCCATCTGTTTATTTTTGTTTCTGTTGTCTTTGTTTTTGGAGTCAGATCCAAAAAAATTATTCGTAAGACCTACGTCAAGGAGCTTACTACCTGTTTCCTTCTAGGAGTTTTATGATTTCAGGTCTTACATTCAAGTATTTAATCAATTTTGAGTTAATTTTTGTGAGTGGTATGAGATAGTTGTCTAGTTGCATTATTTTATATATGATTGTCCAGTTTTCCTAACACCAGTTATTGAAGAGACTGTCTTTTTCCCATTGTATATTCTTGATTCCTTTGTTATAATAAATCCATATCTGGGGTCCCTATTCTGTTCCATTATTCTGACTGTTTTTGTGTGAGTACCATACTGTTTTGATTACTATAGCTTTGTAACATAGCTTGAAATCATGAAGCAGGGTGCCTCCAGCTTTGTTCTTCTTTCTCAAGATTACTTTGGCTATTCAGGGTCATTTTGGTTCCATAGAAATTTTAGGATTCTTTGTTCTATTTCTGAGGAAAATGCCATTGGTATTTTGATAGGGATTGCACTGAATCTGTAGACTGGTTTGGGTAGTATCGATTTATTTTATGAGTGTCTTATAGTTTTCAGTGTGCAGGTCTTTCACCTCCTTAGTTAAATTTATTCCTAGATATTTTATTTTTTTGATGCAATTGTAAATGAAATTGTTTTCTTAATTTCTATTTTGGATAGTTCATTATGAGTGTATAGAGACACAACAGATTTTTGTATATTGATTTTATACTCTGCAGCTTTACTGAATTTTTTGGTGGAATCTTTAGGGTTTTCTATACATATTGATAATATGTTATCAGCAAACCATGGCAGTTTTACATCCTCTTTTCCAACTTGATTCCCTTTTAATTTCTTTCTGTTTTATTTATTTAATTTTTTTCCCAATCACTCTGGCTAGGAATTCCAATACTATTTTAAACAATGTGGCAAAAGTGGGCATATTTGTCTTTTTCCTGGTCTTAGGGAAAAAGCTTTCAACTTTTCACCACTGAGTATGGTGTTAGCTGTGGGCTTATCATATATGGCCCTTATTATGTTGAGGTGTGTTTCCTCTTATACACACTTTGTTGAGAGTTTTTTAACCACAAATGGATATTGAATTTTGTCAAACACTTTTCCTGCGTCTATTGAGATGATCATGTGGGTTTTTTTGTTTTTTTACATCTTTATTGGAGTATAATTGCTTTACAATGGTGTGTTAGTTTCTGCTTTATAACAAAGTGAATCAGTTATACATATACACATGTTCCCATATCTCTTCCCTCTTGCATCTCCCTCCCTCCCACCCTCCCTATCTCACCCCTCCAGGTGGTCACACAGCACCGAGCTGATCTCCCTGTGCTATGCTGCTGCTTCCCACTAGCTATCTACCTTACGTTTGGTAGTATATATATGTCCATGCCTCTCTCTCACTTTGTCACAGCTTACCATTCCCCTTCCCCATATCCTCAAGTCCATTCTCTAGTAGGTCTGTGTCTTTATTCTTGTCTTACCCCTAGGTTCTTCATGACATTTGTTTTTTCTTAAATTCCATACATATGTGTTAGCATACGGTATTTGTCTTTCTATTTCTGACTTACTTCACTCTGTATGACAGACTCGAGGTCTATCCACCTCATTACAAATAGCTCAATGTCGTTTCTCTTTCTGGCTGAGTAATATTCCATTGTATATATGCACCACATCTTCTTTATCCATTCACCTGATGATGGACACTTAGGTTGTTTCCATCTCCGGGCTATTGTAAATAGAGCTGCAATGAATATTTTCGTACATGGCTCTTTTTGAATTATGGTTTTCTCAGGGTATATGCCCAGTAGTGGGATTGCTGGGTCATATGGTAGTTCTATTTGTGGTTTTTTAACAACTCCATACTGTTCTCCATAGTGTCTGTACCAATTCACATTCCCACCAGCAGTGCAAGAGTGTTCCCTTTTCTCCACATCCTCTCCAGCATTTATTGTTTCTAGATTTTTTGATGATGGCCATTCTGACTGGTGTGAGATGATATCTCATTGTAGTTTTGATTTGCATTTCTCTAATGATTAATGATGTTGAGCATTCTTTCATGTGTTTCTTGTCAGTCTGTATATCTTCTTTGGAGAAGTGTCTATTTATGTCTTCTGCCCATTTTTGGATTGGTTTGTTTGTTTTTTGGTTATTGAGCTGCATGAGCTGCTTGTAAATGTTGGAGATTAATCCTTTGTCAGTTGCTTCATTTGCAAATATTTTCTCCCATTCTGAAGGTTGTCTTTTGGTCCTGTTTATGGTTTCCTTTGCTGTGCAAAATCTTTTAAGTTTCATTAGGTCCCATTTGTTTATTTTTGGTTTTATTTCCATTTCTCTAGGAGGTGGGTCAAAAAGGATCTTGCTGTGATTTATGTCATAGAGTGTTCTGCCTATGTTTTCCTCTAAGAGTTTGATAGTTTCTGGCCTTACATTTAGGTCTTTAATCCATTTGGAGCTTATTTTTGTGTATGGTGTTAGGGAGTGATCTAATCTCATACTTTTACATGTACCTGTCCAGTGATGAAAAATCTGAAAGTGAAATCAAGAAAACACTCCCATTTACCATTGCAACAAAAAGAATAAAATATGTAGGAATAAACCTACCTACGGAGACAAAAGACCTCTATGCAGAAAATTATAAGACACTGATGAAAGAAATTAAAGATGATACAAATAGATGGAGAGATATACCATGTTTTTCGATTGAAAGAATCAACATCGTGAAAATGACTCTACTCCCCATAGCAATCTACAGATTCAGTGCAATCCCTATCAAACTACCACTGGCATTTTTCACAGAACTAGAACAAAAAATTTCACAATTTGTATGGAAACACAAAAGACCCCGAATAACCAAGGCAATCTTGAGAATGAAAAACGGAGCTGGAGGAATCAGGCTGCCTAACTTCAGGCTATACTACAAAGCTACAGTAATCAAGACAGTATGGTACTGGCACAAAAACAGAAATATAGATCAATGGAACAGGATAGAAAGCCCAGAGATAAGCCCACGCACATATGGTCACCTTATCTTTGATAAAGGAGGCAGGAATGTACAATGGAGAAAGGACAGCCTCTTCAATAAGTGGATCATGTAGGTTTTATCCTTTATTACTTTAATGTGGTATATCACGTTGCTTGATTTGTGGGTGTTGAACCATCCTTGCATCCCTGGAATAAATTCCACTTAATCATGGCACATGATTCTTTTAATGTATTGTTGAATTTATTTTGTTAATTTTTTGTTGAAGATTTTTGCATCTATGTTTATGAGGGATATTTGCCTGTAATTTTCTTTTCTTAAAGGTTCCTTGTTTGGTTTTGGTATCAAAGTGATACTAGCCTCATAAAATGAGTTTGGAAGTGTTCCCTCCTCTTCTATTTTTGGGAGAGTTTTAGAAGTATTGGTAGTAATCCTTTGAATATTTGGTAGAATTCACCAGTGAAGGCTTCTGGTTCTGGACTTTTGTTTTGTGGGAGGTTTTTGATTACTGATTCAGTCCTCTTACTAGTGATATAATGATATAAACTTTTTGAGATATATGGATGTGTTATGCAGAAATATGACTAATATATACATACAATCATCATTTCAAAGTGTTATTATATTTAAAACTTATTTTTCTTATGTCTGTTTTAACCCAATTTTCTGCAATTAACACATTTTTATAGAAAGAAAGTTAACTCTAATTAAAATTATATTTAAAATTAAAATACGGTTTACATATAAAAGTATGCATATGTATATGAGAATATATGTATGAGTTTGTGTATGTGTGTATACATAGATGAAGTGCCTCTTAGAAATCAACTAATTCAAATCTGTACATGGAGAAATTAAAAGACTTTCTCAAGGTCAAGCAACCCAAAGTTGACAGACCCAATAATAAAAGTCTTTAGATTTAAGTATAGCCCCTTTTCAATTCTACCACATGAGTAAAGTACATTTTTATTAATTTTATCTATATGTATAATTTTGTCTTACAAAATGAGGTTGCTGGGTACTTGAGGGTAAGAATTGAAATAATTTTTTAAACAAACAGACAGTAAGTACAATAGTATTTTACTTTTTAAAACAAATCTCATTTCTAATTGCCTTCAAGGTTTGATGTATACCCAATGGCCACAAGTCCAGTTTTTCCACACAGCACTCCTCCTTTAGGGTTTGTAAAAATCAATTAGAAGAGTTATCAGTCAGAGTGGTTAGTGGTTAGACTCAAACCCAAAATAATAACAACATGACAATATTATTTCAAAACCACATGATAATGTTTTCTATTCTAAATATTCAACTTAAGGATCTTGGAATGAATTCACAATTGAATCAGATTCCTAGTAAATTTTTCAGTGCAGTTCATTGAAATGTATTTATTGCCATAACTCAGATACTATAACTTTGGTGTGATATACATAGGTCTGGGGGAAAAAATATAGATTTGGAATTATAACAATAAAACTTGTTCATATAAACGTATATCTTTAGAAAATACATAACAGATGTGCTAATGTGTCCTAAGGTAAATGCATAATGGACAAAGATAATGTTTTCTCCACAAGAATATTTTATTTCTTTCACCTTTTCATCTTTGACGCACCTGTGTCTTGTTGGCAGTTTGCTCAGTTTCAATTTGGGAAACATAAGTATCAACAAGGTATAACTACTATTTTCTCTTCTGTGTTTTAAATTGTTCATAAAATATTTACACAGATTGTGTATGCCCTTATAGTTACATTGAGAGTCAAGGTTCTAGTTATATGTAGTTTTTCTTGACTTTCTCAATTTTTCATCAAAATGAAGGAAGAAAATTATCAGAATACTCTAAAATAAGCTAGTGTATTTTTAATATTTTTCAAATACTTTGTTTTTGGTGACTTTGCGTTTTTTAAAGATTTGTTCCACATTTTTAAACTTGCTTGACCTCTGCAGCTATGATTTCAGGGGACCTCTTTTGTTCATAGGAAGGGCGAGAACAAATATTCTTCTATTGATTTTAAATCTTGTTATTCACTCTCACAATTGTTATTCTTCTGTATGAGTAACATTTTCTGTCCAGCAGCCTGGGTTCAAGTTATTGAATTCTTAAAGAAAGGAAAAGGTTGGAAATATATTGTATTTTCTCTAGTCACCATGAATTATGTCCTCTTAAGTCTAGATTAAATGTTTCCACTGGGCCCTACCTATTCCTATTTACTGTTGCTACTCAAATTTTTCTTATTAAAATTTGAACTACAAATGATAGTAAAACTGTGCACAGAGAAACTATATTAACCATTTATTTTCATAGATATATCATATATAATTTGAATCCTAGAAAATAAATAGAATATAACTACCAAATTAAACTACCAAAAAGCAAGGCACCAAGTAAACTTCTAAATAGAGCAAAATAACATGTTGTTTATCATGGAAAAAAGATGTCAGAAGGTAACTTTATTGTTATTTTCTATTATATAAGAGTATGTTGTGTGACACATCCATAAGCCATTTTCACATAGAATATGGAAAGACTGGAATTACATGATACTACACATGAAGGGGCTTATGTTAGCTAATAATAACACATTAAGTAAAGTATATAGAGAAGCCAACTTTTCTCTTCTATTTGGACAGCCTAAATGTAGCATGGCCAAAAAAAGGGGATAATACCCATATAATTTGTCAAGTTTAGTTTATCCCTTTTAAAGTTGCCTATTCTTCAAGCCCAAATGTATCATCACAAACTATCTATATAAACATATGTATCCAACATGTCATATAAATAATACAGTTCTTATGAATATTGTCTTTACCTCATCCTAAATCCTCATTATGAAATACAAATTTTAAATTTAAATTGGAGCCCATTTTAAAAAGTACTTTAAAATGCACTATGTCATTTACATGGGAGTGCTTCAGGTTTTATTAAATTTGAGCATATTTAGCAGGAGAAAAATGATAGTGTCAAAAATGACAATCTTTAGTTTGTTAATGGAAAATTAATACTTTTTTACTCAGTAATGCCCTATCATCTTGAAATGTCAAGAGTATTTTACTACAATAAATCATATGTGGTCCTTTTACTCAATTTTCTATTTTTAAGGTTGCAGAGGCAATAGAATATTCTCACTATTCCAAAGGTTATTTTACTTAGTAGAATAGGTATATAGCCTAATTGTTACTGCTCTAGATCAGTGCTGTATAATATAATACACGTGGCTATTTGCATTAAAATTAATTAAATTTTAATAGAATTTAAAGGTAAGTTTTTCAGTCTTACTTGAAATATTTCAAGTTCTCAATAGCCACATGTGGCTAGTGGCTACCATATCAGACAGGGCCAAAATTTTCCATCACTTGCAAAGTTTTATTGGACAGCACTGCTCTAGATTATTTACATCCATCTCTTAAATGTATGTACTTCAGGACAAGTTCTACAACTTCCATTTCATGCCTCATGTTGAAAAGAAGCAAACATAAATTTGTGTAAGATATTAAAATTTAATAAGGATTAGTGCAATAGATAAGAGTTTGGTCTGTTTTTTATAATATGAATAACCTTTGTAATTTGCTATTTATAACTCACTTTCAATCTCCTACAAAAGGAGACTGATAGAAGTAATATATCCCCCTTGGATTATTATTAAGTTTGTATAATATAATCTATATAAAGTGTATAACACATGGTCAGGCACCTAGTAGCATTCAGCCAGTTTTAGTTGTTAAAATGTCCATTGTATCAATAGTAATCAGTAGTTCCATCAAATGATGGAATCTTAAATGGTTTATATAAATTCATTATTATATTATCATATCTTCTTTTCTGCTTTATTCTGTTTTTAACTTTTGTTTTTACTTCTTTGGGACACATCAACAGGTGCCGGTGGGGGAAAAATTTTCCATTTCAGCCCGTTTTGGAATCTGAACAATATTATTCATATGTAAACCCACGGAGGGCATTTAAGCTAGAATAAGACAGTCAGAAAATTAAAACTAGTATTATAGTATTATGGAATTATTAGTTGGTCTCCAGATTATTCAACAGAAATTATAGAAAGTAGGTGAGGGATTTCTAAACAATCAACCTCACAGTTAATGTGAAATCATCTTAATCATATACCTTCTCAGCCCTTTACACCAGTGACCTTTGATACACTGCACTTACCATGAATGTACAGTATATTTCCCTTGTATAATAATTTCTTGCATACTCACTTAGGCAACCGAGCTTAGCACCAGATGTGTTGTTCTTTTCATGTTGAGTCTTTTACTGCTTTTCCAAAGGTAGCAATTGATTGTCTGTGAGTGGACTGAGCGTAATTTTTAATTTTGTTCAAAAGCACACCACTCTAACTATAAAACTACAATGAAGTATTTGCTTTTATTTCATTAAATTCTACTGAATTATTTAGCAGTTTAGGATGTATTTATTCTATATGGAAAGGGTAAGTCTAGAAAGCTAATCTTATTCAGTTAAAGTAGGTATTAAATACTGGAGTTTGAATCATTCTACCATATTTAACTTACTGCCAAAAGGTACCAGATCTGAACTGATGGTATGTCATATATGAAGACCTGGTATGGAGGTCTTCTGCTATGCATTCTTCAATGCAATTAATGAAAACAATCCAATTTAAAGAACAGTTGTTGGAATTAACATATACACACTACTATATATAAAATAGATAACAAACAAGGACCTACTGTATAGCAAAGGGAACTAAATATTTTGTAATAACCTATAAGGGAAAAGAATCTATGTATGTATCTATCTATCTGTCTATATCTATCTTATAATTGAATCATTGTGTTGTACACCTGAAACTAACATGACATTGTAAATCAACTATACTTCAATTAAAAAAGTAAATAAATTTAAAAATAAAGGACAGTTGTTAAAACAAGAAGACATTTTCAAAAAGCATGTTTAATCTTCTATGGTATGATATTATTTGCAATATATATACATGTGTCACAAACTCCCACTTCAATTATATATCTCTAAATCCTATTATCTTGATCCAATTAAAATACATGTTTATTCTCTATTTCTACTGTATATATTCCCTTTCATTTGCTGAATATTATCTTAGAATTTCTTCTGACTTTCTTGGAGTTAAACTGAAGATGTCATTTTCTTTTGCTCCACTCAGGCTCCCATGATAGAGCCTTGGCCTAGAAATAGAGAGAGATGGGTTTGAGTCCCAGACCTCACTCTCTAGGCGGTTCATGGGTCTCAATTTCCTCATCCAAGATTCTTTCCAGAAATAGTAGTATAGAAATATGTGATCATACTTCCAATTTTCTCACTATCCTGATTTCAGTCTCATGTTAGTATATCACAGCTGAACAGATTCTTCACTGCAGATAGTTTGGAAATAGGATTTCTGGAAACTGATTTTCTTAGGGAATAGGGCTAGAAACGAAAGGGAAAGAAAGCAGAGGAACTCATCACAGAACAGAAACCATTTTTTTTTTACTATGTGTAGAAAAATGTAGACTAAGTTCCAATGTATTAGTGAAATCTTGGCTTTCATTTTTGTTTTCAAATAATCCTTACCAAAAGTAACCAATATACATGCACAAGAATTTCAAACCTGGGACTGATTAGCCTCTTTGCATTTGCCAATTAAAGATTTTTATATTTATTTATGAGGAAATATTTCTTTTCTCTCTGTATTTAATTTTTGATAAGGTATGACAATGTAGAAATTAAGTTAGTGTAGTTTATATCTATACTGAATGATTTTAACTCACTTAATTCTTTTTTTAAATAAATTTATTTATTTATTTAATTTTATTGTTGGCTTCGCTGGGTCTTTGTTGCTGCACAGGCTTTCTCTAGTTGTGGTGAGCAGGGGCTACTCTTCGTTGTGGTGTGCGAGCTTCTCATTGCAGTGGCTTCTCTTGTTATGGAGCACAGGGTCTAGGCTTGCGGGCTCAGTAGTTGTGGCACACAAGCTTAGTTGCTCCGTGACATGTGTGATCTTCCAAGACCAGGGCTCGAACCCATGTCCCCTGCATTGGCAGGTGGATTCTTTACCACTGTGCCACCAGGGAAACCCTCACTTAATTCCTTCAGTAGTAAATTTGTTAATATCACATAGTGATATCACATCATATGGATGCAGTGATAATCCAGAATTAGATTTCAAAATCCAATAGGATTTTGGTAATATTACTATTACTCACGATAACTTTTCCAACTAAGTTTTACAAATAATCCAGATATTTTTTCCCACGAGTGAGAAAATTTAGTAAGTATAACATGGATCAAGATGTACTATTTGTCAAAATATTTTCCTTTATCCTTTTGGCTATTTGTACCCATTCATTTTGTATTACTTGTTATCTCTAGGTTTCATAACTGAAATTGGTTTCTAATTAAAGAAAAGGACAGCAAGTTTCTTGGAGGTGATATTTAACTTTAAACCATCAATTAGAGAACCATCAGTGTCTTTCACTCAAATGACTAGTGTGAACTCCTCGACTTCTGCATTGTCCATCTGGAATTTTTTACTTTTAATACTTGCCCTGCCTTTGGATTATGTGTTTCTTTTAACCCGACTGTGTGATTTCTGGTTTTCTTGTTGGTCTGATATTCCAGTATTTATGTATCATGAATTCTTCCTGTCTTTAACCAGTTCCTTGAAAGCATGAGTGGCATACTGGTATAAAGAGTAACAAATCATTAATATGCTCTACCAAAGGTGGGACCTAGTATTTTTTAGGATCTACCTCTTAGTATGTTTCCTTATGGCTGGAGAATCTGCGACTCTGGATTTAGATTCCTGTCTCTTTGGATGCATGGATTTCAATAACACTTTCTGCCTTCTAACATTAGACCACAAGCTCAATGAAGGCATGCATCTTGGTTTCTGCCTGCCTCACTCTAATCAAGCACCTATAAAAGTAAAACATGCTTCTATACTGAGAGACTCTAATCAATATACATGTAGCCATTTTAGTTTCCCTAAAATGTCATAACCTCTATGAAAATCAAATATTAATTATTTACTCAAAACCATTCATCTAATAAGTACTGTGGTCAGAGCAAAACTCCAATGGCCAATATTCTTACAGCATAACTTTGGTCAGTCGGGAAGAAGAAATAAGAACTTCTTACAAATATCTAAAATATAGGAAACTGCCCTATATGCCCAAACAAAATGATAATATTTAATTTTCCATTAGAAACATGCCTTTGGTAGCTCTTAATATATTTAAGAGCTTGAAGTTTGAGGTCCAACAGATCTGAGTTCAAATCCTACCTCTTCCTCCTCTTAGGTAAGTTACTTTAAACCTAATAGCTTAACCTGTTTCTGCTTCAGTTTTCTCATTTGTAAAACTGCTATTAAATGAGAAAATAAACTTAGAACACACAAAGTTTGACGTGTGCTAAATGTGTAAGAATTTCATCTTAGTATCATTATTATTTTACTTATTTAAGACAGATTTCTCTTGTATTAAAAAAAAGAAACTGATCAATATGCAAATATGTTTTGCTCTTCCCTTGTTCCATTATACATGTTTCTACCAGAAAAAAAAAAAGAAGGAATGCTAAATTTTTGTAGTCATTGACTCACACATTCCAATAAAAAGGATTTATTCTTTCTGAAGTATAGACAATTCTTTGTATATTTGAGACATTATAAACACTATAAAATGGATTACTATGTCTACACCCTTTAACTTCCTGGGAAAGCAAATTTGGAGACTTATGTGACATATTTTTATTCTTAGGTTTTACAGTCGTTCCCCTATTAATGACAATGTTTGAACCAATCAATTAGAGATGGTTGAATAAGCTGAATAATATAAGTGAAAAAGAAAAAAAAAAGTCTTCCTTAGTACTTGGACATTTTATTCAGATTTGCTTCTGGAAACACTCTAGCTTCAATAAAGTAAATACTAGCAGAAATCTAATGGCTCCCATAAGCGTAGTATTAAATTCTATCACAACATACTGTCTATAACATTTCATACTCTACCATGGTAGAGTAAATTTGGCAAACAGCTCTGTTAGAAGTGGTTTTGTGTTTATCATGTTCATTTTTCATGAGGTTTCCAAGAAAAAAGGGGTTACAAGCTTGACTAACACAACCAGCAGAAATTTTATTGCCATTCTTCTTTAGTAGTTTTAACTGGTACTTATTCCAGAGGGATGTGTACTAAAAGACATATGTTGCTTAAGAATTTTCTTTACTTTTGTTTCCTTTTCCTTAGCTAGAAAATTTACTATGAGTCAAGAGCAACATATATGCTAAGTAATTACTACCTGGAGATTCTAAAACTGTATATGTTTTTTCTTTATCTTTTCAAATTCTGTCATATTTGAAAACAAGGAACAAAAGGTATGGCTTTCATTACTTTAGTTTAGCATAAAATTGTTTATTGTTTGAACTAGTTAGCAGACAAAATACATATTTTCTCTTCAAATGTTTAGGTTTTTAATTTTAAGATAAATGTCTTCTGAATTTATTTAGCATAAAATTCCCATTTGCTATCATAATTTCCCTTTTATAATCAAGAGAATAATTTTTGTGTAATTTAATTCAGAATACATGGAAATGTAAATAAAAATGTTAAAATAATAACAAAGTAGATGTCCCTTTCTAATATTTTCAGATGAGACAGAGTATTTATCCTTTGGAAACAAACATAGTGTTTTTCATTTCTCAACCAAAGAATAGCTCTATATCAACATAGGCAACTTATGTTTTTTGTTTTGTGTGTGTGTGTGTGTGTGTGTGTGTAAAGAAACATTCACATTATGGAACATTAAAACTCTGCATTAATGGAAAGGGGTATTCTAAATGATGCAGCTCAAACATTTTGGAATGATGTTAAATTCAGGAGTGTCTTAATAAATCAAAGTCAGCTCTCCTTTACCAGAATAAAGATAAAATTATTATTGTCATAAAGCCTAAACTAAACAACAGCAACAAACTTGTGCTTTATTAAGAGAATCTCACTTACAAAATGTATATAAAAGCATGCTAATAACTAGGATAGTGAAAAATTCTTTTGTTTTTGAATTTTATTTTTTTATACAGCAGGTTCTTATTAGTTATCCATTTGTTACATATTAGTGTATATATGTCAATCCCAATCTCCCAATTCATCCCACCACCACCCCCACCCTCAGCCACTTTACCCCTTGGTGTCCATACATTTGTTCTCTATATCTGTGTCTCTATTTCTGCCCTTCAAACCAGTGCATCTGTACCATTTTTCTAGGTTCCACATATATGCGTTAATATGCGATATTTGTTTTTCTCTTTCTGACTTACTTCACTCTGTATGACAGTCTCCATATCCATCCACGTCTCTACAAATGACCCAATTTCGTTCCTTTTAATGGCTGAGTAATATTCCATTGTATATACGTACCACATCTTCTTTATCCACTCGTCTGTCGATGGGCATTTAGGTTGCTTCCATGACCTGGCTGTTGTAAATAGTGCTGCAATAAACATTGGGGTGCACGTGTCTTTTTGAATCATGGTTTTCTCTGGGTATGTGCTCAGTAGTGGGATTGCTGGGTCATATGGTGATTCTCTTTATAGTTTTTTAAGGAACCTCCATATTGTTCTCCATAGTGGTTGTGTCAAGTTACATTCCCACCAATGGTGCAAGAGGGTTCCCTTTTCTCCACACCCTCTGCACCATTTATTCTTTGTAGGTTTCCTGATGATGCCCATTCTAACCAGTGTGAGGTGATACGTCATTGTAGTCTGGATTTGCTTTCTCTAATAGTTAGTGATGTTGAGCAGCTTTTCATGGGCTTCTTGGCCATCTGTATGTCTTCTTTGGAGAAATGTCTATTTAGGTCTTCTGCCCATTTTTTGATTAGTTTTTTGGTTTTTTTTTAAATATTGAGCTGCATGGGCTGTTTATATATTTTGAAGACTAATCCTTTGTCTGTTGATTTGTCTGAAAATATTCTCTCCCATTCTGAGAGGTGTCTTTTCGTCTTGTCTGTAGTTTGCTTTGCTTTGCAAAAGGTTTTAAGTTTCATTAGGTCCCATTTGTTTATTTTTGTTTTTATTTCCATTACTCTAGGAGGTAGATCAAAAAAGATCTTGCTGTGATTTATGTCAAAGTGTGTTCTTCCCGTGCTTTCCTTTAAGAGTTTTATAGTGTCCGGTCTTACATTTAGGTCTCTAATTCATTTAGAGTTTATTTTTGTGTATGGTGTTAGGGAGTGTTCTAATTTCATTCTTTTACTTTAGCTGTCCAATTTTCCCAGCACCACTTATTGAAGGGGCTCTCTTTTCTCCATTGTATATTCTTGTCTCCTTTATCAAAAATAAGGTGACCATAGATGTGTGGGTTTATCTCTGGGCTTTCCATCCTGTTCCATTGATCTATATTTCTGTTTTTGTGCCAGTACCATATTGTCTTGATTACTGTAGCTTTGTAGTATAGTCTGAAGTCAGGGAGTCTGATTCCTCCAGCTCCATTTTTTTCCCTGAAGACTGCTTTTTCTATTTGGGGTCTTTTGTGTCTCCATACAAATTTTAAGATTTTTGTTCTAGTTCTGTAAAAAATGTCATTGGTAATTTGATAGGGATTGCATTAAATCTGTAGACTGCTTTGGGTAGTAGAGTCATTTTCACAATATTGATTCTTCCAGTCCAAGAACATGCTATATCTCTCCATCTGTTTATATCATCTTTAATTTATTTCATCAGTGTCTTATAGTTTTCTGCATACAGATCTTTTGTCTCCCTAGGTAGGTTTATTCCTAGGTATTTTATTCTTTTTGTTGCAATGGTAAATGGGAGTGTTTCCCAAATTTCTCTTTCAGATTTTTCATCATTAGTGTATAGGAATGCAATAGATTTCTGGGCATTAATTTTGTGTCCTGCAACTTTACCAAATTCATTGATTAGCTCTGGTAGTTTTCTGGTGGGATTTTTAGGATTCTCAATGTATATTATCATGTCGTCTGCAAACAGTGACAGTTTCACTTCTTCTTTTCCAATTTTTATCCCTTTTATTTCTTCTTCTCTGCCATGGCTAGGACTTCCAAACTATGTTGAATAATAGTGGCGATACTGGACATCCTTGTCTTGTTCCTGATCTTGGAAGAAATGCTTTCAGTTTTTCACCATTGAGAATGATGTGTGCTGTGGGTTTGTCATATATGGCCTTTATTATGTTGAGGTAGGTTCCCTCTATGCCCACTTTATGGAGAGTTTTTATCAGAATGGTTATAGAATTTTGTCAAAAACTTTTCCTGCATCTATTGAGATGATCATATGGTTTTTCTTCTTCAATTTGTTAATATGGTGTATCACATTGATTGATTTGCGTATATTGAAGAATCCTTGCATCCCTGAGATAAATCCCACTTGTTCATGGTGTATAATCCTTTTAATGTGTTATTGGATCTGTTTGCTAGTATTTTGTTGAGGATTTTTGCATCTATGTTCATCAGTGATATTGGTCTGTAATTTTCTTTTTTTGTAGTATCTTTTTCTGGTTTTGGTATCAGGGTGATGGCGGCCTCATAGAATGGGTTTGAGAGTGTTCCTTCCTCTGCAATTTTTTGGAAGCGTTTGAGAAGGATGGGTGTTAGCTTTTCCCTAGATGTTTGATAGCATTCACCTGTGAAACCACCTGGTTCTGGACTTCTGTTTGTTGGAAGATTTTTAATCACAGTTTCAATTTCAGTTCTTATGATTGGTCTGTTCATATTTTCTATTTCTTCCTGGTTCAGTCTTGGAAGGGTATACCTTTCTAAGAATTTGTCCACTTCTTCCAGGTTGTCCATTTTATTGGCATAGAGTTACTTGTAGTAGTCTCTCAGGATGCCTTTTATTTCTGTGTTGTCCGTTGTAACTTCTAATTTTATTGATTTGAGTCCTCTCCCTCTTTTTCTTCATGAGTCTGGCTAATGGTTTATCAAATTATTTATCTTCTCAAAGAACCAGCTTTTACTTTTATTGATCTTTGCTATTATTTTCTTTGTTTTTATTTCATTTATTTGTGCTCTGATCTTTATGATTTCTTTCCTTCTAGTAACTTTGGATTTTGTTTGCCCTTCCTTCTCTAGTTACTTTAGGTGTAAGTTTAGATTGTTTATTTGAGATTTTTCCTGTTTCTTGAGGAAAGTTTGTATTGCTATAAACTTCCCTCTTAGAACTGCTTTTGCTGAATCCCATAGGTTTCAGATTGTCATGTTTTCATTGTAATTTTTCTCAAGGTATTTTTTGATTTCCTCTTTTATTTCTTCAGTTATCTCTTCGTTATTTAATAACGTATTGTTTGGCCTCCACGTGTTTGTGTTTCTTACGGTTTTTTCCCCCTGTAATTGATTTCTCATCTCAGCATTGTGGTCAGAAAAGATGCTTGATATGATTTCAATTTTCTTAATTTTACTGAGGCTTGATTTGTGACCCAAGATGTGGTCTATCCTGGAGAATGTTCCGTGTTCACTTGAAAAGAAAGTGTACTCTGCTGCTTTTGGATGGGATGTCCTATAAATATCAATTAAATCTATCTGGTCTATTGTGTCATTTAAAGCTTGTCCTTCCTTATTAATTTTCTGTTTGGATGATGTGTCCATTGGTGTAATTGAGGTGTTAAAGTCCCCCACTATTACTGTGTTACTGTCGATTTCCTCTTTTAGAGCTGTTAGCAGTTGCCTTATGTATTGAGGTGCTCTTATGTTGGGTGCCTATATATTTATAATTGTTATATGTTCTTCTTGGACTGATCCCTTGATCATTATGTAGTGTCCTTCCTTGTCTCTTGTAACATTCTTTATTTTAAAGTCTATTTTATCTGATATGAGTATTGCTACTCCAGCTTTCTTTTGATTTCCATTTGCATGGGATATCTTTTTCCATCCCCTTACTTTCAATCTGTATGTGTCCCTAGGTCTGAAGTGGGTCTCTTGTAGACAGCATGTATACGGTCTTGTTTTTGTATCCATTCATTTGGTCTGTGTCTTGTGGTTGGAGCATTTAATGCATTTACATTTAAGGTAATTATCGATATGTATCTTCCTATTACCATTTTCTTAATTTTTTTTGTGTTTCTTTGTGTAGGTCCCTTTCTCCTCTTGTGTTTCCTGCTTAGAGAAGTTCCTTTACCATTTGTTTTAGAGCTTGTTTAGTGGTGCTGAATTCTCTTAGCTTTTGTTTGTCTGTAAAATTTTTAATTTCTCTGTAGAATCTGAATGAGATCCTTGCCAGGTAAGATAATCTTGGTTGTAGATTCTTCCCTTTCATCAGTTTAAGTATATCATGCCACTCCCTTCTGGCTTGTAAATTTTCTGCTGAGAAATCAGCTGTTAACCTTATGGGAGTTCCCTTGTATGTTATTTGTCATTTTTCCCTTGTTGCTTTCAATAATTTTTCTTTGTCTTTAATTTTTGTCAATTTGATTACTATGTGTCTTGGCACGTTTCTCCTGGGGTTTATCCTGCCTGATACTCTCTGTGCTTCCTGGACTTGGGTGGTTATTTCCTTTCCCATGTTAAGGAATTTTTCGACTATAATCTTTTCAAATATTTTCTCAGGTCCTTTCTCTCTCTCTTCTCCTTCTGGGACCCATATAATGTGAATGTCATTGCATTTAATGTTGTCCCAGAGGTCCCTTAGGCTGTCTTCATTTCTTTTCATTCTTTTTTCTTCATTCTGTTCCATGGAAGTGAATTCCACCATTCTATGTTCCAGGTCACTTATCCATTCTTCTGCCTCAGTTATTCTGCTATTGATTCCTTCTAGTGTATTTTTCATTTCAGTTATTGTATTGTTCATCTCTGTTTGTTTGTTCTTTAATTATTCTAGGTGTTTGTTCTTTAATTCTTCTAGGTCTTTGTTAAACATTTCTACATATTTTTGATCTTTGTCTCCATTCTTTTTCCATGGTCCTAGATCATCTTCACTCTCATTATTCTGAATTCTTTTTCTGGAAGTTTGCCTATCTCCACTGCATTTAGTTGTTTTTCTGGGGTTTTATCTTGTTCCTTCATCTGGTATATAGCCCTCTGCCTTTTCATCTTATCTATCTTTCTGTTAATGTGATTTTTGTTCCACAGGCTGCAGGATTGTAGTTCTTCTTGCTTCTGCTTGAAAAATTATTTTTGTTCAGATAAATATTTGTCTTAAACTGAGGATTCTTTCCTTGGAAACATTTTCCTATTCCCCACTTATAATGAAATAAAGCAAGCAAAACCTATCTATAAAATAGATACAGGATTGTATCTATTTTATATTCAGTTACATATATATATATAATATAGTAAATATTTTTATATATGTATATATATTTATTTTATATATACATATAATGCACTTGTTTTTGCTAAGCATGTTCATATTAAAATTTTTACAACAGTTTATGTTAACATTTGAAAGCAATTATTGATAAAAATTGTGCAGTGTCATTCTTTAGAATATAAATCCTAAAATATTTTCAGTGTTTAGATTACAAAAAAACAATGTGTACAATAGCTATATGCTTATAAAGGGTCATAAGTTTTAGAAATTTAAAGTGGTTGATAACACTGGAAATTATGCAGTTATTTTCCACATTTGAAATTAAACTTCTGAGGATTAATTAAAAATATTTTTATGGGGCTTCCATGGTGGTGCAGTTGTTGAGAGTCTGCCTGTCGATGCAGGAGACATGGGTTCGTGCCCCGGTCTGGGAGGATCCCACATGCCGTGGAGCGGCTGGGCCCGTGAGCCATGGCTGCTGAGCCTGTGCATCCAGAGCCTGTGCTCCGCAATGGGAGAGGCCACTACAGTAAGAGGCCCGCGTAGCGCAAAAAAAAAAAATTTATGAAAAATATGACAATATGTAAAAAATATTTTCACCATGGGCTTAATATCTTGCCTTGAATGAAACAGAATTATACAGCAATACAGAGTAGAATTTCATAAGACAAAAATAATATGGGAAGTTCAATTAAATCTGGATGGCCTCCATGTGAATTCATTTACTTGAAGTTTTCTATGCTCTCATATTTTAACTCTTACCAACCTTTGAATTCATATTATTTTAAAAACATTTTACAATCATTCACTATCAACATGCCATGGAAATTTTTTTGTTTTAGTTTTTGTTTGGGTTTTAATTTGTTTTTATATTTAGCACCATCTCCTGATAGGCCTCAAAAATATTGTATATTTTATTCATTTTTAGGATTAAACTTTTTTTCATAAAAGTTTGAATAGAAAGATTAGTGATATTTCTAACTGAAGAAAATGATATTTTGAAATGTTTCTAAAAGTTGTGTTTTTCTAATTCTCCAAAGAGAGGCACACACAGAATTCTATGACTCACACATAGAACACATTCTTGTTTTGCTAACAAATCCAACTTCTGTAGCATTAAAAAAAGGAAAAAAAGAAAGAAAGAATTAAACCTCAGCTACCTAAATGAGACCTGCCCTAAGAATAGAAGTATGAGAAGAAAGAACAAAAGAGATCTTAAGGAATTTCTCTGTGGAAAGCAGTGTCTTGCTGAATAGCCAACAAATCAAACACACAAACAAAGAGACTAGTCCAAAATCAATCACTAAGTTAGTCACGCACGTCCTTACAGTCATGAGGAAAGCCATATAAATGAGTAATATGCAAAATTTCAATTTGAAATGTCCTTTGATCATTGGAGAAGCTAATGTTTCCCAAACATTTAAGGAAAAGTCAGTGGTCTTCTGAGGCAAAGAGCTACTGGGAAAAGCCCCACCAAAATATGTGATAGGAGACAGAATACCAGGAAAGGCTTTCTGCTGTCCCCAAACAGCAACCAGGTTAATATCTCAAGCAGCTGTCCTGATCTCTGTGGTCTACGCTTTTAACTAACTTTAATTAAGTGGAACCTTTGGTGTGCAAGGATACATATGCCTGGGATATGAATAAAAGAAACAAACAGCAGAGCCTGGCATATGGTTGCACACACATGCATCATTTGATATTTGATTTTTTGCAAGGATATCTTAACATTTCATGAGAGGTAAAAAAGATGAAAGCAGAAATAGAATTGTCTCTCTGGACTTCAACTTTTTGCCTGCTATTCCTACCATAACAGCTAGTATTAAAAAACACCACAAGCCTTAACTGTCAGGTGCACAGTCTGCAATGTTTAAATGGACCCTGTGGAATTTGGTCCAAAACCAAACCAATTGGTTGCAAGCTATTTTTCTCTTTCGTTAGATGTTCTGCTGCAATATTTGCATAAATGTAACCGTGCTGTCCGTCTTTTAACTTTCACTCAATTAATTATGCTTCCAGCCCCCTGCTGATGGACAAAAATGAGACTTCATCTGCAAATAGCTTCAGCAGTTTACAGCTTATTAAATGCCAAAATCTAGTTAAGACAGTTTGAGAATTCTCATGTCAGGCATTTCAACATGCCATTTCTAACACAAAATTCTTATTAAAAAAATGAACCCACTACTCCAAGTCAGGGAAAAATTTACTGGTATAAAAGTAATGAACAGATTAGAATTTTATACAAATTGTGTACTTAGCATATGTGGCTTACTCTGAGCACACTTAATTGGTTTGCCTAATAATGAAACTGCTATGAGAAAGTTGACAAGAAAATGGTCTCTACAAATTACAAACAGCTTTCATCTATGGAACCACCTTTTATAATTTATATAGAAGTCTGTGTATGATCTGAAAAAAAGCAGATGAATCGGAGTTATATACTCAAATATTCTTTTAAAAGTAACTTTTCTCCTACTTTGCATGACAGGTTTTACATATTGCATCAAACATCTGGTGCATTCACAAACTAGTATTCTTTATACCATTTGAGTTTAGCTCTTCATTTAAGCCAGAAAGAGAAGGAAAGAATAACATATTCAATAAAGCTAGACAAATAGATAAAACATACAACATTTTGCCTTCAACTATGAAAAGATTGAAGTAATTCTTTCTGTAATTCTGTGTGATAATTGACCTCCCTACATCCCCATGAGTGCACCTATAAAATTAGATAAAATCAAACATCCTTGAGAAACATACTTTTTCATCAGGCATCTAGCATAAAACACTTCACACATTTCTGTACACACTATATTCTCAATGTCTATTTTAGAATGATATTTTTAGTAATAAGATATATGCAATTAAATTTTCTTATTTTAGGGAAGAGAGAAAAAGCATTCTATTTATTCCACTTGAAGAAAGTAAAATATTTACTAAAGAATGTTTTCATTTAATTCAGCATTAAGAATAGTTACTGTCACAGAAAAGTCAGGTATGTTCTTATGGCAATTGGCCATCACTGTTTAATCTGAAGTTGTGGATTTCCTTCTTCGATCTTATGGCATATCATATGGTACTCTACTGTGCTAGATTTTATTGACAAATTGCATCATGTTTATGCTCTTTTCTTATAAACTACCATGATAGAGCTGAATGTGACATAATGATTTATGACAGAAATGTCAGGGATTATTTTAAAAGCAATTTCTGTCTGATCATATATCCATTAACAGCTTTCATAACAAATTCCTAAATACATAGTTGGCATTTGATCAAAAGGAACATATTTCATTGCTTATAGTTGAATATTTGGGACATATTAAGGAAATTCATGTTTCCGCTTAATGGCTATGACTGTGGAAACATTCAATGGCTACCAGTATTGCTCTGACAAAAAAAGATATTATACATTACTTCAATAACATGTTATCACCCCCCTTTCTAGAGCTTCTGATAAAAGAGGGGAAAATACAATAAAAATAAGTCAGGTATTTTCTCTTAAATTTTTATGAATCTTTATGATTTCTTATATATGTTATTAGCAGCTGAAAAGGTAGCCTTCTAGAACTAAAAGGAACTTAGGTAATTTTGCTAACCCAGGAGAAAGAAAAATTTAAAGTTGGTGCAGGCTTATACAAACTTGCATACAAACTTTGTGAAAGTATATAAATTATGTTACAGATGTGGTTAAGCTGTTCTAGAATATCTTGAGATTTTATTTTCTGTGGGTAATTTGTAGGCAGCAAGTGGTAAATGGAACCAATTTTGCTTGATTGACTTTTTTGTTGTTTTTCGGCTAAAAATGTAAGAATTTTTCATTTTCTCCATCCTCAGAAAGACTTGAAGACTTTATAAGATTTAGTCATAGGCAGATGATTTGACCATTTTATCTGCTGCAGTTAAATTCTGAAATACTGTCCGGCAAGAGGGCCACAGATTCATAACTCTAGTGCTATGGATAGAACATAGAATTTATTAGGGGAAAAAAAAAAAACCTTATATGCACAGAAGTAGCAGGATGCACACAGTCCTGTGAAGTTCTATTACTCCATAGCATAAACTAGGCATGGATGTTCTACATGTCAGGGCCAAGGTTCCAGCAGAGGAGACCTGCCTTAACCAGCAGCCTGGAGATGGAATGTGATGGAGGGAGGGGCACTCCCAGAAGGGACCAGCTTCTCTCCCACCCTTACCCCATTGTTTTATATATTTATAGATGAGCCTAAGAGGTTAGAGGACACTTGAATAAAAGATATCTATCATCAAGGAGTCTCCATACCCAGAAACACCACTAAGGATCTTGTAGATTTAGGGTGCTTATCTTGCCTGCCAGGAATGATGAAATCAGTCCAAGGCCCTGACTCTCTGCAGACTGGCTTAGATCAACTGAGCCAGATCTCTGCTAAGAAACCAAAGAGGGTAGGAAATAGACTCTTAGAGCCATCCAGAATGGTCTCTAGTCAAATAGAAACTTACTCTCAGTCTTTTAATGAACTTTAAATGTTCTTTTAGCTCCTCTTTCCTGTTCAGGAACTTCACAAAATCCATTATATTTATAGTTTTAAAAGTTATATCTTGTCTTATACTCTTCCAGCTTCCCGCTTTTTTCCCCCTGTATAGCCAAACTACTCTGAAGAGTTGGCTATAGTTACTCTTTTGCTCACCAGCCTCTAGACAAAACTGTCTTCTACTGTATCACTCCATTGAATCAGTTCTCACTAGGGCCACTGATTATTTCCATAACTCTAAATCCTGAGTATATTACTCAGGCTTCAACTATTTTTTTGTAAAGTAGTCTCTTCTCTTGGTTACTTTGACACTATACTCTCCAGGTTTTCCTAATTCTTCATGACTACAACATTGCACATTTCTTTGCAGATTCATTCTCTGTAACCTGACCAGTACATAGTGGAGATCTGTGAGGCTTGATTTTATTCCATATTTTCCTCTCTTCTAGATACTCTCTAAGCAATTTCATCCATGCCCATGGTTTCAATTATTATCTATGTGTTCATAACTTCCAAAGCCATAGTCTCATTCCATAGTACTCCTCTGAGCTCCAGAAATGGATATCTCCTGGCTAACAGATATTTCTACTTGGATTTCTCAAAAACATCTCAAACCTAACAAGTCTAAGACAAAAACCATGATTTTCATCCCAACACTGGTTTTCTGGTGCTATTCTAAAACAGTGAGTGACAACACAAAATATCCAATTAGAACTAACTTCTAACACATACCTCTTCCATTCAATACCCAGTATCTCAGCAAGTCCTGTCAATTTTACCTTTTAACTATCTCCTAAATTTACACATGTCTCTCCATCACCACATCCATTACCATAGTCTTACCTAACAATAACATTTGCTTAGATTGTCCCTGTAGCTTGGCATTTCCTCTCTTCATCTAAGTACCTATGCTGCAGCTGGACTTAAATTTTCAATATCAAAGCTTACCATTAAACCCCACACACATTAAATCCTTCAGTGACTTTCCATTTTTCATTGAATAAATTCCTTAAAACAGGCAAGGATGACTTTTGTGATCATAACCATATTTATCTTTTTAGTGTTCTCTTGTGCCACTTCACTTATTCCTCTTTGCCATCTGGGCTCTAGGAATTCATTCTGATTTATAGAAATATATAACATGTCTGCTTCCCACACCTTCTGCCAATACCAAGGTCTTCCCATATTGTTGGCAGACTGTGTCAGGATAGAAGTCAAGTGCTAACAACTGGTTTTGAGGCCATTTCTCTAGCTTCATGGAAGCCTGAGGATACGACTCTTGAGCTAACCTTCAATGTAACATGAAATCAAGGCATCAATAGACAAGAAATGGGATCCTTGATAAATGACAACCTGATTGAGAATACTATGTACAGAAGTAAGCACCTGTACCTTACTTGCAATTTATTGCAAAACCAGTACCTGTTATTAATGAGATGCATCTGCACTGGAGAATGGATTCTATTCACATTATCTCCGAGGGATACAGGACCAGTAGAACATAAAATCCAATGGGACTCATGACTTATTGATTCCCTATCATGAGGTGGCTTGCACTCACCTATTCCTACACTTTGGCACTGTAGACATCCCCAGTGTAGAGTTCCTGAGTGCCATGAGGCCGCTACTATGCCTTTGTCATGAACTTTGTATGTTTGCCTACCCTGTTATCTCTCTTAAAGCAAAATAAATCGGTGTTGGGTGAAATCTATTGTATCTCATGTATTTTATTATCAATCCCAACTCAGGAACACAAGTGCTAGACAAGCAAAATAGATGTGCCACAAGGAGATAGACTCTTACCTGCACTGTACCACGTTACTTAAATATTCCTCCTCATCCTAATTTCATCTCCATTAATATTTCCTCTGTGAAAACATCTTTAAATGCCAATTTAGTTTACAAATTCTCATGGAACTTTCCTTCAGATCAAAATATCTGTCTAAAATTAACATCTTTTTGTATGACTCTTTTAATATTACCTTCTTATAAGTCCCAGGAAAGTGGGTACCATATCTGTTACATCATATACCCAAGTATCCCCAAACACAAACACTATGCCTGGTGTGTGGGAGAAAGTTAGTAAGTACTTTTTAAATGGAAGAATGCAGAGCAGGTGCTGTGACATCTTATATCATAGGGATCTGCTCTAGTCTAATAACCTGGGGATTATTATTACATTCCTGGAGGAAGTAACATTAAGTTAAAACCTGAAGTTTGAGTAGTGACTGGGGAAATTAAGAATATTACATTTCAGGCAAGAAAATATCTATTAATGTTGTAATATATGGGGTGTGAGGACCATGTCACATTCAAGTAATTGAAAAAAAATCCAGTGTGGTCAGATTATAACTAATAAAATTGTGAGGCAGGAAGAGACTGTAGAGTTAAGCAGGAGTCAAATCAGGAAAGCTTTGTTATTTCAAATTTTATTTTTTGGCCACACCACAGGGCATGTGGGATCCTAGTTCCCCAACCAGGAATTGACCCCACACCCCTTGTATTGCAAGCATGGAGTCCTAACCACTGGATGCCAAGAAGTCTGAATCAGGAAAGTTTTAATGGCTATGTTAAAGACTTTGTTATACAATTTAGTTAATAGAATTCACTAAAGAAATGTAAAAATGAGATAATGAAATTTTTTTTCCCTTTCTATCCAACTTGGACCCTAATTGTTAGCCTAATTTTTAACACATTTCACTAGTAATATCTTTTACAACTTCTTAGAGTTATGTTTCCATGTCTGTTATTGGTACATGTTTTACTTTAGGTAAGTTAGCATTTATAAGTCACAAAATCTGAGTGACGTAATACAATGGAAATTTATTTTTCAGTTACGTAAAGTTGGTGTGGCTGATGGGTGAGAAGCTTTCCTCCATATAATTTTTTAGAAAACTTAGTATCCTTTCACCTTGTGACTCTTCCAAATTTTTGGCCAACATAGACACAAATTTCTTCCACTCATATTTCACTGGCAACATCATGGCTACATTTAATACAGTGGGACTGGGAAATGTAATATAGTTGTGTTCCAGGAAGAAGGGAGAAATGCTGATCTTGACAGAGATTTAACAATCTCTGTCACAGTTGCTCACAAATATCTGTGCAAATTATACATTCCATAGACAGAAAATACTCATCCTCTCTCCAAAGGACACAATAAAAAATTGTATTGATTCTATGAATGCAGTTCAGTGTCAAGCATCACAGTTTTCTCCAAGAGATCTGAATATGGGTTCTCTTAAGTTAATTTAAAGATTTGTTATCTACTCCCAACTTTATACTCTCCAGCCCCTCTATACTCTTAAATGTCAACCAGAGACAAGAAAATACAACTAAAACTCTTTTTCAGGAAAGGGAAAGTTGTGGACCCAAAGAAGTCTCTATCTGTTAGTAATAATGAAATGCTTCTGGGCAGACATTGTGAGGCAACTTCCCTGCCAGGGGGAGTTTCCTTGATCACCTCCCTCTGCTTATATTAATTTCCTGAGAGTGCTGGAGCCACAGGTGCATGAATCACGCATGTAGGAAACCTGCTTACTTGTCCTAAACACACCATTTGAATTGTTATATGAGAAAAAAAAATAAACTACTGTTTGAGATGTACCTTTTGGGGGTCTATAGGTTACAAGAGCTGGCATTTCTTAGGCTAATCATATGCATTGCAAAAGCAATGCCAGTTTGTGACCAAGGCCATGATGTAGGAAGGAGAAAGCATTTCCTATATGGGGGCATTGCAGCATATCAAGAAGAACCAAGAACATTAATGCTGTGACTAATTCTGTTGGCCAGTTTACAATAGATAATGTGGGGATTGATAAAGAGTATAATTTAATTTATTCAAGGAATGCTGTGTGGTTTTAAAGAGAAAAACAGTTACTACTTACAAATAAAAGCTTTCCCTCAAAGAGAATCAGAAGTAACTTAATAAAAGTGATAAGTGTGCATTGATTAATCACTAGTCCATTGGGGGAAAATGATAAATATAGGCCCTGAAACTCATAATATTCTCAAGGTTAAGTTCAAGTTTATGGATTTGTGCATTTCTTGAATTAATAAATATGAAATTAAAAATGTAAGAGCATTTGAAGAAAAATTAAATATTTATATAAAATAAAATTGCAAAAATACAGATCATTAGAAAGTCATGTATTGCAAAGTATTTTCTCCTAAATGAGTGCAGATTATCTGTTTGCTTGTTCATGGCACCATAGATGACTTTTGTCACAATAGCTCTGGGAAAATAAACATATAAAACAAATATATATTTTGTGGACTAGTTACAATCAGGTTCAAATCCAATAATAAAGAAACCCAATCATTTCTTTGTGTCTTATTCCATCCTTTGTCCTCAATTTCTAGATATTCAGAGCTCACTGCTACCTACTCAGGCACACTTCAGTCTTATTGGCCTTCGGGAATATAGTTCATTCAGTAGAACATTCCTAATGTCTTCCTTTCTCTTACCCTAATCAAACTATCTGCTGTATGTCTCCTTCTTTGAGAACCCTGCATTTTCTTATTTGAGAGTTAATTTGATAAATGTTCATTGTTAATTTTGAGTGTCTGTTCATAATTTAAAGCGTATTCTATGTTTTTATAGGTAGTATCTGTCAATCACACAGAGTTTTCCCGAAGACATGGCCTTAATTCACAAGAATAACATTAAATATAGAAAGAAAGGCAATCTTCAGGGACTTCAAATTTGCCTTCTTCTCTAGTCCACATATTCATTTTTTGAGCACTGTGTCATATACAAAAGAGTGTGTATTAATATTATCTCTCTACACCCTCCTCTCTAGCCAATGTATGCTTTTGCAATCTCCAGAGTATGCCATGTTCTCTTACCTCTGAGCCTTTGGAGATAATTTTTCTCCTAAGAAATATTCTCTGCAAGAAGTCTTGTGCTTGATCTTCAATAAATTTTTCAATACAACTCAAGATCACTTCTTTATGATGGCATCTTCCATTCCTGCCTGTTACCCATCAGATTACATACTGAGCCCCATCTTCTAATATATCACTTACCACATTTTATTGTAACTGTTTTCTAATTCACCTTTCTTATCAGTAAAATTTGTAAGTTTACTGAGGGCAGGAATTTATCTTTAAATCTTTGTAGAAATCAGAACTTTATCTTGGTAATCAGTACAAAGAAATATTTGTGGAATGGGTGAATGAATGAATACAAAGTTAAATCTGTGGTGGGAACATTGTGGTGGGTAAGTTCCTTATAATAAAATAGTCAAAGCCAATATGTGAATTAGTGAGAGGTGACATGTGCAAATTATAATGTTTGATCAATTGAGGGTAACTGAATTGTAATAGACTGGCTTTTCTTTCGTGATTATAGAGTGAAATATTCCAAAGAACACATTAGTTGACATTCATAATCTTTCTGATATTCACTGTGTAGCATTAACATTATTTCCCTTTGATAGACAGAATGTTTCTGAGCCATCATTATAACCCTATTTTTTTGTTTATTTTACCAGTGGCATGAGGAGCACAAATTGACCTTAGGCCACCTTCAAGAAATCCCGAGTTCAGTGGAATTATTATTGGGCTCATCAAATTCTTCCTCCCTGGAACACTCAAATAAGTCTCAAAGCTTGTAACTAGATATAATCATGAGAGACATCACCCACACTTTCACCCCCTGTTATCTGTATCTGGAACAAATAAACATCATACACTTTACTCTGTCACAAAGCATATATCATATGTTATAAGAACACTTCAGCCTCATAAGATATTTTTCATCCTTAGCAGTAACTGTATTGAATAGGTCTTTCTACTCTTCTGCAAGGCCTTTTGATTCTAAAATAGCCAAGATAACCATTAGATAATCAAGTGCATGCTAAGACCAGTGAATTACAAAGGAATTATCCCATTACCTCACACTGGGAAGTAATTTGGATACTGTGGTTTGCAGGATATCATTCAAGACAGGAAAAGAAATTCTTGTAAAAAATAAGTGCCTATTATAGTAAGGAAACATTGCTAACTCTGTCCTCCTCCTGATGGAAGGGTCTAATATAATCAATCTAAAGACTGGCAGTGTAGAACTATGTCAGGTACTCTGGGGTTCTCAGTGTTTGGAACTCATCAATGAGTCTAGTGAACTCACCCTTGGCCATGAAATATTTGTGTTTTTCAGATTATCCTTAACTACCAGCATATAATTTCTATGAGAACAAGCTTCTTTTTAGTTTTGTGTTTTTTATTACTTTCATTGCTGCATCATCAGAGCTTGGACCAGGGTCTGGCACATGATAGGAACTCAATAAATATTTGTTGAATTAATAATACTAATCTTTGTGTCCATAGGTGCTTTGTTTTTGAATCCAGTTTTTGGTATCAGTAGGCTGACAGAAAAGGCAAATAACAATCATTCTTAGTATGGGTTATCCTGATCTTTCTATTATTTAAAAAATATATATCATCCTTTGTGCATGTCTTTAAGTGAGAATTCACAACAGAAATGAATATTCTCAGACCCCAGACCATTCCAAAGTGTCCAAACTATGGATCCCTTCCCCATCTTCCTTAAAACTAATCATCATACAATGCTGGCTATTGCCCAAGAATCTATGTATAGCTCTATCCCATCCTGTCTTTTTAAATAACTTAATAACTATATACACTTGCAGTTATGCTCATCTAGAAGATTTCTTCCTTCACTAGTCTGTACAGGCTCCAGAATCTGGGCTTTAATGCTGGTTTATCATTCAAAGACTTGATTTATTTATTTTTTTCATTATCAAGATTTTGGATAGAGGTAAATTCCTGATGTGACGATTGGAGAGAAAACTTCTAGAAGTTTATTGCTGTTTTTTCATGCCAGAGGAAACTCACCTGATAAGCTGGAACTAATATGGTTTCTTTAACTTAATGGAAGAACCTGGTTGTCAGAGATTAAGTGACATAGGACAGATTTTAACAATCACATTGCTGGGAATAAATTGATACTGAGATTTTTGGTTATGGCCAATGAATTATGGGGTTTCCAGAAATAAATCCAACAGGCAGAGTACCAAGGCCTCATATGATTTACATAACAACCAAAATAAAAGGAAAAAAATAAAACGTCTTCCAGTTTTGGCAAACAGAAGACTTCAGACACCATATTAGAAATTCATGGTCTTTTTTCCAATTTTGTGCACTTGAGTCACTTCACAATCCAGAGTTTTTGAATAAAGAGTAGGCAGATTCCTTGAGGAAGGGCTCTGTATTTATCTTTTAGACAAACAAAAACAATAGGTGCTCCTCATTTTTTGCCTTATACCCTCTCCAGTAGCTCAGAGGAAATTTCAGCTCATTATTTCTGTATGATAAATAAACACTATTTCATTTCACTCTTTTTATATTGTATTTTTTCCCTCTTCCTTTTAAGACTATATATCACCCCCTGACACACACACACACAATTATGAAGTCTTAGAAAGCTATGATCAAGTTTTATCCATTTTTCCACTTTATACCTTTCCATGTTTTCTGTATTGTATTGAATTGAAACTATAATTCCTTTCGAAGTTGTTTTCTCTGCCTAAAAAACAATGAACCACAATAAAACCTATTTTAAAAATGTGTTTTCCCTCAATTTCAACATGCTTTTGTACTTAACCAGTTCCCAAATAATGATACAACTAAGGAAGAATATGTGGAAGATCCCAAATCTTTGGATATGGTGAAATGGCATGTTATTTAACAATGGAAACAAATACTCTGCCTATGATTATATGTTTCTTTCTATATTGACACTGTTGAGCCATAAACATGTATATCTGCCAACTAACCACTGAGACCAACTATTAGTGTAGCAGAGAGGGCAAGTGTAGTGCAGCAGAGAGGGCAAGCAGAAAGAAGAAAGAAGCAACTGTATCACACTCATGATTAGTAGAAGAGAAGGGAGTGTAGCATTACAAGAGAAGGGAATTTGAAAGCATTCAGTTTTGATACCCCAAAATATATCAATAAGTTTTTCATAATTTGGAAAATATGTTTATATTTTATTAAAATTAGTAAGTTGACTCACATAAAACCAAAATTCTTAAGTATGAAATATGAAGCATATCTTTATTTGGTCTGCACCCAAATTCTCTAGCTTCTTCATTACCATTTATATTGAATTACTTGAATTTTGAATCAGTTTCTTTTTTCAATTCTATGCCTTTTGCAAAGGCATATGGCTTTCATACTTCTTCATCTTTTCAGCTTCTATTCTTCTCATCCTTTGTTTGGGTTTTCTAGAAGCAGATACAAGATGAGGTTTAGGAAAAACTGGTAGAGAGTGGGAAAGTTGGAAAGGGAAGATATAAGAAAAAGCAAAATGTGTGCTGTCAAGCAAGTTGATACTGAAGGTAACTGGATATTAATGCTGTGGGAACTCTGGTGATATGGAAGAAAGGAGCCTGGAGCTGTCTTACAAGAGAATTAATGGCACTAAGTATTAATTCACTTACTTCTGGCAATCATTGTCTAGTCAGTCACTCATTTATTTTTAAAACTTTGTTTACCTAAATTATCTCTCTTATGCCAGAAATATTTATTGTCAGATTCTTATTTGACTTCTCTGTCCTGTTTCACCTTGTGGACAAAAGCTCAGATTTCTGAAAATAATCATACTATGAAAAAATAGAACTCTACAATGCAGATTTGAAATGTAAATACATACTTCCAAATCTTTGTTTTTATGAAAAAAGGCATTATAAGAATATTCATAAGAAGCAAAATGAAAGTCTACATATTCAACCTTATCTTTCTTAGTTGTTTTCAAAGCTATTCTGGAAAATTAATTTGAAAACAAGGTAAGTGATTTTAGCAAAGGTGCTGTGCAAGTTATGTTCTGCTTTGTTTGGGGTCTCCATGAGAGTGGAGAAAATTCTTCATTATTTTAGTTTTCATTTACTTTTTACTGTTATAATGCCAAACTATATACAGTATATCACAGTAAAAGCAAACATGTTAACCTTATGGTGCTTTTTTAGTGTTAATGATGATGTTTTTCATTGTTTGTTTTTGCAACAAATCATTATGGTAGCAATGGAAAAAATAAACCTTGTAAAACATTTTATCATCTATTCATCTTAAACAAAAATTTCACATATTTCAATGTGGTGCAATATTGCAGTACAGAATTATGCAAATTAAAAGGCATTTCCACTTGCAGAAAAACTGATTGTTATTACAGAGACTGAGGAATGAAAGTAGACAAAGAAAGTCACCTGTGTTATGTTGCAGCAAAAAGTTTTACAGCACTCAAAATCTAGTTATGTTAATAACTCAGTCATAATCAAATACATATTTTCATTATGTGTACATTTGCAGGCCCATGCTGGCAATTAAGATGTCATCGAAAGGGTGAAAATAAAACAAAGCTAAGAGCAAGTGACACACAAAAAATACAACAGAGTATTAGCCTATCCTAAAAATAGTTTGTAAATCATTTTGAAAAATATGAGCAACAGTTGATCCCAGAAGAATCTATGTAAAATAAAAGATCCAAATATCAAATCTAAGTGATGCTGAATAATATTTGCTCATTTGGACTATGATCATCATATTTAAAACTCTAGATTCCAATCTTTAATTTGTATAACTCTTACATCTTTTTACCACTGTATAAGTGTACACAATGTAAAAAATGAAAGCCCTCTCAAAGGGTTGTTGAGGCTCTTCTTAGCATCACTTCTCAAGGTGTACACTGTGGGCCACCTAACTCAGAAACAAACAGTTGCATGCTAGCTGACCATGACAGAGCCCATCTGAGACCAATTAAATGAGAATCACAAAGGGGCAGTGGTGGGGAATCCACATTTTTAACAGGGTCTGCTGCTGATTCTTGCCACCTAATGGCTACATTAGGGAAGATTTAGGTGGGATTTTAATTATTATAAATTTATTATATTCTGACATACTTTCTCAAGTATTTGAACATTAAAATTACAAAATATTTTGAAAGATCTTTCTCTAATCAAAATAAAATATCTTTGCAAAGATATTTCCTATATTTTCTTCAATTTAGTAGAATGCCCTTTTGTTTCTTCGATGGTTCCTTTGTTGTGCAAAAGCTTTTAGGTTTAATTGGGTTCCATTTATTTATTTTTGATATTATTTCTGTTGCCTGGGAGATAGATAAAAAATATTGCTATGATTTATGTCAAAGAGTGTTCTGCCTATGTTTGCATCTAGGAGTTTTATGATTTTGAGTATTACATTTAGGTTTTTAATACATTTTGAGTTTATTTTTGTATATGGTGTGAGGAAACATTGTAATTTCATTCTTTTACCTGTAGCTGTCCAATTTTCTGAACACCACTTATTGAAGAGACTGTCTTTTCTTCATTGTATATTCTTGCCTCTTTTGTTGTAGATTAATTGACCATAGGTGTGTGGGATTATTTCTGGGCTGTCTATTCTGTTCCATTGATCTATGTGTCTGTTTTTGTGCCAGTACTGTGCTGTTTTATTTAGCTTTGTAGTATAGTCTGAAGTCAGGGAGGGTGATGCCTCCAGCTTTATTCTTTTTTCTCAAGATTGTTTTGGCAACTTGGGGTCTATTCTTGTTCCATGTAAATTTTGGGATTATTTGTTCTAGTTCTGTTAAAAATGTCATGGGTATTTTGATAAGGATTGCATTAAATCTGTAGATTGCTTTGAGTAGTTTGGCCATTTTAAAAATATTAGTTCTTTCAATCCAAGAGTATGAGATATATTTCAATTTCTTTGTATCATCTTCAATTTCCTTCTTCAATGTTTTACAGTTTTCAGAGTATAGGTATTTCACCTTCTTGGTTAAGTTTATTTCTTTGTATTTTGTTCTTTATGATGAGATTTTTAAATGAGATTGGTTTTTCTTGGTTTTTTCTTTCTGATAGTTCATTATTGGTGTGTAGCAAAGCAACATATTTCTGTGTATTAATGTTGTATCCTGCAACTTTACTAAATTCATTTGTTCTAATAGTTTTTTGGAAGACTTTAGGATTTTCTATACATAGGATCATGTCATCTGCAAATAGTGACAGTTTTATTTTCTCCCTTCCAATGTGGATGCGTTTTATTTCTTTTTCTTATCTGACTGCTGTGGCTAGGGCTTCCAATACTATGTTAAATAGAATTGTTGAAAGAGGGCATCCTTGTCTTGTTCCTGAATTTAGAGGAAAGGCTTTCAGCTTTTCACCATTGAGCATGATGTTAGTTGCAGGTTTGTCATAAATGAACTTTGTTATTTTGAGGTATGTTCCCTGTATACCCACTTTGATAAGAGATTTTATCATGAATGGATATTGAATTTTGTCAAATGCTTTTTCTGTGTCTATTGAGATAATCAGGGTATTTTTATCCCTCTTTAATTAATGTAGTATATCACACTGATTGATTTGCAAATATTGAACAATTGCATCCCTGGAATAAATGCCACTTGATAATATCATATGATCCTTTTTATATATTGCTGGATTTTGTTTGCTAATATTTTGTTGAGGAATTTTGCATTTAAATTGATTAGAGTTATTGGCCTGTAATTTTCATTTTTTTGTCTAGTTTTGGTAACAGGGCAATGGTGGCCTTGTAGAATGTATTTGGGGATGTTCCATCCTCTTCAATTTTTTGCAATAGTTTGAAAAGTATAGGTGTTAGTTCTTCTCTATATGTTTGGTAGAACTTCTCGGTGACACTGTTCAATCTTGAACTTTTGTTTGCTAGGAGTTATTTTTATTACAAATTGAATTTCACTACTAGTGATTGGTCTCTTCAAACTGTCTGTTTCTTCTTATTCAGTCTTGGCAGGTTGTATGCTTCTAGAAATGTATGCATTTCTTCTTGGTTGTCCAATTTTTTGGCATGTAACTATTATAGTACCCTCTTATGACTTTTTCTATCTCTGTGATATCAGTTGTTATTTCTCCTCTCTCATTTCCTATTTTGTTTAATTGGGTTCTTTCTCTTTTCTTCTTGGTGAGTCAAGCTAAAGTTTTATCAATTTTGTTTATCTTTTCAAAAAAACCAGCTCTTAGCTCTTAGTTTCACTGATCTTTTCTATTAAATTTGGTTATTTTGGGTTTTTTTTATTTTTCTGGTCTCTGTTTTATTTATTTCCTCTTGGGTCTTTAATATTTCCTTCTTTCTGCTGACTTTGGGCTTTGTTTGTTCTTCTTTTTCTAATTCTTTCAGATGGTAGCTTAAGTTGCTTGAGATTTTTCTTGTTTCTTGAGGAAGGCCTGTATTGCTATAAACTTCCCTCTTAGAACTGCTTTTGCTGCATCCTATAGATTTTGGAGAGTTTATTTCCATTTTCATTTCTCTCTAGTTATTTTCTGATTTCCTCTTTGATTTCTTAATTCACCCATTGTTACTTCAGCAGCAGAATATTTAGTCTCCACATGTTTGTTCTTTTCTCATTTTTCTTTCTGTAATTGATTTCTAGTTTCATATCGTTGCAGTCAGAAAAAAAAAATGCTTGATATAATCTCTACCCTCTTAAATTTGTTGAGACCTCTGTTGTGGCCTAGCATGTGATCCATCCTAGAGAACATTCCATGTACACTTGAAAACAATTTGTATTTTGCTGCTTTTGGATGTAATATCCTCTAGATATTTTTTAAGTATAACTGATCTATTGTGTCCTTAAAATCACTGTTGCCTTATTGATTTTCTGTCTGAATGATCTCTTCATTGATAAGTGGTTTGTTAAAGTACCATATTATTATTTTGTTATTGTCATTTTTTCCCTCTATGCCTGTTATATTTGTTTTATATATTTAGATGCTACTCTATTGGGTGCATATATGTTAATGAATGCAATATCCTCTTCTTTATTGATCCCTTTATCATTATATAATGCTTTTCTTTGCCTTTTGTTATAGCCATTATTTTAAAGTCTATTTTGCCTAAGTATTGCTTTCTTGTCAGTTCTGTTTACCTAAAATATATATTTCCACCCCCTTACTTTTAGGCTGTTTGTGTCTTTAGCTCTGAAGTAAATCTCTTGTATGCAGCATATAGATGAGTGTTGTCTTTTTTTTTTTTTTAAATTGACTCCAGTCAGCCACCCTATGTCTTTTGGTTAGAGAATTTAGTCCATTAACTTTTAAGTAATAATTGATAGGTATGTACTTATTGCCATTTTATTCCTTGTTTTCCAGTTGTTTTTGTAGTTCTTCTCTCTTTATTTTACTTCTTTTTGCTTCTTTCCTTGTGATTTGATAATTTCCTTTAGTAGTTTGCTTGTTGTCCCTTACTTTTTAGCTTTTGTGTGTCTGTTGTAGATTTTTTACTTGTGGTTATCATGGGGTTCATATATGTTGACCTATAAATGTATCTACTTTTTTTTTGAAAACTGGTAGTCATTCAAACACATTTTTAGTTCAAACACATTCCAAAAGATTGACATTTTTACTCTCCTCCCACACATTTTGTGCTTTTGGTGTCATATTTTACATCTTTATGTTTATCCCTTAATTGTTTTGTAGTTATAGTTACCTTTACAATTTTTTAACTTTTAATCCTTCTTACTAGCTTATTTAAGTGCTTGATCCTCAGACCTTACTATATATTTGCTTTTCCTACTGAGATGTTCCCTTTCCTATAGATTACTTTTTTCCACTTAGAGAAGACCCTCTAACATTTTTGGGGGGTAGGTTATTAATGAACTGTTTAATTTTTTGCTTGTCTGAGAAGTTCTTTATCTCTTCTTAAATTCTAACTGCTAATCTTGCTGGGTAGAGTAACCTAGTTTGCATGTTTTCTCTTTCACTACTTTGAATATGTCATGCTGCTCCCTTCTGGCTTGCAAAGTTTCTGTAGAAAAACAGATGATAGCCTTATTGGATTCCCTTGTATGTGACTCTTTGTTTTTCTTTTGCTGCCTTTAGAATGCTCTCTATGTTTAACATTTGCCATTTTAATTATGATACGCCTTGATGTGAGTCTGTTTGTCCTCTCTGTGCTTCCTGTACCTGGATATCTGTTTCCTTCTTCAGGTTTGTGAAGCTTTCAGCCATAATTTTCTCAAACACATTTTCAAATACATTTTCAATCCCTTTCTCTCTCTCCTCTCCTTCTGGGACTCCTATAATGCAAATATTTGCACACTTAATGTTTTCCCAGAGATCTTTTAAACTGTTCTCATTTTTTTAAATTTGTTTTTCTTTTTGCTGTTTTGATTGGGTAATTTTCAGTATTCTAGCTTCTAGATCACTTTCTTCATTTCTGATTGAGTCTTTATATTTTCTAGTTTCTTGTTAAAATTCTCACTATGTTCATCTATTCTTTTCCTTAATTCAGTTAATATTCTTATTACTAATTCTTTGAATTCTTTATCTGGTAAATTGCTATTTCTGTTTCATTATTTTTTCAGGGGTTTTCTCTTGCCTTTCAATTGAGACTAATTCCTCTGCCTTTTCATTTTACTTAACTTCCTTTCCTCTATGAATTTAGGTAAAACAGTTACCTATTGCAGTCTTGAAGTGCTGTCCTTATATGGGAGCATCTCTATACAGATTGCGTGTGCCCATGCCTTTGTTGGGAGAATTGGATTTGACGTGAATTCAAGTCACATCTTTTATCAGGGTGTACTGGCAGCTATCACCTTGGTAAGAGGTGGGACTGGATGTGGAGTGGCTAGAGCTGGAACTGGCATGAAGCAGGGCTTCCTCTCTACTCAGTGGCCATTGCTGCCCTATCAGGGGTGGTGTCTGATCCCAAGTTGCTGGAGCAGAAACCCTGAGATTTAGCCTCAAGCTAGCTCTGTTCCCTTCAAGTGTGTGCTTTCCCTCTCCCAACACCAGGACCCTTGCCCCAGAGGTGGAGCATGCTGAAGAAAGGGGGCATATGTGACCTCTCAGATCATGTCAGCCACAGACAGGTGTCCAAGCTGCCTCTGATACACTACCTGTCCAGGCACCAGAAATTGTTTCCCTTACTCTGCTCAGATGCAGCTTTGGATCCAAGTCCCTTTGTCTCTCACAGCCAAACACTCCCCACAGCCTCTGCTGCCCCTCCCCCATTGTCGATCTGCATCTCAAGGCAGGCAGGACATGCATGGACTCTTGGCATGTATTGTGGTGTGAGCTGTTGACTGTGGGTTGACTGACTGCCGTCAGAGTTCTGGGGTGTTTCTGATGCACTGCTTGAATAAATGCCAACAATGGCCTTCACCACCCCACCCAGGTGTCACTGTGGCACCAGGTCACCTCTGTGTTCCACAGCTGAGTTTTCTCCCTGGTCATGGCAGTCTTATATCCAGTGCCATGCTGTAATGTGGAGAAAGTGGGCCGGGAGCATTCACTTGGCTTGGGCTGGTGTGCATGCTGAGGCAGTTGGGAGAAACCTACAACCACTAGCATAGTCTTCAATCTGCTCTCTCCACCTTGCCTAGGGGCAGGCCAGCACACACATGCTCCTCACAAGTGGAGTCCAACAGCCTTCCTGTTAGTCTCAGCAGTCCTCCAACCAGCCAAGGGGGCTCCTCTTTCCTGTGTAGGACCTCAGTGTTGGGGTGCCCTATCTGTGGTCCAAACTCCCTCCCCAAGGACAGTCTCTGCCCATGTAATCTCCCTTTTCCTCTGAGTCCCCTCCCAGAAGCACAGGTCCTGAATTTGTCACTTCTCTTCTCTTCCTACTTGATTATATGTGTGGATCATTCTTACCGCTTTGGTTGTACAGGAGTCTTTCTGCCAGTTTCCAGTTAGTTTTCAGTGAGGACTGTTCCACATGTAGATGTAATTTTGATGTTTTCATAGGAGGAAGTAAGTTCTGTGTCTTTCTCCTTCACCATCTTAATTGGTCTCCTCTATTTATATATATTTTTAGTCTTTGTCTAAGATTGCTAATCTTCTTTTAAATTTTGGTTCTAAAGTCTCAGAACTGTTCATATTCGGATATTGTTCTAGTACAGATGTAAAATTTTTGGTCTTGCTATAAGATAATATGGTTAGGCACTTTAGCAATTATAGTAACTATTAAAGTACTATTTGTTCCCTGTCTTATTACAAAATGTACTTAAAATATTCCACATAACTTCCAGGGAACATATAGTTTTAAAATTACTACTAATGGGAAATGAGGAGAAAAACAAAACGTATCATATAGAAATTCATTCTGCCAGTTAGTGTGTAGACCCCAAATTTAAGTTCTACCCACAGCAAACAATAATAGTCAATTATCATCATCATCATTATAATAATAATGTAAATAAATAGGACATGGTGGATATGTTTATGGCATAGATTATGGTAATGATTTCATGGGTATGTACTTATCTCCAAACACATTGCATACATTAAATTTGTACAGTTTTTGAGTGTCAATCATACCTCAATCAAGTAGTTTTTTGTTTGTTTGTTTGTTTGTTTTGGTCACACCATGTGACATGCAGAACTTCCCCAACCAGGGATCGAACCCATGCCCCCTGCATTGGAAGCATGGAATCTTAACCACTGGACCACCAGGGAAGTCAGTACTATTTTTTTTTCAAAGCAATTAGTGAACAAATAAATGAATTAAAAAACAGGGACAAAACTAAGATAATTATATATATATATATATATATATATATATATATATATATATATATATATATATATATATATATGCACTCTCTCTGCTCCAAATTTGGATCATGTGACCCAGTTCATATACCATAACATACAAAAATTGACAGCATAGAGTTCACAGCCAGAGGGAGGTAAGCCAACTTCCGTGATCTGTCACCCTCAGAGACTCTCACTCTTAGGTTGGGGACCACATCTACTGGCTCTCATAATAATCTGTAAATAACTCTGCTGTAACACACACTTTCTACCCAGCATTTTAATTTTCTGTCTATTGTCTTCCATCACTACTGGACTATAAACTCCCAGAGAGCAAGAAATGATGCTCTTTTTCTTGGCATATCCAGCACCTCTACTATATCCAAGTACTCAACCAGTGATTGTTGAATGTTATGAACAGAGCAGGCTTCCCTATACAAAATTGAGGGCTACCTTCACTACACCTCTTGTTTGGGAGAAATAATACCAGTGTCCCAGGCTTCACTCATCAGTGACAAACTCCTCCTTTTTTTGCCAAGAGATTAATTTTATCCTTATGCAAGTTGAACTCCTAGCAGATTATCCTGGTAAGAACTCACAATTTTGGCATGTATATAATCTCCCCCTAGAGAGTGCTTCCTACTACCTGCATGGGGTTCACTATGTACTATTTTTGTGAGAGCTATCACAGAAGGGTCACAGACCCACTTGAGACTGTACATGTGGCAGGTCACCATTTATTTACCCTTGTGTATTTAGATGTGTGTGGAAAACTTGTATCTGTTAGTGGCAGTTACTTATTGTAACTGAGGAAGAAAAAGCAGTATTACTGCATATGGGCCCTCAACCCCAATCAACTACTCTTCCCAATGCATGCATCTGTCCACGTGGCTAACTTTTAATATGTATATTTTTACATTATGTAAATTCTTAATTAGCCTGTCTTGTTTAGATTGTATACATCATTATATCTGACATTGTTTTAACTACTATGTGATCGATAAGATTCCTTTAAGAAACTATGCTTTTAAAGACAAAAGTACCATGCTGAGAGGGGTGACTTACTTATATCCCACATTAGTGGGTGGTTACCCTATTTATAGGATCTTTAAAACAAGTACATTTTTAATGAACTAAGGTGAATAAAGGCACAACTAAAAACTGTCAAAAAAATTCCTTAAATTCACACCATGTAATAGATATGAAAGTTATATCATTTAACTCTCTTAAAAAATTATACTGTAGTGAAAATGAAGTTCAACTTGTCTTGCTGAGTTGCAAATTTAAACCATTGCACAAGCTTTTTAAAAATTTCATAGCTTAGATTAATGTATAATAAACTCATATGATTTATTTTAGCTGAGAACATTTTATTTTGATTACATAAATATTATAGTAGTACTAAAGATCTAAATGTGATACCACATGAATAGTAAAAATTAACAAAATATCCAGAAATTTAAAGCTGGTAAACCTTGGTTGCAGAGAGCAGAAAAAAATAACTCAAATGGCACTAAGGTTTATATCACTATATTTTATGAACCTTAGAATATCTGAAGCTATTTAGTAAGACTATTGGATTATAAAACTTGTTTTTGTTATTTATTTTTTAGAATTGAGCTTTCATAAAAATATAAAGTTGGCTTGAATTTGGGTTATTTTATATGTTTTTTATTAGGCCTTTTGCAGATCTTTTCCCCTCTGATCTTAGAATCCCATACAGGCTTAGTAGTTTCTAGATGTGAATCACTTTCATTGATTTTGCCAAAGTTAAATAGTTCCATTTTCCTGAATACTTGGGACACTTTTAAGCTCAGGAATATTTTCTTTTGTTATAGATTTGTTCTTTTTCTTACATTTTTTATCAGAGATATTATTTTACCCAGATAGGCTTTTACTTTCTGTCATTGAGGTCTATTCTTTCCTCATAATTTTTATATTTTTGTCCTTTTTCTTAGGCTATTTGAATTCTATAAATATTTCTCAAGTGTGAACTGTGCATCCATGGTCTTCTGCATTATGTAGTTTGCATTACAAATATGTGCCTTTTATACAGAATTTAATCCTATTCTTCAGTATTTATTTAATCTGGTTATTTCCTCTGAGGCTTTTGTTGTTGTTTTGTTTTGTTTCTGTGATTTGGTCTAGTTTGGATTTTTTCATCTTACTACTTCCTTTAATTTTAACTTTTCTCTGATTTTTTTACCACAACATTCCTTTGTTGTGTTATGGAAATTTGTAAAGGACTTTGTTTTTACCACTGCTTTAAGTTGATCTGAGCTTCTCCCCAACTATACATGAGGAGAGGCTTTGTATATTGCCCTTAACCCCATTACCTTTTCTGGGATCCATGAAGGTGTTCTCTCAGATTTAAAGAAGTTAGGAGTTGTGAAAAGCCTCAAGAGAGATCCCTGATGAATGAGGCAGGAAGTCTTCCAAATTCTCTGCACATTCTCTGACTGTGAGAAGTATACTGACCATTCTCAAGAACTGGAAGAGGTATGTAACTTAATAATTCTACTAATTACACCAACCGGTACAATTTATAAGTACCTTCTGTATGCCAGGTGAATACTCATACTGACTCTAATCCACTTAAAGAGCCTGAAAATTAGGTGACATTATTATTAGTAGTAGTATTTGTATTACTGAATGTTATAGATGGGAGGAATAGAGATGGATTTAAGTTGAACTTTTCACATATTAAATTTTGATGGGAGAAAAAAACAGGATAGTTAAGTAATAATGGGAAAACAAAGGCTTTTAAATGAACAAACATCCGTCAAATTCTATAGCTATGCAGCTTTCAGTATTCATTTAAAAATATTCATATAAGAGAAAATGCAAATTAAAAAGCATTAATATAACTAAATATTTCCAGATTTGGTGATATGTCTATAAAATTTAATCTGAAGTAGTATTTACATAAATGAATCTTCAAAACTTGATCATCTTATGCAGTTTTATTTCTCTAACATTGTCTGAAGTAAGTAAACATTTATATAGAAAATTTCTTTTAAACTATTGCTGTTAGGAAAAACAGGTAAATTTTTTTTTGCCATTTTACCTGATACATTTTAATTTCAGACTCAAATATACAAACATCTTTGGAATTTAATTTTATCTTACATACTATGCAGAAATGTCCTATATATTTCTGTTCAATAGTGTTTGCTCTTTCTATTTTGGCTTCTTTAAAATAGGTTAAGGACAGTTAAATGAATCAGGATTATGCTATAATTAGTGAAATCGAACATTTCTTTGCCTGAATCACAGTATGCCTTTCCTCAACTTACTTTCATCAAAGTTAAGTCATTATTCAGGAAAATATAATTAGCTTGTTTTAATCTTATCACTTTCAGGTACCTGCTAAAGTAATTAGATTTCTCTTCTTTTCTTTTTAGTTAAAAGATTGCTGAAGGATCAATGCACAATACATCATTTGCTATTCTGCAACACCAATTACTTTGTCCCTCAGTGTAAATTTATTGATTTTTCTTAGTAGTACATTATCACCATGTATTCACAGCATGGGGGTTATTAATTAGTAAGAGAAATAAAGATTCATTTGTGAATAGTTATCCTTTTAAGTTTCTTGCCTAGAACATGTGTGGTAGTATGGTATCTGCTAATGGCACATAGCATTTAAGAATAGAGTTTCTTTCTCATTCCCACAGTTTCCATATTGTTCTTTTGAGATGCACAATAAACTCAAACTTAGAAAAAAAGAAAGAAAGAAAGAAAAAGAGAGAAAGAAAGAAAAGAAAGAAATCTTATGTAAATTACTAAGTTAGAAAAAGTTCAGGTATTCTGGCTTTTATTTTCAATTAAACTGATTTTATTTCTTTTTTCTTATGACCAAGGAATACAAAGCAGTGCACTGAACACCTTTTTATAATATTAGTTATTGCAATATCATATTATATAGAAATTATAAAGTTGATGTAAATATAACTTGATACAATGAAGGAATATATTTTTCAGTTATTTGTGTATTTGTCTTACTCACCTACTAGACTGAAACTTTCTGGATGGAAAAAAAGAAAATGAAAGGGAATATTTGTTAAGCACATAATTGCACATGTGATTTTTGTTAGATATTCTCATCTGTCATTATTTTTTAATCATTTCTCTTTTTATTCATTCAATAAATATTCAAAGTGCCTACTGTGTGCCAGGAATTCTAGGATCCTGTGATATGGTGGAGAACAACATAATATCCATGCTTTAGTGAACCCTGAATTTGAATATGGAAGGTCTCAAGACATGAAAAATTATGTAATAATACAAGTAGACTTCAGTTCCAGTCAGAAAAAAATAACTGGGTCAGGGATAAAAAGAAAAAAATACAGAGATGATAATATTTTAGATAGGGTACGCAGAGACCACCTTCTGGAGGCAAACTTAGAACAGAAAAAAGATTGAAATAAGAAAGGTAGCCTGGAAAATATCTGAGGGAACAACATTCTAGAATTGGAGTCTGAGAAGAACAGTTGTCCTAACTACAGTGTACTTAATGGGAGGAACAGCAACAAGGCCAATAGTAAAATGTTGCTCCTACTTCTCTTCAATTGCTTCGTATTTATTTATTTATCAATCAGGTTTGTGTTGATGTCCTCAATTTCATCAATATTTTCTTTTATGTGTTTTTCTCTTTTTGAAGGGGTTGAGGATACCTAAAAAGGCAGCCCTCATGCCAAGATTATGCATATATTCTACTCTATATCTTCTAAAAATTTGTAGTATTGTTTTAATATTCATTTTTATTTTTAAAGTTCATTTTTAAAACATTTAAAATTCATTACTGTGAGAAAAATGAGGTAAAGTTTGAGATTATTATTTATTTTCTTAAATAAATATCCTATTAATTCAACATTATTCACTGTTCAGTCTTTTATATTTGGTTGGAAACAACACCTTTATTATATACCAAATTCCCACTTACCCATATATCAAAGTCCATGCTCTATGTTTCTTTCTATGTTTGTAACCTGTTTGAAATATGATAGACATTTATATTTTTAATTTGTTTCAAATTTACTTTCAAATATTATTTTGAGTCATACATATATATATATATATATATATATATATATATATATATATATATATATATATATATATATATATATATATATATAAAAACTCCTGGATTTAGATTGGAATGACATTGATGTAATAGATTAATTAATCAAGAATTCCCATTAATAAAATTTTGAATTCTCTTATACATTGTTGGGGTTTATCTTACCATTCATTCAGCCTTCTTTGATTTTCTGACATTAAAGATGCATAGTTTTTGCCATAGAAGTCTTAGACCTTTCAATTTGGTTTATCCTTGGACACTTTATTGATCTTATTGATATCATATATGGAATAAATTTGTACAATGGGCTATTTGTATGTTATGTAATTCTTACTTTTTTTTAGTAGATTTCAGGGAAGAAGAAGAAAGCAAAATGTCTTTATTCTGTTATGTGATTCTTTCATTTTTATCTAAATGTGAACTTTAAAATCATCAAAGACTTATTGAGCAACATAATTGCACACACATATCATAAATTAAAATTCATATTGCTCCAATAAGCCACAGTGTTAGTAATTCAGTATAGAAAGTGGTTTATGGCTTCAGAAGACAGTCTTGATGGAATTAAGTTCATGTATTAGAAATGTTAACATTGAGGGTGTCTTCAAGATGGCAGAGGATTAAGACATGGAGATCACCTTCCTCCCCACAAATACAACAAAACTACATCTACATGTGGGACAACTCCTACAGAACACCTACTGAACACTGACAGAAGACCTCAGACTTCCTAAAAGGCAAGAAACTCCCCCATGTACCTGGATAGGGCAAAAGGAAAAACAGAGAAAAAAGAATAGGGATGGGACCTGCACCTCTGAGGGAGTTGTGAAGGAGGAAAAGTTTCCACACAGTAGGAAGCCCCTTCACTGGCAGAGAGAGGGGGTGGGTGGTGCAGGGGGAAGCTTTGGAGCCATGGAGGAGAGCACAGCAGCAGGGGTGCAGAGGGCAAAGTGGAGAGATTCCCGCACAGAGGATTGGTGCCAACCAGTACTCACCAGCCTGAGAGGCTTATCTGCTCACCCACTGGGGCAGGCAGCAGCTAGGTGCTGAGGCTTGGGCTTTGGAGTTCAGATCCCAGCGAGAGGACTGGGGTTGGCTGCATGAACATAGCCTGAAGGGGGTTAGTGAGCCACAGCTAGCAGGGAGGGACTCTGGGAAAAAGTTTGGACCTGCTAGAGAGGCAAGAGACCATTGTTTTGAGTTGATCAAGGAGACGGGATTCAGAGCACCACCTAAACAAGCTCCAGAGACGGGCGAGAGCCCAGGCTATCAGCGCAGACACCAGAGGTGGGCATAAAATGTTAAGGCTTCTACTGCAGCCATCAAATCAAGAAGCCTGTGGGCAAGCACAGGTCACTATCAACACCTCCCTTCCCAGGAGCCTGTGCAGCCCACCACTGCCAGGGTCCTCTGATCCAGGGACAACTTTCCCGGAAGACAACACGGCATGCCTCAGGCTGTTGCAACATCATGATGGCCTCTGCCGCAGGCTCGCCCCACATTGCATACCTGTCCTTCCCCCAGGCCTGAGTGAGCCAGAACCCCCTAATAAGCCTCTCATTTAACCCCGTCCTCTCTGGGTGTGGAACAGATGCCCTCAGGGGACCTATGCACAGAGGCAGGGCCAAATCCAAAGCTGAACCACAGGAGCTGCGTGAACAAAGAAGAGAAAGGGAAATTTCTCCCAGCAGTATCAGGAGCAGCAGATTAAATCTCCACAGTCAACTTGATGTACCCTGTGTCTGTGGAATACCTGAATAGACAATAAATCATCCCAAAATTGAGGTGTGGACTTTGGGAGCCACTGTAGACTTGAGGTTTGCTTTCTGCATCTTATTTGGTTCTGATTTTATGTTTATCTTAGTTTAGTATTTAGGGCTTATTATCACTGGTAGATTTGTTTATTGATTTGATGCTCTCTTCCTTTTTAAATTATATATATATATATATATATATATATATATATATATATATATATATATATATATAAAATATATATATTCCTTGTTTCTCTTTTTGTGTGTATGTGCATGCTTCTTTGTGTGATTTTGTCTGTATAGCTTTTGCCATTTGTCCTAAGGTTCTGACTGTCCATTTTTTTGTTTTCTTTTTTTAGTATAGTTTTTACTGCTTGTTATCCTTGGTGGATTTGTTTTTGGTTTGGTTGCTCTCTTCTTTCTTTCTCTCTTTTTTTGCATTACTTTTTCTTTTTAATATTTTTTTCTATTTTAATAACTTTATTTTATTTTATTTATCTTTCTTTCTTTCTTTCTATTTTCTTTCTTCTTTCTTTCTTTCTTTCTTTCCTTCTTTCTTTTTCTCCCTTTTCTTCTCAACCATGTGGCTAACAGGCTCTTAGTGCTCTGGCCAGGTGTCAGGCCTAAGCCTCTGAGGTGAGAGAGCCAAGTTCAGGACATTGGTCCATGAGAAACCTCCCAACCCAATGTAATAACAAATGGTGAAAGCTCTGTGAGAGACTTCCATCTCAAAGCTAAGACCCAGCTCCGCTCAATGACCAGCAAGCTACAGTGCTGGACACCCTATGCCAAACAACTAGCAAGACAGGAACACAAACCCACCCATTAGCAGAGAGGCTAACTAAAGTCATAATAAGTTCAGAGGCACCTCAAAACATCACTGGATGCAGTCCTGCCCACCAGAAAGACAAGATCCAGCTTCATCCACTGGAAAACAGGCAACAGTCCCCTCCACCAGGAAGCCTAAACAAGCCACTGAACCAACCTTAGCCACTGGGGGCAGACACTAAAACAACTGGAAATACAAACCTGCAGCCTGTGAAAAGGAGACCACAAACACAGTAGGTTAAGCAAAATGAGAAGGCAGAGAAACACACAGCAGATGAAAGAGCAAGGTAAAAATACACCACCAAACAAATGAAGAGGAAATAGGCAGTCTACCTGAAAAAGAAATCAGAGTAATGATAGTAAAGATGTTCCAAAATCTTGGAAATAGAATGGAGAAAATACAAGAAATGTTTAACAAGGACCTAGAAGAACTAAAGAGCAAACAAACAAAGATGAACTACACAATAAATGAAATTAAAAATTCTCTAGAAGGAACCAATAACACAATAACTGAGGCAGAAGAATGGATAAGTGACCTGGAAGATAAAATAGTGGAAATAACTACTGCAGAGCAGAAAAAAGAAAAAAGAATGAAAAGAAGTGAGCACAATCTCAGAAACTTCTGGGACAACATTAAATGCACCAACATTCAAACTATTGGTGTCCAGAAGAGGTAAAGTAAAAAAGGGACTGAGAAAATATTTGAAGAGATTATAGTTGAAAAACTTTCCTAATATGGGTAAGGAAATAGGCAATCAAGTCCAGGAAGCACAGAGAGTCCCATACAGGATAAATCCAAGGAGAAACACGCCAAGACACATATCAATCAAACTATCAAAAACTTAAATACAATGAAAAAATATTAAAAGCAACAAGGGAAAAGCAACAATTAACATACAAAGGAATCCCCATAAGGTTAACAGCTGATCTTTCATCAGAAACACTGCAAGCCAGAAGGGAGTGGCAGGACATATTTAAAGTGATGAAAGGGAAAAACCTACAACCAAGATTATTCTACCCAGCAAGGATCCCATTAAAATTCAATGGAGAAATTAAAATCTTTACAAAGAATCAAAAGCTAAGAGAATATAGCATCAAAAACCCAGATCTAAAAAACAAAACAAAACAAAAAAAAAACCCAGATCTACAACAAATGCTAAAGGAAATTCTCTAGGAGGGAAACACAAGGAAAGGAAAAGACCTACAATAACAAACCCAAAACAATTAAGAAAATAGTAATAGGAACATATATATCAATAACTACCTTAAATGTAAATGGATTCAATGCTCCACCCAAAAGATATTGAATGGATACAAAAAGAAAACCCATATATATGCTGTCTATAAGAGACCCACAATAGACCTAGGGACACATACAGACTGAAAGTGAGGGGATGGAAAAAGATATTCCATACAAATGGAAATCAAAAGAAATTCTCATATCAGACAAAATAGACTTTAAAATAAAGACTATTACAAGAGACAAAGACTATTACAAGAGACAAAGAAGGACACTACATAATGATCAAGGGATCAATCCTTGATCCAAGGGATCAATCCAAGAAGAAGATATAATAATTGTAAATATTTATGCACCCAACATAAGAACACCACAGTACATTAGGCAAATGCTAACAGCCATAAAAGGGGAAATTGACAATGATACAATAATAGTAGGGACTTTAACAACCTACTTTCACCAATAGACAGATGATCGAAAATGAAAATAAATAAGGAAACACAAGCTTTAAATGACACATTAAACAAGGTGGACTTAATTGATATTTATAAGACATTCCATCCAAAAACAACAGAATACATTTTCTTCTCAAAGGCTCATGGAACACTCTCCAGGACACACCATATCTTGGGTCACAAATCAAGCCTTGGTAAATTTAAGAAAATTGAAATTGTATGAAGTACCTTTTCTGTTCACAATGCTATGAGACTAGATATCAATTACAGGAAAAAATCTGTAAAAAATACAAACACATGGAGGCTCAACAATACAATACTAAATAACCAAAAGATCACTGAAGAAATCAAAGGGTAAATCAAAAAATACCTAGAAATAAATGACAATGAAAACACAGTGATCCCAAACCTACAGGATGCAGCAACAGCAGTTCTAAGAGGGAAGTTTAAACAATACAATCCTACATCAAGAAACAGAAAACATCTAAAATAAACAACCTAACCTTACACCTAAAGCAATTAGAGAAAGAACAGAAAACCCCAAATTTAGCAGAAAGAAAGAAATCATAAAGATCAGATCAATAATAAATGAAAAAGAAATGAAGGAAACAATAGCAAAGATCAATAAGAATAAAAGCTGGTTCTTTGAGAAGATAAAAACAATTGATAAACCATTAGCCAGACTCATCAAGAAAAAAAGGGAGAAGACTCAAATCACTAGAAGTAGAAATGAAAAAAGAGAGGTAACAACTGACACTGCAGAAATACAAAGAATAATGAAAAAAGAGAGGTAACAACTGACACTCCAGAAATACAAAGAATAATATTAATACAAATAATAATGAGAATAATGAGAAAAAAAGGGAGAAGACTCAAATCACTAGAAGTAGAAATGAAAAAAGAGAGGTAACAACTGACACTCCAGAAATACAAAGAATAATGAGAGATTACTACAAGCAACTATATGCCAATAAAATGGACAAACTGGAAAAAATGAACAACTTCTTAGAAAAGCACAACGTTCCGAGACTGAACCAGGAAGAAATAGAAAATATAAACAGACCAATCACAAGCACTGAAATAGAAACTGTGATTAAAAATCTTCCAACAAACAAAAGCCCAGGACCAGATGGCTTCACAGACGAATTCTGTAAAACACTTAGAGAAGAGCTAACACCTGTCCTTCTCAAATTCTTCCAAAATATAGCAGAGGGAGGAAGATTCCCAAACTCATTCTACGAGGCCACCATCAGCCAGACAAAGATCCCACAAACAAGGACAACTACAGGGCATTATCACTGATGAACATAGATGCAAAACTTCTCAATTAAATACCAGCAAACAGAATCCAGCAGCACATTAAAAGGATCATACACCATAATCAAACTTGGTTTATCACAGTAATGCAAGGATTCTTCAGTATACACAAATCAATCAATGTGATACACCATGTTAACAAACTGAAGGAAAAAAAAAAAACACATGATCATCTCAATAGATGCAGAAAAAGCTTTGGAAAAAGTTCAACACCCATTTATGATGACCCTCCAGAAAGTAGTCATAGCAGGAACTTACCTCGACACAATAAAGGCCATATATGACAAACCCACAGCTAACACCATTCTCAATAGTGAAAAACTGAAATCATTTCCTCTAAGATCAGGAACAAAACAAATTTGCCCACTCCCGCCACTATTATTCAAAATAGCTTTGGAAGTTTTAGCCACAGCAATCAGAGAAGAAAAAGAAATAAATGCAATCCAAATAAGAAATGAAGAAGTAAAACTGCCACTGTTTGCAGATGACATGATACTATACATAGAGAATCCTAAAGATGCTACGAGAAAACTACTAGAGCTAATCAATGAATTTGGTAAAGTAGCAGTTTACAAAATTAATGCACAGAAATATCTTGTATTCCTATATACTAATGATGAAAACTCTTATAGAGAAATTAAGGAAACACTCCCATTTACCATTGCAGCAAAAACAATAAAATACCTAGGAACAAACCTACCTAGGGAGACAAAAGACCTGTATGCAGAAAACTATAATATAAGACACTGATGAAAGAAAGTAAAGGTGACACAAACAGATAGAGAGATATACCATGTTCTTGGATTGGAAGAATCGACATTGTGAAAATGACTCTACTATGCAAAACAATCTACAGTTTCAATGTAATCCCTATCAAACTACCAATGGCATTTTTCACAGAACTAGAACAAAAAATTTTACAATTTGTATGGAAACACAAAGATTCCAAATAGCCAAATCAATCTTGAGATAGAAAAACGGAGCTGGTGGAATCAGGCTCCCTGACTTCAGACTATACTACAAAGCTACAGTAATCAAGACAGTATGGTACTGGCAAAAAAAACAAATATAGATCAATGGAACAGGATAGAAAGCCCAGAGATAAACCCATGCACATATGGTCACCTTATTTTTTATAAAGGAAGCAAAAATCTACAATGGAGAAAAGACAGCCTCTTCAATAAATGGTGCTGGGAAAACTGGAGAGCTTCATGTAAAAGAATGAAATTAGAACACTCCCTAACACCATACACAAAAAAAAACTCAAAATGGATAAAAGACCTCTTTGAGGAAAACTTAGGCAGAACACTCTGTGAGAAAAATCACAGCAAGATCCTTTTTGACCCACCTCTAAAGAAATGGAAATAAAAACAAAAATAAACTAATGGGACCTAATGAAACTTAAAATCTTTTACACAGCAAAGGAAACCATAAACAAGATGAAAAGGCCACTGGCCGAATGGGAGAAAATATTTGCAGATGAAGCAACTGACAACGGATTAATCTCCAAAATTTACAAACAGCTCAATATCAAAAAAACAAACAACCCAATCCAATAATGGGCAGAAGACCTAACTAAACATTTCTCCAAAGAAGATATACAGATTGCCAACAAACACATGAAAGGATGCTCAGCATCACTAATCATTAGAGAATGCAAATCAAAACTACAGTGAGGTATCACCCCACACCAGTCAGAATGGCCATCATCAAAAAATCTACAAACAATAAATGCTGGAGTGGGTATGGAGAAAAAGGAACCCTTTTGCACTGTTGGTGGGAATGTAAACTGATACAGCCACTATGGAGAACAGTATGGAGGTTCCTTAAAAAACTAAAAATAGAACTACCATAGGACCCAGCAATCCCACTACTGGGCATATACCCTGAGAAACCATAATTCAGAAAGAGTCATGTACGACACTGTTCCTTGCAGCTCTACTTACAATAGCCAGGACATGGAAGCAACCTAAGTGTCCATTGACAGATGAATGGATAAAGAAGATGTGGCCCATATATACAATGGAATATTACCCAGCCACAAAAAGAAACGAAATTGAGTTTTTGGTAGTGAGGTGGATGGACTTAGAGTCTGTCATACAGAGTGAAGTAAGTCAGAAAGAGAAAAAAAATTCTGTATGCTAACACATATATATGGAATCTAAAAAAAAAAAAAGAGTAAAAACGTTGTGAAGAATCTAGTGGCAGGACAGGAGTGAAAATGCAGACATAGAGAATGGACTTGAGGACCTGGGTAAGGGGAAGGTGAAGCTGGGATGAAGTGAGAGAGTGGCATGGGCATACATACACTACCAAATGTAAAATAGATAGCTAGTGGGAAGATGCTGCATAGCACAGGGAGATCAGCTCGGTGCTTTGTGACCACCTAGAGCGGTGGGATAGGGCGGTTGGGAGGGAGACACAAGAGGGAAGAGAGATGGGTATATATGTATATGTATAGCTTATTCACTTTGTTATAAAGCAGAAACTAGCACACCATTGTAAAGCAATTATACTGCAACAAAGATGTTAAAAAGGAAGATAGAAAGATGAAAGAAAGAAAGAAAGAAAGACAGAAAGAAAGAAAGAAAGAAGCTAATGCATATTAAAAAAAATAAAGAAAGAAATGTCAACATTAGTGTTGCTAGTGTATATATATTTTCTACATATTATTTCTACTGAGTTTACCAAAAAGAATAAGTTCCTTGTAGGTAGCTTTGAAGGCCAACATGCTCCATGTTCTCTTGCATGCATCATTACTTATTCTAATGATGTTGAATAGGACTTTTATTTCCCCTGCCTTTTAAAACACAATTGGAAGTCCCGTTGAATGAATAAGTAGAGATGTACTCAGACATTGCTGAACACATTATCAATATTTTTACTTGTTTTACATTTTTTTTAATCAAAGTATATTTTATTTACAATATTGTATAAATTTCAGGTGTACAGAATAGTGATTCAGTATTTTTGTATTTTAGACTGATGGTTCCACTGTTTTACTAGTGATAAAGTTTTAAATCTTTGATCACTTTCAGCTCCCTATTTCTCTTGTTTTCCCATCTCCATATTTATTCTGTTACTAATAATGTTTACCTTTCTTGCATTTCTCACAGTCCATCACAATCATAACCCCAGATCTCTACTTACTTTAGCCTAATGTCACTTAATTTATATCCCTGTCTCTAGTAATTCCAGCTACAGCCTAGTTATCCTACCACTGAAAATCCACTTCCCTTAGGGAAAGTTTAGATCAAGGCTGTCCCTTCTTATAAAGCTTGAATGGCTTCACACTCTCAAATCTTTAGCCTGGCATTAATGGTCCTTTATGACTTACTCTACCATACGTTTAGTTTGGTCTCTCTGAGTAGCTAAATCCCTTGCCCAGGTTCCATATGCATAGTCAAGTTTCCATCCGTTAAGGTTTACTTATCACTTTTTATTTTCCCTAAATCTTCACACTTTCTCATTATTGTGCCTTTGTTGTTGCTTTTAGTGGTGTTGAAAATACCTTTCCACTACACTCCAAACTTTCTGAACCTTGTAGGAGACCTATGCTATTTGCCTGCCTTCCCAATATCTTGATTTCATTATAGCTCTCAGATATGCCATGAGAAACCTCTAATTCCCCAGGTCCTGGCCATGAAAGTTGAGTGGAGCTCATTCTACAGTTGGTTCCAGGAGCTGATACAAACCCTATGTATGGCTAACTCATCAATCACCTTCATTTTGCCAAAGTGATTGGTTCACATATGGAGCCATGACTGAAACAGAGTTAAGCCTGTATATTTTCTGAAGAAAAAAGAGATGCTCTTAATTTTCTGAGCTTCTCTCAGAGTTAAGCCAGCAAGGAGAAAGCAGAACAAAACTATGGAGAGGGAGGAAAAGAGTTGGAAGAGGAGGGAAAAGGAGAAGGGGAGGGAGGAGGAAAAAGATAATATGTAACATCTGTTGAGTTCTTGAATCCAGTATATCCATAGATTTTCATTTACTAAAGGATATAAATCCCCCTCTTCACTTGAGGTGGCGTAAGTTGGTTGAAATTTCTTAAACTTTAAACAAAAATAAAATAAACAGGGAAATTCTATCACTGAAAATCCACATAATGACTATTAAAATTCCTAATAACTGATGTTGTAGGTCTCAATTGAGAAAAAAGTATGCTTTGTGTGTGTGTGTGTGTGTGTGTGTGTGTGGTACGCGGGCCTCTCACCACCGCGGCCTCTCCCATTGTGGAGCACAGGCTCCGGACGCGCAGGCCCAGCGGCCATGGCTCACGGTCCCATCCGCTCCGCGGCACGTGGGATCCTCCCGGACTGGGGCACGAACCCGCATCCCCTGCATCGGCAGGCAGACTCCCAACCACGGCACCACCAGGGAAGCCCAAAAGTATGCATTTTTAAATGATTAAAAATTCAGATTAAAATAATTTTAAGATTATTTTATCCTATATTACATATAGTTATTTGTATAAAATAAATACTTTTACGATATCTCATCTATTATAACTTTAACATTTTTTGTGTATTATCAATGGGAAGTGTTTTCTTAAGTACATATTCTATATAATTTTTGTGAATATAATGTATCTGAGGATAGAGATATTTAAACTTAGTACAGGTCACTTCTTTTTTAAACAACAAATATAAAGCTTGTAGAAATAAAGAAGCTAAAATTTAAATTTAGCATATAGGACAGGAGAAGAAGACGCTGTATGAAAAAGGCATGTACTTAGTCTGTGATGATCAGCTCCTCCAAATAATGTTTTTCTGGATTTCTATTTCTTACCTGGCCCACTCTGTTTATGATAAGGCTATGTAACATTTTTCTGGATGTAACTTTGTCTTACTGTGTTGGGAACTTTTTTCCACCCTTTCACTTCAACAAATCTTTTTTGTGCTGGACAATAAAGTCCATTTTCTAATAAAGCTGATAGGAGCCTGGCCTGTGAATTTGGTTCTTTGTCTTTGGCTCTGTCAATTCAGACAGTTAAGATGAAAAGTACATTTACATGAAAGTAGAAAATTGAGCTTACAGAAAGCAGTGTTAGCTTTTGTTATCTTAGTAATATTCTAAATTTCATTTGCTCTAGTTCTCAAGAATAGATTGAGTTCAAGAGATTTTTTCTTCACTCAGAGGTAAGGTCTATTTATTTAAGAGACAGGAGGAGCATAATTGATGGGCCTGTGGCCCTGCTATCTATTTTGTATGCTTGCATTATTTTGTGGAGTTTCTACCATATGAGTGGCTGTATTTTAGGGTGTTTGAGATGGTAGGTGTCAGGGAAAACAGCAGGGGAGGGGAGAAAGAATGAGAAAATTATTGATACAATATGTAATCCCAGTGGAATTATTACTCCTAGATTGTTTCCATACCAGCTTCCGTCTGCCTTATTTGTTTTACAAGGTCTATGCTTTCATTGTGAAGTGATTCTGCACTGGGGTATTCTAATCATGTTTATTATTTATTTTTAGAGGATATCTTCTGATATATATGTGCATACACAATATGTATATATACATATATACACAAACACATATTTCCCATTTCTGTGTGTGTGTGTATGTGTATATATATATATATATATATATACACACACACACATATTTATATATACATATTTATACACACATACATATACTATATATACTACATATATAATGTGTGTATCTTTGCCTATGGAAATCAAAAGTGTATGTATTAATATATTTTCCCAAGAAAAAATAGTATTATATAATTATTTTCCTTTGTTGTCAAAAAACTTGATGTAGCAAAGACCAGGAATGTCAAACCAGTTTCAAATCATGTTTCCACTCTAAGTGATTATTAGGAGTTTCCCAAAACTTTGGATTGGAGATTGTGAATTCTTGTTCTAGTAGAGTGGGACAGAGCTGTGATTAATGCTCTGTATTTGAGAAATGTATAGCACTGGTCTATATACTTTCCATCACTTGTCTAGAGAAACAGGCATTAAGGAATTGTTCATTATTTCATATTTTAAAAATCATTTAAATATTATGCAGCACTTAGCATAAGTTTACATGCATATTCATTCAATTCATTCCAGAATATTTATGATTTTGCAAGTATTTCTCACAGGTATTTAATGTGTATGACCTTCAAAGCTGGAATCAGCATTCTTGTATCCTTTCAGTCTCTACATGTTTACAGTCAAATAGCAGATCCCCATGCATTTAGGTATGCAACTCATTAACCTAGATCATTAATCTTGAGTCCTTGCACTCTGTGCCTCTCCCATCATATTAAAACTGGGGAACATTGATGTAAACACTAAATCAAGATCCATAGATCTAGAGATGCCACCTTTCCAAAGACTCAGCTCACTAGTTAATCAACATTGTAGTTCCATCAATGATGGTTTGCTTTTGAATTAAAATTAGTCATTTTGATTCCAAACATTTATCATTTATATCCACTCATTTCTAACTCATCTCTCACTCTCCTCATTCAGGCCATATGTACCAGGACTGTGGTTCATCTTTATCACTGATATCCTTGTCTCTAGTCCCATTGTCTATGTTAATCTCTAGAAAGCCACCAGATTGATCTATACAATATAAGCAAATCCTAAAATGATACTCCCTCCCTTAGAGAACTTCAATGTTTCCGTTGCCTCAAAACATAGGAAACACCTTAATCCTCTCACAAAACCATCATGGTCTGACCCTTACCTACCTCTTCATTCTCACTTCAACCTCACCCTTTTTCCTTCACATGCATGTTTCATGGTATTTGTCATCTGAGTTTTGGTTTTCTTGCTTGCTTGCCTAAAATTAGTGATTCATTCATTCAAATATATATATGGAAGTCATCTCTGTGTTGGGCATAATATAAGGTACTAGGAATGCTTATTCTTCTTTCATCCTCCAAAATTTTGCTTTACAAGTTCTTGTTTTCCTAGCATCACTTCACCAAGGAAGGCTTTCCTGATTGTTTGCCTTTCCTCTGCCAGACTGGGTAATATGATCATTTCCTTTGCTCACTTTGTACTATAAACATCTTTTTTTTGTGTAACTGGCATTTTGTTATATAATATTAATATTTTACTAAGAGAACATATGTTAAATACAGAGTATGTTTAAATTTTCTCTGAAATTTGTGATTTCTAATATTATGTATAAGTATAAAAAACTTAATAATGTACAAATATTACTTATTGAAACACCACAATGTTTCAATAATAAGTGGATGCGAACCTTAGTTTTACTTATTATCTCTGCAACTTTGGACAAGTTCTTTGACTTCATATTACCTCAATTTTTTCATTCTTAAAAATCAGTGAAAGATATTATGCAAACATAATAGACAACAATAATAGTGACATATGATTGAGTCCTATTCAAATTTAATGTCATGTAAAATGAGGGGGGTGAATTCATCTTTGACTTATAGCATATTCATATATCAAATATGGTAATAGTATATACCATACATGTAGTATTATCAGTATCTAATAACATAATGAACATAAAAACACCTTGCATATTATAAAGAATTATGGAAATACAATATTGCCAGATATTTTGGTTTAATATTTCAGTGGTAGTTGTAGTTGCTATGTGGGTGCCCTCTTTAGATCCCCAGGGTATCAGATGGACAGTATACCATACACCATCTGCTATGAGTGTTGGCTGCTAATGGCAGCCTTGACCTGGCCCTGTCTCTGCAAATTCGCCCTCAGGCTGAGCAAGAACAGCTCTTCTTGGGAGCTTAGACACCATCCTCCCCAGCCTGCATACAAGGACTGATGGACAAGGTGGTGCAAAATACAGGGTCTCCTTGCTTCAGGGTGAGACTAACTGTGGGATGAAATCCACCTGTGGAGTTCCCACCCCCGCTCAGCTCCTTCACCTCTTCTATCCTGCTTTTTTCACTCCCTTTCTCCTAATAGCAGACCTTGAATATATCACATGCTTTTTAGCTCTTATCTCAGGGTCTAGTTCTGGGGAACCCAACCTAAGATAGTGCTTTATGTGAATTAGAAGCACCCCCCATCCTCCTCTATTTTCTCCTAAGTCTCTTAACCTACTTGAAAAATAAATACTGAAACAACGTTAGAGAGAGCAGAACATTTTGGAACATCTAAAAAGGAACTTAAGAAAAAATGTCAAAGCTCTCACATAGAATGTCCAACATTTCAAAGTACTTTCAAAAATGATGAAAAAATAAAACTATATCTGGATCAGGGAAGATACACAGAAAACTGACATGTTTGTTTTTGGGGAAAACCATCTTTAACAAATATTTTAATATTTATGTGAAAAACAAAAGACTTCTCATGAAGAAGGCCATCACTTAGACCATGTTTCTCAATCTACTTGTATTGCTTTCCTCAACCTTTTGGTTATTCTTATTTAAGGATTAAAACACATAACTCTGCCTACTTAAATGATTTTTCTCATCTTAAATGATTCAAAATATCTAAAGAGCTCTACATACACTCAGAGAAATAATGGCTAAAAACAATCATGAAAAAAATAGACAAGGAAAACATAAATACATGAAAGAAATCATCCTCTGTATAAGTTAATTCCAAAATATTTAAATGTGCCTTTCAACATGAGCAAATGACTAATCCCATTATCATAATTTATTAACCAGATCTTTTGTTCTATGTAGTAATACACTGTGTTTCCATGCTGTGTGTTTTTTATCCAGTGACCTAATTTGCTTAAAAGGAAACTCTTAAAACTCCCTTGTTGTAATGAATAAAATGTTAATGAAGAACTACAGAGAAATCCCCTTTGCATTAGTTCCATATTCCCAGGAACATCATCATAAATTTGTTTGCCTGGTTCTGACAATGGTAGTGATGTTCCAGCTGCTCAGGAGCATAGTAATGCTAAATGGTTCTGATGGAAAAGTTAAAGATGTTCAAGGCACTGTCATCTGGGATGGACAATGGGAAGTTATCTTTTGGAAGGAGTATTTGATGGAATTGGCTTTCATCCAACTTTTTTAACATTTGTTATTTGCATTAATAACTACATTACTGGAAGCTTTCTCAGAAGATTACAAATGGAAACCATGCAAGCAGATATGTTTTCAGCAGAAAATGCAAGATTTTAAGTTGACCTTTTATTCCTTTCCATACAGCCCTCAGTAATTTCTCAGTAATATTAGTATAAATTTAAAACTAAATAATGAATCTAAACCATTAAAATGTTTTAAATTTATTCTTGATTATACTAATGTTCATATTTTTATGTTTAGAGCTCTGCCCTGCATGATGAATGTAAATTAATAATTTGAATAAATTGATAGCTAAAATAAATAGAAAAGTATGTATAGCAGGTTACGTGTTGACAAATTCAAGTGACTATAACATTGATAAAATTTTCAGATTCAGGTAAAAAAATTGATACTCAATTTGAAAATTGAATGTCTACATTGTTAAATACTCTACTGCATAAAAATCTAAAAATTATTTTATTTCCTACCACGTTACAAAAATATCTGATTTTGGAAACACTAATATCATAATGTGCTAATATCAATTTTTACTCCTCTAGAAAATATAGGTTGAATCACAAGCAAGTGGCTACAATTTTACTTCTACAAAAAATAATTAACGTGCTTATACATTTGAAAATAAAAACTCAACATCAAGATAAAATAGCAATAAAGGTAATAGAAGCTGTAAATCAAAAGGAAGACTACATATAGTTAATCTCCTGTACCATATTTGTGGGCTTATATGTAAAGGGAAATATTTTTATTATTTTTGCTTTGGGGTATAAAACTCTAATATCCTGTCAGTTTGGGTTTTCTAAATTTCTGTCAAATTTTCCCTTAAATAAAAAGCCTCTTTCTCTCCTTGTTCTATACTCAGAGGATCTGTATGGTCACTGAGTTTCTACTAACTTAAAAGAAAGTGCCCATTTTTTAACTGGATTGTTTGTTCTTTTGATATTGAGCTCAATGATCTGTTTGTATATTTTGGAGATTTATCCTTTGTTGTTTCATTTGCAAATATTTTCTCGCATTCTGAATGTTGTCCTTTTGTCTTGTTTATGGTTTCCTTTGCTGTGCAAAAGATTTTAAGTTTAATTACATCCCATTTGTTTATTTTTGTTTTTATTTCCGTTACTCTAGGAGGTGGGCCAAGAAGGTCTTGCTGTGGTTTATGTCAAAGAATGTTTTTCCTATGTTTCCCTCTGTTTTATGAGTCTGCCATACAGAGTGAAGTAAGTCAGAAAGAGAAAAACAAATACCATATGCTAATGCATATATATGGAATTTAAAAAAAATTGGTACTGATGAACCTAGTTGCAGGCAGGAATAAAGAGGTAGACATAGAGAATGTACTTGAGGACATGGGGTGGGAGGGCGGAGCTGGGGCTAAATGAGAGTAGCATCGAAATATATACACTACTGAACGTAAAGTAGCTGGCTGGTGGGAAGCAGCAGCATAGCACAGGGAGATCGGCTTGGTGCTTTGAGATGACCTAGAGGGGTGAGATAGGGAGGATGGGAGTTAGGCAAGAGGGAGGTGATATGGGGACATATGTAGGCATGTGGCTGATTCGCTTTGTTGTGCGACAGAAACTAACACAGTATTGTGTAACAATTATACTCCAATAAAGATCTATTAAAAAAAAAAGAAAAGACAAAAAAAAGTGCCTTGTTTATATTCACTTTGAAACAAACGCAAGATAAGTAGCAAAGAGACCTATAGTGTAAGCAACACATTTACCTTCATGAAATGTTAGGAAAAACAAAGGAACAAAGCTGAAATATGTGAAAAACAATCGTTAATTCTTCATCATTGTTTAACTTCAGTTGAGTTAAGAACTCAGGGGAATAGGAAAAATAGAATGACTCTAATATTGAACAACAATATTCTATAGTGTGAAAGTATTCACATTTCTATAAACATTTTGTTAGATTGTTTAACCTTTTATTTATAATGGAAAATTCTCCTGAATTGACAAAAGTTGTTGAAAGTGAAAGAACTAATATATATATTATATATAACTAATATATATACATATAACTGCTTTGAGTTATGATATTTAGATATATTATTTTAATTACCTTTCAAAAAGACTATATCAGATGGGTGTTACTATAATGGAAGGGAACAGGATTTGAGAGTTATAACTTCATACAATTTGCAACTGTGAGGATTGCAATTTGTACTCAAGAATATCAGACTTTAAATCCCATGTATTTTCATTACATCATAATGCCACAACCTTAATACAAGGAGAAAACTTTAAAACATCACAAGACTGATTTGCTGTGAAGTTAAAAAGCTTAATCGTCAGTAACTTTCAATTGCCTGGGCCCTGAACAATGCTATGGGTCCTATGCTCACATAATTATATATTTTTTCAAAGTTCTAAAATTAAAATATGTTGATATAAATCACCTAAAATAGAAAGCATCCCACTCCTGTATTTATAGGACAGAAACATAACAATGCTACAAAGAGTGTGAGAGCATCTGTATAAAGTCACTTGATTTCATCATACATAATAAGACACTTAAGATTTATCACCCATGACTATAAAATTTTGAATAGTAATTAAAAATTTTCAATTCAGATGTCCTGTTTTCACACCTTATTCATGTTAAAGATACTTTTAGAAGAAATAGCATATAGTAAAGCCTATAAGGTATTAAAAGCTTCATCTTTTTTGTTTTACACACACATGTGTATAAAAGTGTGTGTGTACACACACATAGAGGGGCAAAATAAAGTGAACATGTGTCTTACTGGCAAGGCCATGAAGTCTTTACAGTGAGATTAGAATCAAATGGAAAAACAAAATCCAGGTAAAACAAACCAAACATAATGAAAAGCAGCAGGAATTATTATCACAGGATATAATAAGAAATGAGAAAAGAAAGAGATGCATAAAAATGCTTATGGTTTATCATGGCCAGAATCCAAGGCAAGAACATGGATATTAACCCAGGTAAATTAGATGTTTTTTATTAAGCTTTTCTTAAGGCTGGAAATTGATGGCATGGTGCTCAGTACTACAATATGGCAATGGTAGAAGCTGTCTTCCTCAGGCATGTTTAACATTTACCTCAGATGTATATCATCATACGTGACTGGAGCATATTCATGAATGTAAATCCATAGAAAATACTCGGATAAGATGAAACAGCTGTGAACTCTGTGTTCATATGTAATAATAATAAGAGGCTTCAACCATATAGATATCATTTATAAAGAATTATCATTTACTAAAACACACAATTTGTAAATGTTGAAATATCATCAGTTAGATTCCTTTAAAATATCCAATTCCTGTGCCTATAATGAAAACAGATTCCAAAACACACTATTTACCAATTTTTCAGAGGAACAAGATATTGAGAATATAAACCATTTAGATCTTAGAGCAAAGACAATTGGTTTTGAATCTGGCTTAACTTTTTCTAGCTGTGTGAATTCCCTAAGCCAAAGTTTCCTCATCTGAAATGTAGAGACATTAATATACAACTTGCCTAGTTTTAGGGTTTTTATAAATGACTTAAAGGATGTGTATGAAAAGAGCCTCACAAGTCATAGACCAATAATAAATGGAAGCTATTATTATTCCCCTCCAGTGTTCACTTAATTATCAAATCTGTGCTCTTTTTTCTTCATTCCCCTAGTTTATTCAGATTTCCTGGATTCATTTATGTCTTCATTCATTGAAATTGTTTTGGGGTAGGTATGTGTTCATTCACAAAAGTGCATGACTCAGAGTCCTTCCTCCCAAGAAGTCCATACACTAGTCACAGTTGTGCAGGTGTTTGGCTAATGCAAATCTAGCCATGTGACTTAGAATTTTTTTTCTGCATTTTAACTTATAAAATGCAGTGAAGAGTAATGATACAATAGCTTTCCCTTATAGATGCATTAGCCCAAATAATTCAACTATATTCATTTAGCAAAAGCCACATAAACCAAGCAAAGCAGAACATCCAAGAAAAAACAATTTTCATGCAAATGTCTTATAATGAAAATAAGTTAGGAGAATTTCTTTCTTCTCCCTCTCAAAGTATTTCAGATTCTACACAACTCCCTTGCTGAGGGAAGTCATATTGAAGATCACTATTGTTTTGGGTTTGTATTTTTAGGTATTATTTTTTGGTTTGTTGCTTGGTTGATGTGTTTGTTTAGATATAACATGGCTTCTAAGATTCATCAACTACCTCAAATAGTGTTCATTTGAGGAAACATTACCTTCTTTGAAGGCTAAGGATGAGGAATAAATGAGATTTTTTTTAAACAAAGGAGTTAACACATAATGAAGACAAATTTTGGAGTGCTCTCCCATGTAATAATATTAGACTTTTGAAAAGATATATTCTAAAGATGTAAGAGAGAGCAAAGAATTTACATGAATTCAAAAGAATACCATAAACTTCACAAAATAATCTTAAGCTAGTAGAAGCAGAAATATTATGATTCTATGGTCAACAGTAATTATATCCTTAAATACATCAAGGTTAACGATAAGAAAGAAATAGGACTCTTGCTTCAGTTATATACAGTGATGATATTGAAAGGGTCTAAAAATGTACAATGTTGTACAGTGATTGAAAAAGCTAAAGCTTTAAGAAAACAAGTTGACAGTGCTGTGATCAAGTATGGAAGTGCTCTCATGGAGAGCAATTAAAATCTTTAGTTTGTGTCAGATAGCAGAAAAGAAACTTATGAATAAAATTATTTGAGATACAATTAAGTTCAAAAGAATGAGTGTCTCGGTACTAGAAATATTCAAATAGAAAATGAGCATCCATTTGTAGCAGTTTCTATAGAATGAATAACTGTAACACAGTTTGGAAGCTAGGCTACATAAACCTTCATATTTAATTTGCCTTTGGAACTCCATGGCTCTCTAAAAATATCCATTCTAAAATTTAAATTATTTTGAAGCTGTTCTTACATGTTTATGATTATTTACATAATCCATGATTTGCTCCAATGTCCAAATTATTGGACAGCATGGAAGCATGAATAGGGACGATCTCCATCCATCATTATCAGGCAAAAGGACACATAAAAGCCAAACTAAAAGGAAACCATTGTCTGCATTTTTAACTTGTTTTTTTGTTTTTTTCTCAATCTAAACTGTTTAATGATTTTTTTTCCAACAGCTATAAAAATTGGGCATCAACCACTCTTTAAGTCAACAAATTGAAGAATATTCATATTGAACTCATACTATGTTCCAGCTCTTGTTCGAGGCTAATCATATATAAAGAGTCCTTACTTCTCACAGAACTTATATTTAGTGAGATATTCAAAGTGCTCTGATAAAAGAAGTACAATGTTATGGGAATCCACAGAAAGAACATCTAATTCTAATTTTGAAATTGAAAGAGTCTTTGCAAATTTCCTAGAAATTGTGAATTTTCTTCAGGAGGTATAAATGGCCTAAAAAAATGAAGCTGAGGTTGCAAAATTGAACACTAAATATCCTCTATATGTATACAGCCAATAAAATATTATTTATTGCCTTCTGTAAATAATACATTATTACTTCAGGTGATTTTTATAGACAATTTTTTAAAGGTGCTGGACATGTAGTTTTTATTTTAGCTTAAGATCTAGTTGGATAGAAATACCTAAGCACATAGAATGTGTGAGATGCAGAGGATAGTGACAAAGAGGAGGAGTATGATCATGATGTCAGTTTTTAAAACGATATTGTTCAAGCATAAGTGATTATAAAATGCATTCACAAACATTTAAAACATTTATGTTAGATACTAATATGAACTTAATTTAGCTTTAACTTTAAAATACTTTTAAATTAAAATTTGCATTATATATCAATTTACTTTGTTTCACTCAAAAATCATGCAGAGAAAATATTTTGATTAAAATTTGACAATTGATAGATAACATGACTTGTTCAAGATCATATGACTGGTAGGTTGATGCTTCTACATGTAAACTCAGATCTTCTGACTTAAAGGCTATTTTCATTCACATGAAATGAAAATATAATGGTAAAATTCAGAGAGTACATAAATAACTAGAAGGTTCATGTGTAATAAGATCTAGCAGGTTCATATGGAATAGGTAAATATTAACACTGGTCTTAGAAAATAGGAAGATACTACCAAGTTAGGGTAGGAAATATTTTATCCATTTTGTATTCATTTACAAGGGTGCTCATAATTAATGTACTTTATGTAAAGGAGCTGCTAGCTCATAAAATATTAGATTAGAAGTAGTCCTTATACATCTTCAAGTACAGTTGTACCCAATTCAGGAATTATTTGCAGCTGCCTGCTTATTCCTAACTCATTTGTAAAGTGAAGACCCCGAAAATCTAAAGTGTCCACTATGAACCTAAAATGTGTCATTCTATATAATAACAATTTTATTATCTTATTCCATTATCAAAAAAATTATTAGTTTGATCAATTTTGCTTAAATTGACATTTTCTTTCTTTTACTCTCCTTATGAAAAAAGTTAATTTTCAATGTAATAGTAAATGAACAGAACTTTTCACCAAGAGACACAGTCTAGCCCAAAAGAGTTTTGTGGAATTAAGTGTGTCCATTTAAAGAAAAATTGAAATAAAAGTATAACCTTGATTCCAAGGTGTAGCCAAAGGCTAAGAAAAGAAAAGTTCAGTGAATGACTCTTATTAATCTAGCTATAAAATGGATGAATAATATGTTACAACCTCTCTGACATATGGTGAGTTTTGCAGCAAGTTTGGCATAATGGTTTCACTTAATAAACACCTGATTAGCATTGTTTAACAGGTTTGGAGTGCATGAAAACAGTCAAATAGCAACATTCTGTCTAGTTAATTTCTCATTAGCAGACTCACAGTCACTGCATTTGACAGATTGTATAACAGTCTTGACACAAGGTGACCTCTTGCTTGGACCTGTTCATCACCTTCAGTCTGTCATAAATGAAGTCAGTATAAATGTCAGAGTGAATGTGACATCACAAGAGACTTCATCTGATGCCTGGAAGGTTATTATTTTCCCAATATTATTATTATAGACACAGTGAAACTATATATGGCTATACAAACAAAATGAGAGTGATAAACCAGAAGAAATTTCATGTATATGAGAGGTCTTGATTAATATATTATTGTAATAAGGCATGTGACCCATAAATAAGGCATGTGACCCAGCAATGTTATTATTTCAATTTCCTGACAGCAAGTATTCTTTTTCTCAAGAATGTGTAAGCTACAGCCCAAATGGACCATCTGTATAGGTTCTGAAGGATTAATAGTGAAGCTTAACTAATTTATTAGCAATGTTCTCTTTATTTAATATATCCATATCAATGTCCTTCCTTCATGGTTCATTTTTTTTTAAATGAAAGAAAACCAAATATTAAGATAAAGTTGAAGAATTGAATTGAATTAAAAATTGTAAATATGAGGAAAGCTTTGAGGAACATATTTTGTGAGAAAAATCTTTGATCATTTTACCATTGAACATTTGTAAATTCAATATTTCAAGGAGAAAGATCTCCAAATTCCATGGAAATATTCATTTACCAATTTCATCAGCCTTGATAGATTATCTCTACCAAAGATCCCCTTTTGAATCACAAAATCAATTATACAATTGTGCAACATTTATATTCTTCTCTATGACAAGGGGAAATTGAACCAGTTTCAATTTATCCGAATGAAGCCTTGATTAATGCAGTATGTTATTACAAACAAAACAAAATAGATATAATGTATTGTTGCTTTTTGCCATTCCTTTGTAAATTTTTCACAAAGATCTTTTTAAATATTACTTCTAAAACTTATGACCTAAAACAAATAAACAAATACAATTTTGAAATCAGCATGTATATATTACAAAGGAAAAATAATAATCATTTTAAAAAGACCAACTTTTGTGCATGGAAAGGATTAAAAGAAGACTGTTATCCATTGAATCAGAAGATTTTTTTAGTATCAAGAAAAATAATTAAAAATACATCTTAATTTTATTGTAAGAAATACCTTTAAGGTATGGACATAAATAAGACAAATTTTAAAATATTTTAAAGAGGTTATTTTTAATTACATTTACATAAAGTACCTTCTCTAGCCTTTCTTATTTAAGTTTTATACTTCTAAATAATATTTTAAATGGTTATAACAGTTGTAATTAATTAACCATAATTAAGATAGATGGTTATCGGACTATCTCTCATGTTCCCCTTTTAATATGTATGCACTGTTTAAACCAATATGTTTTCAGATTTTCCTGCATCTATTAAATAACAAGTGGGATTCTAAACTCAGCTCTATGTTACTCTGAAGGTGATGGGTAAAGCACATCTGGTCATTGACACTATGTGTGTGCAACTCCATGACGCACTGCTTTCACATGTTCTTCATAGCTCATTCTATGTTATACATTTTTTCTCTTTGTTCAATATATTTTTTTCTTTCAATAGTAGTTTTTCTATAATTGCTTCCTTGCTGGGCTTAAACATCTATGATAAATGTAAAGTTATTTTCTTAGTTTTATATGTTTTATCTCATTTATAATTTATAAAGATCTTCCATTGAAGCAACATCTTTCATTGTCATCATTAATTAGGTATAGTCCATTTTCCTTTTGCCCCTAAACTAATTGCAAGTGATTCAATACACTGGTGCACAATTTTCTTAATAATCTATGATATATCACAACAGGGGCAGCCGATCTATAAATGCTTATTTTTTCAAGGACAATATTCCTTTATCTGCCTTTATCAAATGTCATTCTCTAATGTTTTTCATTATTTTCTAATTGTCCAAATGTACTTTATTCATTTTTATTGTCAAATGTTTACCTGACGCAAGGACTTATAAGGATACAAGGCAATTTAGATTCATCAATAATTTTATGCACCAGCTTCATTAATTATTTTTGTGTCATTTTAGTAATTATTTCCTAAAGATGAGAAATGGATGCAGAGAAATTTATAAATAAAAATCTTTTTTATTTATTTATAAATAAAAATCCTTTTCAACTAATCTTTTAAATATTTCTCCAAATCCTTGTGAAATTGAATAAAAATAAGCAAATTGTCCTTATGTATTCCTCATAAGAAATGAACATATTAAAAATAAGACTTCATGAATCCTACCTCATTTCTCCAATGGTAGCTAGAAGTTTAAGGGAAAAGGTAGCAAGCAAATTGTCTTACTTGTACTAAACAAATTTTCTTAGCTATAATCTGCTGTTTTCTTATTTTTCAACATCACAGTCATTGCCATTTAGCTTCATTTACTTTGGAACTTGGGTGGGAATATTTAAGAAATAAACACAAACATTTGTGGTAAAATGGCTCTTTACTTTCCCTTATTCTGTAGGACAAACTTGAGAGGCTACAGCCAGACATAGAGAAAACATTTAGTCCTGTTCCTTACCTTTATATATGCTCAAGATTACTATTTTTATTTCACAATTTTAAAGGTATTTACTCCCTGCTCAAGAATGATAATAAAATATCAATCTTGCTTTAGACTATAGGTTTGTTCCTTATTTATTCCACTCATCATTTGACTCTGGTGCACTTGGTGTACCTGATCGATGTCTCTCATGCTGATCAAATCAGGGTAGAATTAATCAAACATCTCAGCACATGCTTAGTCTCCCTCTCCACTCTCTGTCTACCTTCCCTCCCTTATTTTCTCTTTCTCTCACTCCTTCCTCTCTCCTCTCTTCTCTGTCTCCTGCTTTTGTTTTATTTCTTATAAAATCAGGAACCACAATGTGTAATTATTTGATTCTGCTCTTGGCTCAGTGATAGGGTCTGAGTATAAACTAAAATACATATGGTTACCTTTTTCACTAAACAAAATTCTATTTAAAATGCACACTTTGCAATATTAGCTTATTTTTAGTGGTATTATCTAGCTAAAATAGAGACATAAGACATTTAAATGTGGTCTGTATCTCCTAAACTGATGGAATAAATACCAATCATTGGATTTCTATTTGCTAAGAATTTGTGTAGGACTTCAGTAGTTGCTTCAGGAAAGTTTTACAAAACATTTGTAAAATTTGGATGAGTCAAGTGTTTTAAAAATGCTAAGTTGTTCAAAACTTTTTGGCAGAGAGATATGTGGAAATATCTTTGAAAAGAGTTGAACCATTTCTGAATCATAATTGTCAGTACAGACAGAGCCATTTATGGCAGGATATGTATAATACATCATGAGCATTATGAAATATTACTTATTTCTAATTCATTACAAAAATACTTTCTAAACTTGCACGTGTGATGGATGGCAAGAAACCAGGTATTCACATCTAATTATAAGGGTTTTTCTTTGTGCTAAAATGGACTCTATTTATCTATCAGTGCAATCAATTCATGCATTTTTCTTTGTGTCTGTTGCCGTACTACCTAAGCACTTAGCAAAGATATTAAATTAGCCAAAAAGTGTGGAGTGGGATGTTTTCCTTGTCTTTACTACATTTATCTAAGCCAACGCAAAGCCAAGCAGATTGTGACTAATATTGGAAGGCTTATTCTTATCGCAGACAGAGATGTTTTCATTCTTGTTATTATTAATTGGTTGAATGCCAACAATATATTCAGCACGGGACATATTGCACAATATGTTCTTTCTCCTGCAACCTAGAAAGGGATCAACTGTTTTCATCTACTAACATTGGTGCCAGAGTGATGAATGCCTCTTCATAACCCCCAGTTTCCTCTCCTTCCTCCTTTCCTTTATATACTTCCTTCACCAGCTTTATTTAAAAAAAGAGACCCATTAACCGTTATTTCTTAACTTTAGAAAAGGATTTTAGAAAGAAAAGCATAGCTATTGCCTTATAATTGTCAAATGTTGAGCTATAAAAAGGCAAATATATTTATTTATATTTATTTCTCTGAGAATCATAATGAATATACGCTTACAGTTTCTACTGATAATTATGAAAGACATTAATGTAGACATATATGCTTAACTCATAATATATATAAAATTACATATATTACATATTACAGACATAAATTATGTTTGTGATACCCCTATACATACCATGTGATCCTCAGAGACAGATTTTCATACAGTCCCATTCCTCAGAAAAGTTATTTTCCTTTTGTACATCCTGCCTATCTGACTCTAAATGCATCCTCTTAGAAAAAACAAGGGCTAATTCTATTTATCTTGTTTAGTTTTATGGTTCTTTTCTGAAAAGACTTATGGGTTTTTGTTTGTTTTTAAAACTATTAACTCCTTGAGAACTGAACTTATTACATCTAAAATCAAAGCAATATCAGATTTGTTAGATGCAGGGAAAATAAACATATTAAATTATTTTTTGCTAATTCTTTACATACACAAATATTATTTTAAACAGTTTTGTGTTGTTATAAATGGCCCTCATGCTTAGTAAATTGAAATATACTTCCATTTTGCATATTGCATTTAGCCAAGTGGGAATTTAGATCAGACAGACCACAGGGAGCTGGTGGCTGCCAAACCTAGGAAATGGGAACCATGAGTAGTAACAGACCTGCAAACTTTACATTATATAGAAAACTCAGGCCAAGGTAAGCCATGTTAATAGCTGTGGTGCAACCAATCATTACACAGAACTTATCCTTTGTGATTGTTCTGCAATGGTATTCTCAAAGTTTTAGCTCTAATCATATTGTGGTCTGGTAGAGGGATCTGAAAGAGGCCTCATAAAGGAATAAATGTGTTCATTAGCATATACTATTTTATTGAGCAAAGCAAAATTTCTAATTTTAATATGTTGTAAAGGTTTGAAGATAAAGGATGAACAAAGAGTGAAAACATTCAAAGAGTTTCTGTAATATTAATAAAGAGATCTATACAAATTACTATGATATACAGCAGAAAGTATAAAGTAATATTACAAATTGCCATCAAAGTTCAGGAGGACATAACTAGCTAAGTTGGCATAAACATGGAACTAATCTATTCAAACTGGACTGAGAATAAGAAATGCATTTTAGCAAGCAATAATATTTGTAACTTCCTATAAATGCAATAAAATAGATTCCTAGGTGGAATTTCCATAAAATTGCAAAAGGTACTATACAACAACAAAAAATGAGAAATAAAAAACTAATAGAAAAATTTTTAATTTAAAATTTGAGGAAGAAAATCTACTCAATGTGTTATAGAGGTTAAAAAAAATGAGATTCAAATCTAAAGGAAGTCAAATTGTACATCTTTCCATACATCACATTTCCTATTTATTTCAGCATTTCCCCCAAATTCCGAATGGCAGGTATATCTAAAGAAAAAATATTTGGCATTTTTAGACTGCTTCAGTACTTGTAACAGTTTTTCTTTATAGTTTCTTTCTTAATTGAAGTAGAAGGTTAATCATCAGATAAAGGCATTATACTTGAGTCCTATTATTTTTATTTAAAAAATTTATTTTCTATTATATTTTTATAGTATTTTTCAACAGAGAAAAACAAGGAACATGGGTATTAGATTAATGCTGAGTGCTTAAAAATTCTGGTTCATGAGTCTTTATTGTTTATAAACATTAGAAGTTCCTTTTGCTCATGGAACATCCTGGGCAGATATAGATAGAGGTCAGAAGAGAGGCTCTTTTCCACAAAACTATGCAGAAACCCAGGATAAGAGATATTCTTTCATCTCTAACTGTGACTTCTAAAACCTAATGGTGATCTACCAATGGTCAGGCTATAAGACAGAAAAAAAGACTATAGGAGAGTATGCCAGGGATGTTTTATGGGCCAGGCCTCGAAGTGGTACACATCACTTCTGTGCATATTCTTTAAGGTAGAAATCAGTCATATGTCTATACCTAACTGCAGGTGTGGCTGAGGAATAAGTCTAATTGGGTGCCCAAGCTGAAGTGGGGAATGCAGATTTTTGTTCCCTTTTTAGCCATTTCTTCTTGTAATATGTTGAAGAAAGCATAAAGTATAAACAATGCATAGTACCATTCTGGCTCTTTCCAACACATTTCTCTAGAGCCACAGACATGGCAAGCACTTGTCTTTCTTTCAGATTGTTGATAGCATCAATTTTGGCAAATATTTTGCAAGAGTATAGCAAACCACTCAAGCTTTCCAGTCTACTATATCTGTTTCCTTGTTATCTGTTGCCTGACTTTCAAGGCATAACACATGTCAACATTCATAATTTTGGATTGTTTTTATAGCAATATCCTATTTAAGGTGGAACATTCTGTATTAGTAAAGATAGTGCTAGCTATTCTTACAAATAATAGGTCAAATATAAATAGCTCAAACATAATGAGTTTATTCCTTGCTGTTATAATTGTTCTGAATGAGCAGAAAAGATAACAGGGCAGGGAAGTTCTCCTTCATGTCATCAATCAGGAATTTAGGAAGGTAAATATTATGCCATCTTCAACATTTGTCTTTCACTTTTACCTTGGCCATCTTCATTGCAGCCAATTGAAAAGGGAACAGAGCACAGGTAAGTACATAGGGAAATATTTGGTGACCCAGCCCAGAAATTGGCATATTTTCTATTAGCTAGATCTCAGCCACATTGTCAGTGAGTCTGCACAGTGTAGTGTAACTGTGTCCCCTGGCAGAATTTGAGATCATTTTCAGAGATAACCACATATTTGGTGAATTAAGTGAAACTAAGTTGCTAATCTAGCTACTAACAAGTTACAATAAATCTGTGAATTATAAAACAAATAAATAAAAGCAAAATATTTACATTCTTGTGACCATATTGAGTACTCTTACACTCAGTAGTTTATAGAACTACACAAAAATAGTGTTATTTCAAAAATATTGTATAAAAGTGGTAGTAAGCTCAGCCACCTCCATCAGCACATTATAAAACACAATAAACAGTGATTTGGTGGTGGTTTGCAGTAACTTCTAAACCTACAGCTTAAGGTTTATTACTCACTGAAATAACTACAATTTGCTGAAATAATGTGTATTGGCTTTCTGTTCAAGTATCATCATCAACTTTTGAACATATCCATATTTTCTTGGGAAGAAATCTCTTCCCCCTTAAACTCCTTAGGTGATGTAAGCTAAAGACATTATTTTTAGCATAATGTCCTTTTCTTACAGTGAGAACATTGTCTACAATTTAAACTTAGTTGAATAGATTGCAATTTCAATTTAGATGTTAGAGGAAAACCTTCATTATAGCAATGAACTCCCATTCTGTTGGTATAAATGATGTTCCTGACAAATTATACATTTTGCTCCAATAAAAATAATTCTGAAAAATTCTAGTCTGGCAGAAAGGACGATTCAGTTGCAGTTGATTTAAAATGGGTAATTTAAAGTGCCATTTTTCTGCTTAACAAAATCAATAGTCTTTATTATATACAATAAGCATAACCTGGTGCCATTTCCCAGATCAATAAAATCTCCTCTTCCTTTTTGATATTCAAGTGCCTTGGAGACAATGTAACCATTTGAATATAAACTCTGCTGGTGAATCCTAAGTCTATTAACTCTTAAGTCAACCACATATGTCTTAATTTTACACAATTTTACTTTCCGTGGAAGTTATGTAGAAAAAGTGTTACCTTATAAAAGTTAAATATTTACCACATTCACTCTATTCAAACAAAGATTTTTTTTCTCTGAGGCCATCATAGAGGTTCTACCTGTTGGTAATCAGAAGTGGTATACCAATTTACCTGCTTTTGACATGATAATCAACTGCCTCCTCATTTAGACTGACTAAATAAAATGCATCCTGGATACAATAGATTTTCCTCTTAAAGATCATTTCTTAGTTACAACTTATACATCACTGTCACAAAGTAGGGTACACTGTGGACAGTAATACATAAACCCAAGACATTCAGTAATACATAAATTCAAGCTAAATTTAGGCCAGAGAGAAATTCCATCTTTTTGGGTTTTTTTCTTTTTTCTTTTTCTTATTTACTTAGCTCACTAGTTTATTTATATTATCTGGATTTTTGAAAGTAGAAAGTATCTTAAAGGAACTAGTTAAATACATTCTGTTAAAATATTAATATAGAATTCACCACTTACATGCAGTCTCAATTATAGAAAAATTGGTTATTACAGCATTTATATATTCTTGCATTCTCGTATGCTGGAATACTTCTTTATTAATGGTATAGTGAGATTCCATATTATTTATTCACCTATTTTGAAATGTATCAAATGAGTACATATGTAACATTTAAAATTAAGTGTGTCATTTGAGAGGTCTATTGAATTGTATAGAATGAATCTAGTAAATTCAATGTGTAGTTGAAAAAAGTGAGGTCCAGAGAGATTAGGTGAAATATTTAAGATCACACAGTTACTTTAGAAGAGAATGGACTAGAAAACAATTCTTCTACATCTCAAGCAGGTGCTCTTTTTAAGCCATCAGGTCTATTTTTAATGAAAATACATTAATCCTGTAGAAAATAACCCTGCTCTAGAAATGTATTGTTGAGCTTTCCTGCCCAAGTTTGGGCAGGAAACAGTGATAATTTTTGAAGTACTCAGCGTTTCAGGCCAGCGAGAGGAAGTCCTCCATTAGGCTTACCCACTCAGGGGCACAGTTCAAAGGAGGATGCTGCCAGTTCTCTGCCGGGTAGATCTAAAACAAATGGGACAGGCAAGAGTGGAACTGAATGTATCTGCCTGTGCCCTCCAAATTCACCAACCAGGTAACTCATGAATATATATTGACGGCAAGCTGTATTCTGTCTTCTCTGGAGAACTGGGAGTTGACTGTCCATATCTATTTTTTTCTTCAGTTTTCATTCACTTCTTCCTCTTTTACTCTTACTTCCTCTTTCTCTCGCCTTTCTTCTCTCTGTTTATCAGTGATGACAAGAGTTGTTCTTATGAAGACTTGCAAAATAAGTAAGCAACCCTAGATTTCTTAATGTTAATTTCAACTATGACTGACACTGACTGCTTTAGCAAGGACTGCTGTTTAGCTAATCAGTATTTATCAGTGATCTAACTAATAGGTATTTCGGATGCCATAGCATTAGAAAATCAAGATTTAAACTATATCATTAAAAAACATAAAAAGAAATTGACAACACTAGAAGGGAAAGAGAAAACTTTTTGAATATCTTTAAATGGCTTAACATTAACTTTGTTATGTGAAAATAAGGGTCATTTTTAAGTTGTGTAATGCATTTAGGTGGGTCACAAAAATGTCTTAATGGCAAATGTGAGTATCAAATAAATGTTAATTGAATGTAGGTGATCATTGCCATGAAATAAGGGAAAGTATTGATATCTGCTTAGCAGTAAGATTTGGATAAACTAAATTGTACTAGATTTTGTATTATTGTAATAAGTTAGATTGTGAACAATGGATGTCTCTAGTAAAAATAAATATTCTATATCTGGTGTTACAATTCTGTTTATTTATCATTTTAAAAACTCACTAGAGCAAAGGTTGTCAAGCATATGATCAGAAAGTTCCCTTCAATGTTACTCCCTGGGCAGAAGCCACCAGGATTTCACCTAACCATATATTATCACCCTCTTAATCATGTTAAGAAGAGTGAGAGAAATCAACATTGAACTTCCCCATAGCTATTCCATTATCCTCCAATTGTGGAAATCTAAGAAATAAAAGTAACTCTTTCCTCTATAAACTCTAATAAATCCTCCTCTAGAAAATCATTAGAGGAGAACATAGTAAAATAAATTTTTTAGAGCATTGCAAAAATTTGAATCTTCTTAATACTGTTATACTTTATAAATATATTAATATTAAGTGATGTATATATATGACCTCATTTAATCTACAGCATATTTGGAGGTAGAGCTATCATCTCCCTTTACAGAGAAGAATCTGAGAATCATAGAGTTTAAATTAGTTTCCCAATGTCATGAAACTAATCAGTGTTGGAGCCAGGAATAAAATCCAGATTTTGGATTCCAAAGCTGGAATTTTTAGCTGTTTTATACTGAAAAATCCTCTAGAACCTAAAACTAAAGTGGCTCTGGTTAATGTTTATTAGGCAGATATGGAAGTGGAAAAGTAAAGCTAATTTTCATAACCATGTTTATGATCTGATGGGAAACAAGACAAAGCACCCAGCAGTACATAACTTGAAACAACTACTCATATCGGTCTGATGTGTAAATCTACTTCCTACCCCCACTCAACCCTCCTTCAGGTAAAACAACATTTCTTTTAAATTATAATCTATAAATTTTCATTAGAAATTAGAGTGAAGACAATATATTTGTTTTTAACTTTATTAATTTCAGTGTTTACATTTATTCATTATTAAAGCTAAATATCATTTGGTGTTAATTTATAATAGTAGTAAGCTATACTAATTCATCTGCATTGAAATTAATATCATTGGTATTTTGTTTTTTGGTTTTGGGGATTTTTTTTGTTCTTGCTTTGGGTTTGATAAATTAAAATTCTTTTCCTTTTATCTCCTCCACCACCACTCTATTTATTTTGGCAATCAGAAGACTTACACAAGTTTGCAACATTGTTTTGTTAAGCTAACAAGTGTTGAGGTGATTGTGAAAAGATAAGAAAGAACCATACCAATATAAGTTTACTAAACAGATATGTTTAACATTGTGTACATTGACTTGCCAGCAATATATATCCTATACTCTTAAAAATGATATAGCAATTTGCTAATATTTGCTCTTGAGCAGTGGGGAGAAGGAAAAGGAACCAACATGTGTTCCTCCTCGGATCTAGGAAATATATGTATGTGATTTTGTTTAACTCTTGCAATAATTCTATAGAAATAATTGTTCACTTTCTTCAGATGTGGAAACTGAATTAATAGTTAAGTTACCTAAATGGCAAAGGTAGAAAGCATTGGACAAGAATTTGAGTGGAATAAGTCTAAGACATTCAGGCTTTTTCACTATACAACATCAATTCTACCCTTGCTCCCCAACTTCCTCTCCTCCCCAACCTCCATAATTGGGTGTCCCCTGAAATCTGTGTATCTTATTGGGAAAAAATGTGTCCTTTGGAATTAGACAGACTTGAGGGTGAATTATATATATGCCACTTACTAACTGAGTGACTTTTGGAGACATTACTTAATCATTCTTAGTCTCAGTTTCCAAATCAATAAAATGATGGCAATAATAACTGCAAAAGAGGATCATTATGTGTATCAAGGATTATAAATATAAATCACTTGGCAGAGTTTTCTCTACATGGTTTTTATTTAGCAAATTTTGTTGAATACACACTGGCTATCCTTTTAAGTTGATTCTCACTTTCTTCATCTATGTCATATACTCCAGGCAGTTGCTTCTGTTACCACCGGCACTGATGTTGCAATGCTGTTAAATCCATTCTTGACACAACTGCCTTTTTCATGGAGTCTGTTACCCATAATTGGAACAGTCTGACCACTCCTCACCCACCCCTCCATGATGTCATTTTCTAGAACAAATAGCTACAGAAAGACAGCCTCAGCTTTTCCACCATCTTCAAATCTAGCTCTAGTACTCTTGTTTAGAGAAATCTAAACGCAGTAGAAGATAAGAAAAAGAAGACACATTAGTGAAGTAGCAGTGACCAAAAAGATAGGTGGCAGGCAGGAGGAAAGTATGATTTTAAGTTATTTTCTTGTTTTATCCAAACCAATCTTAAAAGAAAGCTATTGGCGGTAGTCTCTCATTTTTTATTCTTAATTGTCATTTCTCCAAACTGCTATTATATTTTAGTATATTGACTACAATGAAAATCTTTAGCAAGATATTTGATAAATGTATCACGTTCATAGTTTCTAAAATTTATCATCAAGAGCCTAATTTTCAATGGCTCAGACCTCTGCATTTATTTTCAGTAATTCATACATTATCATATATTGCCAAACTGCAAATCAGATTTGAGGGAATCAAGACTATTTTAGAAACTTTGTACTTTCTACGTAGTTTAATCTGCTTTTTTTCCTAGATCAATCAGAACTACTTTCTGTTTTACATTATGTGATTCATTTTTTTGTTTTATTTTTATGGCAGGTTTTTGATAGGGACAGGTTCTTAATTGTATATCATATAGTTTAAGCTCTTGTACCTCTTTTGCTAGAAGCTCTGATGATATTCATTTCATATGTGATTATATTTTTAAGTCAGGAGTCTTAGAAACTTACAGCAAAACCGAACATTTTGTATTTGCACTTTAGTTGAAGATGATATGACTATTCAGTAATCATATCACTTGACTTTTTCAGTTTTTGTTCTTTTGTTCTTTTATTACTAATGAAGTCAGAGGCATGTTCTGTCTAGATTTTGATTTCTGAGACCTAAGAGGCATACAATCAATGGAGATACTTTTCTTCTATCTAACAAAATGCATTTTATTAAGGTTATAAAATAGATGCTTATACTTTGATGCTATAGATGTGAAACAGGAAGTGAGATACCAATATAAAACAAATATTTTGAGGAACATAATCCTGAAAGAATTTTTAGATTATTTGACTAATTTTCACAATTTGTCTTTTTAATTATCTGGGTTTTTTTTGGTTTTTGTTTGTTTGTTTGTTTTGGTTGATTGTCTATGTTTACTCTTTCTGGAACCCTAACACACAGGATTCTTTTTTTTTTTTTCTCTTTATTTATTTTCAACATCTTTATTGGAGTATAATTGCTTTACAGTGGTGTGTTAGTTTCTGCTTTATAACAAAGTGAATCAGCTATACATATATATATATATCCCCATATCTCCTCCGTCTTGCGTCTCCCCCCTACCCTCCAAAGATCAGCACCAAACTGATCTCCCTGTGCTATGTGGCGCTTCCCACTAGCTATCTCTTTTACTTTTGGTAGTATATATAAGTCCATGCCACTCTCTCACTTCGTCCCAGCTTAACACTTCCCCCTCCCTCTGTCCTCAAGTCCATTCTCTATGTCACACAGGATTCTTTTAAGTATCTTTGCAGCCGCTTGACATAACTTAAGTCAATTACACCTAATGATTTAGTTTTACTAAAGAGAGGCCTAAGCCTTAAATACCTTAATAATAATGAGACAAAAGCGCTCAACATTGCCAATCTCCCTTGTTTCCCTAGCACATGGATTTCCCACATTGTGAGATGATAGTTCAGCATTCTCTTCTCTTTCCACATCTCAAACACCTTGTTCCCTCATTCAGTAGGGTCTTTGAATCTGAAAATTATGTTTTCATAAAAACAGATACAAGTAAGTGACTACTAACTAAACTTTACATGATCAAATTCATCAAATTGATGATATTTTTACTCATATTTGCCTTCCCTTCTCTTCAGACCAAAATGTATAGTGACAATAAATTGTACTCTCACTTTTATCCAAGGATTTGTGATGGTAATTTCTTCCTTTTTCCACCTCAGATATTCCTTCTCCTCCTTCTTTATCATCATCGTCCTCATTGTCAGCATCAACTTCATAGCTACTGATTATTTACTATAAGCCAGGTAATACACATGCACATGCACAAATTTTACTCAATTCTCACAACAAATCATGATTTTTATTTTCTCCATTTTAATAGTAAAGAAACTGAGTTATGCCTTTCCTTCACTAGTTTTTTTTTTCTTTTTTTCACCCATCTTCATTTAAATGTACCTTAAAATAAATCATCCTTAACAAAAGAAAAACTCCCTCCAACCATGTTTTCCTCTATTTCCTCTGCTTTGTAGCACAATTTACCTCATAAGAGATAACTTTAAAGGATATCCCTTAAAGACATCACTTTTTCCCATCTCAATTTGAATATAAACTAAAAGTCTTACCTTAGAGATAAAGCCTAACAAAATCAGCATGTTAAACATGAAAATCAAGGCTGGCACTTATCAAATGTTCCGTGCAAGTTAAAAGAGCTGTTACTGTTATCATCACTGCTCTTTGAGCCCTGCTTGCCTCTTACCTCATCTTCTTTCCCCTGTTCTCTTCTGGCAACACTGGCCTTCCCTCTGTGCCTCTCCCATACCCAGCTCCTTGCTCTCAGAACCTCTATATCCCAGAGCCCTGTGCCTGGGTTGCCAGTCAGCAGTTTTTACCTGGGTTCGTCTTTGACCACATTCAGCCTTGGCTTCCACGTAGGCCTTCTCTGCCTACCTTTGACACCCATCCTCTACCTTCTTATAAGGTTTTATTTTCACAGTAGCACTTCCTACTACTGAAGTTATCTCACTTACTGATTATTTTATGTGTCAGCTGCCTCCTTTCATGAATTCCATGAAAGCAGAGACTCTACAAAATGGGTGTGGGATTGGACAAGACTGAGACAGTCCCTGTTCCCATAATAATCATAAGGAATTAAAAAGTTATAATTAACACATTTTATTTATCATTATTTTCATTTCCTCTTTCAAAGAGTTCCCTCTACCAAGTATCTTCATGATCTTCCTTTGAATTTATCTAAGAACTCTTTCTAGTATTGAGACAATATTGATTTCTCTTGGTGGTAAGGTTGTGGATTATGAGCTACTTGATGGGATCCTCTCATATTTATATTGAAAGGAAAGTACTTGAATTTATTTCAAACTCTAGAACCCAGAAATTTTTATTTAAGAAGTCTAATGGAATATTTCACACTTAAGTATAAAATTATCTACTATATAGAAAGTCTTCCTTTTTATTATATGTGATATAATTCAGAAGAAAGTATTATATTTGAAATAATATAAAAAAATACAATGCCATTTTTGTATTACATGTTATACTCAAATACATTTTTTTTCAAATGCAAGAAACAATGACACCAAGATAATTTATCTTCAAATTTTACCTTAATCCTCTATTGCAACATTCACCACAGGCCACCTTTTGTTTTCCAAAATGTGATGTTCATATTCTACTAAAGATTTTCCCTAAATAACTTTTATATATTGAGCTGATGCATGTGACTATCTAAATTGGTTACAACATAAAATTAGTAAATGATAAGATTAACAAAACAAAAAAGCCCTATAAACTAGTTTAATATTTAAACATGGAATTACTACAATTGCACTCTCTGTAAATTATATTAACATTAATATATATTAATATTATTACTTTGAAATATAAATTATAACACAATATTTATGTTTTCATTAATTTCAAACAGAAACTTAAAATGCAACTGGAGTTTAATAGATTTTAATACATTACTTGTTAGAGCAGGGACTTTGGGATTCTTTTCTAACTATTTCACTTGAATTTAGAAAAGGAATTACTATCAACATTATAATCCTAATCCAATCAAAATTCCTATTGAGAAACAATTGTTCTTACCCTCATATTTATAAAGCATATTTTCTAAAAAGAATGATAAAACTTTATATACATACTGTTCTATATACCCTTTTGTTATCCCCATAGAGAAAACAAAGTCTTTTATTTTCATTTCCTTTGAATCTTCCATTGAAACTTTCAAAGTATTGTGTTGTAACATGCTACAATTTCTTACAAAATTTTACTGGTGTTATAGAACTGAATGTTTCATAAATATGCAGTATGTAGCATTATCTTGTAACTACTTATATAAGAGATGAATAGCCCCTATTGTATAAAATCAAATTTTGCAGGCACCATTTTTATTGTCAAAGTGGGGAACAAGATTTTCCTATTATGTTGTTCTACATTCTAACCTTGAAGATGCTATTAAGCATAAAAACCAAGACACTGATGAGGCCTTGCAAAATGAAGTAATGCTTTCCCCTTCAAGCCAACCAGCATAGCTATTTTTAACTGTTTGCCAAGGTACAAATGTTCCACAGCAGAAGTAAAATTCTTAGTTATAATCACAAGAATGAGCTCTGCAAATAGCCTGTTAATCAATGGATATAACTTTCTTTAGAGGACAGTCATAATCATGTATTGGGGGTTCCTTTGGAAACCATTCAGTGTATGAATCTTCTACCAACAGTCTAAGCAAATTGCATTTTTCATGGGCTTCATGATCTCTAAATTGATATCTGTATTATAAGATCACTGTAATTTTCCAACTGTTGGGACATTAATTTATAAAATTCCTTAGGTTAATTGATTTTAAACAAACAACCATAAAGCAAATGATTGCATTTCTATAACATCACAGACAGTAATGTTAATTCAAATCTAGATCATAAAAGTATCTGAATGATTCAAGAAAAATATTACTATATAATGTTTCTTGCCTTGGATTATCTCAATAATTACTAGCATATGAACTTGCCCTTATAGGAGGGGGACAAGGGCTAAAAAGTTGTTTTATCCTCTCAAATGGAAATAAATCAATGTTATTTTAGTAAATGTTATTTTAACTTTAGCCTCAATATGAATGGCTTTGGCATTATATTAAAATTAAATTTAAGTTTTAAGCTAGAAACTTTTTCTGAAAGTCTGTGGTCATCCATCTTGAACTCCAAGCATGTAGGAAGACATAGGTAGAAGTATATTAAATCTGACAAATGACCTCCCATGTGCAAAGGAGGAAATAAAGATTCATTCTCCGTGTTTGTGAGATCATTTTGATGAAGGAAAGGCTAATTGAGGATGACATACATTCTAAATTTAATTCAAATCAGCATTTTTACATGAAGACTCATCACATTTCCAATGGTACATGCTACCATAAAACAGCTTAGTAAAGACATTTTGAATTTGATTCTTGCAATCTTTTAAAATGCTTCATCAGAACTGACATTTTTAGGGGTAATGAGTTTCCAATCTGAGTATTAGCTCAAACTGGATACCTGTGGTATTTTACACCTTTTATTTAAAAAG